>NC_136471.1:53604371-54804371 GCF_902686455.1 Sciurus vulgaris
GGCCTGTGGAGAGAGCATGGAGTATGGGAGCAAAGTTGGTATGTGAACCAAAGGATCCATATAAAGGCCTTAATCAAGGGAGTGGGGAAGAGAAATTAAAAGCAGGAGTAAAGCAATGTTAGCCTTCTGCAGTCAGAAGGCTGTCAAGATGGTGGAAACATGTTGAAAGGTGGGATAAGAGAAGGGGTTCAGAAAAAAAAGAAAGAAAAGCCGGGCATGGTGGCACATGTAATCCCAGAGACTGGGGAGCTGAGGCAGGAGGATTACAAGTTTGAGGTGAGCCTCAGCAGTATAGTGAGGCCCTAAACAACTTTGTGAGACCTCATTGCAAAATTAAGAAAAATAAAAAATAAAAAATAAGAAGGGCTGAGGATGTAGCTCAGTGGTAAAGAATCCCAGGGCTCAATTCCTAGCATCTACAAATAATTAGAAGATGTCCAGGAAATATTACCATTACATGTTAAAATATAGAGGCAGCAACATTTTTTTGTGTGCTAATTTTCTTTTTTTTTAATTTATTTTTATTGTAAACAAATGGGATATATCTTGTTTCTCTGTTCATGAAGTAGAGGGAAACCGTTTGTGTAATCATACATTTACGTAGGGTGATGGTGTTTGATTCATTCTGTTATTTTTTCCTTCCCCCCACCCCTCCCACCCCTCTTTTCCTTCTATACAATCCCTCCTTCTTCCATTCTTGCCTCCCTTCCACCCCCCATTATGTGTCCTCATCCACTTATCAGGCAGATCATTCGTCCTTTGGTTTTTTGAGATTGGCTTATCTCACTTAGCATGATATTCTCCAATTTCATCCATTTGCCTGCAAATGCCATAATTTTATTATTCTTTATGACTGAGTAATATTCCATTGTGTGTGTATATATATGTATATATACATATGTATATATGTATATATATGTATATATGGTATATATATATATATATATATATATATATATATATATATATATACACACCATAGTTTCATTATCCATTCATCAATTGAAGGACATCTAGGTTGGTTCCACAATCTGGCTATTGTGAATTGAGCAGCTATGAACATTGATGTGGCTGTATCTCTGTAGTATGCTGATTTTAAGTCCTTTGGGTATAGGCCAAGGAGTGGGATAGCTGGGTCAAATAGTGGTTCCATTCCAAGGTTTCTAAGGAATCTCCTCACTGCTTTCCAGAGTGGCTGCACTAATTTGCAATCCCACCAGCAATGTATGAGTGTACCTTTCCCCCCACATCCTCCAGGCAGCAACATTTTGTGAGGCATCTGTGGCATTGCCTGTGGGCAGGAAAGGAGTTATTAAAGCACTAAGCCTGATAGATTCGATCTATGGTGCTGTTATTTTCCCCAATTATTTGGCCAAGTGATTTTAAAAGTCTTTTATTTCAGCACATTTAAATATCAAAAAGTGCAATGTCTGCTCTGTAAAGATCTCTTTTGAGAAGGGTGATGTTATACTGAGCTGATCCTCCCAACTACAGGAAGACTGGAAGAAGAAAATTCTGATAGTGAATCAAGGGGGTGACCTATCCAAACGTTTCTTATGGGAGATACTTCCCATACAGCCCACTAGAAATGACAAAAATGAATAGGTGAGTGAATTTATGTGTGACAATCATATACCAAATGAAAACTAATGTCAATATTGGTGTTGAACAAAATATAATTTAAGAAAAAATATTTAATGGGATAAAGCAAGTTTACATTGATTAAAAACCATAATAAAAATGAAGACATTTTAGCCATGAATTTTATGCACTAAAAACTAACATCAAAATTCATTAAGCATATGATGATGATGTTAGAAATAAAAAGAGAAATGGACAGAAACAGAATTACAAAAGATTAACATACCATCATTATCCTCTAACTATCAAGTAGATTAAAATATGGAGTTGTGAGTAAAAGAATATTACATTAGAACATGTAATAGCAAGAAATTGGAAACATATATCAAGATACTATTGGCTAAATATATTATGTAATCCATACAATATACATTGTAAAGCCCTTAAAATAACGTGGTGTCTCTTTATATAATGGTATACAAAGATGACCTTACTGTTTTATTAAATGAAGAGAAATCAGGTTAATATGTTTAGGATAATGCTATTTTTGTAAAAACAGGACCACACACTCTCTATGTATATACAAGTTCTCTATGTGAACCTGTAGAGAAATGGTGGCTAAAAGTCACTACCTCAGGAAAAGGATAAGAGATGCTGTCACTTTCTTACGCTCTGTATATCTAAATAGTTGGCTTTTTTCTTTGTGTGCTTCTATTTTGTGTGCATTAAGAACATAACTCTTAAAAAAAGATTTATATACAACTTAAGAAAAGCAATAACCATAGACAAAATCAAAATATGAGTATCGAAGAATTTCTCCCAGGAAATTCTCTTGGCCTTTGCAGGTTTATAGGCATGTTTTCATACAATTCAGTCTATTCAAGTTCTTCAAAATGATTGCAGTCATTTGGAGTAGAATTCAGTTTTTGTTCTGCTTTTTTGAGGGGAGAGTTTCCTGCATATGTTTTGTGGGTGTTCAGCATCTGAATCGCTCTTTTTTTAAGTTTGAGGAACTCTCTATACTGTGAGTATAAGGAGAAGGCAGCACTTGCCTTCCACTACAGGAACTGAAAAGGTCAGATCCTTTCGATCTCTGCCTCCAACCCTAGGACATAGGTATATGGCCTAGGCCAAAACCATCAATTCTCCCATTAGAGGCTTGGAATCTAAAACAAAGAAGCAGGAACAAGGAGGACTACCTTCTTCTGACAGTGGACGTTGACTGCAATAGCTAATAGCAATTGCAATTGTGGTAGCAATTCCAGACTCTGCTTGACAGACTGTTCCCCTGGCACGATATAGGCTGCGGTGCTGACCCTATCCTCCTATAATTCCCACATTTGGGCTGATCCTTGGTCCTCAATCTTCCTAAGAATTCTGTGAAATAGCTGGTCTTCTTCTAGTAAGCTCCCTGTTTGTTTACATCAACCAGAATCATTTTCTGCTGCTTGAAATTAAGAACCCTCATGGTGTACCTCCTAAATATCTTTTACTGTTAGCATGACTATGATCCCCAAATAGAAGCAAGATATATAAACATCACTTATAAATATAAATGAAAAATAACTATGTAAACTATTAGATTAAATTTGGTATTACATGGAAATAATCTATCATTACTAAATAATGATTTTTCTAGGAATATACAGAGTTTTTTCTAAGACAAAATATATATATTAGTAATAGATTAAAAGAAATTTGTACTTCCATAGATGCATTAGGTAAAGTTTAATACTCATTCCTTCAATTCTGGATTACTTAATAATTAATAACCACTGCCTGCAGCATCTTGTCATATAGATGAGTAAGACATAATCATCTACCTCATAGATCCTATGGTCTAATAAGAACAAAGATGAGTGGTGACATATATAAGATATAGTGTGTGAAATGCTTTGGTAGAGATTTGTACACATCACTGGTGGCATAAGAAAGTGACTCAACACAAATCAAAAGACTCAAGAAAGATGTCTTGAATAGGCAAATTTTGCTACAATCTAAGAGATTTATCTTTGAAAACAGATGGAGCACCTCATTCCTTGGCACTAAACAGGATGCAAGAAGAATAGATGAAGATAAAGGTATATTATATGTGGTGGGAAAAGATAGAATAGCAGATTGCATTGCTTAAAAATTGCCCTTGCCCACTTGATTTCCTGGCTACCACCATAATCTAAGCCATTATAATCTTAAGAGTTAGTTGCCTAACTTCTTTCTGTTTGATCTTTTCCTCCTTTCTAATTTACTCTCTACATAGCTGTAAAGTGAAGTTTAAGAACATAAATCAAATCATAGCACTCCACACCTAAAACCCTTACTGGCTCTCTGTTGCTCTTAGAGATCTAGGCTAAGATCTAACCTCCTCTTCAACCTCATTCATTTCATTTTGTCTGTTTCTCACTAACTCTAGTGACCATGCTTTTCATTTTGTCCTTGAATATACCAGATTTTCTTTAAAAATTTTTAATTTGTTCTTTTTAGATATACATGACAGTAGAGCGTATTTTGACATGTTATACATACATGGAGTATCACTTATTCTAATTAGGAGCCCATTCTTGTGTTTGTACATGATGTGGATTTTCACTGGTTGTGTATTCATATATGAACCTAGGAAAGTTATATCCAATCCATTCTGTCTTTCCTACTCCTATTTCCCCTCCCTTCCCTTATCAAACTCTTTGCTAACTTTGATCCTTTAGATTATTGTTCCTATACCCCAGTTTTCCTCCAACCCCACAGTGCCCCTCAACTGCCTATATCTTTTACTTCCTGCCTCATTTTCATATATCAGGTTGTACCTCAGCAGTCATCTTGGTAAGATCTTAACTGACCATCCTCTTCCATTTACTTCTTGTCACCTATTTATTTTCATCATATAGTGAGTCTGTATAGTTCTTGTTTACTTGTTCATTTTCCTACTTCTCCATTAAACTTGAACTCCTTGAGTGCACTGACTAGTGGCTGGTATGTAGTAGCTTCTCCATAAATGTTTGTTGAATGAATATTTACATAGCAAAAGACTTTTTGTAAATAAATGAGAAAATACAAAGGTCAAGTCAAAAATACTTGTAATATATAAGCAATATTAACATCTAAAGGGTTAATATTGCTACACACATATAGAGCTGCTATGTATTAACAAAGTAAAAGAATAATAACCAAATTAAATATGCACAAAGGATATGAACAGACAATTTATGGAAGAAGGAGTATAAGGAGTTCCTATACATATGAAAATATCTTCAACCAATTAATCTTAAGAATGGAATTTTTAAAATTTGATATTTTATTTTATTAGATTGGAAAAATATTGATACAAATTTTAATACCCAGTATCAACAGTCTCATGCTCTTTATCCAAGTGTAGATTGGTAAATCTTTCTGGAAGGCAATTTGATATCTTTTAAACTTAATTATCATATATCTTTTGATCCAGTCTCTCCACTTTCAGAAATTTTTCCTATAAAACAAGAGTCTGTGCATATCCAAGGTTTTCTTTATCTTTAATTGTGTGCCTCAACAAGAGACTGGTTGATTATGTTATGGCAATATATACAATGTAATGGTATGGTAATACTATGAAGCACTTTTATATTTTAGTGGCTAGTAAGACTGCAGTATATGATCTTGAACTTTATCTTTGTGCTTTTTCTTCCTTTCATTTTATAAACTTCCTGACCCTTTTCCTAGTCATTCAGAGACATCTGCATGGTTTGGAGGCAAATTGGCATAGTTATAACTAGAATTAATTTTTTGATTTTGGTTTTTCTTTGAGTCTGTGGAGAAACAAGAGGGAAGTCCCCTGGAAAGCAAAACTTTGAGTTCATGGCAATACAAAGCTCACAAAGAAATAAAAGGGGAAAGGATTCTGTCTATCCACTCAACTCCTAGTCCTGAGAAGAGATGAGATTAGAGTCACTTGAGCAGGAGACACTGTACAGCTAGGGCATGAAGGACAAGTTGTCAGAAGTGATAATAAATTAGAGACCGATAGACCAGACCCAGGGCATATGGATGATAGGAGAGAATCACATTGAATGACATCAAGTACTCTATTGGTGAGGACTGTGAGGGAGACAAAAGTCATATCAATACTATCAAACTAGTTGAGAGACTATGCCAAGGAGTCATGGTTTCCTTTTTCTTTCTTTTTTTTGAGATGAGTAATAAATTTTATTTAACCCCAAATATTTAAAATATAATCATTGCAACATATAAGCTTTTAATGAGATATTTTATATACTTTTCAGTGAAAATACAGTGTTTATTTTACACTTACAACACATTTCAATTCAAATTATTCACTCTACAGCCCTGGTGCCTCTTGGCTTACAGTGTTAGACAGCCAGCTTGATCTTTGTTTCCACCCTCACATCAACCTTGTAATTTCTTTTATAGTTAACTCAGAAAGCACATAGTACAAAAGAAGAAGAAGAAGAAAAAGAAAAAGAAAAAACATCCTCTTCCTAAAAGTACATTCAGTATCTTTTTTCTTTGTATTTGTCTCCCATTCCAAGAGAAAAATATGTTTGGGATGGATCACTTTCTTCTCACATCCCCACCTTATTTTTCTTTCTTTTTTTTTGAAATGTCAATTCACTTGGAAGGTATATTTATTTTTCATTTTTTTCTACCCTTAAATTTTTAAGGTCAAGGCTGATGGTTGTGGTAGAGGTTATAGTTGAGGCTGAAGTTACAATCTCTTCCTTTAATGTGAACTTAAAGCCATAGAAATTACAATGGTTTGTATTTAGCACTCAAAATTCTTTATGTAATTACATAGTAATTTATTTGTTCATTATTGCATTTTATAAAAGAAATTACAAGAATGTAAAGTTACAGGCCAATTTCTTTCATAAACACAGATGAAAATAAAACCTAATTAAATATCTGCCTCTAACAATTAATAATACTTTATTTCAGAAATTTGTGATAGATTTAACAATGGAAACAAATCAATGTACTTATCCCTGATAACAGTAAAAATGACACACAGTTATCTTAATAATTATAGGATATCTGTTGAATTCATTTTTCATTCAAAACAAAACTTGCAGCCAATTAATACAAGAGAATTTTTTAGATTTGGTCCATGCATCAATGAAAAAAATTTCTATCTAATACCATGTATGCTTGATGATAAAATGTTGAAAGCTCCTCCAGCCTACTTTAACATCTGTCAAGGATATTCACCATCATTTTTGGGTGACTATCCTGCTATTGAGTGAATGGATGCTCAACAGGAAAAGAGGGAGAACATAAAACAGATAAGAAAGGAGACTCAAATGCAGGTGAGTCGCAGGGTGACAGGTACTACTCAGCTATGGGCAGCAGAATGTCAAAGAGCTTAGGAGATGCAGGGTTCTCGGGACTACACAGTAGAAAGGATTAAAGTATGGGCAAATGGCAGTAGGAAAGTAATATTTAGAGAGAGTGTAGATAGGTAAGCCATGATTCGTGACATTATAAAAGGAGACATTGCCAGCCTTATAATCTAAAAAAACAAAAACAAAAACAAAAAATCCAGTGTGGTAAGGGGGCACAGTCCTAGAGAGGAGTATGGAAGTGGAAGAGTACTTGCAGGCTCTATCTTAATATTTATGCTGCAACCCAATCACCCAGTATCCATTCTGTGGTGGTCTCTGAAGTAAGCATTCTGGTTGTTAGCAACCTGACTTGAAAGAGAATGGAATTACTGCATACCCCCAGGATCCAGGCAGACTTACTGGTCACATCTATCTCTCAGTAGTATTTTCCTAAGGAGAAGAGCTGAGAGCCCAGGTCACAACAGTCACAGTGTTCTTCCAGACAGGGAGGCCCAGTCAGTTTAGCACCCATGAATCTCACCTGCCTCTGATTTTTAGACAAGATTTAAATTAGCCATGTGGGGTTTCAGAGTCCTGTCCACCCAGGATCTCTAGACATCTGTCAACTCTCAAAACACCTGAAGCATCTTTTTCAGATCTGGAACTTGAAACATACTCTTCAGCATGGTAGGGAGAGCTTGGGGCTTCCTTAGGGTCCAGAACTCACTTCCTTCCATGACATTACTTGCAAACTGTAGTAGGTCTACTACTGAACCTTGGCATCAACTCTCCAAATCTGAAATTAGCTCTCCCAGTCACTGACTCTGATGGATTTGTTCACCCTCAGCTTTCTGTACAATACTCAGACCCTTCCTCTCTTCCTCCTCTAACTTCTTCATTTCCCACTGCTCCTCTTTGTCCAGGATGCTTCGAAGCTGATTAAACTCTGTGTGGATCCTGTGTCTCTCAGGCTCTATCTGATTCTTCCAGGATGCCCTCTTCTCTCTGATAACAGCTTTTAGCCTCTCAGCTTCCTGCTGCTCTTTCCTCAACTTCTTCAGAGACTCCAGGAACATTTCCTGGTACTCCTGGGCAACCTCCTCCATGAGAAATGTGTGGTGACCACAGTGGTCCTGAGACTGTTCACAAAGCCAGCAAATTAGCTTCCCATCCTCCTTACAGAAGAGCTGGAGTTCTCTGCATGGGGTGCACAAAGAATTACCTTCAGCTGCTTCCCCGGGCACAACACTACTTCTGAGTTATGTCATTTTTTACCTGAGAGAAAAAATTTTGCTTTAAGATCTTCCTGTGATCTTCATGCTCCTCATCCAGCAGCATTAGGCCACAAGGAGCTGTGACTGTGGTTCAGTGGTAGAGCACTTGCCTAACATACGTGAGGCACTGGGTTCGATCCGCAGTACCACATAAAAATAAAGTACAGGGTGGGATCCAAGATGGCAGACTAGAGGATGACTGCATCTCCCGTCGCTCCAGAACTCAGGATTCAAGAAGGGGAGGTATTGAGAGACTTGGACCAACACAGAGCTGCTGGGTGAGCCTCTCCCACCGGGTGAAGCTCTGCCCAGACTGCAGGCCCGGTCAGTGGGCAGCTTCTAGGAGCAGGGCAGGGCAGCAAGAGTCTTCCCCAAGCAGCCCTGCTCCCTCTGGCAGCAGGCGTGATTCACAGACAGCTTCTTGGAGCAGGCTCGCCCAGTGAGAGCTTTTCTGCACAGAGCCAACGCCAAGCCCCGGACCCAGCAGCAGGCCCCGGCCTGCAGGTGGCTTCTGGGACCAAGGCAGGACAAGGAGAGGCTTTCCCCGAGTAGCCCAGCATCCTCAGGTGGGGGCAGGCCCTGTCTATAGCCAGCTTCTAGGAGCAGACCCCCCAGTGAGAGGATTTCCACGCAGAACCAGCCCCCAGTCCTGGAACCAGTAGCGGGCAAGGGGCAGCTTTCTTCAGAAGCACTGCATTATCAAGTTCCTCCAAGACTTCAGGCTACTGAAGGATGGGAGGTGATATAATGGAAATCTACAGGGACACTATAAGCCAAAGAGGAAATCTGCAATATCTCAGAGTCCCACTGATATCTGACCAATATGAGAAAACAAGGGAAGAAAATGTCCCAAACAAACCTAGATACTATATCAATAAAACCCAATGACAGCATGGCAGAAGAAATGTCAGAAAGGGAGTTCAGAATGTACATAATTAAAATGATCAGGGAAGCAAACGAGGAGATGAAAGAGCAAATGCAGGCATTAAATGATCTCACCAATTAACAGTTAAAAGAGCAAATACGGGAAGCAAAAGATAATTTCAATAAAGAGTTAGAGATACTGAAAAAAAAAAAACAAACAAACAGAAATCCTTGAAATGAAGGAAACAATAAACCAAGTTAAAAACTCCACAGAAAGCATAACCAATAGGATAGAACACCTGGAAGACAGAACCTCAGACAGTGAAGACAAAATATTTAATCTTGAAGACAAAATTGACCAAACAGAGAAGATGGTAAGAAATCATGAACAGAATCTCCAAGAACTATGGGATATCATGAAAAGGCCAAATTTAAGAATTATTGGGATTGAGGAAGGCTTAGAGAAACAATGAAGAATGAACAATCTATTCAATGAAATAATATCAGAAAATTTCCCAAATCTGAAGAATGAAATGGAAAACCAAGTACAAGAGGCTTATAGGACTCCAAATACACAAAATTACAACAGACCAACACCAAGGCACATTATAATGAAAATACCAAACATACCAAATAAAGACAGAATTTTAAAGGCTGTGGTTTCAGGGGGAAACCAATAAGAATATCAGTAGATTTTTCAATCCAGACCCTAAAAGCTAGAAGGGCCTGGAACAACATTTACTAAGCCCTGAAAGAAAACAGATGCCAACCAAGAATCTTATACCCAGCAAAACTTACTTTCAAATTTGATGATGAAATAAGATCCTTCCATGATAAACAAAAGCTAAAAGAATTTACAAAAAGAAAGCCGGCATTACAGAACATTCTCAGCAAAATATTCCATGACGAAGAGATGAAAAACAACGATGCAAATCAGCAATAGGAGGAACTACCCTAGGGAACAACCAAATAAAGGAGAAAAACCAAATCATGTCAAAAAACAAGAATGAGTCAACTGACTGGGAATACAAATCATATCACAACAATAACCCTAAATGTTAATGGCCTGAACTCATCAATCAAAAGACATAAACTGGCAGATTGGATTAAAAAGAAAAATCCAACAATATGCTGCCTGCAAGAGACTCATCTCATAGAAAGAGAAACCCACAGACTAAAGGTGAAAGGGTGGGAAAAAATATATCATGCACACAGACACAGCAAAAAAGCTGGAGTATCCATCCTCATTTCAGATAATGTGGACTTCAAGCCAAAACTAGTCAGAAGGGATAAAGAAGGACATTTCATATTGCTTAAGGGAAGCATAAATCTGCAAGACATAACAATCATAAATATCTATGCCCCAAACATTGGCTCATCCATGTACGTCAAACAAATCCTTCTCAATTCCAGAAATCAAATAGACCACGACACAATAATTCTAGGCGATTTTAACACACCTCTCTCACCACTGGAAAAATCTTCCAAACAAAAATTAAATAAAGAAACCATAGATCTCAATAACACAATCAATAATTTAGACTTAGCGGACATATATAGAATATACCATCCAACAAAGAACGAATATACTTTCTTCTCAGCAGCACATGGATCCTTCTCTAAAATAGACCATATTTTATGCCACAAAGCTACTGTTAGCAAATACGAGAAGATAGGGATACTACCTTGTATTCTATCAGATTATAATGGATTGAAATTAGAAATGAATGACAGAAAAAAAACCAGAACCTTCTCCAATACCTAGATATTAAATAATATGCTGTTATAGGATGATTGGATAACAGAAGACATCAGGAGGGAAATAAAAAAATTCTTAGAAGTAAACAAGAACAAAGACACATCATATCCATATGAAAATCTCTGAGACACTATGAAAGCAGTACTTAGAGGAAGATTTATTTCATGGAGCGCATTCAACAAAAGAAGAAAAAAATCAACAAATAAACGACTTAACACTACAGCTCAAAGCCCTAGAAAAAGAAGAACAGAGCAACACCAAAGTAGTAGAAGACAGGAAATAGTTAAAATCAGAGCTGAAATCAAAGAAATTGAAACAAAAGAAACAATTGAAAAAATTAAAAAAATAAAGAGTTGGTTCTTTGAAAAAATAAACAAAATTGATAAACCCTTAGCCACACTAACAAAGAGGAGAGAGAAAACTCAAATTACTAAAATTAGAAGCTATTTTGAAATCTATACTTCAACAAGATAGAAAACCTCGAAGCATCAAGAAGTTTCTAGAGACATATGAATTACCTAAACTGAACCAGGAGGACATACACAACTTAAATAAATCAATTTCAAGCAATGAAATAGAAGAGGTCATCAAAAGCCTACCAACAAAGAAAAGTCCGGGACCAGATAGGTTCTCAGCCGAGTTCTAGAAAATCTTTAAAGAAGAGCTCATTCCAATACTCCTCAAAGTATTCCATGAAATAGAAGAGGAAGGAACCCTCCCAAACTCATTCTATGAAGCCAATATCACCCTGATACCTAAACTAGACAGAGACACATCGAGGAAAGAAAATTTCAGACCAATATCCTTAATGAACATCAACACAAAAATTCTCAACAAAATTTTAGCAAATTGCATACAAAAATACATTTAAAAAAAAGTGCACCACAATCAAGTGGGTTTTATCCCAGGGATGCAAGGTTGGCTCAACATCTGGAAATCAATAAATGTCATTCACCATATCAACAGACTTAAAGTCAAGAATCACATGATTACTTCAATAGATGCAGAAAAAGCATTCGATAAAATACAGCATCCCTTCATGCTCAAAACACTAGAAAAAATAGGGATAGTGGGAACATTCCTTAACATTGTAAAGGCCATCAATGCTAAGCCCATGGCCAATATCATTCTAAATGGTGAAAAACTGAAAGCATTCCCCCTAAAAACTGGAACAAGGCAGGGATGCCCTCTTTCACCACTTCTATTCAACATTGTCCTTGAAACTCTAGCCAGAGCAATTAGACAAATCAAAGAAACTAAAGGGATATGAATAGGAAAAGAGGAACTCAAACTATCCCTGTTTGCTGATGACATGATTATATATTTAGAGGAACCTGGAAATTCCACCAGAAAACTTTTAGAACTCATAAGTGAATTCAGTAAAGTAGCAGGTTACAAAATCAATGCTCATAAATCCAGTGCATTTTTATACAAAAGTGATGAATCTTCAGAAAGAGAAGTTAGGAAAACTGCCCCATTCACAATAGCCTTGAAAAAAATAAAATTCTGGGAATCAATCTCACAAAAGAGGTGAAAGACCTCTACAATGAGAACTACAGAACACTGAAGAAAGAAATTAAAGAAAACCTTAGAAGATGGAAAGATCTCCCATGTACTTGGATCGGCAGAATTAATATTGTCAAAATGGCCATACTACCAAAAGTGCTATACAGATTAAAATCCCAATGACGTACCTTACAGAAATATAGCAAGCAATCATGAAATTCATCTGGAAGAATAAGAAACCCAGAATAGCTAAAGCAATCCTTAGCAGTAAGAGCGAAGCAGCGGGTATCGCAATACCAGATCTTCAACTCTACTGCAAAGCAATAGTAACAAAAACGGCATGGTATTCGTACCAAAATAGACAGGTAGATATATGGTAGAGAATAGAAGACATGGACACAAACCCAAATAAATACAATTTTCTCATACTAGACAAAGGTGCCAAAGATATGCAATGGAGAAAAGATAGCCTCTTCAACAAATGGTGCTGGGAAAACTGGAAATCCATATGCAACAGAATGAAATTAAACCCCTATCTCTCACCCTGCACAAAACTCAACTCAAAATGGATCAAGGACCTCAGAATCAGACCAGAGACCCTTCATGTTATAGAAGAAAAAGTAGGTCCAAATCTTCAACATGTTGGCGTAGGATCAGACTTCCTTAACAGGACTCCCATAGCACAAGAAATAAAAGCAAGAATCAACAACTGGGATAGATTCAAACTAAAAACCTTTCTCTCAGCAAAGGAAACTATCAGTAATGTGAAGAGAGAGCCTACAGAGTGGGAGAATATCTTTGCCGCTCATACTTCAGATAGAGCAGTAATTTCCAGAATCTATAAAGAACTCAAAAAACTCTACACCAAGAATACAAATAATCCAATCAACAAATGGGCTAAGGAAATGAACAGACACTTCACAGAAGAAGATCTACAAGCAATCAGCAGTTATATGAAAAAATGTTCAACATCTCTAGTAATAAGAGAAATGCAAATCAAAACTACCCTAAGATTCCATCTCACCCCAATTAGAATGGTGATTGTCAAGAACACAAGCAACGATAGGTGTTTGCGAGGATGTGGGGGAAAAAGATACACTCATACATTGCTGTTGGGGTTGCAAATTAGTGCAGCCACTCACCCAGATACAAAATATATACCCCAAGGTATGCCCCCAATGACCCACTCCCTCTAGCCACACCCTACCGGCCTTTAGTTACCATTCAGTTAATCTATCAGGGGATTAATTCACTGATTGTGTTAAGGTTCTCATAACCTGATCATTTCACCTCTAAACCTTCTTGCATTGTCTCACACATGAGCTTCTGGGGAAAGCTCATATTTAAACCATAACACATGTTTTTATAGTGCTCATTTGGGGGCCTCTGCTTATACCCTTGAAGAATATCTCCTTATGGGATTTACCTTCTTGTCATAAGTAACTAGAAAGATGTGCAAAATACATGATGTAACTCTTTTCTGACATTGGGCAACAGGTTATACAGGATGTTGAGCCCTGAGAGGAGAGAAAGAAATGAGAAAAACCTTACATTCTCCATGATTTTCTGCTGGAGACGCTTCTGGATGGTGATAACAGAGGGAGGGAATACTCTCTGAGTTGAGGAGACAGAGATTGGGATTCAGGGAGGCCAGTGCAACTAGAACTTATGAGGCAGACTGTTGGAGAGAAGGGAATTTACAGAGAAATGGCTCTAGAAATCTACACAGGATTCTCCCTTAGTCTTTGGCTGAAACCAATCTGTGTGTGTGTAGATTAATACTCCTTCAGGTTGGGCAAGAAACAACTGTTATGGAACGTACAATTACCCAGAAGCTGTGAACCAGTTTCAAGAGTTCACACAGGTCTGGGAATAATTTTGGTTCCAACAGGCCAGAAGGGAGAGACAGGGTTGAATGCCTAAGGCATTTGGTAGAGATCTCAGAAGATAATACCCTAGTCCTGGGGCTAAAAGAAAGGCTTAAGTACAAGTTCCATAAGCATTAAGATGAAGTCTTGTACTTTTTAAAGAAATATTATAAATTCTAGCCATTGACAACATAAAATTTACAATATCTGCCACTCAGTAAAGTAATTGTTATACGTGTGAAGAAGCAAGAAAATGTGGCCCATAGGCAGAAAGAAAACAGATCCTGAAATGAGTCATGATGGAATTTGCCAACATGGACATTAAAAGAGCTACATTCATTTCATAGCACTTATGGAGTTAAAAAACAAAATAAACCAAACCATAAACAAAATGAGAAGAGAAATACAAGATGTAAAAAGATCACACAGACTTATAGAAATGAAAAATATAGTATCTGAATGAAAATTTCCTTATGTGGGATTGATAGCCTTAGACATTGCAGAAGAAAAGTCCAGTGTCCTTGAAGACATAGCAATAAAAATTTTGCAAACTGAAGCATAGAGCAGGGGAAAAACACTAAAATTTTTTTTAAAAAAGGAGCCTCAGTTACCATATCAAGTAGTCTAACTTGTAATTGGAGTGCTAGAAATCCCTAGGGAGAAGAAAAATATTTGAAGAAAAGAGCAGCCAAACATTTTCTAAATGTGGTGAAAACTGCAAATGCACACATCCAGGATGCTCAACAAACTCAAAGCAGGATAAATGAAGTGGCCATTTGTTTTATTGTTCCCTGAATGCTGACGTATGAAAGGGCTTTTATTTTGAGTTCTTGGTTCTATATTGCCTTGTTTCTGGCTCCGTGATCTAGTATCTTTTCTGATTTCTTAAAACTGACTGCCATCTGGACCAAAGGAATGAAAATGTCCATGTCCACAAAGGGAAAGAGTGAAAATTAGCAAAACTCCACTGTCTCCCCTGGATCTCTCCGTTCAGGTAGGAGGTCTCTACAATCTCTACCTATCATTATGTCACTGGACTTTGGTGCTTCAAATAAGTCCCTTGGGCCCTAGCAATGACTTTGTGTTGTTAGGTATTTTTTATAGTATGACTCCTAAGATTGCTACTCTAATTTTATTGAAATATTTTGTTTTGTTTTTGATTCTGGAGACTGAACCCAGGGGCCTTTTACTAGTGAGCCACATCCCCAGCTCTTTCTATTTTTTCTTTTGATACAGGCTTTCACTAAGTTGCTGAGGGTCTTGCTAAGTTGCTGCAGCTGGCCTTGAACTTCTGATCTTCCTGCTTCAACCTACCACATTGCTGGGATTACAGGCGTGCACCACCATGGAATACTTTGAATAATAAGAATGAAAAAATTATGGCGTTTGCAGGCAAATGGATGAAATTGGAGAATATCATGCTAAGTGAGATAAGCCAATCTTCAAAAAACTAAGGGATGAATGATCTCGCTGATAAGCGGATGAGGACGTATAATGGGGGGTGGGAGGGGTTAGCATTAGGGTTAGGGTTAGGTTTGGGGTTAGGGTTAAGGAGGGTGGCAAGAATGGAGGAAGGAAGGACTGTATAGAGGGAAAAGAGGGGTGGGAGGGGTGGGGGGAAGGAAAAAAATAACAGAATGAATCAAACAACATTACCCTATGTAATTTATGATTACACAAATGGTGTGCCTTGACTCCATGTACAGAGAAACAACATGTATCCCATTTGTTTACAATAAAAAATAAATAAATAAATATATAAAAATAAGGCAAAAAAAAAAAAAAAAAAAAAAAAGAACCGTGAGCTGGTCAAGGTGGCACAGCCCAGCTACTCCAGAGGCTAAGGCTGGAGAATCTCAAGTTCAAGGCCAGCCTCAGCAATTTAGAGAGATTCTGTCTCAAAATAAAATGTTAAAGAGGTCTGGGGATGTGGTTCAGTGGTAGAGTGCTTGCCTACCATGCATGAGGCCCTGGGTGCAATCCTAGTACTGAAAACCATCATCATCATCATAATTCATGTCTACTCCCTGAGTGTCTATTTTGTGTCTTGCCACATAAACCAGTCAATGAGTATAGCCTTATGAATTGATTAGATCAATGATCTTCAAACTCTAGCATGCATCAAAATCATTTGGAAAGTTGATAAATCACAGACTGCTGAATCCCATCCCCAAATTTTATGATTCATTACATCTGAGTTAAAGCCTGATAGTTTGCATTTCTAACAAGTTCTCAGGTGATGCTGATGTTGCTCGTACTCCAACCACAAAGTGACAATTAATGTATTAGACTATATTTGTGAAATTTCAATGATCGTGAAAAGGTACATGTCTCAAGACTCTACTTCTACATCTTCCATATAGAGATTCATTCCCTCCCCATATAATAGCTCTTATTTCTAAAATGCATTTCATATATTTTCTATATATCTTAATGAAAGTTGTCATAGCCTTTCTTTTTTGCAAGTTTTTAAAATTGATGTGTTAATCTTGAACACTAGATTGTTTTTGAAGATATGTCAATTTTGAAGCCATATACATGATGGTCAATGTTCAACAAATGGGTGTTGATAGAAACAGTGAACATGCATGGCAGAGAATGGCTGTAGAACTAGTTTTCAAAAGCCAGACCAATTAACAAATTGATATTTTTCCAAATATGTATCACAATGTGTGTATTCCTATTTAGAGAAATTGTTTACTATAAAATGACAACTTGGTGATGGAAATGGACACAAAACTGAAAAAAAATCTACTTCTGCTACTTTATATGCACAAGGTCAAAGAAGTGTTACATAGAATTTGTGTCCTTGAATTAAGAAGAATAACTTAAACAAGAGTTTTCTAATTATTCTTCACTTTTAGTCCTAATTATTGTTAGTGGCACATTATAACTGCTGGGAAAGGTCAGATATTTTCCCAACAACTCCATCTTCTAGAAGGAACAACTCTCTAACAAGGGTAAAGAACACATAATTCTCCAGCGAGAGTTTTTTTGGTGTGAGAAACAAAGAAGTAAAAGTTTAAGGTTCAGGTGTACTCACGTAAAAGGTATGTGGGAAGATGAACCCTTTCCAAGTTGAGGGCCCCCATACTTCTGTTCTTGTAAATCCAAATAAACATATAAGGTCAGTATCTAAAGGTACAGGAGGCAGTTTAACCAATGACTTTAAGATTGTCAGGGAAGATTTCTATTTGTTCTCTTACTATCAGAGTGAGGGCAAAGGCAAGGGTGGGGTCAAGGAATAGTTCCTAGAAAAAGGACTCTGAAGTTCTTTTGCTTCCTAAGAGTTGGATAAATAGAGCCATCTTCATTCATACATGGTCCAGCCTAATTTACCCTGAGACTACGGAGATATTTGAGACCGTAGCTCTAGCTAGAAGGCAGCATTGATTTGGCAGTGTCTTCACTGTGCTATATATTCTTCTCAGGAACCTGTTACAGGACAAGCAGCATGACAGAATCTAAAGATTCAAAGAATTGGGATCCTAGCCACCTCATTTCCCATGTGCTGTGACTAACATATGTGTCCTGTGATATATTCAATTATACTTAGGGATGAAGTCTGTTTCATGCAAAGTACCTGATTATAAACAATTCAATAGATAAACTTTTTTGGAAAAATGAAATAATATCATGTTTGAATATGCAAAATGTTTTGAGGAATTTCATGGTCATGCTATTTCTGTTCCAAAGTCTGAGTTTTGTAACAGATATTATAATTATCACAGTAACAAGCTGGATCATTTTTCCTAGTATATTGTTTTCTCTATTATTGCATTTCCACGGAAGACATAGTTCTTTTTCTCTTTCTTCATCTTTTACATTTATTTTTGACATAGCTCCTCTCAAAAGTCTCCTCTTTGTTTCCGTAAAGTTCTCTACCAGTCAACATTTTGGTATTACTAGAGTTACTTTATCATTAGTGCCAGCTTATCAATAAAACCATTTTCATGAGCAAGTCTAAATGATCCTGTATTATTGTAAAAGAGCACAGTTGGAATAAATTATAATTACATTTCTTTTATGCTGAAATGAAAGGTCATTTCCTCAGGTCTTTACTCACACTGAACTATTAAACATGTATTCTAATAAGCTACATTCAACTTTTTTAATACACCATCTTTATTGGTTTCTTTCTATCCTCCATTTCATTTACTGATGTGCATTTCTGTTTATGCCAGCATCCTCTAATAATGCCATGACTTGCTCAGCAAAATCCTACCACTTTTTTGGCGACTGACCAAGCTTACACAATGTGCTCTCACATAAAAGCTTCCTCATTGTGAACTGCTATGTGAACTATTTTGGTAGGGATTTTATAATGCTGCTTTGTAATTAAATGAATGAAAATTAAGGATCCAATTTCAAATTAGCTTGTACAAAGTCATTATCTATCATTCTGACCAGAAGAGCAGTAGGCTCTATATCATTTGAATAATATACTAGTGGGAAAGGCTTGTCACTTATCCTAAGTCTTAATATCATATTCATATTTGAACATAGTCTAATTATATTTAATAAAATGTAGGGATATATAAAAAGCACAAATTGCTTATGAAGATTCATTTCTTAAACTAAGATAGCATCTAAAGGCTTCCATGTAATTTACTAAATAAAAATACTACTGTAATTTAACTTAAAGCATTTGGAATGAGCTCATCATCATGTATTTTTGAGGGAAACATATTTCTGAAGGTTTAAAAATGTTTAGTGATTAACTTGGAGTTTTTTAAATTGCAAAAATTCAAGTGTGCTTGTTTTGTGATTCTTTCTAATAAAAATACCAAAAAGCAATTAATCACTCATGGATATAAATATAAAAATGAATCATTTTCCTAAAGCATACTACTCTGATGTGAAGTGAGACCCAAAACACATGCTCCCTGATAAGCTCGATGAAATCTTATAGTACCTTCTTTTGAATAGGGTTTATTAAGCATAAATTAAAAGTAGCTGAGTGACAATCACAGTTAGATGATTTCCCCAAATGTTAATTTTGAAAACCCATGAATATGTACAATCAATGTTACTTATTGTTTCATTTTTCACTGATAAAATAGCAGGACCTGCATTAGTACTGGGTTATAAATCCAGAAATGTATCCTTTTGCCATTGATGCATGTGAGCACACACACACACACACACACACACACATATACACACACACACACACACACACACACAGAACTTCTTGACAACTGAAACGAATTTACCAGTGATCAGTTACCGGTATCAGTAGTTAAGGTAGCAGATAGTTAAGGGAGTGTTAATAAATCCTATTTCCCACACACTCTCAACTGGAATTTGATCCCAGAAGAATGAAAAAGAAGCAAATATGTCAAACTATAATGACAGTAAAATTAATACTCAGAGTAGCTCTGTCTCTCTGTCACCTGGTCCTGCTGATCATGTCATTGACCATGTCTATTGAGAAGTAGTATGTCTATCTGCACTTTAAATATAGGAAGTTGTGTGGCTCTATGGACTTGGACATGCTCACCTCTGCTTCAGAAGCAATTTTATTGGGACTATTTAACCATGTCCATGATTATAATATTATAATTTGGATATATTATTATATTCTAAACAAAGGAAACTTCTTAATCATCTTGTATACAAATACATGTGGAATCTTTCTCTTAACTACCCAAATTTAGAACTCAAGTGAATCTATTCTCTTCAAAAAAATTACAACTTTTATGTTAGAAAGTAGGAGAAAAGAACACAACTAAGCAATTACAGAATCCATCAAAGTCAACACATTTCTATTATAAAATCTGTAGGCTTAAATATGGGTCTCCCTATTAGATAAGTTTTAAAGTCCTTACTAAGCCTCTTTTCTCATACTATGCAATATGATTAAATCATTCAGAGAAAGTTTCTGGTGGTTTGACTTCTTCCCTCAAGACAGATGGAAAAGCCTTGAAAAAATTATTAATTTCTACATTTGCTTACTTTAGGTCAATTTGTTGAATTCACATTTATGAAGAAAGTAAAACAAGAAAATATGAATGTAGTGTATATCCTTCTCATTTTAATACATAACTTTACTGACTTAAAATCCAACTTTCCTGTGTAAAAAGAGTACATATTGAGTCTGATATGATTACAGGGAAAACGCTGACATTTTGTGGTTTATTTTTTAAAAATGGACATGTTATTTAGGAAATCACCTCTTCCTGGGTTATATAAATGCTAATATGACCCCAACATTAATTTAAAATTAGAGTGAAAAGTCTATTATGATGAATTCATCCTACATTTCACAACTTGACAAATTTTCCTAAAACATGGCTTCTATTTAGTCACCCCTTTAAGAAATGGGCATATACTTGGTTTACTGCCACATTAAATCTAAACTTCCCTTTCATGTTTCTAAGGCTTTCCAAAACCAGACCTTTCTTTCTCTAACATTATTTCCGACTTATTTTGAAATGCACTTTTTGTGTCAGATGTCAGGCAAAGGTTTTAAGACAAAGAAGTCAAGAATTGGAAGGTCTTGTGAAAACTGTTCTGGCTGAGAAGGACAATTTGCAGAACTAGAAGAATAGTTTCCACTCTCAGATATATGACAGAGCCGTCTGATTTTCAATAGTTGATGCCTGTTTTGCTGACTTTGCCATTCCTCATTAGACTTATGGATTTTCTTCATGACTTCTTTCTTTACCCCCCTTACTAACATCTATGACATGATCTCCTACTAGGAACATGTCTCTCATTCCAGGCTTTCTGTTACTGACCACGTATGTGTCCTGGTTTCCTAGCCCCTTCCACTGTTGCAGCTCATCCAAAGGTTTTCTTATGGTTCCACTTTATACATGATGCACATTCTTACCCCAAAATATTGCAAGTTTTCACTTGCACTAAGCTTCATCCTGGAATGACCCTAATTAACTCCAGTTCCTATCTAGTCCTCAAAGCCCAGTTCAATTTCTACCACTAGCATTAAATCTTCTGTAGCTGCTTCAGTCCATTGTGTTTCTCCTCACCTCCACCCCAGATTCCTTTGACACATATAGTTTGTATCAACCATTCATTTCTTTCAGCAAGTATTTTTGTTTTAGGTTTTTCTATATGCTGGAACTCTTGTAGCAGTGTAAGTTGGTGCCTTAGAATTTACAGTCTAATGGAGGAGACAGACAAATGATGCTATGATTTAATAAGTTATTATAGGGAGAAACGAGAGTGAAATGATGTATCAAGGGTTGAAGTTGGATGGGGAAAGAAGGGAAGATAGAAAAAGAATGATGGTAGAAAAGCATAGAGAAAATTTGTACATCATGTATTTATAATATGTCAAAATACATTCTACTGTCATGTGTATCTAAAAAGAACAACAACAACAACAGCAAAAAAGTATAGAGAGATCAAGGGAGTAGGGGACCTACAAAGGTCACAGATTCAACCAAGTGGAAGTAATGGTGACAATTCTATTCTCTTATCTCTCACTTTACCTGTTTCAACAGCATCATGTCCCAGAAAAAAAAATTCAGTGAGCATCAGAGACCTTTAGCAAGGTGCCAAGAAAATTCCACTAGGAAAGAATAGTGGTGGAACTTGTAGGTACCTACCTGGAAAAGAATGAGGTTGGACCCCCGCTTCAAACCAAATGCAAAAATTAACTCAAAATGGATTTTGATCCATTGTGAGAATGATCACAAAGATCATTGTGAGAATGAAAACTCTAAAATTCTTAGAAGAAAAGATAGACATAAATATTCCTGACCTCAGATTAGGCAATGGTGTTTAGGCTGTGCTACTAGAAACACAAACAACAAAAGTAAAAGTAGGTATGTTGGACATCATCCAAATTAAAACTTTTTGTAGTTCAAAGGACCCATTAACAAAGTGAAGACAACCCACAGAATGGAGGAAATTTTTACAAATTATATATTTGACAAAGGACATGCTGACAAAACTGTGAGAACCTGGTGCCATGGAGCCACTGCTAGGCATCCTGGATCCAGGCTGATAGGAGCAAGTAGTCACTGGCCTTGGGCAGGGCCTCCACCTGGTGGGTTCCCCTGAGGCAAAGCTGTTTGGAGAAACATTTCAGTGTGGGGATGAGACATTGTTTACCTGGTAGGCCACACGAGGGCTCTGGTTTCATAGGATGATTGATATTTCTTCTGTTGGGCAGTTCTTTTCTCCGTCTTCTCCAGGTGGTTCTTTGTTTCCAGTTGGTCCTCCTTTAGTTTGAACACCTTGATCTGGCAGCTGATTGAGTGCAAATGTTCCCATGTACCCTCCGTTATCCAACTACTTACAACTGTTTATCTATACTTGAAGGACATGCCCTTCTTGTCCTGTGTTTCCCCTGGGTGAATTCTCTACCAATATAATTCACCTGAATAAATGCACACTCTCTCTGCAGGATTCCACATAAGCTAGACTGAGTTCAGCTGGGTGGTCCTGGCCCTGGGATCCAAGATACCAACAGAGAGTAGAATATCAATGTTGGGGTGTATTCCTGGGCCTGATGCCCCACCAGCCCTCCAGTTCCTGGTGCTCAGTGCACTTCAACTGACAGTTGAAGAAAACCTGAAGGATGATGCTCTTGACATACTTGTGTTCACATCTTGAAAGTCTCCCGGCTTCGGTTTCTCCAGTAGTTGGATTTTCTAAGACTGATGTTGGCTGAGGTAGGTAAGGATCTCTTCATGAAGTTTTGTAGCTGGGGACTTGGCAGCACACATGAACTTCAGAGGCAACAGGCAGGCTTCCTTCTCAGGGGACTACTTGGGTGGGGGTTGGGGAGGTGCTTCTTCTTGAAAATGGGCATCATGCACTGACAGCTGCCATACCAGCCAGGGTATAAAACCAATAGCTTTTCTATTACATGAAAGAAAAAGTAAATCTCATGTAAGCCAGCATTTTTCAGGTTTCTACTATGAAGAGAAGAATGTAATTTCTAATTCATATTTTCCTACTGTCATACATGCCCTATTTTCAGGGATCTTATCTATTATTACATCTGGTTCTTCTTGAGGCTACCTGTCCTATCTGCCCTACCTTCTCTGACTGAATCTCTGATATTTCTTCATGAATCAGTCTTGTCTCCTGATCCTTGTTTATCTCCAGTTTGGTACGTCTTACCTTCAACAGAAACTTACACATTTGATAGAAGTTAGAGTTGAGAATATAACAATTAATCTAACATGCTTCCCAACTAACGTAAATTCAGCAACTTGATTCTCTCAGCATGTTTTCTATGTCCACTTTTCTCAGTACCAACTTCAGATGGCCTTGCCAGCTCCATTTTCAGGTGAAAGTGAAAGAACTACTAGTATATAGATTATATGACGGACAACACCCTGTGAAATCCATCATTCAAGGAATAGGAGATTGGATGGTGTGACCTTTGATTTATAGGTGGGAAGACACCACTTATCATCTCTAGGAAGATCTGTTATACCTATTGGCTGTGCTCATGCTGTGTAGTATATTGTTTTCCAGGTAGGGTAAATCTCACATCCCTATTAGAGTCATTTATTTCCTTTGTATATCCGTGGAAGTAGGAAAACAATAAAAGATGCTCACAAGGAAACTCATGGACCTGTAACATTTGTTCTCAATTTAGGAGTTGAGAGAGAAAATGTGACCTCATGGTGCACAGTATGGTCTGGTTGTTTGACAAATGTTCCTTGAGGAAAGCAGAGAGGAAGGGGGAAGAAATATAAACATCGGAAAGTCATACCTGTTTTTCGCTCTGTGGCTTTCGATTTGCCTATTATCACCTTGAGAAAATCAACTAAAGATGTGTAGCTATGTATAGTCATTAATTCAAATAAGAAAAAGAAAAGGTAACAATACTTACTGAAAAGTCAGATCAAAAATATTGAATATGATTTTCTAATGTAGACATATTTCCTGTAGGATACTAATGTTCCTGTTCCTGGAAGATCTTGCATTTTGGGCCTAACTTTCTATGTTCTAGTTCTTAAATTGAGTTGACTAAAATGAGCCCATCTATGCAGTGAGTTCCATATGTTCAAAACATGATTAATAATTAAACATTTTCACTTCACTGCTTTTCCTGTTTCCTTGTCAGTACTCTTTTATGATAGCATGACTATTAGCTCCCTAAATGTCTTAAATTAGAGATATTCAAATCTGATAGATAGATAGAATAGTTTATTTGGAGGCAAATTATAATTGTTTGTGCTTATAAGAGAAAGTCAAGTCCTGAATATAATAGCATAAACCCTTTATATGCCCTCAAACTATTTGAATCATTAGTTTGATCCTCTTTAATCAAGTTGTTTGGCTCTTTAAAGAACTGACAGTAAATATTCAAACTGAATATTATATTTAGTCTGCACACATTTTCCAACCATTTATCTGAGATTTGTTGGGAAATAAATCCTTAGTGTATTGAGATGCTCCAAATTCCCAATACCTCTTCTGCACAGTTTTGACCAATAAGGAAGATGCAATTGTGAGTAGAAAGAGAAAGGGGAATAATTGACATGTTATCCTATTCTGGGTTCCAACACCAAAGATAGGCTTATATTTACCTCTACTAGAACATTACCAAGGTTGCTCATTTGTTAATAGTAGGTAAAAAAGAAGACGTGGTCAAGGGATGGCCCAGGCACCAAAGCTAGGAAATCAGCCAGGAGACTAGGACTGATGAAGGCTGAGATCTAACAGAAATGAGGTGAATGGAAAGTCATGAATTCTGGGAGGTGAAGGTCAAGGAACAGATGCAAAAACCTCATTTTGGGGGGGTTTCAAGATGGCGGACTAGAGGGTGGCTGCATTTCATGTTTCTCCAGGACTCAGGATTCAAAAGAGGAGATATTGAGAGACTTGGGACCAACTCAAAGCAGCCGGGTGAGTCTCTCCCATTGGGGAGGTGTCCCGGATGGGGCGGTAGTACTGGAACACAGGGAACTTTGTGAAGTAGAGCTGCCTGGTGAGACACCCCTTCCCCCGCTGGAGCAGTGAACGTGGACAACTGGGAGCATCATAGAGGAGGCCGCTCAGCACAGCGCTGGGACTCGGAGCAACCACTGGGGCTCTGGGCAGCTGCCCAGAGGAGGAGCTGCGTGGCGAGCTGTTTGGACTCAGAGCAACCACTCCTGAACACCGGGGCCTGCCCGGAGGAGGAGGAGGAGGAGCGCGGCGAGTTGCTTGGACTCGGAGTGACTACACCAGAGCTACAGGCGGTTGCCAGAGGAGGAGCTGCGTGGGAACTATTTGGACTCAGAGAGACTGCTTTTGAACCCTGGGGGGTTGCCCGAAGGAGGAGGAGCAGTGCGGCGGGTCGCTTGGACTCGGAGTGACTACTACACCACACCTACAGGCGGTTGCCAGAGGAGGAGCTGCGCGGGAACTATTGGGACTCAGAGAGACTGCTTCTGAACACTGGGGGGCTGCCCGGAGGAGGAGGAGCAGCACGGCGGGTCACTTGGACTCGGAGTGACTGCATCAGAGCTTCGGTGGCTGCTCAGAGGAGGAGGTGAGTGGTGAGTTGTTTGGACTCAAAGCGACCACTCCTGAACACCGGGGGACTGCCTGGAGGAGGAGAGCGGTGGGTCGCTTGGACTCAGAGGGACCGCTCCTGAACACCCGGGGGGCTACCCAGAGGAGGAGGAGGAACGGGACGGATCACTTGGACTCGGAGTGACTGCCCAGGGCTATGGGCAGTTGGCAGGAGGAGGAGGCAAACAGTGAGTTGCTTGGACTCCTAGTGACTGCACCGGAACACCAGGCGGCTGTCTGGAGGAAGAGGCGTGCGGTGGGTCGCTGGAACTCAGAGCGATTGTACGGGGCTCCAGGTGGCTGCTCAGAGGAGGGGCTGCATAGCCAGGCAATGAGGTGCAGAACAGGGTCCCAGGACCTAGGAGGCTTCTTGGTGGAAGAGCCGAACAGAGACAGGCTTAGGGGCGGAGCGAAGGTTCCAGGACTGCGGGCAGATTCTCTGAGGAGAGACAGTCTAAGGAGACTCGTCTGCGAAGGGTGAGGCTCCCAGACCCAGGAGGTAGGTCCGGGACCCTGGGAACGTTGCAGAGGAAGGCAGCCCAGCCAAGGTGGTAGTTGTGGATTGAGGGGAACCTCTAGGACGGAAACTGACCAGAGAGACCTCCCCACCGGGTGAGTCTTTTCTGCTAGGTAAGGTTTTCCCACAAGGATGGTAAAACCAGAGACACAGGCCCAAACAGGTCTTGCCTCAGCCCGCAGCCTAGATCCCCTTTGGATGACCATTGGTCAACAAGTGGAGGCACCTCTGCCCACTAGCAGGGATTATACCCCACCTGAAGGCCACGACCCCTAGAGAGGCAGCTTCCTTGTGGAGCACCGCATTATCAGCTTCCTCCAAGACTTCAGACTACTGAAGGCTAAGAGGGGATATACTAGAAATCTTCAGGGACATTATAAGTCAATAGAGGAAATCTGCAATATCTCAGCAGTCCACTGATACCTGACCAATATGAGAAAACAAGGGAAGAAAATGCCCCAAACAAATCTAGATATTACATCAATAAAATCCAATGACTGCATGGCAGAAGAAATGACAGAAAGGGAGTTCAGAATGTACATGATTAAAATGATCAGGGAAGCAAATGATGAGATAAAAGAGCAAATGCAGGCATTGAATGATGAGATGAAAGAGCAAATGCAGGCATTGAATGATCACACCAATCGACAGTTAAAAGAGCAAGTACAGGAAGCAAAAGATCATTTCAATAAAGAGCTAGAGATATTGAAAAAAAAAACAAACAGAAATCCTTGAAATGAAGGAAACAATAAACCAAATTAAGAACTCCATAGAAAGCATATCCAATAGGATAGAACACCTGGAAGACAGAACCTCAGACATTGAAGACAAAATGTTTAACCTTGAAAACAAAGTTGACCAAACAGAGATGATGGTAAGAAATAATGAACAGAATCTCCAAGAACTATGGGATATCATGAAAAGACCAAATTTAAGAATTATTGGGATTGAGGAAGGCTTAGAGAAACAAGCCAAGGGAATGAACAATCTATTCAATGAAATAATATCAAAAAATTTCCCAAATCTGAAGAATGAAATGGAAAACCAAGTACAAGAGGCTTATAGGACTCCAAATACACAAAATTACAACAGACCCACACCAAGGCACATTATAATGAAAATACCTAACATACCAAATAAAGACAGAATTTTAAAGGCTGTGAGAGAAAACAACCAAATTACATTCAGGGGGAAACCAATATGGATATCAGCAGATTTTTCAATCCAGACCCTAAAAGCTAGAAGGGCCTGGAGCAACATTTTTCAAGCCCTGAAAGAAAATGGATGCCAACCAAGAATCTTATACCCAGCAAAACTTACCTTCAAATTTGATGATGAAATAAAATCCTTCCATGGTAAACAAAAGCTAAAAGAAATTACAAAAAGAAAGCCAGCATTACAGAACATTTTCAGCAAAATATTCCATGAGGAAGAGATGAAAAACAAAGAAGCAAATCAGCAAAGGGAGGAATTATCCTAACGGATTGTCAAATAAAGGAGGAACCAAGTTGTGTCAAAAAAATAAATAAATAAATAAAATTTAAAAAATGAACCAAATGACTGGGAAACCAAATCATATCTCTATAATAACAGTGAATGTTAATGCCCTGAATTCATCAATCAAAAGACATAGACTGGCAGATTGGATTAAAAAGAAAGATCCAACAATATGTTGCCTGCAAGAGACTCACCTCATAGAAAGAGATACCCATAGACTAAAGGTGAAAGGATGGGGAAAAACATACCATGCACATGGACTCAGCAAAAAAGCTGGAGTATCCATCCTCATTTCAGATAATGTGGACTTCAAGCCAAAGTTAGCCAGAAGGGATAAAGAAGGACATTTCATACTGCTTAAGGGAAGCATAAATCAGCAAGATATAACAATCATAAACATCTATGCCCCAAACAGTGGTTCATCCATATATATCAAACAAATCCTTCTCAATTTCAGAAACCAAATAGACCATAACACAATAATACTAGGTGATTTTAACATGCCTCTCTCACCACTGAACAGATAGATCTTCCAAACAAAAATTGAACAAAGAAACCATAGATCTCAGTAACACAATCAATAATTTAGACTTAACGGACATTTATAGAATATACCATCCAACCAAGAGCAAATACACTTTCTTCTCAGCAGCACATGGATCCTTCTCTAAAATAGACCATATATTATGCCACAAAGCTAATGCTAGCAAATACAAGAAGATAGAGACACTACCTTGTATTCTATCAGATCATAATGGATTGAAGTTAGAAATAAATGAAAGAGTAAAAGACAGAAACTACTCCAACACCTGGAGATTAAACAATATGCTATTATATGATGAATGGATAACAGAAGATATTAGGAAGGAAATTAAAAAATTCTTAGAGGTAAATGAGAACAAAGAAACATCATATCAAAATCTCTGGGACACTATGAAAGCAGTACTTAGATGAAAATTTATTTCATGGAGCGCATTTAATAAAAGAAGTAAAACTCAACAAATAAACGGCCTAACACTACAGCTCAAAGCCCTAGAAAAAGAAGAACAGACCAGCACCAAAAGTAGTAGAAGACAGGAAATAGTTAAACTCAGAGCTGAAATCAACAAAATTGAAACAAAAGAAACAATACAAAAAAATTGACAAAATAAATAGTTAGTTCTTCGAAAAAATAAACAAAATTGATAAACCTTTAGCCACACTAACAAGGAGAAGACAAGAGAAAACCCAAATCACTAATATTCAGAATGAACAAGGAAATATCACAACAGACACGAATGAAATACAAAACGTAATTAGAAGCTATTTTGAAAATCTATACTCCAACAAAACAGAAAATTTCAAAGACATCAGCAGGTTTCTAGAGACACGTGAATTGCCTAAACTGAACGAGGAGGACATACACAATTTAAATAGACCAATTTCAAGTAATGAAATAGAAGTCATCAAAAGCCTACCAACAAAGAAAAGTCCAGGACCAGATGGGTTCTCAGCCGAGTTCTACAAAACCTTTAAAGAAGAGCTCATTCCAATACTTCTCAAAGTAATCCATAAAATAGAAGAGGAGGGAACCCTCCCAAACTCATTCGATGAAGCCAATATTACCCTGATACCTAAACCAGACAGAGACACATCGAGGAAAGAAAATTTCAGACCAATATCCTTAATGAACATCGACGCAAAAATTCTCAACAAAATTTTAGCAAATCGCATACAAAAATATATTAAAAAGATAGTGCACCATGATCAAGTGCGTTTCATCCCAGGGATGCAAGGTAGATTCAACATTTGGAAATCAATAAATGTAATTCACCATATCAACAGACTTAAAGTCAAGAATCACATGATTACTTCAATTGATGGAGAAAAAGCATTTGATAAAATACAGCACCCCTTCATGCTCAAAACACTAGAAAAAATAGGGATAGTGGGAACATTCCTTAACATTGTAAAGGCCATCTATGCTAAGTCCATGGCTAATATCATTCTAAATGGTGAAAAACTGGAAGCATTCCCCCTAAAAACTGGAACAAGGCAGGGCTGCCCTCTTTCACCACTTCTATTCAACATTGTCCTTGAAACTGTAGCCAGAGCAATTAGACAGACCAAAGAAATTAAAGGGATACGAATAGGAAAAGAAGAACTCAAACTATCCCTATTTGTTGATGATATGATTATATACTTAGAGGAACCAGGAAATTCCACCAGAAAACTTTTAGAACTCATAAGTGAATTCAGTAAAGTAGCAGAATATGAGATCAATGCTCATAAATCGAATGCATTTTTATACATAAGTGATGAATCTTTGGAAAGAATAATTAGGAAAACTACCCCATTCACAATAGCCTTGAAAAAAATAAAATACTTGGGAATCACTCTCACAAAAGAGGTGAAAGATCTCTACAATGAGAACTACAGAACACTAAAGAAAGAAATCAAAGAAAACCTTAGAAGATGGAAAGATCTCCCATGTTCTTGGATAGGAAGAATTAATATTGTCAAAATGGCCATACTACCAAAAGTGCTATACAGATTCAATGCAATTCCAATTAAAATCCCAATGACGTACCTTACAGAAATATAGCAAGCAATCATGAAATTCATCTGGAAGAATAAGAAACCCAGAATAGCTAAAGTAATCCTTAGCAGTAAGAGCGAAGCAGCGTTTATCGCAATACCAGATCTTCAGCTCTACTGTAAAGCAATAATAACAAAAATGGCATGGTATTGGTACCAAAATAGAAAGGCAGATCAATGGTACAGAATAGAGGACACGGACACAAACCCAAATAAATACAATTTTCTCATACTAGACAAAGGGGCCAAAAATATGCAATGGAGGAAAGATAGCCTCTTCAACAAATGGTGCTGGGAGAATTGGAAATCCGTATGCAACAGAATGAAACGAAACCCATATCTCTCTCCATGCACGAAACTAAACTCAAAATGAATTAAGGACCTCAGAATCAGACCAGAGACCCTTCATGTTATAGAAGAAAAAGTAGGTCCAGATCTTCAACATGTTGGCATAGGATCAGACTTCCTCAACAGGACTCCTATAGCACAAGAAATAAAAGCAAGAATCAATAACTGGGATAGATTCAAACTAAAAAGCTTTCTCTCAGCAAAGGAAACTATCAGCAATGCGAAGAAAGAGCCTACAGAGTGGGAGAAAATCTTTGCCAATCATACTTCAGATAGAGCAGTAATCTCCAGAATCTATAAAGAACTCAAAAAACTCTACACCAAGAATGCAAATAATCCAATCGACAAATGGGCTAAGGAAATGAATAGACACTTCACAGAAGCAGATCTACAAGCAATCAACAAACATGGAAAAATGTTCAACATCTCTAGTAATAAGAGAAATGTAAATCAAAACCACCCTAAGATTCCATCTCACCCCAGTTAAAATGGCGATTATCAAGAATACAAGAAACAACAGGTGTTGATGAGGATGTGGGGAGAAAGGTACACTCATACATTGCTGGTGGGGCTGCAAATTAGTGCAGCCATTCTGGAAAGCAGTGTGGAGATTCCTTAGAATACTTGGAATGGAACCACCATTTGACCCAGCTATCCCAGTCCTTGGCCTATACCCAAAGGACTTAAAATCAGCATACTACAGAGATGCAGCCACATCAATGTTCATAGCTGCTCAATTCACAATAGCCAGATTGTGGAACCAACGTAGATGCCCTTTAATTGATGAATGGATAAAGAAACTGTGGTATATACATACAATGGAATATTATTCAGCCATAAAGAATGATAAAATTATGGCATTTGCAGGCAAATGGATGAAATTGGAGAATACCATGCTAAGTGAGATAAGCCAATCTCAAAAAACCAAAGGATGAATGATCTCGCTGATAAGTGGATGATGACACACAATGGGGGGTGGGAGGGGTTAGTGTTAGGGTTAGAGTTAGGGTTAGGGTGGAGGGCATGAATGGAGGAAGGAAGGACTGTATAGAGGGAAAAGAGGGGTGGGAGGGGTGGGGGGAAGGGAAAAATAACAGAATGAATCAAACAACATTACCCTATGTAAATTTATGTTTAGAGAAATGGTATGCCTTACTCCATGTACAATCAGAGAAACAACATGTATCCCCTTTGTTTACAAAAAAAAAAAAAAAAAAAAAAAACACCTCATTTGCTCTCCATGGAGATAATGATGGAGTTGAAGAAATGCTAAATATTTTTACAGTCAGCTTTAAGATTGAGGGTATCCGTGTTATGGTTACAATATGAGGTGTCCCCAAAGAGCTCATGTGTGAGGCAATGCAAGAAATCTTAGAGGTGAAACAGTGGAATTATAAGAACATTAACCTAATCAGTGTGTTAGTCCCGTGATAGGAATTAACTGAGTCATGACTGTAGGTAGGTAAGGTGTGGCTGGAGGAGGTGGGTCACTGGGGGTGTGCCTTTGGGCACATATATTTGGTAAACTGAGCTTAGTCTCTGCTTCCTCATGCGATGTCCTGAGCCACCTTCCTCCACCACACACTACCACAATGATGTTCTGCATCATCATGGGTCCCCAAAGAGTGGAATTGGCTCTCTATGGACTGAGGCTTCTGAAACCATGAGCCCCAAAATAAACTTTTCCTCCTTTAATTGTTCTTGTCAGGTTTTTTGGTTGCAGCAGTTGAAAAAGCCGCCTAAAACACTGTACATGAAGGAGAAATTTTAGGATTTAAAGCACTAATGCCTTCAGATTTACATAAAGTTCTCTTAAGATCTTGGGAGTTTTTTTTGTGTTGTATCAAAACTTGCATGGCTTCCACCACTAAGTTTTTTGAGTCATTGGGGAAAAAAAACCCAGTGAATGGGTGCCTCCAGGATCAGAGGGAGGAACTAAGCTCTGGCACTGACTCCTACAGAAAGTACCAGTGTCCAAAGCATTGAAGCCAACACACATTTGCTTGGTAGGGCAACAGCTGAGTCATAGTGCTTCCATTTCTAGAAATTTATCCTATAGAAATAAGGCTGTACCCTGAAAGATAACTATAAGTATTTTTTCTCAAAATTGTTTATGATAGAGAAAAAAACTAAATGCCCAACAACAGTAAGGGAATAGATACATAGGTGTGGCTCATACCTCCATATAAAGGAATATATATGCAAATAGGAAATAATGTTTTAGAAGAATATTTAATAACAAAGGTAAAGCTATCAAGAAGGTTAAATAAAAGTATAATACATAAAAATTAGCAGTTCTTTCCAACTTTATACCCCCAACGTTCTATATTATTCGCACTAATAGTACTTCTTACAATAAGGCATTTTGTATTTTGTTTATTTTCCATTGTGCCCCTTTCCCCTCATCAGAATGTATACTCTATGAGGACAGGGACATTTTTGTTCACCATTCTATTCCTAGTCCAGTGCCTGATACAGAAGTCATGCTTAATAAATATCTGTTGAATGAATAGCTGAATAGTTATAGACTATTGTGTGTAGATCAGCACAAAGTGTAGAAGGACAGAAAAATGGTTCAAGCACAATCTGAATGATGATTCAGAAAGAATTCCAGGATGAGGTGATCCCTGAATCTAAAGCATGGGCAGACAAAAGACTTTTGGAGATGTGGTATTACATATAGACTGATAGTTTAGAACCACAGCAGGGTCATATTCCCTCCTTGAAATACAACTTGTGGGCTAGATTTTTGTTGCTGTGATCCATTCATCAGTTGGACTTCTTAAGAGTTATCAGTCTGCCTTGGATTTCTGGCTCTTCTAGAGGAAATCATAACACAGCTGGTATGACTCTTTTATTAAGTAGCTTCCTTTCTTTTTCCATGGGTTTCAGTTGCTGAAGTCCTTCCTTGGTTCTCTTCTAAGGTTGTCTATATCATATTTCCCACTTTTCATTGACCTCATGCTCTATAAATCTTATAACTAATATGATGTTATGTAGGAAGTTCAAAATCTATATGTATTATTATATGTTGAAATATTTCACTATGACACATGGGAAAAAGAAGATAGAATTACTTTCTAGGAAAATTCCTTTGCTTTCCCATATCAGGCATCTTAATGCCTGAATAGTAATATCAGCAGCAATAAGAATGACAACATCTGTCTGCATGTGTATAATACTACTTATTTTCAAGGCCCTTGTGTATGTTATCTCATTTGAAACTGACAATGGGCAAGGTGATAATTATTACCATTTTACTAGTGGGAAAAACAGAAGAATATGGATTGTGACTTTCCCGATTTCACAAAACATTAAACTTTGGCCTTATGACTTAAAGTCTCGAGGCAAAGTAGGAATTATGGGGAATAAATCACAAGTGGCAACTCTCTTCTAAAGGAAAAAGCTGCACATTGTGTTAATACTGTATAAAGGGGGTGAGAGGGGACAGAAGGCCCAGAGAACTTGTATCAGAACACAGAAAATGTTTCTTGCTCATTATTGCCTGCTATGATAAAGCAAGTCGCATAGATTCCATTTCATTTAAAATCCTATAAATGAAAATGGATTGAGTTCATGTAGTCAGGTAAATTTGAAATGGAGAAAATGTTGTAGTAAAACCTGTTCAATTAAAGGATTATTCTAATATATGACAAAATATTTAAATGGTGCTAAAACAAACAGGGACTATAAAAGAAACTCATTAAGAAATAAAAATAACATTCCTTTGTAAGAGGTCATTGGCTATCATGTTAGGCAACAGAGAAAACAGAATAAAAACATTTAATTTTGGTTGTCAGATTAAGATGAAATAAGACATAAAGTAATAGAATAGATTTCTTTGTGAATTAAAATATTAAAATTTAATCTTTACTTTTAAATATTGTATCTCAAAAATTAAACTCTGCCCATAAACTAATCAATATATGGCCCATCTTCATTAAAGAGTAGATTTATAAATGTTGAATAATATTGAACACTTTATTATTCAATATAAGTGTCACAAAATGAAACACTTGGAAAGTGAGCTAAATTCATTTACATTCCAAGTATCACATTGCCAATATTAAAATTGCAGGATCAAGTTAAAATTTTGTTATCAGTATTAAAATTAATCATAGCCTATTTAATTATTTAAAGGAATTATAATATCATCAGGGGTAATTAGGTAGGTAGGAAAATCAATTATATAGGACCTATGTAAAGTTTTAAAATAAAAAGAGCAGTTGGTATATATCCAGTACAAATGCACCTGGTACTTATCCAAGACAAAGGCACCAGGGTAGTTCTGCCAAGATTTATGTAAAATAAAATTACATGGCTTTAGTCGTATTGTGGTAATGTTGATATGACAAAGAGAATTTAGTATTTTGGAGTAAGGACAAAAATATTTAAAAAGCATGTAGCATTTTATGTGGGTACACTTTATGAAGTACAATATGAAACAGTCATACTGAGCAGCTAATGGGAGTGTTCTTCAGCTGAGGGTACAGTCTTATTTCTTCCCATATCCCATAACCAGCAAAAGTTCTCTTTTACATTGATATACTGTGCATTTGAGTGAAAATATTGTAATGAATGTACAGCAATTGTATATATCAGGATTATAGAGACTCTGAGCTGAATGGGAACTTGCATATCATCCCTTGATATAACCTACTGAGACAGAGCAAGAGCTCTTGTGGGACTTTCCCAAGGCCATGAAGCAGAGCTGGGATTAGGATTCAGATTTTTCCCTTCTGATTCAAAACTCATTCCTCTCTACCATAGTGCTTTACATTTGAGCCTAAGATGTGACTTTCCAAAGCACTTAAGGTTTTTAGAAGTCAAGTAATGCATAAAAATGACAATTTCCAGAATATCAAACACATAAATGCTCCACTTACACTGATGGGCAATGAGGCATGGTTATGAAAAAAAAAATCTATTCTTCATAAGGCCATTGCATCCATTTACCTTTATTCTCCCAAATAGAACAAAGCAAACTTTTTCCATATTTTGATCTGGATGTTCTTATGGGAAACAGGACACAAGTTCAATGAAACCATTTCGATTTCAGTCAATGAAATTCTTTGCCAGTTCTAAAAAAGTAATTACTTTAACCATTTTAAAGATCAATATTTGGATCAATTCACCTGCATCCAAATCCATTGTGAAGATGCCTGAAACAATTGGAAAAACTGCATTCATTTTAGTGGAAATATAAAATCATGGCTGAGGCTTAATCTTGTCTTATGTCCAGAAGGTCCTTGAAATTCCACTGAAGTTCACCTATCCCCAAATTCATAATCTTGTTTTCATTTCTCTGGAATTGCATTTCAATTTCTTAGACATGTCCTCATATGCTGCCTTTCAGAATTTGCTAAAGTTTTTATCCTAGACCGAAGACCATCCCACGTGTCCGCCTCCTTCCCTCAACATACAAGAAGTCCTCGAGAGTAGAAAACAAAGTCAGTTAAGATACAGATGCTTGGTAGATAGTCTCACAATTTATGTGATTGGCTCTACTGCATGACAGGGCTGCATATTCAGGTTGTTTTCAGGATAGTAAAAATATCCTAAAGTGTTCATTCAGTAAATGCCAAATGTTTTCCTCTGTGCAATTGTTAAGAAAATGATCCAAGGGTTAGGCTGGGCCCAGAGGCCCTAAAAATAATCACTCAGAAGTTGCCGTTTGGGTTGAATCATGCCCCCCAATAACCCTGTGTTGAAGACCTAACCCACAGTACTTCAGAATGTGACCTTATTTAGAAGTGGGGTTTGAAGTTGAGACTATTTAAGATGAGGTCATTAGGGTGGGCCCTAAGCCAAAATCACTGGTATACTTATAAAAGGGGGAAATTAGGACATTTGGACACAGAAATAGACACACAAAGGGGCAAGACAATGTGAAGAGATGTAGGGAGTAGATAGTCATTGCCAAGTCAGGAAGACAGACCTGGAGTAGACCATTCTCTCACAGCTCCCAGGAAGACCCAAGCTCCCAGCACTTTGATTTTGGATTTCTAACCTCAAGAACTATGAGGCAATACATTTCTGTTAAGTCACTCAGATTGTGGTACTTGGTTTCAGTGGCCTTTCTGAACTAACTATAACTGCCTATGTAAAGTTTCAGACAAAAGCAAATATTTTAAAAAGTCACTTTACATTAGTTCATCAAAGGTCATAAAAGCCTTTAGTGTATCTGAAGGCCTTTAATGTATGTGGTACATTTTTAAAAATTAACTAAGAGGGATCTTTAAGTGGACTGGGAAATTTAGTTCAACACAGAATCTCAGTTTCTTAACTAATCTGATTTTATAGTTCAAAATATATTTGAGGTCCCCCTAAAAGTCATATACTAGGGATTGAGTAGTAAATAAAAATTAGCTATAATCTCTGCTCCCATGAAGTATACAGTCACATAGACTAAAGTGTGTGTATATTTGTGTTTTTTTAAAAAGGAAATGAAGGCATGGAAAGGCATAGAAAAGAAACAAACATTTGAATTCTTATATGCATCTAAGTACTGACCCAGAGATAAACTCATTTAATTTTCACAATAGTTCTGTGAGATACATATTATTTTCTCCATTTCAGAGATAAGGAAACTGAGGCACAGAAAAAATAGGACTGAGAAATGATGGAATTGAGTTTCAAACTTACGTCTAACTCCAAACCCTGTTTGTTCCACTAAGGAGTAGAAAAGGAGAATCTCTCTATTCACATAATTCATACAGTGTTACATAATGTGAATTTTGGATTGCGCTACCGATACATGTACATATGAGGCAGATATTAGGCAAAGTTCTACACCTAGAAATTGGATTCAGCCCAAAGATATCAATTAATATCTGAACACTCTTTAAAAAAAAAAAAAAAAACTTAGCAACTAAAATCATTCTTAATTCTTAGTGTGACATTTTTAGTAATGAGGCACACTATGCTATCACTCATCCAGGCTTTTTGTGTAGATCATATAGCAATAACTAAGGTATTGATCATGTACATCTCTTCTTCTTCAAATGTGAATAAAAGGTACTTTCTAAGGTTGGTGTTGGTGACTTAACAGAATAGCCTCAGAAATTGAATTTCTCTACACCTGGAGATTGGTTCTGTGGCCCAGAGATAAACTCATTGACTAAATTCACAAGAAACAGTTCAGATTGCCAAAAACCAAAACAACAAATAACCTGATTTATAACAACAACAACAACAACAAATGTTGCAATTCTCATAGTGGATGCAATACACATATTGACATGAGCAAAGTGTTCTATCCCTTTGGGAAGCCACACCAAACAGAAAGGTGGCTTGAAGGAGCAAGCCAGCAGTTAGTGGGATGAAATTAATGTGTAATGATTACTGGCACTGAAGGACCAATATGTCCATTTCGGGAATATCTCTGTACCTGTTAAAGAGACTAAAGTGTCCTATGGCCCTGATATTCTCTCCTCTGGACAGTGCTAGGATGTCTTGCTAAGGCCTTTGTTCTCCTTTCCTTAAATGTTCCTCCTGTCCGACTTGCTCACTTCTATGTTTAGATATGCTATTATATTTGGTTAATTTTGCTCTAGCCTGGGAGACATTCTATTTCTTTAAAGGGCCTTTGCCTGTCTGTGACCTGGTCCATTAGGCCTTGATTTTATAGTTTAACTCTTAGAGGGTAAAATAATTTCCAAATTACTAGAGGGTATCTTAGGATTGCCTCTATATGCTTCCTTTTTTTTTTTTTTGTCTATGTATCTTTTATAAAATCTTGCAAAACCTTACTTCCTTGTTTTCAGACAGATGTCCTTTCTTCTATAGATTTTGCCTTCTGTGTTTTTGTGAAAACTTTCCAGCTATTTTTAGACATATTAAACTATGTCACTTTAATAGAAATTTTGAAGTTCTTTAATGCTAGGAGCTTTACCATATTTTTCTAATGAGAATTCTTATGTATGTGAGAGAGAAAGAAAAAACACTTTCATATGGGAACTGACTTTTAGTTTTGAGTAAAATATGTTAGCAAGAAGTGAAAATAAATATTAGTTATGAGATGTTTAAAAATTTTCCGTTTGTCATATGTATATAAATAATATATTTCAATGGCTATATAACTGTATTTGTATATTTAAATCCAATATTGCAAGTACTTTTCTGCTTTGCTTTGTGAAATTGTTGGATTCCTGGAAAGTTCATGATAAAATGTAGTGCAAAGAAATGGAGTCAGCAATCCTGAGTTCTTAAGGGTCTTCCTATTCTAGTTTGTTGTGTGACCTCTGGCAAACACTTGAACACTTAGTGCCCTGGCCCTTATACCTATAAAATGAGTATAATTCTGGGGTATAGGCAATAGTGGGGCAAAGGTCTTTAGGTTTGGTTGGGATCCAGAGTCGGACAAGGGGAAGGGACAGAGGTGCTAGGATTACCGGAGTTCTTATAAAGGGGATAATATTTGACCTCTCAAACTTACAGAGAGAGCACTTGTGAGGAGGGTCACATGAAACTTGATATGAGGAAACACTTTTAAAATAATTAATTGAAACCTTTTAGGAAGGAAAGGATAAGATAGTGACCTTCCTCTTGACACTGTACATGTTACCAGTCAGAAATGCTAGACCAACTGAGAATGATAGCCTTATTTGTAATTTCATTTTTTTCTTTGTAAACTTTTCCAGATTTTCTTCATTCTGTCTACTCATTCCTTCTATGCAGATAACCCTCATATCTATCCCCACAACAACTTTTATCTTGAACTGTAGAATGGCATTCCTAGCTGTCAGCTGAAGATCTCTACTTGGATGCTTATACACTGCCACACTCTCAGCATCATTAAAGAGGTCATCATCTTCTGCATCAAACTTTCAACTGCAAATAATTTCTTTTGTTAATATCTCGGATAGATACCCTCAGAGTTAGCTTGGATTTTTTTCCCTGATGCCCAGTGGTTTGTCGGGTTCTCTATGGTCTCCTACTACAATATCTCTTGCTCTTTTAATTCCATCCCTTCCTGTTCATTCCCATTGCTACCATCTTCCTTTGGTCCCTCATAACATATTATCTGAATTATAGTAAGTCTTCTCCCTGTTCACCCTATTTTTTTTTTTTTTACCTGTTTCTAGTCTGTATTTCACAACCCTGGCGAGTAATCTAAAGTATACGTCTGATCATAGCTCTCTTCCAGTTAATCCACTTCTCTGGGTTCCTGTAGCCTCCTGGACATAATATTGTACAAGGAGGCTTTTCATCATGTGGCTCCAACCAATCCCATATTTCACTACTTTATTGCATATGTATCACTTTGGCATATTTAGTACAAGTAGTACTAAACTGTTTATATTTCTCTAATCTGCCATGCTGGCTCTTACTTATACATGTGGCTTCCTCTTCTTGGGATACCCTTCCTGCCTTTTTACTTATTAATTTTCTTGACCTTGCTAACTTCTCTGACCTTTAAGATTCAGTTTATGTATCATGTCATCCAGGAAGTCTTCTTTAATATCTCCCTTTGTCTTTATAACTCATTCTATTCCAATGGCTGATTTATTTTTCTGTACCCTTCATTAGACTGCAAGCTCCCTGAAGACAAGGATTTTATCTCTTTCATCTTCATATTATCAAAGTTAAGAGAGTGCTTTGCACAGGTAAATGCATGTTGGTTAAATGAATAAATTAATATAAACCTGATTATTAAAATTCTGACCAGGATCCCAGGGGACAGAAATTGGGACATATGTAACCAAGAGACTGAGATTTGTTTAGGGAAGTAAAGTGGTTCACTAGAATCAAGGTATCAGGTAAGACAAGGCAGGGAGAAATGCAATCTGATTAAGGCCTGTGCAATTCCACTAATCTATTGGGAACATAGAACAAAAGCCAAAATCATAAACCAGTGTAAAAATTTTAATTTGAGCAAGGTTAGAACTGTGAGTACCTAAGCAGATAATGCAGGGAGGCTATTGTTGAATCCATCAAGGTCCTCAAACTTTGATGAGAGGTCTTGAATAATAAAGCAACTCTTGAGTGTGATGACCACAAGATGTATTATGCCTGGCTTCTGAGCATGACAAGCACTGCGATAGAAAGTCTTAGTGACTGAGTTGGATCTAGAGATCTGATGAATGCAAATACGTGTTACACTGGCTTAACTGCATTCTAAGAACCAGAACAAAGTACTCCTATCTGTGAAAGCTGAAAAGAATTCAACATGTAGTCTAAAAAAAGTCAAAGTCATCATATCAAGTTGGCTTTAAAAAGTTCTTTTAATAGTGATTTTTATGGTGAATAAAGCCATTAAGCACCCAAAAGACGTGCCCTTATGATACACTTTATGTTTCAGCTGTAATATATAGATCAATATGCAATTGATTTCATTGGAGAAGGTGCAGATAGTTCTTTCACAACATGACTCACTTTACATTTGTAAATATTTCAACTGCCAAGAATTTTGCTCAGAGTTCTGTGACTTTCATGAATCTTAAATGTTTTTTTAAATACCTGAGGACTGATTCTACATTAAGTATAGATCAGAATAAGTCAGAATGAATCTCTTAGGCCTGAAACTTTTCAGTTACATTTCTTCCACTAGACATGCTTTTTAGGCTATCACATTAGCCTAATTAACTTTCTGTTGCTCCATAGAGGTTATTTTTTCTTTGGCAAAGACAACAATTCTTCTATTCTGGGGAGATAGAGTGACAATAAAATGTGTAAATAAATAAAGTTATTTGAGTAATTTTTGTAAGGCACTTTTGATAGCTTTTGGGAAATGTCAAAACGTCTGTTGACTTGCAATAATATTTGGCTGATCTCTTGTGCTGTTTTATGGGTCATGTCTTACACTCTACCTAGAACATAAGCTTCTAGAAGGCAGGGGTTGTTTGATTCATCCTATGGTTAATAATTCTTGGCACATGGTTGGTACTAACTACTGACTAAATGAATACATGAAGGTGGCTTTACATGACAATTTTGCTACTATAATGAAGACTGGCAATTCACTTATTTAACATTCTTCATATTCCACCTTTGCAATATTTATAACCTATTCTCCTTTCTCTAACTCTTTAAGTATTAATGCCCACATGGAAATTTATATGACCTAAGGCTAAAGTCATCAAATTTGGATTAAATTTTAGCCATCCATTACAGTGAATAATTTTCTTAAAAATATTTATTTTAGGCAGTGTGTTTTTCCGGGGCACAAAAATATAATTTAAAATATCAATTATTTTTAAACAAAATATTATGCTTCCATTTGAGAACTTCTTTATTAGAGGCATGAAGACTATATCTGGGGAAAAATAGGTCATCTGGTGAATTTATAGGCTTAACAATAAAAGCACCTCTGAAGAATTATCCAAGACATTTCTTGGACATCCACCATAATCTCTTCAAACAGTCTGGGCCAATTCATATTAATATTATTTTGAGAGCTTCTCCTGCTGAGCAAGTTCCTTTGGTAACCCAGTCTAAAGATTATGAGAAGTTCATCTTTATGTGTCACCTAAATCCTTGCTGGAAATATGCCAACTTATTCCCTCTTTTCTATATTCAGTGAAGATAGAAAAAGAATTGACCAGCAATCTATTTAAAATAATAGAACACTATATAATTGATAGATGTTTTGAACATTTTCCTCAGTCTTCTTGACTTTGGATGATTTATCTTCACTTGTTGGTGTGATCTCTGAATGTTTGTGCCTCCCCCACCCCCAAACCCCTATATTGAAGGCAAAGCACCAATGAGATGGTATTAGGAAGTAGGGCCTTAACAAGTGATTAGGTCAGAAAAGCAGAACCCTCATTAATAGGATTAGTGCCCTTATAAAAGAGACCTGAGATAGATCCCTCACCCCTTCTTCCATAGGAAGGCAAAATAAGAAGGCACCATCTATGAACCAGAACGGGCCCTCACCAGACACCAAACAAAATTTCTAGTACCTTGATCTTGTACTTCCCAGCATTCAAAACTGAGATATAAATTTCTGTTGTTTATGAGCCACCCAGTTTGCAGTATTTTGGTATAGTAGCCCAAATGGACTGAGACACTTATGTTCCTAATTCTGTATCTTTGTGTCTTCTTTCTCCATTATCTAGAATACACTGTTCCATCCTTCCAGTTTAATGATCACCATTTTTTCATTTACTCCAAAAGTATTTGTTGGGATTTTTAGACACTGCTTACAAAAACAAAGTAATTCCTTTGAAGAGTTTCTAATCTGACAAAAGTAAATAAGATAAGGCAGAGTGAACTATGGCCCTTGAATCAAATCCACTTCTTCCAGTTATGATAAATAAACTCTTATTGGAATACATTTGCATGCTGTCTATGACTACTTTTGACCTACAATGACAGAGCAGAGAAGTTGTAGCAGATACTGAATTGCCTGAAAATACTAAGATAGTCAGTATTTGATCCTTTACAGAAAAAGTTCATAAAACCTTGATTTAAGGCAACAGTTGATTAAGGGATGACTGAATGGCCAAGATTTAGTTAAGTACAAACAGGAAGTGGTAGAAGCACACACTAGAACAGTACTTCTCAATCTGTGTGATGAAGAACCAGTTTTTCCCCAGTCCAATCCACCATGGACCAATATTCATTTTTAAGGATAATAAAAAAGTAAATTACTAGAATATTGAAAGAAAGAAAAAGTAAAAGCCCCCATTTTTTTTGTATTAAGATTCAACTGATATAAAATTACTCTGCCAAATTGTAATAAAAGTTCTAATTGCTTTCTCTCAGTTTCAGTACTTATCTCATCATGGACCCAGACCAAACAGTTTCCATCTGGGCACCAGTCCAAGGATCACACTTTTGAGTCATACTTGTCTAGACTAAACCAACCTCCTTTCTGCTTGAGACACTATGTTAATATAATATTTGCAATCAGATTATAGTCAAGAAGACTCTCAGGCCTATGCGATATTCTCTCATTCATGACCAATATCTTCTGCTGGCAGTGGGGATTGACAAAGACTTTATACTCTTGATAAGTGGTAGGAGTATTTGGTGGAGGGAAAGGGCATAGAATTTTATAGTTACAAAGGATTCATGAAAGAGACAGGATTAATGTGACTACCAATGATTAGGATTTGTGCAGAAAAATATTCCAGATGGGAAACTTGAGGCATACACTTTAAGCCATTCTAGCTAGACAGGGGGGGTTACCATTAGGATATAGTAAGAAAAGCACATTTATCCTGTAGGTAATGAAAAGCCATTACAAGTTTTTCATAAAGAATGTATAATTCCTGTTAAAGATCTAAAAATCTAAAATGTCACCTGCTTAATTGCCTATATTTTAAGTTCATCTTGTATAAGACGATAATATTCTATTTTCTGTGTGTGCATTTTGTTTTTCTGACTCAACCATGAGCTCTTCTGGCAGGAAATCTCTTACTTTCGCTTGTCTTGGAGTGAGGAGTACTTACTGAATTAGTTGGAAAGTGTTCCTTAGTTCTTTAACTCGTTGAAATCTTATATGTTGGTCTTTTAATCAGTATCAGATTGTCTATGTTTCTTTCTTAAAGATTCAGCCTGAACCTTTTAAAATTTTGACCTAGTGTTGGAGAGTTCGCTTATAGTTCCTAGATAATATGCTCCCATTAATACAAGCTATTGTCATATTGTTTTTTAAAAAAAATGGAGATGTAGTGCTGACTCATGTTTATTTTGAGTCCATACAATCTCAAGTCCTTGGCAAGGGGTTTGGATATTTGTTGTGAAACAGTTTTTGGACACTTACCATAAAACGCTCACTGGATGTGGAAACTATATTAGGAGAGGCTGGCACCCTATGGAATAAAGTTGATTCCCTGTGAGGTTTGCAACCTGGTTTGTGGTTATTTCCCAACTTGTCTTGTGGAACAACTCTGTCATGTCTCATAATGGTGACTCTTGGTTGCCAAGTTTGAGTTGTAATCAAAAAGACTTGTGGTAACATAAATTTTGGTGGGTCACTTTTAGGTTTGGAGAGGAGTAAGTAATCTACCAAGGACTTTTTCTTATTGAGAAAAGGAAATGGAGAAAAAGTTGTTATTGGAATTTTCCATGTAAAATACGACCCGCTTTTCTACCCTTGCCTCCCCTGTGCCAGAATGAATGTGCCTCCTTTGTGTGATCACAAACCTAGTGATTATTCTTTGAAAGTGCTTACTACATTGTATTTACATCATGGGCATATGTATTTATTTCTTCCACATTGGGTGAACTTTTACAATGGCAGGGACTGATTCTTAATCATCTCTGTATCACTAATGACCAGTAGAATACGGACAAAGTAGTGGATAATTAATGCATATTTGTTGAACTGAAATAAAACTAATAATATTGATAATAATAAATAACATCAGGTATGATTGCTTTGCACCTGACATGGCCTTAAGCACTTCACAAGTACTGTCATTTATTTCTCCCTATTATCCTATGAGGTATCTGTATTACATATATATATATATATGCATATATATATATATCAGAAAAATAAGCAACAATGAAGTTAGGTATCAGGAATGTTGATTATACAGCTGGTGAGTGGCAGAGACAAGATTTAAACACATGATTCCAGAAATTTAACATCTATGCTGTGTGTGTATGTGTGTATGTATGTGTGTATTGGAAGAAGCGTTTTGTCTTTTGGGACTGGAGTTGTGGCTCAGTGGCAGAGCACTTGCCTAGCACATGTGAGACCTGGGTTCAATCCTTACCGCTGCATAAAAATAAGCAGATAAAATAAAGGCATGCTGTGCATCTACAAATACAAAAAAATTTTAAAAAGAAATATTTTTTCTTTTTTTTTATTGTAAACAATGGGATACATGTTGTTACTCTGTTTTTACATGGCGTAAAGGTATACCATTTATGTAATCATAAATTTACATAGGGTAATGTTGTTTGATTCATTCTGTTATTTTTTCCCTATTTTTTTCTTTTAATGAAACTGCCTATACAAGAAAGATTAAAGTGGATTCTGATTGGCCAAGGGAAGGAGTTTCTTCCTTTCTCTTGGAATTTAGCCATCATCTTCCATTATTATTTCCTGCTTCTTTTTAAAAAATTTTTATTGGTAAATAATTATATTACTAGATTTTATTGTGGCATATTTGTATATGAATATGACATAATTTGATCAGTTTCATTCCATAGTATTTCTACTTGCCCTCCCCTCTTCCCTTTCCACATCCCTTGCTTTACTCAATTGGTGTCCCTTCTATTTTCATGAGATTCTTTTTTTCTTCCTTTGCTCTCTACCTTCCACGTATGAAAGAAAACCTATGATCCTTGACTTTGAGTCTGACTTATTTTGCTTAACATGATCCTCTGCATTTCCATCCATTTTCCTGCAAATGGCATAATTTCATTCTTGTTTATGTTTGAATAAAACTCCACTGTGTATATACACCACATTTTCTTTATCCATTCATCTGTTGACAGTCTGTCCCATAACTTGGCTATTGTGTTGCTATAAACATGGGTATGCATGTTATCTCGATAGTATACTGACTTTGGTTCTTTTGGATAAATACCAAATAGTTATATACTGGATCATATGGTGATTCCATCCTCAGTGTTTGGAGGAACCTCCATACTGATTTCTATAGAGTCTGTACTAATTTACATTCCTACCAACAGTGCATAAGAGTTTCTTTTCCCTACATCCTTGTCAGCATTTCTTGTTATTTCTATTATTTTAAGTACTGCCTACTAACCTAATGTGCCACTGGAGCTTCTGATATTTGTATTCTTGATGATTGTCATTCTGACTGGATTAAGAGGAAATCTCAATGTGGTTTTGATTTGCAATCCCATATGTTTAAAGATGTTGATTTTTTTCACATTTTCTATATTTCTTCTTTTGAGAAGTATCTGGTTAGTTCATTTGCCCATTTATTTATTGGATTATTTGTGTTTTGGTGTTTTTTGAGTTATATATTCTGAATATTAGTCCTCAATCAGAAGAATTGCTGCCAATGATTTTATCCCATTCTGCAGGGTGACTCTTCATACTATTAATTGTTTCCTTTGGTGTGCAAAAGCTTTTTAATTTGATGCTGTCCCATTTATTGATTTTTGGTATTATTTCCTAAACTACAGGAGTCTACTGGGGAGACTGATGTTTGCACTTTTATGTTGGAGTGCTTCACCTGTGTTTTCTTCTAGCATTTTCAAAGTTTCTAGTCTTAGTTGCAGGTCTTTGATCCGTTTCAAGTTGACTTTTGAGCAAGGTGAGAGTTTTAGTCAGTTTGTTTTTTTTTTTTTTTGCCACTGTGACCCAAAGACTGAACAAGAACAAGTTTAGAGGAAGAAAAGTTTATTTGGGGCCCAAGGTTTCAGAGGATTCTGTCCGTAGATGGCTAACTCCAATGCTTTGGGCTTGAGGTGAGGCAGAACAACATGGTGAAAGAGTGTGGAGGAGCAAAGCAGCTCAGGACATGGCCACCAGGAAGGGGGAGTGGAGAGAGAGAGAAGAGAGAAGAGAAGAGAAAAAGAGAGGAGAGGAGAAGCAAAGAGGGGAGGGGGACAGGTGAGAAGGGGGAGGAGAGAGAGGAGAAGGAGGAAAAGAGAGAACTCTGCTCAACAAGGGTAAAATATAAACCCAAAAGGCACTCCCCCAGTGACCTACCTCCTCCAGCTACACCCTACTTGCCTAAGGTTACTTCCCAGTTAATCCATTCGAGTAGATTAATGCACTGATTAGGTAAAGGCTCTCATTACCCAATCATTTCACCTCTAAATTTTCTTGCTGTCTCAAACATAAGCTTTTAGGAGTCACTTCATATCTAGACCATAACAGAAATAAGGATCTAGTTTTGTTCTTATACATATGGATATCTAGTTTTCCCAGCACCATTTCTTAAGATGACTTTTTCTCCAAAGTATATTTTTGGTATTTTTGTCAAGAAATAGGTAACTATGTCTATGTGGATTTATCTTGTGTCTTATATTTCTTTGATCTTTATGTCTGTTTTTGTGCCACTACCATGCTTTTGTGTTACAATAACTCTGTATTACTTCTTGCTTTTCAATATAATTGTTTCTAGTCAGTCATCTTTGCATACATTTATTAGGTGGGCTTCTTTGGAGGTTGTATCTGGATAATGCATATGTTGAAATAAGAGATGGGTTTGTAGTTGAAACTCTTGTATCTTTTTATTGTATGATATGTGAGAAAAGTTTGAATCTTGGAATTTTATTATTTTTGACAATACAAATTGTGTTTTCAAATCAATTGAACTTTTAAACATTTTTTTCTGAGCTTTTATTTTTAGTTAAGTGGATAATATATGAATAAATTCTTATTGGAAAAAAAGTTAATATTATGTGAAAATTACCTTTTACCTATATTCCCCACCCAACTATTTTACATGAAAATAACCATTTTATTAGTTTGGTGTGTACTACATTTTGGATGTGGTTTGTCCTTCAAGCATTCACATGTTGGAAGTTTGATCCCTGGTGGTGGAACCTAGTGAGAAGTCATCAAAGCTCTGTCTTGGAGAGGGTTCATGTAGCTCTTGTGGGACCTCGAGTTAATTTTTATAAGAGGGTTGTTGTAAAAGAAAAAGACTGGCCCTTCCCCTTACTCTGACTTCCTGTATTGCCATGTAATCTGTTCCTCTCTCCTATGTTCCCATCTTGGCCGTCCATCATGATGTGATGCAGCCAATGTGGCCCTTTCAGAGCCAATGCTGTGCTGTTTGAACTTTCAGCCCCCCAAACTGAATTAAATCACTATCTTTTCTTTATAAATTACCCGGCCTCAGGTATTTAATTATAGTAGTGAAAAATGGACTATTATAGTTTTTATCCTTCCAAATATTTTCCTTTGTATTTGCACACATGTATGTACTTGTTGAAATATGTGCTTTTGTTTTGTGTGTATTTTACATAGGCATTCATGTCATACATATTTCATTATGCACTTTGCTTAACCATATGTACTAGTTATGCTTTATGCTGAAACATGTAGCTTTACCTCATTCTATCTTATTGTTGCATAATATTCAGAAGTATGGATGGTAATATGTTCTTTATCCATTTTTATACTGATGAACTTTAAGGTTTTTTAAAATTATTATAGAGAGAATTCTGTAGGTCATGTTTGAGAATGGATTTTCTTTAGGATTAATAAGGAATCACTGGGTCATAAAATTTGTCCACTTTTACTGAAGTATATGTGGGCCAAACTATCTTCCCAAAAGGCAATAGAAGTGATTCCAGTAGTTTTTTGAAACAAAAGATAACTTGAATAAATAGTGAGATAAACCATATTCCTAGATGAAAATGCTCAACTTTATAAAGATGATGGTTTTCACCAAATTAATCTGTAAATACTATGCAGTTCCAACTAAATCCCAACAAAAAATTTTTATGGAGTTTGGCAGACTGAATCTAAATTTTAAGAGACAGAGAAAATGAGCAAGAAGAGTTGAGAATTTTTAAACAATAATAAAAATAGGAGTGGTAATTTTGCAAGAATGTTCACACAGTTCAATGGAACAGAGTAGGGGGTCTTATAGAAATATAACAATCTAGAAATTGAGAAAGGTGAAACTTCGGTTTTGCGAGAAAAAAATTATTTGATAGTGCTATAAATTTGAATATCCATCTAGAAGCCAAGTTAAATCCCTACCCCACACCCTATATAAATATAAGTGATTGGAATATTACATTATGCAAAAAATTGGTAGGGGAAATTTAAAGGAAAACTTGAGAGAGAATTTTATTATCTGGAGTTGAAGAGACCTTCTTAACCCATGGAAGAAATCTGCAAGTTAATAAATAATAAATGGAAGACATTTGAATACATAAAATATTACATTTTTTATATCTTTAATGGAAAGAGGCATCCTAAATTCAAAATAATATACAAAGTTTTGGCAAAATAAGATAAAAATGTCCAATCGAAAAATGGGCAAGAGGTATAAATAAGCATAACAAAGAAGAGTAAATGAAAATGGTTAAAAACAAGTAGAAATGTCCCCAAATTCTTTAGTCATCAAGAAAATGCAAATTAATGTTACAACAAGATAAATTTTTTTTCATTTATTCAATTAGAGAAAATTTAAATGTGCTAACAGTGATAGACACTTAGCTAGAGTAAGGATACCATCACAAGGAGAGTTTTGAGTTGCCAATGCTTTTCAGGGAAATAATTTGGCTATAACTATTCAAATTGAAAATATTACTCTATGTATAAATATCTTTGGAAAGTTGCACTTTTAATAGTAGTTCTCTTTGGTGACTGACCTGGGGGAAATTACTACTGATAAAAGTTTAGCTTTAAAATATTCTAACATGGTTTTACTACCAATAGTGCCAATAATGTGAATATTAGTTTGAGGCAGAAAATTTGCCTTTTAGGACTAAATACATAGTATCTATAAACACTAATTATAACTTAAGAAACTGAGAAGACTATATTTATTAATAGCTGCTATTTATTGATATTATCTCTAATACCACACTAACCCTGAAAGTCTTACATTTATCAATACAGAACTGAATGCATAACCTGATCTACCTGACTCTAAAGCCAGTGCTCATAATTACATACTCCATTGCCTCTAATATATATCAAGACAGTATATCTGAATATCAGTTGGCAACAACCTCATACAATTTTAGTTTTCTGTTTTGGGGAACAGTATTTATGATGTTTTTGCTCTGTTTGTTCATTTTTCTCTTGGGGGTTAATGATAGTGAATTATGGTATTTGCTTCTCTTTCTGTGTCATGCTACTTTCTTGTTTCTTGTCTCTCGCTCCCTCCCTCCCTCCCCCAACTCCCCCATCTCCCTTTCCTTTTCCCTTTCCCTTTCCCTCTCCCTCATTTTTCTGACCCACATTGAAGTTCTGGAAGGTCTTGCAAGTTTTGATCCTGAATTTTTCCACAGGAAAAAGAGAAATGTTTTTTTTCCACAGGACTATGTCTAATTTTAGCATTGTTTATGCAATGACTTTCAAAGTATGTTTTCACATTGCTGTTAGTCTCTTTGTGTAGTCCTTGTGACCTAAGCAACAATCAAAATTAAATGTTAATACTTTTAGAAAGGAAAAAGAGCCTGATGTAGCAATTAAACAAATATTTAATGAGCTCCTACTATGTGCCAGTATACTTATAGGAATTAAACATACAAAAAATATAAAGATAAACATGGATATATTTATGCTAAAAATGAATTTAATGGCAATGAAAAAATGTGTTTCAAAATTTCTTAATAGATGATGTAATTTCTACTTGAAACAAGTTATATGCATTTATAGATTTAATATCTTTAGTCTAATCATTTTATTCTATTTTAGTTTATTTGTGATGGGGGATCAAACCCAGGGCCTTGTGCATGCTAGACAAGCACTCTACCACTGAGGTATACCCCTAGCTTAATAATTTTGTTTTAAATAAGTAAAATCAAACAGTAATTTTACTTGCCTATTTTTTTTTTTTCTTTTTGGTTGCCTGAAATCATCTGCTAAGTATATATTTTTACTTTTTTGGTGGTAACTATTAATTTAAAGCAATTTGCAGCACTGAATATTTCCACCTAGATAAAATCTGTTGAAAGCTACTCTGCATTTTTTCTGGAGTTATGCGCCATTTGCCATTAAAGGTAGACTATAATATTTATCATTTGTTAGTGAGATCTAAGATTTAAGAGTTGAGGAAACTACTTTTTATGCTTTGGCAGGAATTTTAATAATTATGCATTAAAGGTGAATACAGCTAATTTTTTTGTGTGTGGGGGTTGAAATTCCTTAGCTACCTTTAACACTCATCAACTTTCCTATCTGTACCCTGTGAGGAAGGTGAATATAGAATATCCTTTTGTTTCTGGTATACTGGTGGCAACACATGGCCTTGTCCAATACTTGCTCCTCAGAGCTGTATCTAGTAGCTTTGGAGCAGATAGTAGTTTCTTTCTTATTCCTGTCCTATCTAATTCTTCTGGTATACTCTTTTCACTAGTCAACATACTGCTGTGATGAAACACTTGATTATATATTAATCCTAATACTACTTGTTAACTGCTTCTGTCTCCTGTGCATTAGCCCTTTAAAGCTCATGTTGACAGAGTCAGTGTCTTAAAATTTAAAAACCTTTTTTAAAGCATTAACTTCTTCTTCAACACATTCCATGTTGGTAAGCACATAGTAGGAACTTGATAATTGCTTTGAATTTGTTCATGGCCCACATGCAATGATTGGTGTAAGTGGTGTGGAACAAATGAGGAGAACTTGATTTGAGGTTGAACTCCAACATTTATTAGATGTACAAACTTCAAGTTCTCACAATCACTCTGGCATTCTGTTTCTTCTTTCAAATCAATGTAACTAGACCACGTTTTCTTGTTTCTTTTCAATTCTATGATCCACTGATCCAAAGGAGTCAGTAAGACTTATTCATGTTTCTCTTTTCCTACTCATGCCTCATAATTACTGAATGTTCTGCCATCCTCTGTGATTTATATTTATGGCTCTGCTTGATGGTATATAACAATGATTTTTTAAAAAATAACTCTAATACAGTATGATATATTTAGCAGATAATTAATATATAAAGAATAAAAATGTAGATTTTTTTCCCAGAGTCTATTGTTTTTCTGGGCACAGTTACCAATGGTTTCAAAACATATCCCTCAAAGAATAACAAGACTTTTTCTCTATAATGCTTTCCCTTACATACTTGCTTTATTTTTAGCTGAGTAGAGGATCTGTGTGTTATAGACCAAATTTCCTCAAGCTGGCCTTCTTTTTAACATATGCAATTTTTTCTAATCACAGTTATTTGTGACAGCAAGACTGCACATGCCAATATGAAAGAGAGCAGAATCGGCCAATTTTAGGAATAATTAGACCAGTCATGAACATAAGGATTGGTCTATGTGTGTAGGGCCTGAGAAGAAATCAGTCTTGGATAAATATGTATATAATAGCTGATATTTATACTTAACATGAATCATTCTTGATCAAATAAGAAAAATTCATGAGATATTAAATATCTGGTTCACTTTCATAGTCATTGCAAATTTTTAATGGGATAAGATTTAGCCTATAAATATTATATCTTAGACCTCTTTACCTACCACTAATGTTCATTTTGGAGTAAGGTGAAAGGACACTCCTTAGTTTCTCTGGAAAACCTGCTGAAGACTCCGAATCTACATTCCAATCTTGTTTTGTACCTTAACTTTCTATTTGATATTTTCAGTTGTGTATCAGGAATCGTGTCTGTGATAGTGACTCCTACTATCATTTTAAAATCAGTGGAATCACAGTCAGATTGATCACTTTTCCCACTCCTATTGTTTTTCCTTCCAAACTTTCTGATTTTTCTCCAAGTCAGTTTTTTCCCCATTGCAAACCAGAAAAGGAAAAATGTCTTAGACTTTCCCTTAAGGAGGTGTGAACCTCTAAGAGTGGGCAACATCTAGAAAGAGAGTTACTAGCTGAAGGCTGGGAAGTTGGAGAGGTGAAGCAGAAAATGAGGTAGGGAAAGAAATGAGATTTGGAGACTGAATGATGCAAAGGCAAGAAAAGGAACAGGGAAATTGAAGGTCAGTTCAGACATCATTGCACAAATGTGGTTCCTCTCTTTTGCCATCCCTCTTATATGGATCGTGCACCTGCTGGGAGCTAGAGTCTTATGTGTGATGGGATCAGAAGGTATAGTAAAGCTCCTAACTTAAACATTTCTTAAACTGACCAAATTATGTTATGTGTATGTAAGAGTATATAACAATGAATCCCACTATTATGTTTAATTGTAATGCACCAATTAAAAAAAGAAATAAAAGAATTTTCAGGAAAAAATAAAACTTCTTTGTTGTCTTAAATATTAAAGCCTTGAAGTCATCTTAGAATCTTCACTCCCCATAATATTCTCCCAATTAAACCGCACACAACAAATGCTTGATAGAATGAATGAATGAAAACCCTATTGATGCTTTCTCTCCTAGGCTTCTTCTCAGCCTTTCTACCCTACTACTACTGTCAGCCTAGACCAAGCCCAAAAATACCAAGTCTGAACTTCCCACTTCAGTATTTGAGTTCCTTCAAAGTGAGACCCCAATGTATTTCCAACTTTATATTTCCCTACTGCCCATCAGGATCTTTCTACTTACCTAAACTAGTCTCCATTCTGTATCTTTTGGTCATATGCATTTCTCTCTCTCTCACACACACATTCTCTTTCCCTTCATGCAACTTAATCCAATATCTCTTAAGACTCAGTTCAAGTGAATGAGAATCTCATATTAAAAACTAATTCTGTTGTTACTCCTGTTGTATCATATATGTTGGTACTTATTCTTTTTCCCTCCTAAAAGGTATATGTGTCTGAATTCCTAGAGTTTTGTGTCTTTGAAGGCAGAAGTAATGTATTATACTTTTGTGTTTCCCACATGCTTAGTAAAAATGATTTTTAAATTTCTTTTATTTTTATTTATTCTTTTTAGTTATATACAGTACCAGGACACACCCTGATATTACCACAAAAGCATGGAACAGAAACTCGTTCCAATTCAGTCACTCACCCCCTGCACCCTTCCTTCCTTCCCTCCACACTACCCATCCTCTTCAATCCTTCACAGTTTACTTTTTTTTCTTTAATTAGTGTCCTGTGGATACACTGGATGCTGGGGCCCACCGTGTCACATCCGCATATGAACATCCACAAATTCATCAAATTCATTCCACCATTAATGAATGAGTCATGCTGAGTACAGACATAAAAGGAAAAATAATATAAGCCTCAGTTTCACTTTGTTAGGTTAGAGATCAACAAAGGAACTTAAAGACTAAAAATATCTTTGGTATCCCAAATCTGTAATGATAACAATGTATATTTGTGTATATCACTTATGGTGTGTAACTATATATAGAAGACTGGATAGAGAACTTTCTAAAGTAATCATTTAAAAGTTAAAACCAATTAAACATGAAAAACCTTTTTTCTTACAAACACATTTGAGGATTTGGAAGGAAATTTATGGATTTTAGACTTTAGAATGAGTCCATTGGACTTCTAATAAATAAAATGACCCCTGAAACAACTCTTTTTTTTATAATCATATTCAATGAACTTTTAATAAGATAACTGCTGTTTTGCTTCTTTCAAAGCTTGAAGTAAAATTACTGTCATTGAATGCAGATATTGAGGGCACTGATATAATTATCCCCACATAGTCCAGGGAACAATTTAAAACCTTGATAACAAAAGTCTTAGAAGAAAGAAGCAAGTCATTGAAGGCAAGGAATCTTTTGAGGCTATTTCCAGTTACTGAAGTAAAAAAAAAAAAAAGATGAAACTTGTAATTGTTACAAATATTATTTTCCAGATAGGTAAACATTAAGCAGAGAGAAACCTTAAATTAGAAAAATGTTCCCTGAACATCTCTGAAGTGGAGACTGGTCTATTGGTCTGAGGATTATAAAATAATCATAAAATTAGCTCATTCTGAATAAAATGCTAATCTTAAACCACTTCATGAAATTGACATGCATGCCTTTAATAGCTCATTTTCCTTTTTTCTTTCAAATTTTTTTCTCCTTAACATTTCATAAATGTCATAATACACATTAAGAATCATGATGCCTCCCCTGTATTTCTGAAATCATTATCTTGGATATTACTGCACAATTTCAAACATTTGAAATGCTGACATTGATTGATAAAGTTATTCATAATACATGCCTATTGCTGATTTAATTACTTTGGGGTTAAATGAAGAAGCATTTTAGATGATGTGCTCTAATATAGTTCAATTATTGAAAACAAATCAAACAAGAAATACATTTCAAAAATGAAAGATGATAAAAGGACATCATTTCTGTGAAAAACTTTATTTTAAAATGCAGAATATTTATAAATTAATGGCACACAGGAAAGATGAATTCCTTGTCCTTTCTCTTTAAATATCAGCATCATCAAATATTAAGTGCCTGTAAATATCTACTCTAATTGATCTCGTGCTTTTCCTTGACCTTGATACATAGCTGGCTGTATCCCTAAAGAGCTAAATACCTGTTCATTTCTTCTGATTTGCTGCCTTATTCCTTCCTCTTGCTAAATCATTTGTTCCCCAAACCCCGTTCTTTATAGGATTTAACCTCTCTTCTCGAAAGTTCATGTATATGCCACAACCCATCATATTAATGTCGTCTGCACAACTTGTCAGTAAAATAAGTCTGCAGTGAAGGTAATGCTGCAGCTTTCAGTGCAGCTTCAAGCATAATACAGTCAGCTCATGTTGGGAGATGATGTAAGATGAAGTTTCAGGGCTGTGATGAAGAGGTCTTCAAATTTAAATAGCTTCTGCAAGGCAAATGGTTCTGGGTTTCTCAGGTAATTGTAATCCCTGAAATCAAACCACCTCTCAAGGTGTGCAATGACATGGTTAGCAAATGTTTTAAATGATTTCTTGAGCATCAGAGCTGAAAAGAATGACAGCTTTAGATTTGTTCAAAATTCATAATATTTGTCATTCAGCCTCTGAACCAGCTTGTTCCTATCGTTTGGAATGGGGCTACACAGATGGCAACCACTTGAATGCCTTTTTTTTTTTTTTCCCAGAGACTGCTGTCCTAGAATTTTAGCAGCATATTAAAGAAAAAGAGTTATGTCCTTTAAAAATAAATTCCCCTGATCCCCTGGGATGTTATCCTGGGAAAACCTGATACTTTATTAAAAATAAAACAAAACAGAAAAAGAACAGATGCCCACCAATATTTCACATCAGTTAAATGTTTACAGTAGGAGTTTCCTTAGGTGAATCTTATATGTTTCCAGTTGGAATTTTAATTTTGATTTGCTGAAATATTTCAAATAAGATTAAATTACATCACAAATAAGAGTAAGAATATGAAAATTATTGATCTGTCTTAAACAGTACTTGTTAACCATTAGTGAGAATGGTAGCAAATTATACTTAGGAGTAAATGTCATTTTAAAAACTTGCTACCGGCAGGCATAGTGGCACATGCCTATAATCTCAGCAATTTGGAAGGCCGAGGCAGGAGGATTGGAAGTTTGAGGCCAGCCTCAGCAACTTAGTGAGGCCTTAAGCAACTTAATGAGACCCTGTCTCAAAATAAAAAGGGCTGGGGATGTAGATCGGGGGCAAAGAACCCCTATGTTCAACCCCCAAACAATCTGAACAAAACAGCTTGCTATGAATGACTGTTTCATTCTTTAATGACCATACTGAATTTATTTTTATAAAGATTTCTGTTTTTAAGCACAAAATGGATAATTAAGAACAAGGTATACTTATTTCTTTTTCAGGTAACCACACATATGAGGAACATATGTTTAAGACAAAAGAGCATACCCAAGTCAGCATTGGTGATATGCGGCAGAATCTCTTGATTGTAGCTGGAGCACATTAGAAGTGAATAAAAATGCATTTAGCCATTTCTCTTTTGTGCTTTTCTCTATGATGACATTAACTGTGCCTTTTTAAGTTTTTGTTTGATGGGCATGCCTCTTGCTCAGACTGTGTGCTTCTTGAGGGTAAGGACCCCTATCTTTTATCCATATAACCTCCTCACTTAGCCCACTGGGGACCATAATTGAAGGGCCTGATAAAACAAGACCTGATGATTGCTGAACATTTTCAGTTACAAGACCCATGAGATCAGTGATTGTTGAATTCATGTTTATAACTTGAATACCTAGCATACTTCCTTGCCGAATGAATGTAGAACACACGAAAACATAGCTTTATATTTTATGAATAATGGTTACATACATCATCTCATTTCAGCCTTCCATAAGAAGGATTCAGGGAATAGTACACAGAGAAGTTTATTATCATCCCATGATGCAGATGAGGAGACAAAGATGCAGAATGATTAATTTATTAAAATTAACCTTATTTACTAAAACTTACAACTATTTAGTGGCAGACCATGTAAGGTTCCCCATTCATCAGTCATTGTTATAGTTCAGATATAAGGTGTCCTCCAAAAGCTCATGTGTGAGACAATACAAAAAAGTTTATAGGTGAAATGATTGAGTTACGAGAGCCTTAAATTAATTAGTGCATTAATCCACTGACAGGGATTAACTGGGTGGTAACTGTAGACAGGTAGGGTGTGGCTGGAGGAGGTGGGTCCCTGGTTTCCATTTTCTCTGTGGTGAGGAGAGTTCTCTCTTTGCTTCTTGGTGCCATGTTCCCAGCTGCTTTCCTCAGGCCATACCCTTCCGCCATGATATGTGCCTCACCTCAGGCCCAGAGCAGTGGACTTGGCTGGCTGTGGACTGAGACCTCTGAAACCATGAGTTCCAAATAAACTGTTCTTCCTCTAACGTTGTTCTTATCAGGTCTTTTGGTTGCAGCAGCAAAATAGCTGACTAAAACAGTCAGTAAATGTTCTTAAGAATAGATCTGGAGGAGCTTGTGATGCTTTGAGCCATAATTCATCCTTCACTTATACTCCCACTTTTAAATAGAAAAGAACGTTGCCGTGATTGAACATGGGTGTTGGCAAGTACTTTTCTCTTGCAGATATTTGAGTGTTTTTGCATGTGTGTTTGGTGGCATTCTTTGATTCCTTCAAAGACATGAGGACTAGACTAAACCTCTAATGTTTAATAATTTCTTTTATATAATGTTGGTAGTTGGCCAATTAATGGAAACAAGGTAGTGTTTGATGCTATTCTGTGAACAAATTGTCTTTTTTCCCTTGAAGGTAGCAGAATACTTCTCACAACTTATCCAATTATAACTTTTGGTGAAATGGATCAACAGCAGGCAGTCTAAATGGCAGCTCGATCATAATACTGATTCTCTGGGGTTGAAAAAGTATTCCAATGAATTTGATGAAAAATTAGTGTCAGAACTTTCTTGGAAAAATATTTTACTTCATGTTAAAGTTGACTGGAACTCAGAATAGTTTCAGAAAAGCAAAGCTTTGTGAACATATCATAAAATAACCTTTTCCATTTATTGTTAGGAGATTCTAACGTATACTCCTCCTAAAGAAGTCCATGCTTTGCTTCATCCTCACTTGTAATGGTTTTCCAATAAAAAGTATCTTGGTGTTGTCATTTTAAGTGGAAATTTACTCTCACCAAATCATAAGTTGCTGCTCCAGTGTTTGATAAACTCCAGACATTGATGCCTGTTGCTCATTTATCATTGATTGAGAAGTCTCCTAGCAGGTCACATGATCTTATCCTTTTCCGCAATCAAAAAGCATTTGGGTCTTTGCCAACATGACAGAGAAAAGAAAAACGAGTGTGATGTCCCATCAAAATTAGTCAGCTTTGGGCTGAAGTTATAGCTCGGTGGTTGAGAACTTGCATAGCATGCATGAGGTCCTGGGTTCCATCCCCAGTACTGGATAGAGAGAGAAGGAGGAAGGGAGGGAGGGTGTAAAGTCAGCTTTATATCCAGAGGACTTGGTGGGTAGATAGAAATATTTTGCTGCCTTCTGAGTTCCTTTTTCAAAAAAAAATAGATTTTAAATATGTGACATGAGGATTATTAAAAATACTCTCTATTCAAAAGCCCTTTTAATAACTTTATTTCATTTATTTATTTTTATATGGTGCTGAGGATAGCACCCAGTGCCTCACATGTGCTAGGCAAGTGCTTTACCACTGAGCCACAACCCCAGCCCCTCTATTCTAAAGTCTTTTAAAGATATTACTCAAATTGAAAACTCATGGAGTCTTAAACCCACCTTGCTTGGCTCAAAGTCAACCTATTTCTAGAAATCAGTTTCTTTCATGGGAATGAGAAGTGGGAGGGTAGGTGTTATGGTTTAGATGTGAGGTGTCCCCCAAAAACTCATGTGTGAAACAATGCATGAAAGTTTTTAGGTGAAATGATTGGGTTATGAGAGTCTTAACCTATTAGTGCATTAATCCACTGATAAGGGTTAACTGAGTGGTGACTGTAGGCAGTTAGGGTATGGCTACAAGAGGCAGGTCTCTGGGGTCATGACCTTGGGGTTTATATATGTTGTCTGTGGTGAGGGGAGTCTCTCTCTGCTTCCTGGGGCCCTGTCCTGAGCTGCTTTCTTTCTCCACACTCTTCTGCCATGATGTTCTGTCTCACCTTGGGCCCATTGCAATGGAGCTGGCTGTCTATGGATTGAGACCTCTGAAACTGTGAGCACCAAATAAACTTTTCCTCCCCTAAAATTGTTCTTGTCAGGTGTTTTGGTCACAGCAATGAAAAAGCTGACTAAAACATTAGGTAAAATTAACAACTGTAACTTTCTTCTTTTTCTTCTCTCTTCCATCCTTTCCTTCTTTTCCTTCCCTCTCCTCCCTCCCTCCCTCCCTCTCTCTTTCGTCTTTATTTCTCCTTTTTATTAATTAATAGGAACACCCTGCAGAGGAAAAGCACACAAACGAAACTACTCTTAAGCAATAATATCTGTCCATGTTTTTGTTGTTAAAGTTTGGAACTTCCTTAGAGGGCCAGGGTACATAGAACATTTTTCTTGCTGTCAAACTTGCGAATTCTTGCTGGGGAGGAAGAAGTTCCCTGAGATCATGGTCAGGGAAGTGGCAGTACCACTGTTGTGGGGAGGTATATGCAAGAGACTGATCAAAGAGACCCTTGTGGCCTTGCCTTGGTAGGCACAATGAGGATGGCCTAGGGTAAATCCTGGAGTCCTTGGAAGCACGGGGAAAACATCACTGAAAGGTAGGTCTATTATCCTGCTTCTTGCCATATGTACTACTGAGCAGGAGTCCCTTGCAGATGGCAGAGAACCAAAGTAGAAACACCAGTAATGATGGTGACCACCAGATATTGAGGATTAGCCTTTTCTCCCTTTTTCCTGTGATGCAGTAAGCTCCAAGATTCTTATAGGATCTGGGTCGTGGGGAGGGAGTAAGTTCGAAAATGCCTGGTGGTGAATGCCTGATCAGCAAAAAGAAAAAAAAAATGTGATTTTTTTGTACTCAAGCAATCTGGAATGAATTCATTTAAAAATATAAGAAATACATTTTAAAATGTGGAAAGGCACATCAGACTTCTGAGAAGTGGGTTGAGGGTCATAGGACTTTTACTTTTTACTTAAAATGTATATGTAGCTAAGGGGGAGGAGAAACAATCTTGTTCTTTAAAAACAAAAACAAAAGACAATTTGGATTGATAAGAGAACCTGCAGGTGCACTGATGTCTCCAAGATCATTTAGAGGTGCCCTAATCTCAATGTTTATTCCTGAAAGGACTTTGAGGCCTGGAAGCTTTAGATTCAGACACAGTTTTGAAGGAATTTTTCTAGCAGAAGTGCAAAAGTATGTGATTTCTTCTGCTCATTATCCAATTCTGTTTGCAAATATAAATATTTTATACTATTATATAAGCTGCAATTATATGACCAATTAATACCGCTTATTTGTTCTTTCAACATTTTATGAATATTTATTAGGAGTCTTTTATGTGCTAGGTACTTTTCTAGGCATTAAGCTTACATAGGAAAATAAATCAATCCTGCTCCTTCTGACACATCTTTTTTTGTTTTTGCCTTGAGTTTTTACAAATGCAAAAAAAAAAAAAAAAAAAAATCAACTGTGTTGGTATGAGACAAGCATAGTTCCTTTTAGCTGATTTATAAGGTTGCTAATCCCATTCATGAGGGTTCTGCCCTCATAACTTAATCACTGCTCAAAGGACCCACTTCTTAATACTATCATGTTGATGATTAAGTTTCAACATATAAATTTGGGGGGTATGCATTCAGACTATAAGACTCATTCTCTCCTTGTAGAGTATACACTTCCCACAGGACTACACTATAACTTTTCTGAGCCGTAGTGCCACTTTTGTCATCATGGGCCCCTTTCTCTGCAAAAAATATTCAAAATATGTTTTATGACTGCATTGCTATAGAGACTAATACAATTGAGCTGGGTTCATTTCCATGATTTTCTTCCCATTTTAAGAGAAATTAGAACATTTTGTGGGTCACAAAATGTCACTGTGTCTATAATACCTAATAAATAGATTGGTCCTGGTTTCACAAAGATTGTGCCTACCTTGGTTACCACTGTATACTCAATGCCTACTATCAGGGAGGTGTTTAATAAATAGTTCCCGAATGTATAAATTAGTTATAATGTTGCTAAGCAAGAACTATTTCCAAATATTTAGACCGCAAAAGACTTGAAAATAATTTTAATTGAGTCATTAGATTTTTTTCTCTTAATTTGTGCTCTGGTTTTGACACATACTTTAAAAATATTCTACACTATCTCATTATATTTATTATTAAAACATCACTGATATGATTTATTTATAATTTTAAATAAGTTCTTGACCATATGACCTTCTACTTCACTCTAATATAAAATAATTATGGTCAAATTGAGAACACAGGCCCATATCAGATCACTTTGTGTGGATTCTTCCATAGTTTTCTACTGGTTTTTCCTTTATTTAGGAAAGTAGGATACAATAGGTAAATTTGTGATAGGATGCCTAAGAGGTGACAATTAAAAACCAATTCTACTTTACTGGTACTTAGGACTGTGATTTTGACCATTTTATGAATTTGTGATTTTAATCTGTGCTAATTTTGATCATGTAGGCCCTGCTCTCAAGGAGCTTATGGATTAGTGCTATCCTTAATGTTTTCCTTTTGGGGATTAGGGGTCCTTGATAAACATTGGTAATCAAAAGGCTATGAGATAATTATGAAACAAGAGCAAAATAATTGATAGTGGTTGGAGAAAAGTACATCTCAGTCATGTTGAGCCAAGCAAACTCCTCCTGTTTTATCTTTTTAATGATAGAATATTTATGTCCTCCTGCTCCTGTAGGCAGTGTTCAAAACGTTATTTTTCTATCACCAAGAGTCCTGACATTGTTCTTCTTGAATTAAATATTTTATACTTTTGTAGCATGTAACAATTCTCATGGGAACAGATATTATTTGCTGGTAGCATTTTAGGAGATATGATTTGTGATGACATGGCTGAAAGCTTTTTTGTCTCATTAGCATTTCTCCCATTGAAGGATGGATAATCTCTAGGAAGGTTTCCCATTGTGAATTAAATCCAGCTAAAGAATGTGGATTCTTGTTTGATTCCACAAAGGGTGTAACTTACTTTGGTTATTGTGAGTCAATTGTCACCTCCATTAAGCCTCCCCTAATCCTTGTTGATCAGAATCAATTACTTCTTTCCTTGAGCTCTCCCAATAGGGTATCTGTATCTCAACTTAGCACTTACTTCCTCTACTTTAGTCATTTGCTTAATTGTCTTATTGCTGTTGCAAGGGTGTGTTAGTCAGCTTTTCTTAGCTGTGACCAAAAGACCTGACAAGAACAATGTAGAAGAGGAAAAGTTTATTTCTGCTCAGTTTTTCAGACTCCTTAGTCTATAGACAACCAACTCCATTTTTCTGGACCCAAGGTGAGGCAGCACATCATGGAAGAAGGAAATGGTGGAAGAGTGCTGCTCACCTCCCCGCAGCTGGAAAGTAGAGAGAACAAGGGGAAGTGGGCCACAGGGAAGATGTACCTTTCCAGGGCATACCCCCAGTGACCCACTTTCCCTAGCTGTGCCCCACCTGCCTACAGTTACCAGTCTGTTCAAACTAGGATGGAGTTATTAGGTTACAGCTTTCACAATCTAATCATTTCACTTTTCAACATTTCTGCATTAACACAGGAACTTTAGAGAGACACCTCAAATTCAAACCATAACAAAGAGAGAAAGAGGGACTCTCATTCACTTTTGTATTCTTGTACATGTACATATAGCATAATGCCTCACACATAGTAAGTATCAAAACATTTTGGTTGGAAAAATAATTTCAAAGATGGAACAGAGGTTGTAATGCCATGATATCTTAGAGTTTCATGTATATTTTAAGAAGGTTGTATTTTAACAGTATGGGTGTGTCAATGTGTTTGGTAGAACTCCTCTGTGAAATCTGCCTCGATTTTTTTTTCCAAATAGGATTTGCATCAGCCAGGCAGCTTTTAGTGTTCACAACCTTATCACTACCAGCTGTAAATTTCTTTGAAAATGCCTAGTAAGGGTCACCAGGCTAATGGATTTATCCACTATGATATTCTAGGAAATTATGCCAGCCAACTTGCCAGAAGTTGCTTCAAGGTCAAACGCTGAAATGTCTAAGGAGATTACAAAAGTGCTTGGAAGATTCTTTTTTGACAGTCTTGCCTATTTCTATATCTATATTCCCAACTCTGATTACATATTTCTACTGTCCAATGATAAGATATCCTTTCTCTAACACCTTTTCTATTTACAGTTAGTTATTTGAATTCTTTCCTCAGAGGATATTTCTGAAAATTTTACCCTTTAGCAAGCACTCCTTTAACTCTAAGGAATAAAGAATAAAATCAGGAAGAGGAAAGAGTAACAGTTCATTGGGAAATGGATTCCTAGCAAGTAGACTCAGTTTGATCAGGAATTAGACTATTATCATAAAAGTGTACTGAACTGGTCAAACAACCTGCCAGAAAATGGGAACATACAACCAACTCCCATTCTGTCAGACCTTCTGAAAGCATTAGTCCCTGGCCACTTTCTGTCCAGTTATTCACAGAAGACAGGACTTCAATCACTTGGCCAATTATGAAACACAACACTGGCTACCTGTTACTCTCTAGGTTCCTATTTACTTTGACAGATCTCTGATCATTTGGTTTATTAAAACAAACCAACATCCTGAAAAGACATTAAGTATATAACACACACTCCAGTTTGAGTTTCAACTGTGCTCAGGTAGGTTTCAAAATGCCTCAATAGATTGTATATATATTCCTTGAAGGCATAGATCATCTCTCTTATATTTTCTGAGCTGCACCTCTGTCTTCATTGCCATTTGGGGGCTTCTTGTTTGACATTTGTGTCTGATTTTTGAAATGCCACATCTCATTTTGGCTTGGTTTGATGCAGCTTGCCTTCCTTGACCTCCATATTGCATGTGTTTGTAACACTGGGAGCATTAAGGAGGAAGAGTGCTATATATGGGGTTTTTGGGGTTGGGATGGAAGGGCTTCAAAGTGTGGAGTTGAAAGGTTGCAGCTTTAAGACATAGGATGAGAATTTATGAGGCTTGAGGGTCAGTGGGGCACATGTATTGGGATGAGATTTCATGTCTTCAGCTTATCCTGCCTCTAGGAATCCTCTGATTTTAGGGAGAATGCTGGACTTCTCATTGCATGAGCCATAGGAGTTGGCATTATTTTATAGTTGGATATTAAATGATAGGGTAGCTTTGAAAGGCTGGAAGACTTGGCAATGTTTGGGTATTCTAGAAATTGTCTTCATATATAGCTTTTTCTGTTAAAAATCCTGAGTTGCATTTTAACCCAGTTGAAGAGGAAAATCAAAGAGGAAAGTAAAGAAACCTTTCTGTACCTCTGTGCCAAGGGAGTATGTGAGAATTTAACTCAAGGTATAGCGTTGGATTTGATTGAGGAAAATATCATAGAAGATGTAATTGAATTCCTATAAAGGAATATATTCTTGAATTCAATGTCATCTTTTACTTACCAAAAACATGCCATTGCCTTGTACCAGGAAACTAAATTCTATTGTGCTTACCTTGAAGTGCTGCATATAATGAAGTCATAGGCAAGCTCTATTTATTTTTTAAAGGCAAGCAAGAGCAAAATAGTAAAACCCAAACCTCTACATTTCTATTGATCACAGGATGCAGATCTTATTTATTGTCTCTTTATCTGTCAAGAAATAGGAACAGGTAGCTTTAAAAAAATGTGAACACTTTGATCTAGTTTGCTTCCCTTCCTCTTCAGCAAGTTTTCTGTGTATTTTAAAAGATTGAAAGATCAGAAAACACATTTCTTTTGATGTGTAGACATTATTTGGTTAGAATGGTAGCATACATGTTTTGTTTTTGAAGAATTAGTATGGAATGTTGTGTTAATGCTGTGACAAAGAATAAAATGACAATATGAAAATGTTAATAATCTTTAGACACTAATACTTTGAATTTGTAACAAGTTTTTATTAAATATATTGCTAGGGTTAAGTGATAAATTTGAAGACAGGCTTAAATGTGATCTGCAACATGTTCAACTGAGGAATAACTATGCTTACAAAATTAAAGGATTTAATTCTGCATCATGGCTGGGGTGTAGCTCAGTGGTAGAGTGTGTGTGCCTTAGCATGCACAGGTCCTGAGTTCAATCCAGCACCAAAAAATAAACAGAAGAATTTTGCCCAAGTTTTTTCTGTGCAGGAAGAAGTACTAGAGTAAACTATAATCCATTAGTAAGGTAATATGAAAAGTCATAAAGTTTTTACATCATTATGTTATTTATTTTCTGAGTTGAAAGGATGTTGTGTTTCTGACTTGGTCAAAATTTGTTCTTGTTTCTTTTCTTTACATGTAGAGGATTGGTTATCACAAAGACTTGCTTTGGGAACCAAAGAGCATAGAGATCATAGAGATGCCTGAGTTTATGCTATCCATTCATTCCATTCCATAATGGCTTCAAGAAGGAAATAATTGCTGTGACACCCTGATAGTTTCTTTTCTATGCAATTCGAAGTAATTTGAGCAGGACACTGCATATCAGTCACTGCTTTGTGTCTAAGAGACTTAGTGGTGGTGAGCAAGCACTTGTAAGTTCAGGGGGGAAATATCGCAGAGGCATGAACTCAGATAATTATTTAAACCCAATCCTCCATGTGCATAAAATCAAAGTCCCACACAAAATGACACATAGAATATTTCCTCTTTTGTAGGAAAGGAGAATGTGAGGCAATTTATTAAAATAAACTATGAAAAACCCTCAAACAATTGGGGATGGTCATTAGCTTTTTGTAGGGAAATTCCTTCTCTATCTGCATTATAGTGTCATGGTTATCTTTCATGTGGAGGATTTTGTAATTCTGCATTGATCAAGAGACTGTTACTTATTTGCAAAACTAGTGTATGCAAATGGTGATTAAATTCCTGGGCATTTAATCTTTTGAATATCATTTTAAAATAGGAATGATGGTACGCTGAGATGATAATTAACTCATTATGAATATTTTATCTTATAGGTTGAAACTGTGTAAAGCAAAGTTGATGTTGCCTAAATTTTCAAGTAGTTTCTAGTTGAGATATTAGTAAGTTCAAGTCATGTGCATGATATTATACATTGCGAAATCTCATTAAAAAAGCCAAGCATATAATGATTCTTAATTTATAATGTACATGCTAAAAATTCCCAGCTTGGGACCCTAAAAAAATAATAATTCCCAAATAATTATTTTTTTAAAGCATATTTAAAATGTTTAGCCTTCCTGAAAAATGAACAACTAAAACTACTATAGCTAGCTTTTATATTTTAAAAGTTTACAGCAATTATAATTAATCTTTTTTAAGCTGCTAAGTGAATATAACCATCTTCTGATTACAGATTTTAAATAATGGAGACCATTAGATATAACATTTGGTGGGATCAAACAGCCTGTCATTCAGAGATTATATTAAATTCTCATGTCAAGGAGGAACCCCTTCATCTACTGTATGCCTATTAATGTATTTTAGCCTTTTGTTTAACTTTTTAGCACTTATAGTGTGCCAGATAATATTCCAAGCATTTATAATAATTGTACGAGGCAAGCATTATTATTATCCCCATTTTAATTGAGGAGTATGGTATAATTGAAATAGTCTGGATTTTTTTAAATATCAAACAGATTTGGGTTGAATCCTGAATCTACCACTTACTACCAGTGTGACTGTGAACATTTACTGTGTAGTTTTGTCTTTGAACCTCAATTTCCTTTAAACAAAATGAAGGACTACGATCTTATGTGCCTCATAATACATAATATCTGTCCCTATTGTATCACAAGGACATTGTGAACATTAAAGAGAATATAGGATAGTATCTTACACCATTTTTGACTTATAGTAACTTCTCAATACAGTTTAATTTCCTCCCCATTCCCCTCAGCCTATGTTAGTTAGGATTCTTAGTTGTGAGGGAAACCCACGTCAAACAGACTAACAAAAAGGAATGTGTTGATTCAATTAACTGGTAAATTCAAGGGTTCCACCAATGCTATTAGACTGTCTTCCTGTTGCTTGGCACTGTTATCCACTGTTACGGCTTATTTCCAGGCAGACTATCAATCTAATCCTTTTAAAACCTTAATCGGCCTTTTGCCAATTTGCATCTGGTCAGCTTCATGGGCTGGTAACCAATGACACATATCCCTCTGAGTCATGGTCCTTGAATTGTGCCTTAGGGTTTCTGTCTTGAAGTAATGGATCCAGGAGATTTGGCCATTGACCCAGTCCTTAGTTAAATGGTATTTGTCTTGTTCTTTCTTGGGACAATCCAAATAACAATAAATTAGGGTACAGGGGTAATAAAGTCAATCTGTCCCTTGTCTAAGGCAGAAGAATCCCAATGGACTGTTGTTTAAGGCAGGTAAGTGCGCCCTTTGTCACATAGGGAACACACAAGATAAAGTCCTAGGTATACAGAGCTAGGGGATAAGTACTAGTCTTATTGTCTGCTGTATATCCTGATCCCTAAAGTTTGCTAATACTTAAGTTAATTTGGTACAAATTACCAGTGTACAACACTTCCAATCTAAGATTCATCATTTTCTGTCAGCCATTTTGTATTGCTGGCCATAAGCAGAAAGTATGTCTATTTTCTTCCTTCTCTGTTTTCAGGCATACCAGCTTGGACCACAGCTTTCATCCTCCCAATAGGTATTTATTCAAGGTTAAAAGCTGTGGCCAATGAAATCCAATATGCTGAAATATTTATATCATGCCCCTAAGCTTTGGTAGTCCCCAAGTCTGAGCCCTAAGACACTAAAGATACAATTCACTAAGTTACTCCACAATAGAGCTTACCAATTTTCCAGCTGGAGGCAAAAGAATCTTTAGTGTCCCACATTCCAATTGTAGTCAACTAGTTCCACTTTGGGGGTATATTAGTTTCCAATCCCACCCTTTAGATATGATTATCAAATTTATAAGCGGTCTTTGGGTTGGAAGGGAGAAGTAAGCCATTCAAACTTGCTTGCATTTATTGACTCATAAGGCAGACATTCTGGAACGGCTCAATCTAAATGTTCAAATCTTATCATAATAGCACTGTCTCCCTCTAATCAAATGGGCAATTAGAATACAGAATAATAGAGTTAACCACAGGGTGCTACACTAGAGCAGAAGTGATAAGAACGGAAAGTAAAATAAAATTTTCCCTTTCTTAAAAAAATTCCTCGTATAACAACATACTAATAGAGATATCAGTCTATGTAACATGCAAAACCTTCAGGAAGAAGAGCATGAGAAATAATCTTTGAAAAGGAAGATAAATGGAGCAATAAATGGAACTTTCCTGGAAATATAACAATTGGAGAAAGAGATAGAATTATGAATGACTCAAATACAAATCAGATGTATAGACATGTCATCAGTATATATTAGTTTGCAAAGAGATACAGATTTATACACGTTTTCAGTATAACATCATTTAGTGGATTCTCAAAACACTAAAATCATGTGTCCTGAATTCACTGAGCCATTCAGTAGATTGTCTATGTTGTAATGGGTGCTAGGTTCTTTGAAGCCTTACCAACTCTTTGAAATAAACGTTTTCAGAGAAGTCAGTAGTTTTTACAATAGACAGGACATTAAAAATACAACCTTTAATGCATGAATATGAGATACCCCCTAAGCTGAAAGGCTAAATTTTGTTTTAATGATTTTTTGCTGCAGTCGTCCCAACTTTCATTTATACACATTTCCTTTAATCATAAAGATGATGTCAACGTTCATTTGGAAATGTCTTTAGAATTCTCATTAGCAATGTGAAGAAAAATTTTCCTTGACTTTATTGAAGGAAAAGATGAGCACTTCCATACATGTTCCTGAAAGGAAAGATAAAAGCTGTTCTCCAACTGACGAGGCTGTCTATTGAATTTCACTGATCTTTCTTTTCTCTTCCCTAAAAGGGTTGCTTTACTTTTCCTGTTTGCTTTCCTCTACCAAAGAGTAACAATGACTTATTCCGTGGTTGAGAAGGAAACAGCCAGGCCCTGACCTGAGCATAGGGGGAGGGGGACTTGCTATGTAATGTCCAGCTTTTACTTAGAGCTTGGCTTTTTGCTTGAATTTCTTTGTGACAGACAAATAAATGATACAATCTTGAGAAAGCTTTCAGAATGTCCCAGAGGGCTGCCTTAGAAAAAGCCAAATCTCTCTTGAATTCAAGAAAGAAAGCAATTTCTGTCCATGCGAAAGACGGAGAGGGTAGAACAGTGTGTTGACCACTGCGGGGATTTTAAGGGTATCTGGGGAAAATCAGTTTCCCTGGGGTACAATCTAAGTTGTATTTGATGGATGATATCTATTGATGTAGCTCTGTCTTTTGTAAGGAGGCGAGCCAACTTATTATTGACTTATGAATCTGAAGAAAAAAGCCAGGGAAAATATAGAGCAGTAGTGTGCTTTCTACCTGTCAAGTCTACATGGATTTGATGTCAAACTGAAGATAACATTTGTCTTGGGAATCACTTTGAATAATTTAGAAATAATATTAAATGATTAACACCTCATATGTTCTGTCATTCTTGTTCCTACCTGTTCTCCTGTGATATAACATTATTATACATTGTGCCTCATCCCAAAGGATCCCAAAGTGGTTTACAATCACAGCATACTTTTAAATCAGTCCAGGTCTCCTGGATGAGCAATGTATTTGGAATGACAGAATTATAACTTCCTTGGCAGACCCATGCATAATTCACTAAGAGTATCTGCACTACAAAAAAAAAAAATCAGTTTATATATAATTCTTAATAATGGAAAAATCACTCCCTTAAGTTGAATGCATGTCAAAATGAGGGAGAGAGTGAAACAGCAATGCTGATTAAGAGCACCAAACTTGTGTAAAACAAAAGGATAAAGGTCACTATTCTGCTCCTATCAGAGATGAGTTTGTAAAGGATTGTGTAAAGGGAATGGAAGCACATGGCAAATTACATAGTTTATGTGTCCGGGCACGTCCATGAGTTACAATGCATTGTCATGTATTCCAGAACTCTAGTTAGAGTGAAAAAGCTTGTTGAACATACATTAGTTATTCTTCTGTTAAGCGAACCATACCACGTCCACTAAACATGGACTATATTCCCTGCCTCCTCATTTGCTGCTACTTGAATTCAAATTCTCTGTATTAATTTAGGTGCTACCCCTCATTTTTCTCATTTTTATACACTGACATATTAAGGAAGATAGTGGATGAAACAATCAGTTTGTGTGACTCTCAGAGCATTCCTGCTAATAGTCATTTGTAACAGAATTTATAATAATTTCGCTCAGCGTAAGTCTTTCCAAAATAGTCTTTATTTATTGTATATACTTTTGGGTACAATGTGATGTTCTCATTATGTATACATTGTGGAGCAATTAAATCAAGCTAAATCATATATCCTTCACACACTTATCATTTTCATGGCAAGAACATTTGAAATATACTCTTAGTAATTTTCAAGGATATTCTTATTAACCATAGTCACCATTCTTAACAATAGATATCTGGAATTTATTCATCCTATCGAACTGGAATTTTGTGTCCTTTGATGAAACTCTCCATATTTCCATTCCCAATTTCCCCTTCTAACTCCCAACCAGGCCCCAACCCATTCTACTTTCTATTTCTATGAGTTGAACTTCTTTAGATTGCAAATATAAGTGAGATCATGTTGCATTTTTCTTTCTGTTCCTGGTTTATTTCACTTAGCATAATGTCCTCCTGGCTCATCCACGTTATTGCAAATGACAAGATTTCCATTTTTTTTTAAGGTTGAATAATGCTCCATTGTGTTGGTATACCATAATTTTCAAACCCATTCATCTGCTGATGTCAGCATAATTCTTTTCAAGTTAAAATGTTCAAAATTTCTCCTACAACTTTAAAGTCTAACTGAAGCTTAAGGGGAATTAGCTTTCTAACAATGGCAATCTAACAATGGCACCAAAAGCTTAAGCCAGGACAGGGGATATAGCGCAGTTGGTAGAGTGCCTGGGTTCAATCCCCAGCCCACCAAAAAAAAAAAAAAAAAAAAAGTAAAAAAAAATGCTTAAGGCATACAAAAGAAATCATTACATATCTTATCAAACTGAATACCAATATTTATAATTCTCTATAGTGTAGTTATCTATGGACAAGTTCCACTAATATTTTGCATGAATATATGCTATAATGTGTACTATACCTTAATTATGTTCATGAAGGTAGAAAATATAAGTTTTGAAAAATAATTTTTGAAACATATATTTTGAAAATACTTTAAAAATGTGGCCTTTTTCATCATACCAGGCTTGGAAAAGGAGAACCAAGTTATTATAATGTAGTGAAATTTTAACACCTATCTAAATATGGGTTAACACATCCTTTTATGGGAGGGTAGGATTTGTGTATGTTGTATTCCAAAGTGCTTAAATCTAAGCACATTATATGACATCACATAAATGGCTTTGTACAATATAAAGCATTAAAGCTGAAGAGTGTTGTCATTACAAGAGTAAGGAAACTGAGGCTGAGTTCTGTATCTCCTCGGTTTAAAGGGATGGAGACTAAGTAAAATAAAATGCTAGTTTTTTCAGGTTACTCCCTGCAATGTGATTGGTTAGTCCTCAAAAATGTGAGGAAATTAATATTATCATTGGATAATATTGGATATTTCTAACTTCAGTCAATAAGGAGCTCATAAATGACTGGTAATTACCACCCAAAATTGGAAGAGAGGAACTGAGCCAAATTCCTCTTTCTTTTTCTATTTTTGAAGAATTACAGCTGTTCAGAAAGTAGCAATGTGTCCTACTTCTCTTTCTCTCTCTGTGTGGGCTCAACTTTACCAGCAATGGATCTTCATAGTATATTTTATAGATAATTTGGTAGATATATTTAGTTTTCATGTTACATCAGTTATCTACTGATGCTTAACAAGTTACCAAAAACTTCAGAGGTTTGTAACTACAGGCATTTATTATCTTAATTTCTATACCTGGGTGTCTTTGGGCTCAGTATTGCTCATAAGGCTACAATCAAGTTGTGCCCTGAGGTTGCCATCACTTTAAGGCTCAATTGGAAAAAGGTACATTTCCAAGTTCACTCAGGTGGCTGTTGGCAGGCCTCAGGATGGAGACATCAGTTCCTTGCCATGTCAGCCCCCACATAGCACAACTCACAACATGGCAGCTAGCTTCCCTTGGAGCATGCACCTCAAAGAGGTAGCCCAAGATACAAGCCACAGCCTTTTGTAACCTAATCTTAAAAATGACTTCCCATTACTTCTGACTTGTTTTATTTGTTAGAAGAGAGTTGATAAATTCAGCCCCCACTCAAGGGGGAATTACACTAGTGTATGAACACTAAGAAGTGCAGATCATAGGGGTCAAGATAGAAGCTGCCTGTCACCCTTGCACTTTTAACGACTCTCAAGCATAGTCTAGGATTTCTCTGAAGTCTATTGTTTTGTGGTTAAAAACACAAAGTAAAGTAAAGCTTTCCCTCAAATCTTCAAGCACATTCAAGGCTCTAGAAAGATGCTTATTTTCTGGTGTCATGGACATATCTCATCTTTCTACCTCAGGGCTAAGGGCTACTTGTTTGACAGGTGCTAGGTTACTTACAAGCTCTAGAAACATCAGGGACTTGTCAAATGGGGCCTAATTTTCATCCCTTCTAAATTCATTTGCCTTGATTAACATTCTACCATTAACCATGTTCTTTTGTTTAATCTTGACATTATGTATTTTAAGAATTAATCTTTTCTATTTGACAGATGGGAATATTTTAAAGTATATTCAGAAGTTGAATTCCTAGACTTCACTCACTTTTCAAAGAGTGGATTTTATTATTGGGTCAATTAAAATAAAATAAAAATATAAAAACTTTGTTTATCTGTAACCGATTACAAGAGATTAGGTGGCAACTTCTGGATATGAATTTTTTCCTCTATTTTGTTTCAAAGGGGACACTTCAAAGGAAGGGGAATTTTGAATTTACCATTGACTAATGAAGGGCCATGTTAAGGCAGATGTCTGTCATGGAATGTATGAACTGTCATAACAGTATGCTTTTGATTTCTGTAAGTCAATTTTTAAATTATTCTTTCATTATCCTTACATGCCCTGAGATTTTTCTGATGAACTTACTCTTATAAACTATATTTTGGGTGGATAGGGGAAGATCTTAGGTATGCTAGTTTTTATTTTTTTTTCTTTTAATATTAAGGTTTTATTGTTCTCTAGATGAACTACAAGAATCTGCTATCTTTGGAAACTGTGTTAAGATTGAAGGAACAATCTTTAAATCCTTTCCTTAAAAGGAAGAAAAGAAGATAATTTTTATTTGTCAACAAGGAAGACAAAACCAGGTGGCTTTCTTTCCTTTTGCCCATTGACACTTTTTTTTAAATAGAAATTTTCTTTGTCCTGAGGAAGAGCTATTTGCCAAGCATATTCGTAGGAGTGCCAAATATTATTTCAACTGGGAGATAGGCAGCAAAGTGTAAAAAAAATGCAAGACATTCAGATCTGTTATACCCTGTGGTCAGTTTATTCACTACCACATAGAAAATTGGAAATAGCCTGATTTGGGTTCCTGCTCATTTAGAGGCATGTATAAATTTGGTAGAGCTGACTTTACCTCTTCCTTCCTCCAACCCTTATCTTCCCTCCCTCTCTCCCTCCCTCCTTCCCTTTCTTTTGTCTTCTTCTTTTAAGAAGCAGAAATTTCTGCTTCACCTACCATTATCATAGTGTGAAGAAAGTATAAAATGGTAGGAAGAAACAATATTTTTCCTTTGTTATATTTTTTTTTGGTCACAGATTCACCATGATATAATTCAGATATTATATGACTCACACATTTATAGGGTATAATTCAATGATGTATAGTATATTTACAGATTTTTGCAACCATCAACACAATTGAATTTAAAATATTTTCATAACCCCAGATAGAAATCCTATAAACAGGATTTAGCTATAAATAACTTTAGCTACTTAGTTATCAGTCTTTCTCCTCTTCCTCCTCCTCGTCCTTACTTCGGAGTGAACCCAGGGGTGCTATAATACTGAACTATATCTCCAGTCCTTTTTACTTTTTATTTTTTGAGACAGAGTCTTGCTAAGTTGTTGAGGGCCTAAATTGTTGAGGTTGACCTTAAACTTGTGATCGTCCTGCCTCAACCTCCTGAGTTGTTGGGATTATAGGCCTGCATCACCATGTCCTGCTAGCTATCATGCTTAACTCCCCTCCCTTTCATTTCCTTCAAGCCCGAGGCAATCAGTAGTCTATTTTCTGTGTCTATAAATTATGTAGTCTGGACATTTCATATAAACAGAATCATAAAATGTGGCATTTATATCTTACTTTTTCAGTTATCATAATATTTTCAAGGTTCGTCCATGTCATAGCATAAACCCAGAATTAATTCCTTTTTATGGCTGTGTAACATTCCATTGTATGGGTAAAACATTTTGTTAAACCATTCATCAGTTGGTGAATATTTTACTTATTTCCACCTTTTCGGCTGTTATGAATACTGCTGTTATAAACATTCATTTACAAGTTTTAGTTTGGTCATATGTTTTAATTTCTCTAGGTTATATTCCTAAGAATTGAAATGCTGACTCAAATGATAACTCCCAGTTTAAATTTTTGAAGAACTGCTAGATTATTTTCCAGAGTGGATGTACCAGTTTACATTTTCAGCAGCAGTATATGAAGGTTTCAGTTTTCCCAAATCCCATTTTATGTTATTTTTAAAATAGGCATCTAGTGGTTTAAAGAGGTGTCTCTTTGGAGTTTTGATTCATATTTCCCTAATGACTAATGATACCAAACAACTTTTCATGTGTTTATTGACTACATACTTATCTTATAGAAATGTCTATTTAGAGCCTTAGCAAATTTTTCATTTGGGTGATTTATATTTTTATTATTGAGTTGTAAGTTATTCATAAGTTCCAGATTCAAGTCCTTATCAGATATATGATTTGTAAAAATTTTCTTCCATACTGTGGGTTGTCTTTTCACTTTCTTTATTTTAAAGCACAGATGTTTTTCATTATGATGAGGTCTAATTTATCTGTTTTTGTTTTGTTGTTTGTTTTTTGATATCATATCCAAGAATTGACTGCCAATTCCAAGATCCTCAAGATTTATCTCTACGTTTTTCTTCTAAGAGTTTTATGGTTATAATTCTTATATTTATGTCATTGGATCATTTTCAGTGAAGTTTTGCATATAGTATGATGTAGTAAGTCCAGTTTCTTTTGCATGTGGATGTCCAGTTCTCCAGCAACATTTATCAGAGGCTATTCTTTCACTATTGAATGGTCTGAAGACCTTGTCAAAAATCTATTGACTGTAGACATATGAATCCTTTTCCAAATTCTCAATTTTATTGCATTGATCTATATACTATCCTTATACCAGACCACACTGTCTTGATTTCTATTGCTTTGCAGTGAAATGGAAAAGTGTGAGTCCTCTATCTTTCTTCTTTTGTAAAGATTGTTTTGGCTATTGTGTGTCCTTTAAATTTGTTTATGAATTTTAGCATCAATTTGTCATTTTCCACAAAGAAGTCATATGGGGTTCTAACAGGAATTACATTGAATCTATAGATCAATTTAGAGATTACTGAGATCTAAACAATATTAAATCTTATGGTCATATAAGCATGTGCTCTCTTTCCAATTTATTTAGATCTTCTGTGATTTCAACATTGTTTTGTAGTTTTCAGCATGTCTTTCACCTATTTAGTTAAGCTTATTCCTGAGTATTTTATTCTTTTTGATGTTCTTGAAAGTGGAATTTTCCCAATGTCATTTTTAGATGGTTCATTGCAAGTGTATAAAAATACAATTGATTTTTGTATATTGATCGTATATCCTTCTACCTTGCCGAAGTAATTTATTAATTCAAATAGAGTTCTAGGAGTTCATTATATTTTAAATTTAAAAATAATATTGGTTTATTAAAAAAACAAACAAACTAGTCTTTTGCCAACTCTGGAGAGCTCAAGGACTTGGTTCAGAGTGTTCTCCCTTCCAGTAGACTTCCCTTGAGGCAGTAACCCTATATAAAGACTTCTGACCAGGCCTGCCCTCTCCTCCTACAGCCTCCTATGTGAACCAGTCTGTCCACAACCTGCAGTGGCCCCATGAACTGAGCCAGGAGCCTGCTGGCCTTGGAGCAGTTGGGCAGGTTCAGGATGTTGTGCTGGAAGTTGCATTCTGACAAATATGAAAATAATCTAGAATTGGAAAAGATCTGAAGAGAGAAATTATACCTGGATGGACATAATAACCATATGTAAAGGTAAACTTCCACTTTGTAACAAACCACATGTTTTATGAGGAGCATTTACATTTAGACAAGGAGATACGCTACATCTTGGATGGCAGTGGGTACTTTGATGGAAGAGATAAAGAGAACAATTGGATCTGGATTTTTGTGGAGAGGAGAGACACGATCACTCTTCCTGCAGGCATTTATTACTGCTTCATGCTGGATGAAAAAACTACACGAAAGCCATGGAGCTGTTTGTGGGAAAACCAGTGTAGATGTGGACAAGTGGACAGCTGACCATTTCAGTGCCCTGCAGACAGTACATGAACTTTCTAGTATGAACAGCATTGTAATGCTCCCTGAGAACTAACACACCTTTTAAAGGTCTTAAAAACTCATTTTCTCTTTGCTTTTATATTGTAGACTTGAGGCTAAGTTATCTTTCCTTTGCAAGATCTTTTGATCAGAATATTTCTTAAATGAAATGACGTATAAAACTGATTTTTACATAAAGCAGCTATGAAAATGTAAACAAGGCACCTTAATTTTCTCTCATTTAATCAAGACTAGTGATGCAATAACCCTGTGTTTGCACGCATATGCATCTTTAACAAAATGGAAATTCCATCATCCTGAATGTGACTCCTTAGACACTCTATCAAAACATAATACCACACTTGCCTTATTTTTAAATTAATTTTGGAGGGTACCTGGGATTGAATCCAGGGGTGCTTAACCACTGCGCTACATCCCCAGCCCTTTTTATATTTTTTATTTAGATATGGGATCTCACTAATTTGCTTAGGGCCTTGCTGAGTTGATGAGACTGGCTTTGAACTTGTGAATGTCCTGCCTCAGCCTCCCAAGCCACTAGGATTACAGGTGTGTGCCACTGTGCCTGGCTATGACTGCCTCATAAGAATGTGCAATAGTAGACAATATAATTACCCAGATAGATGACACTTTTCTCTGGAAATTGTAGCTTGGACTGGGGAAGTGGTGTAGAAGAATATAGAAGAAATCCCCAGTCCCAAAACCAAAAACAAACAAAAAGAATATAGAAGACTGGTTCTCACATTACAGTTTATACCTTGAGTTCTTATACTACTTCCTTGCTTAAAATAAAGGGCCTTAATTTTATGCTGGTAGCTTGGAGTTACCTTATATTCATGTAGATATGGAATTTTTTCCTGAATCACTAAAATCATCTGTTTAAAAGAAAAGTCAGTCTATATATTAATATATAAAAATTTTCCAGGTCAATCCTTGAGGTAATCAAATTTTCCTGCCAAACTTTTCTCTATGTTCACGAAAATATATATACATATATATATATATGTACACACATATAATATACATACATACACATCTATACATATACATATATACTTATCTCTAATGCATATAGATGCATATAATGCATTCTTCTTTGATAGTGGTATGATATTTTATGATATTGATGCATCATTTTATTAAACAGTTGTCCTGTGGATGGCAATTAACACAATTTCTTTTATTTGGTTTGCTAATAAAGTCAATGCAAATCATGATTTGCATATGCATCTTGAATTTGATTTTCTCCTTCTTACAAGCTAACACATTTCACCACCATGGATGCCAACAAAAGGCACAATACTTCTGGTTCGAAGTTAAAGACAAAGGACTTTATTACATACAGCACTGCAAACAGGATGAGCACCAGCATATTTGTGTCAGTTCCCCTTGCTCCTAAGTCCCTTAGGGAAATGTGATATGGATCCTGATAGATGCTTTACACGTCAAGGTGTTGTTAGTTCCAAGGAGTACTGAGTTGAGGAAATCCGCCGCTTCTATAGTACATAGTAAGCGAGCCTGCTGTTTTTACAAGAGGGAGATGCTACTTCATCCTTCGAGGTTACTCCCTGCAACCTTGCAGTCCAAAAACCCGCAATAGTATCAGCTACTCTCTGGATGTCCAGCCTGCTGGCCCATCCTGTGGATTTTGGACTTGCCAGCCTCTATATAATTGCATGAGCCAGTTCCTTAAAATAGATCTCTTTCTCTATGCACACATTCTATTAGTTCTGTTTTCTGGAAAACCCTCACAAATATACCAACCAGTAGTATTTGCCATAATATTTCTGGTTCGTTTTTACTGGAAATGTTTCTTGTTTATTCATCACTTTGTGGGATATTAATTTTTGTCTTTTTAAAAACTACGAACTATTTCAAATAAAACATAATGAATACTCATACTCATTACCCATTTTTAAGAAATACTAATGATTTGCCATATTGCTTCAGATATTTTATAACTAATAAAATAATACTAATAGAATTAAAACCCTGTATTCTCTACTCTAAGAGAGAATGAATGCCCTTATTTTCTACATTTTGCTCCTCCCCTAAAGATATCTCTGTCCTGAATATTTTGTTGATAATAACCATGCACAATGTAATACTTGTTCTGTATGCTATTATACTTGGTTAAATAATATGGGCATATACAATTCTGTCCTCTTAACATGTCTAGTTATGTGTACAGTTGATATATCTATTTGATCAAACAACTTATTGTTCTAATCATATATTCCCTTATTAATTTTTTGTTTAATCTATCACTGAGTAAGATTTGTTAAAAATTTCCCATTGTGAAGATCATCTATTTCTCTTTGAAATTGTGCCACTTTCTATATATATTTTGAAACTGCTAGCAGGTTTATGCAAATTTAAAGTGGTTATAACTTCCTGGTATATTTGGGACTTCTCCCTCTTCTCTCCCTCTGAGGGCACTCCTACTCTGAGCCACATCTTCAACCCTTCTATTTTTTATTTTGAGACAGAGCCTTGGAAAGTTGCTGAGGCTGGCCTTGAATTTGTGATCCTCCTGCCTCAGCCTCCTGAGTAGCTATGATTACAGGAGTGTGCCTCACCTGGTAAGATGGAATGTGTATCATTATGTTGTATCTCCTTTTCTCTAACACTTACCCATTTACTGTATCTTTTGTTTTCTACTCATACAGCAACTGTAACCTTTTGTAGCTGTTGTGTTAGTGTTTGCCTAAAAAATCTTTTTAACCCTTTTACTTTCAATATTCCCCCGTCATGACCTAAGCACTTTTGTTAAGTAATTGGCAGATTTGATTCATTTAAAGTTATATGATTATATATATATATATATATATATATATATATATATATATATATATTTGTATTTATTGTCAATGCTTTGGTCTGTATTTTCTTCTTACTGGAGTTTTTCTTTCTTTGTTGTTATTGTCATTGTTTTCTTTTTCTTCCTTCCTGCCTTCTGGACTCTCTGTTTATTTCTCCATCTTCTGGTTTGAAGTTTTTCCTCTCCAGAATGATTTTTCATTCAATTTCTGTCAGGAAGCTCAGAGTTATTCTGGGATCATTCTGCCTGTGGTGAGCAATGATTTCTGAATCAACTAGGTAATGTAAATTCAACCCCAAAACTTGTTATTTAAAGACAGGTCTATGATTATGCATTCTTAGAGGCAACTTCTGCCCTACCCCCACCCAAAGAAAGCATGACAATACGGTCAATTATGTTTATGCCATTAGCTTGTTCCAGTTGTTTAACTTTTACTTCTTTCTTTTATTAAAATTGTAGTTATTTGGGGCTGGGGAGATAGCTCAGTTGGTAGAGTGCTCGCCTCGCAAGCACAAGGCCCTGGGTTTGATCCCCAGTACCCCCCACCCCCCAAAATTGTAGTTATTTAAGACCCATTTTTGTGAAGGATTTCTCAGTTTCAACACCATGATTATTATATACTCTATGCCAAGTCCTGCCTCTACTTGAACTGTAAAACCCAAACTTCTAAATTGTTTTGACCAGTGACATTCCCCAATTTCCTATAGTATCAGTCCTGGGGCTTATTTTTCTGGATTTCAATTTTCTCTTCACTCTTTGCCACTGTTGATTTCCTTTACTTTTGTTGAAATGCAGCTGTGAATTTAAAGAGATGTTGGTAATATTTTGTCCAGTACTGATAGCTGTTTTGTAGTCAGGGATCTTCAAGTTATCTAGTCTGCCATATTTATAGAAATAGATGTTGAACTTAAAATTTTTCAATTTTTTTCTAACAAATTATTCAGGGTTTTTGCTTCTTTAGTCCACAGTAGGGAATTCTAAACTCACTAACCCTATTTTGTTATTTTGTATCAGACTTTTTTTGGGGAGGGTGTACTGGGGATTGAACTCAGGGGCACTCAACCACTGAGCCACATACCTAGCCCTATTTTGAATTTTATTTGGAGACAGGGTCTCACTGAGTTTCTTAGCGCCTCACTTTTGCTGAGGCTGGCTTTGAACTCACCATCCTCCTGTCTCAACCTCCTGAGCTGGTGGGATTACAGGTGTGCACCATCACACCCGGTGTATAAACTTTTTATAGAACTCCTAGATAGTTAATATGTTATCTTTAGAGTAAAATAACATTTTACTGAAAATTTCTTAATCATTGTGTTTTTCTATTTGATGTCTTCCTTCTATATTTCTATTCCTTTCTTCCTTCTTTCCTTTTTCTTCTCTGCTATCACATTCAAATGATTTAGTCTAACTGGGAATAACACTTTTTTATTCTTAATATAATGAAAATCTTACTTTAATGTTTCCTTGCATTTATGATTGCTAAGGAAAAGCCTACTCAGTCTAATTTTTGTTCCTCTTAAAATAGTATGTCCTTTTTTACTGGTGAATTCTATGATGTGATCTTTATATTTGATGTTACAATTTTTTATTAATATGTGTCTAGGTGTAGATTTATTTACATTCATGTCTTTCGATTTTGGAAAAACCTCAGCCATAAATTCTATAAATATCAATTTTGCATAATTTCTTCCAATATTTTTCTTCTAGAATTCTTGTTAATGGGATGTTAGGGTCTCCCAGTCTATTCTCTATATCTTGGTCATCGTTTTCTTCTCTTTGTAAGTTGTTTTGGTTTTGGTGCTGAGGATTGAACCCTAAACCAGTGCCCTGTGCATGTTAGGCATAACCTTTATCGTTGAGCTAAGACCCCAGCTGTCTTTGTTTCTTTGAATATCATTTCAGGTAAATTTTTTCACTACCTTTTTTTTTAAACTCACAATAACCCAATTGTGTTCACCTTATTTTATGTATAGATTTTTTTCTAAAGGTTAGATATTTCAGTTCCAGAATTTCAGGGGCTTTTGTTTGTTTGTTTTAGTGGTACTAGGTATTGAACCCAGGAGTTGTATACTACTGAGCTACATCCCCTTTCCTTTTTATTTTTTATTCTGAGACAGGATCTCACTGAGTTGCTTAGGGCCTCACTAAGTTGATAAGGCTGGCCTTGAATTTACAGTCCGCCTGCTTCAGTCTCTGAGTTGCTGGGATTATAGGTGTGTGCCACCACACCCGGCTTGTTTTCTGGTTTATTTGTTTTCTGGTTCTGGGGATTGAACCCAGGTCATTACATATGTTAGAGAAGTATTCGGAGCTGTAACCCCAGCCCTCTGTTTGGTTCTTATACATATCTGCCTGCTCATGATTCAATTATGCTTTTTTTTTTATTCCATAATTCACTTTTATTTATTTTTTTGGTAAAAGCTTCTTCCTCCTCTCCTCCTCCTCCTCCTCCTTCTTCTCTTCCTCTTCCTCCTCCTCCTCCTCCTCCTCCTCCTCCTCCTCCTCCTCCTCCTCTTCTTCTTCTTCTTCTTCTTCTTCTCCTTTTGTTTAGTATTCTAAACATACTCAAAATCCTTGCCAGATTGTTCTCTAAAATGTTTGGCAAAAGAAAAATTCTTTTTTTGTTGTTCTTTTTAGTTATACATGATAGTAGAATTCATTCTGATATAATTATACAAGCATGGAATACATCTTATTCTAATTAGGATTCCATTCTTTTGGAGCTACATGATGGTGAGATTCACTGTGCTGTATTCATATATGTATATATGAAAGTTATGTCAGATTCATCCTACTGTCTTTCCTATCCCTATCCCCTGATCCTTTTGTTCCCCTCTGTCTAATTTACTGAATTTCTATTAAAATAAAATTTATTTTAGCTAGACAAATGTCTGTCACATTGCCTCTCACCTTGCTAGACTTACAGTTCCTTTTGTGCTGTATATGCAGGCAGTTGTTTATTTTTTCTAACTTTCTTTTTTTAGCAGGATAAATCCATCCCAAATCTCAGTTTTTAGTAATAAATCTTGCTCATTTCCCTTCTTATTTCTACAGTTTTCTTTTTTTCTTCAGTGCTGGGTATTGAATCCAGAACCTGGAGCATGCTAGGCAGAACTCTACCACTTGGCTACACCCCCAAACCCTCCACAGTTCTTTTATTCCCTGTCCCCCACCCCCCCACCCCCCAGAGGTAAATTCCTGGACCTCCCTATTTTGCTTCTAAAAACTGAAACCAGCAAGCCAATAGTGGTTCCAGAATTGCCCATCACTTTGCATTTGTGTTCAGTTTCTGGTTCACTGAGCTGTTTTTCTTGCTTGTGAGCTGAGTTGCATCTTCTTATTTTTATCTTTATATATTTTATCTACAATTGCAATGTGTTCAGAACAGTAGAGATATATTAAATTGTGACCTTCCTATGTCATTTCATTTGAGTCTTTTTGTTTTTGTTTTCTGATGATTCGTAATTATACTTTTAACTTTTTTTAACAAAATGAATTATTACAATTATTTAAGGCATAAAAGATAGCTTCTTGGAGTTTGATGACCTCTATAAAGTTGTTTATTCTTGAAATACCTTAAAGCAAGGCTTTGATTAGAGAAAGTTTTTTTTTTTTAAATGTGTCATGGTTTCCAACCATAGACATTAAAATCCATATTCAGTAATTATTTTGAAATTTTAAATAATAGACACCCAATATTTAACAAACTTTTTACTATGGGAAATTCCAGATAGAAAAGTTAGGGATGTTCATATAATGAATCTTCATGTATCCATCACCTAGCTTCCTTTGTTATCAACCTGTTGTCATTCTTGGTTCATCTATCCTGTGTTCACCAACACTTCATTACATTTGTTTGTGTTGGAACATGTCACAACAAATCTCAACTATGATATCATTTCAACTATCTACAATTCATTATCTCTAAATTATAGATAAGGCTTTAAAATTATTGCCACAATATTATGACCCCAACAAAAGTAACAATTTGTTATGTGTAGGTTCCTGTTCAATTTTCTCTGATTACCAACCATGCCTTTTTACAGTTAGTTTGAATCAGAATGCAATCAAGTTCACATATTAAAGTTGTTATGTCTCATAAGTCTATTTTAATCAATCAGTTTTCCTTCATACTTTTATACCCTATGCCATATACTTGTTGATTAATCTGGGTCAATTGCAGGTCATATGAATTTTATTTTCAAAATTAATTAAAAATAATTACATTTCTTGAGAATAGTCTTAATACCATTCTATGTGTCAATAAGTTGTGAAAGACCTTGGAAAGAGCACTCTGAAAAATATTTTTAAGTATTATTTAATATTAAGGTAGAACATTATGCATTAGTTATCTATTGCTATATATCAAATTATTATAAACTCAGATCAAAACACTGAACATTTATTATCTCACAAGTTCCTGAGGGTCAGGAATTTGGTAGCAACTCATCTGTGTGTTTTCTCAGGGTCCCTCTGAAGACTTAACTGGGGCTGAGGAATTCTTTTCCATGGCTTACCCACATGGTTGTTGACTGGAGGCATCAGTTCCTTGCTACCTGGATCTCTCCATAGGGTTTCTTACAGAATGACTTCCCCAAAATGAGTGCTTTGAGGAGGAAGAGACAAAGACAAAAGTCATAATCTTTTGATACCTAACATCAAATGTTATATACAATCACTTCTACCATATACTATTTGTCATGCAGACCAGCCCTGGTACAAACTTGGAGGAGAGTTTGAATGCTGTGCTTTTTTTTTTTTTTAATCATATGAACATTTCTTATGATAAAAGAATTTAGCAAAAGATGCAACCTTACTCAGTCTAGAAGACAATTAACTCTATGGACCCTATCGCCTCTACAAATCCTTTCTTCTATGAGATGATCCCAGGAGTGATAGTCTTACACATAGAAGTAACATCATTAGGATCTTATGCCATTTCAGGGATGATAATCAGTAACAGAAATAAATGAACTCCTCAGAAAATACAATCATGAATTATTTCCAATAAAATTTTAAGCTATAAACTTCTCATTAGTATATCATAGTTAATATTCCAGGCATGTATTATTAATGTTATTTTGTCATTATGGAAACAGGAAAAAGAGTACTTGTAGTAATACCATGGATTTAAAAAATGTTATGAGAACAAGAATTATGCATGCAGGAATGAGATGTTCATTACTTTATCACTTCTTACTTTAACTGTATTAACATGCATACTTAGTAATATAAATCTATGGCATAGCCAAAGGTGGAATACTGTAGATATGACAAAGGTATGGTGAACCTATTTTGTCAGTAGCATTCACTAGCTATTTTTAAATAATTTAAATAAGATGTTAGAACTCGAGAAGACCTTAAAATGCATACTATTTTATCCTCTCGTTATAAGCCTCTGACAGGTAAAGTGATGTACCCTAAATCCAAAGGCAAATTTGTAGCTGAACTCTAACTAGAACTGGAACCAGTTCTTATTTCAAGATCTTTCTACTACACAGCACCACTGTCAAATTGCTAAAACTAAGACATTTTCAATATCACCTACAAGTTTTTATTAAATTTGGTGGCATTTAGGAGGCAAACCACTATAATAGCTGATCCAAAACAAAAACAAAATTAATCCAATTTTATTTGTATCATTTCTTAACTTTAAAATATTTAATTGACAAATCTATGTATATATTCAAGGTACAATGAGATGATCTGATATATACTGTATAATGATTATCACAATCACATTAATTAATACATCCATCACACTATTCTGAACATTAGATCCCCAGAAAATGTTCATCTTATGACTTTTTTTGTGCCCTTTGGTCGTTTCCCAATTTTCTCCCAGACCCAAGTCCCTGGCAACTACCATTCTACTCTCTGTTTCTATGAAGTTGACCTTTTTAGATTCTCCAAATAAGTGAGGTCGTAGTATTTTTCTTTCTTTGCCTGGATTATTACACTTAGTGTAATATTCTCCAGCTTCCTGCATGTTGTTGCAAATGGCAGGATTTTCTCCTTTATATGGTTGAATAGTATGCCATTGTGTATCTATTCTACATTTCCTTTATCTTTGTATCTGTTGACAGACAATAGGTTGTTTCCATATCTTGTTTATTGTGAATGTGCTGCCAAGAACATGGGAGTGTGGACATGTCTTCAGCTTACTCATTTCTTCTCCTTTGGATATATACCCAGAAATGGGATTGCTGGATCATATGGAAATTCTATTTTTAATGTTTTGGAAACCCCCATGCCCATTTTTATAATGGCTGTGCCAATTTACATTCTCACCAACATTGTACAAGTGTTCTTTTCACTCTACATCCTAACAACTTGTTGTCTTGTCTTTTTTTACACTACCCATCCTAATGTGTGCGAGGTGATATCTCCTTTTTTTGATTTGCATTTTCCTGATGATGTTGAGCAGCTTTTCATATACCTGTTGGCCATTTTGGCCATTTGTATGTCTTTGGAAAAATGTCTATTTAGTTCCTTTGCCTATTTTTTGTTTGCTTTTGTTTTATTTTATTTTATTTTTTGGTATGCAGTTGTGTGAGTTCCTTATGTCTTAGATAGTAAACCCTTACTGAACATATGGTTTGCAAATATTTTCTCCCATTCCATTAATCACTTTTTCATTTTGTTGATTGTTTGCTGTACAGAAACTTTTTAGTTTGATTAGTCCCACTTGCTTATTTTGCTCAAAAAATCATTGTCAAGACCAAAGTTAAGGAACTTTTCCTGTTTCCTTATGGCTACTGTTTAGATCTTATGTTTAAGTCTTGACTCCATTTTGAGTTAGTTTTCGCTTATGGTATAAGAGTGCAATTTCATTCTTTTGCATATGTATATCCAGTTTTTCTAATACCATTTATTGAAGAGACTTTTCTTTACTCATTTTGTATTCTCATCACCCTTGTCAAAGTTTAGTTGACCATATATGCATAGGTTTATTTCTGGGTTCCCTATTCTGTTCCATTGCTCTGTGTGTCTGTTTTATTCCAGTACTATACTGTTTTGATTACTATAGCTTTATAATATAGTTTAAAATTGGGGAAGGTGATGCCTTCACCATTGTTTTCCTTTGTCAAATTTGCTCTGGATAGTCAGGGAATGAATAAACAATTTACATAAGGAATGGTGTGCCTATTTTTTCCTCTTGATTGACAGGAAAACAGTTGATGGGCAAACACAGAATGCCCATAAACCAAAAGTAAACAAACTTTGTAGCTTTTGACATATGTAAGGATCTTGAAGAAAACAAACAGCATTAATTTTCATTTTCATAATTAGGAACCACAAAGCTAAATTGTAAAATTTCTAGTTTCTTTATTCATTTTTCAATCTTTTTATCTACAAAGAATGTGAAGCCCTTTAGAGAAGCACATTCTATAAAATAATTGAGGAAATACAAATAGCAATGATCAGGGTAAGCTAAAGTTATAAGCAGAAAATCAAGATCAGATTAAATCAGGACACAAGAATCTGTGTAATTACTGAAGTCGAGCTTCATATTTAGCTCTAAGATTCCTGAAATTCAAAGGAAAAAGGAAATAGTCATTTTAAACTTTTTTTCAAAAGGGTCTTGCTAAGTTGCCCAAGCTGGCTTCAAGCTTGCCATCCTATTGCTTCAGTCTACAGAGTAACTGGGATTTACAAGCATGTGCCACCATGCCCAGCTTTTCAGGAGAGATTTTAATACAATTCTCATAATCTTAGACAAATAAAATAAGAAAGGAAGAAAATAAGAAATGAGAGTAATTTACTAATGCCATCACCTTGACATATACATTCATGCAGTAGAATATACATTTCTGTTTTTTCAAATGTGTATGAAAACTTTTCAAAACTGGTCATATTTTAATCCACAGAGCCTTACTAATTCCTCAAATTGGAAACTCTGAAAACCACATGCTTTATCAAGAATGCATAAATCATGTTAATAGAATTATAAATAGAAAAAAATTGTACCATTATACATCCAAAACTCTCTTCAAATAACTGTGGTATCTAAGAGAAAATGAAGCTTAGTTTAAATCATTATTTAGAAAATAATGCCAGTGAAAACAATACTAACAAAATTATGAGGCCAAAACTGCAGTCAGATGAAACTTAAGAGTTTTAGGTGTATTTATTGGTAAAGTAACTATCTGGCACCACTTGAAACATCAGCATCAAAATCCTAAATAATAAATTAGAAAAATGAATTCAGTAATATATTTAAATAATATTTGATAGATAAGTAAATGTTATACTATTAATACATGAATGGCCCAATATTATGAAACATGAATTCATAATAACAGATGAGAGAAAAAAATATTTCAATAGATGCTTAAATGTCTTTTTTGAAGGATAAAATTAAACAGACATTCCTAAAGAAAACCCCATGTAAAATAGAAGTAGAAAGATAATTTCTTCAAATTATAACTAACTTAAGTCAACACTAAACACTAGCATTGTACTTAAATAAAGAAATACCAGAAGCATTCCATTAAAATTCAGAACAAATAGAGTTATCTACTATTATCTCTATTTGACATAATTATGGGCAGGTTTGTCAAAGGACTCATAAAATACATATAAATGAAGTACAGATAAAGATAGGAAATTTTCATTATTTATAGATTATATAATTTTGCAAACACCCAGAGTATGAATTACTGAACTATAATATTAATGTACTAAAATCAATACATTTCTTATATTTCAATAATTATCCATTTGGTAATAAAATAAAATCTTTACAGTACTAACACAAAAATACCAGATAATAAAATTAGCGAAAACATGTACATTGAAGATATTAAAGAAGATATTAAATGAAGAAACATAGGAAGTTTATACACATAACATACTCTCAAGCTAAATTACATCACAATATATGTGTGTGTGTGTGTGTGTGTGTGTGTGTGTGTTTAATATCTGTATGTATGGAGAGAGAAATGTCTTATAGCCAAAACATCTTATGGTTCATCTGAAAGAATAACCATAAGAAGACATTCAATTAAATTCTGATAAAGAAGATAAAAGGATAGAAGGAGATGACTTGTCTACTAGATATAAAAACATATTATAGAGCTTTAGGAATTGAAATGGGGAGATACTGGTGCCAAAATGAAAAGATGAATGGAACAGATATATAGGGTATTTCAAATCGGTGGAGAAGGCACAATTATTCAATAAACGGCTCTGAACAACTGGATAAGCAGTTGCACGAGAATAAATTCTAGATAAATTGAAGGGTAAAATGTACCAAGCAATAAAACCCAGCACAGATGAGATGCTAATATATAACAAAGATGCTATTTCAAATTCAGTGAGAAAAGGATGGAATATTTAATATATGATTCTGAGACAACTGGCTATCCATATGGAAGAAAATAAAGTTAGACTCCTATCTCACGTCATATTAAAAAAAAAAACAGCAAAAAACCCAGATGGGTTAAATACTAAGTATAAACAAATAAAAATAAAAATCCTGGAAGAAAAATAAGGAGACTACATTTATAGCAGAGGGACAGGAGAGACATTGGCAACACAGGAGAACCAGAAGTTATTTTTAAAAACTTAAACATAATTTACTATATAAAAATAAAAATATTGGGCATGACAAAAGAAATAATGAGTCAATAAATAAATGATAGATTTGGTGAAATTCTGCTTCTCCAAATGACTAAGTGTTAATATGTATTGTATATAAGAACTATTACAAAATGGACAAGAAAAAGAAAATGCCATAATAGGTAAGTGACAAAGGAAAGAAAAGAGCACATTACAGAATAATAAATATAGATTCAGAGTTCACTGATAAGGAGTTAAAAAATGTATTACCATGTTCTGTTAATTCAAAAACACATTTTCCACTTCTAAAATTGCAATGTGTCTTAGAAGTATGGTAGGCATCAATTATATCATAGTTTTTCCTGCTGAACACACATGAGCATCACTGCTGTTCTTAGAACAGTTGTCCATGACTGGACAATGACAATCTCTCAGTGTTTCACTCAGCAAATTCATTGGAGAAAAGAACATGAGAATTGATCATTTTCTGAAAACTTAATGACATTTCTGATAAGATCAAGAACACAAATGACAAGATTCCATCCTTTTCTATGGCTGAATAGTATTTTATTGTGTGTATATATACCTACCACATTTTCATTATCCACTCATCTGTTGATGGACATCTTAATTGATTTCATACCTTGACTATTGTGAATAGTGCTTCAAAAAACATAGGAGTGCAAATATATTTTTGACATACTGATTTCATTTTCTTTGGGAAAGGGATAAAATGCTGTCATTTGTAGCAACACAGATAAACCTAGGGGACATTTTTGTTTTGTTCTTTTTTGTTGTTGTTTCTTTCTACTTTTTCTTCTTTTGCAGGGTTGGGGATTGAACCCAGGACCTTTTACTTACTAGGCAAGCACTGAGCTATATCCCCAGCCCTGGAGGACATTATGTTCAATAAATAAGCCAGGCACAGTAAGACAAATAGTGCATGATATCCTCTGTGTATGGAATCTAAAAAAGTTGATCTCATAGAGAATGGAATAATGGTCACAAGAGGGACAAGAGGGTGAGGAGGGTAAAAGAGAGGGGTGAAGGGGTAGAGATTGATCAATAGATACAAAGGAAGAATAAGTTCCAGTGTGCTAAGTTCTGTGTACAGTAGGATGCCTATGTCTAACAGTAATGTATATTTCAACATAGCTGAAAGAGGATTTTGAATGTTATCACTACAAAAAATGATGAATATTCAAGGTGATGGATATGATAATTATCCCAATTTGATTATTATATAGTATATGCATGTATTAAAAAATCACTCTGTATCTCATATTATGTAAAATTATATCAATTAAAAATAAATTAAAAATTTTAAAAAGAAGACCCCATCTTTAAAAAATTACAGAATGGGTATTAGTATCTTCAAATAAAATCTTGGTGTCAAAATGCCAGAGAAATAGCTCACCGCCAAAGTTCTTGATGACATAGAAAATAACATGTCATATGAAAACATTGTGATGATGACTGAGTTGAAAGTATACAGAAAAATTGGATAGACAATAGAAATTTTTGGAAGGTCTATTCTACCATTTTAGTTCATTTATAGTTGTTTTTTTTTTTTTAACATACACACCTGTTTTAGTCTGGTTTTTTTTTTTTTTTTTTTTTTTTTTGCTGTGACCAAAAAGACCTGATGAGAACAATTAGAGTAGGAAAAATTAATTTGGGGGCTCACACTTCAGAGGTCTCAGTTCATAGATGCTCAACTCCATTCTTTGGGGCCCAAGATGAGGCAGAACATCATGGCAGAAGAGTGTGGTGGAGGAAAGCGACTTAGGACATTGTACCAGGAATCAGAGAGAGAGAATTGCCCTTCCATGGACAAAATATAAACCCCAAGGTCATGTTACAACTCAGTTAATCCCTATTAGGGGATTAATATACTGATTAGGTTAAGGTTATCATAACCCAATTATTTCACTTCCAAACTCTCATGCATTGTCTCACATGAGCTTTTGGGGATACCTCATATCTAAACCATAATATACCAGAATAATAAATGTTACATTCCATCTATAAATGTCTATAAGAACTCTTTCAATTAAAATAAAGATTCTAACTAGTAAGAAAGCAGTCACGTTTAACTGGTAGCACTTTTTCTTTCTCAATGGTGCATAAAATAATAATCTTACAGTGAAAGGCATTTTAAAATTTAATGAAATACAATATTTCTAACTTATCAACAAAACAAGATCCTACTTTCCAAAAGATATGCATATAATTCCATCTTTATAAAAGAAATGATGACTCCAAACTCCCATATGTAATAATACTTAGCATTTATATAAACATTTGATGTGCCAGAACTATTCTGAGAAATTTACATGTATTAACTCAGGTAGGTAGTATTATGATGCTCACTTCATGAATAAGGAAAAAGGATACAGAGTCAAGTTACCTGTCCATGTTCACATAGCTAGTAAATGGTAAAATACAATTTAACTTAGATGTTCTGGCCCTAGAATGTCCATGTTCTTAATTATTGACCATTCATGTTCTCTCTTTCCTCCCTCTTTCCCTCCTATCTCTCTCTGTGACACACACTTCAAACACATACTTTCCTCTTTCTGACTCTCTCTTATCGTCCTTTATTATATGAATGTAAAGAAAACTCTGGAAGAATATAAGCTCAATTATTAACTCAGGTTATAGGTATGAAGGTGATATAGGACTATGTCATTTTAAGAAAGAAGAGAAAAGCTGCATTAAAGCTTTAGCTGTGTATTATATGATTGCATTTATATCTTATATAAATGAATGTGTGTATGGGTATAAAATATAACAAAATAGTTATTAAAACATAACCCATAAAATAGATACAAATGATCAAAAAATACATTTGAATTTTACAGGCAATAGAAAAGTCAAGTTAAAAGAATGATGGCATATGATTTTTGTCTATCAAACTTGCAAAGATGAAGAAATGAAATACATAATATTACTAGTATAACAGGAATAGGGGAGGGAGTGCTTATCTGTTGTGAGTGAATATTTAATTGGACCAATCTATCTGAAAATAAATTGTCCATATAATATTGAGACTTTTGATCTAGTAATTTTTTCTCTAGGAATTCATCCTAAAGAAATGAAGATTATGATAAACATTCAATTAAATATTAAATGTTGGGCTGCGTGTGGTGGCACACACCTGTAATCCCAGCAACTTGGGAAGCTGAGGCAGGAGGATCACAGTTTTAAAGCCAGCCTCAGCAACTTAGTGAGGATCTAAGCAACTTAGTGAGACCCTGTTTCAAAAAAAAAAAAAAAAAGGACTGGGGATGTGGCTCAGTGGTTAAGTGTCCTTGGGTTCAATCACTTGTCCCGAAAAAAAAAAAGATATTCAATGTAGCCCTATTTACCTATCTATTCTTTTATTTGTTCATATATTCATTTATATTTTGGTACCAGGATGCATATTTAAGTGTTGATTACAATAGGAAAGGAGAAGAATGAAGGGCAGAAGAGGCGGAGGGGGAAGAAAAGGAGGACACAACTTAAATGTCTAAAAATATAAATGGATAAATAAATTGTGGTATTTTTAAATAAAATATTATACCTTAATTAAAATTACAATCATAAATGATATTCTTTCTTTTTTTACTTTATTTTTATTGTAAACAAATGGGATACATGTTGTTTCTGTTTGTACATGGAGTAACAACATACCATTTGTGTAATCATACGTTTACATAGAGTAATGATGTTTGATTCATTCTGTTATTATTGAAGACAATTAATTTTAAGTTCACAGTGGGATAGCGTAATACAGTGAATGTTCTGTTTAGGAATTAGGAGAGGTGGATTATACTCCTCGCTCTATTGTGGGCAAGTTAATTCATTCTTTGGGTGTGTTTCTTCACCAACAAAACAGCATTGATGGTTTTGGGAGTTTTTTGTTGTTGATATAAGTTTTTTTTTTCCTTGTGATCCTGGGAATCAAACTCAGACATTAATGGTTTTAAAACTACTCAAAGGAGTCCTAAGCATTTCTCAGAGATGCCCCTAGAATCACATTTGGCAATGAGATTAAGCAGGTGGTGGGAAGAAGGGACACAACATTTGAGGCTCTGTCAGGGTTTTTCACTACCTCTTCCGGCTGAGTGGCCAAACTTTGATTTAATTTATATATGCTAGACTTCTGCAAAAGAGTTCATTTGGAGAAATGATTCACTGATTGAAAAAGCAAAGTTTGAAAACCACAAAATTAAGTGATTTCTATGGGCCTCTCCAGTTCTTGTGGCTTCTTCTTTTTTTTTTTTTTTGGTACCAGGGACTAAAGATTGAACCCAAGAGTGCTTAACTACTGAGCTACATCCACAGACCTTTATTATTTTTTTTTATCTTGAGACAGGTTCTCACTAAGTTCCTGAAGCTGCCTTTGAACTTGCAATCCCCCAACCTCAGCTTCCTGAGCCCCTGGGATTACAGGCGTGCACCACCATGCCCAGCTTCACGGCTCTTTGTCTTCCAAACTTTTATCACCTTTCTCAGAGCAACCCACCACTGCCATCAAACTCTCTTATTTTAGCCTTGCCTTTTTATTTAGAGGGAATTGAGATATCAACTCCCCCAACATCCCATTTCAATACGCAAAACCTATTTATTACTTTACCCTCACTTTATTTAATGTAATCTCTGAAGAAAAGGTCTCACTATTTAGCTTCAGCTTCCAGACAAATCCTTCCACCATGCTCTTTGCCCTGTTCCTTACAATGCTTAAGGCCTTGCCAATTTGGTATTCTCTCTTTTCTTTCTTTATTCCCCCCCACTCCCCTCCCCACCCCAACCTCCTCTCGTTTTCAAGATGATAACCCCTCTCCTTCCCTTTCCAGATAAGTTCCTTGAAACAATATTCTGGAATTGTGTTTTCACAGCTTTTTCACTGCTGTGACTGAAAGACCTGACAAAAACAATTTTGTAGGAGGACAAGTTTATTTGGGGGCTCACGTTTTCAGAGATCTTATCCATAGACAATGAGCTCCATTCATCAGGGACTGAGATGAGGAGAACATCACGGTGGAAGAGTGTGGCAGAGGAAAGAAGCTGGGAACATAGCACCAGGAAGCAGAAAGAGAGAGATAGAAACTCCACACAGCCAGTTACAAAATATATACCCCAAAGATACGCCCCCAATGACCCACCTCTTCCAACCACACCCCACCTGCCTCGAGTTACCACTCTGTTAATCCCATCAGGGATTAATTCGCTGATTGAGTTAAGGCTCTCACAACCCAATCATTACTCTTCTGAACCTTCTTGCATTGTTCTACACATGAGCTTATGGGGTACACTTCATGTCTAAACCATAACAAATTGTTTCTTTTCTTTCTCCTTTTTTTTTTTTTTCCCTATTTCATCACTCTTCAATTGTGCTCTGGCAAAATATCCCATCAATGATCATTTGATCATTGTACTTACTATTCTATCTCCCTGCATCTCTTAGTCATTCTTGTAGATCAGCTCAGCACCCTTGGCAGCTCCCTTCTACCCTCCACCTTAGATGCCGATGTCCTGTGAAAAGCCCTGGTGGCTATGACTCTGCACTCAGGAAACCTATCCCCTCCCCCCACACACATCCTGTCACCTGCACCAGGACATTCCAACCTGCTGTTCACGGTTTGTCAGAATCATTTTCTCACACCCAGATTCTCTCTCCACCCAGCTCCTTCAGATAGACCTTTTAGCAGGAGTTGTCTGAGATACTTACTATGTCAATTTCATCATTTGACATTGCTTCTCAGATCACTTTAGGCTCCATACTCTGCAACCTGTGGAACATGTTATCCCAAACCAATGCATTCACTGAAGACATTTAAGCACAGAGGATGCGGTTTCTGGTTTACTGTGAGGTGGCTAGGGGAGTAGACCTAAGAAGCTTTTGTACCCAAGTGTGATGGTCCATACCTGTAATCTCAGCGGCTCAGGAGGCTGAGGCAGGAGGATCACAAGTTCAAGGCCAGCCTCAGCAACTTAGTGAGTCCCTAAGCAATTTAGCAAGACCCTGTCTCAAAATGAAATCTAAAAAGGGCTGGGATGTTGCTCAGTGGTTAAGCACTCCTGGGTTCAGTTCCTACTACAAAAAAACAAAAACAAAAACAAAAAGCTTTTGTTTCTTGTTTCTTCTCATGCTGCAAATTATCCCTAGGTGATTTTATCCTGTTGTGATTTCAGCTACTACTTGTGTGTTCATAATTTTCAGGGTTCTTTCCTGAGATTCAGACCTGTGTGTGCTGGCTACCAGCAAGATATTGCCTTTTGGGTATCTGACACCTCAGACTTAACGTATCCAAACTAAAGTCACCATTTCCCCTCTGATACTTGGTCTTTCTCCTGATTTCCTTTTATAAGCAAATGACACTGTCCTCTCATCGGATGTCCACATTGATGCCAGAATGGCTCTTATAATAAAGCAGAGGGAAAGAATTACAGGTACGCAGCTGACTTAGAGTTGAGATCATAGATATATCTATGTCCCCTGTCTATGCTGTTCATCCTCATGAATCCTCATAATCAAGGAGGGAGTTTAAGCTAATTAATCAGTAAAGTCACTAAATCCTTTTCACTTACTTTGTGTAATAATAAAGCAATTTAGTAGCTATCTTTTAATACCTTTTACCTTGAGAAATAAAATCATGCAGTTACCAAAACTTCTTATTGAAAAAATTCTCCCAGGATCTTTGAATGTTCAGGTATAACTCATACATTATAAATAAGTGATGACTGGGTTGAAGTAATAAACAAAAGAAAAAGACACCGAATATCCCTCTTGTCAGGGTAGCTATCTATGAAGTTCTTAAAAACACATCTTGGACAACTACCATCTCCCCCAGAAGAAGACATGAGACCTGCCACTGTTGCTTTGTTATAAACCCTCATCTATTATTGATAATTCTATTTTCAAATATATTTATTGGGTTGGGGATGTAACTCATTGTTAGAGCACTTGCCTAGCATGTAGAAGGTCCTGGGTTCAATCCAAAAATACAGAGAGAGAGAATACCTGAAGTGTGCTAGGCACTATTCTGGGCAGTAAAGATTCAGATGTGAGCCAAACAGTACAACTGTGGTTTTTGTCCTGTTTCCCTCACAGGAACCATTCTCTGCTTCTCCACCCTCTCTGTTCCCCAAAAGGCTGACCCCTAAGAACTGATTCACCTGGGCTCCTGGCCAGCTAGTTTTCATTTGGTAGAATATCTCCTAATAACAGGAGGCATTTGGAGGGAGATTGGCATAAAGCAAGAGAGAAGAATTGGTCATTTCTTTCCCTGCCCCTCCTTACTTCCAGTGAACTGTCTCTCTTGTCAATAGTTGAGTCCCTTTTTTCAAGCAAGCCCTGCTTCCCAGTTCCACCTTCCATTTAGTAAGTTTCTTCTTCCTCTTGTTCATTCAGGTTCAGTTTCAGTATACCTTGTTTATTCTCTTGCCCCTGCCCAAACTGCTGTAAGTAATCGTTCTGTAAACTGTTTTTAGTTGAACTATCTACAATGATTCCTGTTTCCTGATAAGACCTTGAACTGATAGAATCCTAGAAATCGGGGACCTCAAATCCTACTGTGACAGCATGGTAGAGCAAGGAAAGGGGCAACATCAAACACATACTGTAGAATGATACACAGTAATATGTACTATGAAAAATACAAAGTGAAGCTGGAAAAGAGGAATTGGGGTGAGGCCGTTGGAGGAAGAATGTTTTAACAGACCACAGAAGGGAAACATACTTAAAGTGACATTTTAAAACAGGGCTGAAGAAAATGATGGGATTAACCATGAGGGTATACAGAGCATTGAGAGAGGAGGAAACAGTAGGCACAAAGACCCTAAGGTAGAAAATTACTTTGTAGGTTGCAGAACAGCCAGAACATCTGTATGGCTACTTGATCATATTGTCTTTATTTATATTCATTCCCTTTAAATTTTTCATTGATCATCTTTTATGTTTCAAGCACTATTCTGAAGAATGGAAATGACTGCCAAAGTCTGTGCTCATGGGGCTAGCTGAGACAGTAAAGAAATTCTTTTTTTTTTTTTCTGCTATAAGTCAAACTCAAGATCCATTCATTCATTAATTTAAATATTTAATACAGTCTTGAGCTACTAAAATACTTAAAGACAGTTAGCAAAAACAAAAGAAAAATAGTTTTTTTTTATTGTAAACAAATGGGATACATGTTGTTTCTCTGTACATGGAATAAAGGCGTACCATTTCTGTAATCATAAATTTACATAGGATAATGTTGTTTGATTCATTCCGTTATTTTTTCCCTTCCCCCCACCCTTCCCACCCCTCTTTTCCCTCTATACAATCCTTCCTTCCTCCTTTCTTGCCCCCCTCCCTAACCCTAACTCTAACCCTAACACTAACCCCTGACACCCCCCATTATGTGTCATCATCCACATATCAGCAAAATCATTCGTCCTTTGGTTTTTTTGAGATTGGTTTATCTCACTTAGCATGATATTCTCCAATTTCATCCATTTGCCTGCAAATGCCATAATTTTATCATTCTTTATGGCTGAGTAATATTCCATTGTATATATATACCACAGTTTCTTTATCCACTCATCAATTGAAGGACATCTAGGTTGGTTCCACCATCTGACTATCGTGAATTGAACAGCTATGAACATTGATGTGGCTGTATCTCTGTAGTATGCTGATTTTAAGTCCTTTGGGTTTAGGCCGAGGAGTGGGATAGCTGGGTCAAATGGTGGTTCCATTCCAAGTTTTCTAAGGAATCTCCACACTGCCTTCCAGAGTGGCTGCACTAATCTGTAGCCCCACCAGCAATGTATGAGTGTACCTTTTTCCCCACATCCTCGCCAACACCTATTGTTGCTTGTATTCTTGTTAATCACCATTCTAATTGGGGTGAGATGGAATATTAGTGTAGTTTTGATTAGCATTTCTCTTATTACTAAAGATGGTGAACATTTTTTCATATGTTTGTTGATTGCTTGTAGATCTTCTTCTGTGAAGTGTCTGTTCATTTCCTTAGCCCATTTGTTGATTGGGTTATTTGTATTCGTCGTGTAGAGTTTTGAGTTCTTTATATACTTTGGAAATTAGTGCTCTATGTGAAGTATGAGTGGCAAAGATTTTTTCCCACTCTGTAGGCTCTCTCTTCACATTGCTGATAGTTTCCTTTGCTGAGAGAAAGCTTTTTATCCCAGTTGTTGATTCTTGCTTTTATTTCTTGGGCTATGGGAGTCCTGTTAAGGAAGTCTGATCCTAAGCCAACAAATTGAAGATTTGGACCTATTTTTTCTTCTATAAGATGCAGGGTCTCTGGTCTGATTTCAAGGTCCTTCATCCATTGTGAGTCAATTTTTGTGCAGGGTGAGAGATAGGGGTTTAGTTTCATTCTGTTGCATGCGGATTTCCAGTTTTCCCAGCACCATTTGTTAAAGAGGCTATCTGTTCTCCATTGCATATTTCTGGCCCATTTGTCTAGTATGAGAAAATTGTATTTATTTGGGTTTGTGTCTATGTCCTCTATTCTGTACCATTGATCTACCTGTCTATTTTGGTGCCAATTCCATACCGTTTTTGTTATTATTGCTTTGTAGTATAGTTGAAGTTCTGGTGTTGTGATACCCCCTGTTTCATTCTTCCTGCTAAGGATTGCTTTAGCTATTCCAGGTTTCTTATTCTTCCAGATGAATTTCATGATTGCTTGCTCTATTTCTGTAAGGTATGTCATTGGGATTTTAATTGGAATTGCATTGAATCTGTATAGCACTTTTGGTAGTATGGCCATTTTGACAATATTAATTCTGCCTATCCAAGAACATGAGAGATCTTTCCATCTTCTAAGGTCTTTCTCAATTTCTTTCTTCAATGTTTTGTAGTTTTCATTGTAGAGATCTTTTACCTCTGTGGTTAGATTGATTCCCAAGTATTTTTTTTTTTTTGAGGCTATTGCAAATTGATTTGTTTTCCTCATTTCCCTTTCAGATGTTTCATCACTTGTGTATAAAAATGCTTTGAATTTATGCATGTTGATTTTATAGCCTGCTATTTTGTTGAATTCATTGATGAGGTCTAGAAGTTTTCTGGAGGAGGTTTTTGGATCCTCTAAATATAGAATCATGTCATCCGCAAATAGTGACAGCTTAAGTTCCTCTTTTCCTATTCGTATCCCTTTAATTTCTTTGGTCTGCCTAATTGCTCTGGCTAGAGTTTCGAGGACAATGTTGAATAGAAGTGGTGAAAGAGGACATCCCTGTCTTGTTCCTGTTTTTAAAGGGAATGGTTTCAGTTTTTCTCCATTAAGAATGATGTTGGCCATGGGCTTAGCATGAATAGCCTTTACAATGTTCAGGTATGTTCCTACTATCCCTATTTTTTCTAGTGTTTTGAGCATGAAGGGGTGTTGTATTTTGTCAAATGCTTTTTCTGCATCAATTGAGATAACCATATGATTCTTATCCTTAAGTCTTTTGATATGATGGATTATGTTTATTGATTTACGGATGTTAAACCATCCTTACATTCCAGGGACGAACCCCACTTGATCGTGGTGCACAATTTTCTTAATATGTTTTTGGATATGGTTTGCCAATATTTTGTTAAGGATCTTTGCATCTATATTCATCAAGGATATTAGTCTAAAATTTTCTTTCCTTGATGTGTCTTTGCCTGGTTTGGTATGAGGGTGATATTAGCTTCATTGAATGAGTTCGGTAAGGTACCCTCCTCTTCTATTTCCTGAAATACTTTGAGAAGTATTGGAAAGAGTTCTTATTTGAAGGTTTTGTAGAACTCAGCTGAGAATCCGTCTGGTCCTGGCCTTTTCTTGGATGGTAGATATTTAATGGCTTCTTCTATTTCATTGCTTGATATTGATCTGTTTAAATTGTGTATGTCCTCCTGGTTCATTTTGGGAGGAGCATATGTCTCTAGAAATTTGTCAATGTCTTTGGTAGTTTCTATTTTGTTGGAATACAGATTTTCAAAGTAGCTTCTCATTATGTTCTGTATCTCAGTGGTGTCTGTCGTGATATTTCCTTTTGCATCATGTATTTTAGTAATTTGAATCTTCTCTCTCCTTCTCTTTGTTAGTGTAGCTAAGGGTTTGTCTACTTTGTTTACTATCTCAAAGAACCAACTTTTTGTTCTGTCAATTTTTTGAATAGTTTCTTTTGTTTTCAGTTTCATTGATTTCAGCTCTGATTTAAATTATTTCCTGTCTTCTACTACTTTTGCTGTTATTCTGTTCTTCTTTTTCTAGGGCTTTGAGCTGTAATGTTAGGTCATTTAGTTGTTGACTTTTAATTCTTTTCTGGAATGCGCTCCATGCAATGAATTTTCCTCTTAGTACCACTTTCATAGTGTCCCAGAGATTTTGATATGTTGTATCATCGTTCTTATTGACCTCTAAGAATTTTTTATCTCCTCCCTGATGTTTTTCGTTATCCATGTTTCATTTAATAGCATATTATTTAGTCTCCAGGTGTTGGAGTAATTTCTGTTTTTTATTTTGTCATTGATTTCTATTCTCAGTCCATTATGATCTGATAGAACACAAGGCAGTATCTCTATTTTTTTGCATTTCCTCAGGGGTGCTTTGGGGCACAACATATGGTCTATTTTCGAGAAGGTTCCATGTACTGCTGAGAAGAAAGTGAATCTACTCATTGATGGATGGAATATTCTATGTATGTCTATTAAGTCTAGGTTATTGATTGTGTTATTGAGTTCTATGGTTTCTTTGGTTGGATTTTGTTTGGAAGATGTATCCAGTGGTGACAGTGGTGCGTTAAAGTCACCCAGAATTATTGTGTTTTGGTCTATGTGATTTCTGAAATTGAGAAGGATTTGTTTGATGTACAGGGATGCAACATTGTTTGGGGCATAAATATTTACTATCATTATATCTTCCTAATTTATGGTTTCTTTAAGCAGTATGAAATGTCCTTCTTTATCCCTTCTGACTAACTTTGGCTTGAAGTCCACTTTATCTGATATAAGGATGGAAACCCCCACTTTTTTACTTTTTTACTGAGTCCATGTGCGTGGTAGGTTTTTTCCCATCCTTTCACCTTTAGTCTGCGGACGTCTTTTTCTATGAGATGAGTCTCTTGCCGGCAGCATATTGTTGGGTCTTTCTTTTTAATCCATTCTGATGGAATGGATTTTGATTGATGAGTTTAGGCCATTAACGTTCAGGGTTATTATTGAGATATGATTTGTATTCCCAGTCATTTGGCTTATTTTTGGTTTTTAACTTTGCTCAGTTTCTCCTTTGAGTGGTTTTTCTCTAAAGTAGTTCCTCCCTTTGCTGACCTCCAGTGTAGTTTTTCATTTCCTCCTCATGGAATATTTTGTTGAGAACATTCTGTAGTGCAGGCTTTCTATTTGTAAATTCTTTTAACTTTTGTTTATCATGGAAGGATTTTATTTCATCTTCAAATCTGAAGGTTAGTTTTGCTGGGTATAGGATTCTTGGTTGGCAACCATGTTCTTTCAGAGCTTGAAATATGTTGGTCCAGGCCCTTCTAGCTTTTAGAGTCTGGGTTGAGAAGTCGGCTGCTATCCGTATTGGTCTCCCCCTATATGTAATCTGATGCTTTTCTCTTGCAACCTTCAAAATCCTATCTTTATTTTGAATGTTAGGCATTTTCATTATAATGTGCCTTGGTGTGGATCTGTTGTGATTTTGTGCATTTGGTGTTCTGTAAGCCTCTTGTATTTGATTTTCCATTTCATTCTTCATGTTTGGGAAATTTTCTGATATTATTTCATTGAATAGATTGTTCATTCCTTTGGTTTGTATCTCTGTGCCTTCCTCAATCCCAATAATTCTTAAATTTGGTCTTTTCATGATGTCCCATAGTTCTTGGAGTTTCTGTTCATGATTTCTTACCATCTTCTCTGTTTGGGCAACTTTATTTTCAAGATTAAGTATTTTGTCTTCATTGTCTGAGGTTCTGTCTTCCAAGTGGTCTAGTCTCTTGGTGATGCTTTCCATTGAGTTTTTTATTTGGTTTATTGTTTCCTTCATTTCAAGAATTTCCATTTGGTTTTTTTTTGAGAATCTCTATCTCTTTGTTGAAATGATCTTTTGCTTCCTGCAGGTGCTCTTTCAGCTTATTGGTATGATCATTCATTGCCTGCATTTGCTCTCTTATCTCATCCTTTGCTTCGTGAATTATCTTAATCATGTATAATCTGAAGTCCTTTTCTGACATTTCTTCTACCACACTGTCATTGGATTCTATTAATATATAATCTAGATTTGTTTGGATCATTTTCTTACCTTGTTTTTTCATGTTGTTGATGTATCTTCCCTTCTAGCAGTGCAGATTTGGGGTATTGCAGATTTCCCCCTATAGGCTTATAGTGGCCCTATAGGTTTCCAAAACCCTTTCTTTAAGGGGAGATCAATATTAGCAGTGCCCAATTCAGACACTATGCAATCCTAGACCAAATAGCCCCTATGAGGACAATAACAAAATTGTCATAATAAACAGAATGAGTTCAAATATTATCTTCGGTAAAACAAACAGATTTGCAATAAGGTCTGCAGTTTCTAATGGAAGACAAAGAGGATGCAGAGGGATGTAGAATGTGGCTGTTAATGGGATAAGGAAAGAATATACAGAAGTTCTAGATAATAGAAAGTGTGAGAGTGTAATCAAAAGAAATTCGATATTATCATGCAAAAAAGGAAGAAAGAGACTCTGAGGGAACAGGTAAACAAAAGGAAAAGAGAGCAGGAAAAGTAAAGAAATAAAAACTTAAATTTTTTCAATAAGGAGAAAAAAGAAAATCTACGGTATAACAGTCATATAGTAATGAATTCTCCCAGTGTTCAGTAGCCTGATGCATGAGAGGTACCTGACAATGAATTTCAAGTCTCCAGCAGGTGTCTCAGGATGGGATTTGCCCCACCTAAAGATAGGAGGTTCGGCTCCCAGGATTATCCAAGATGGCCGCTCTGGCTTCCAAATGTGTTGGCAAATGGGGAGCTGCAGTTCAGGGGTGGACATGGTCAGCTGGAGGTCCTGGAGACCAGGATGCAGTTGGTCCGGCAGTGGTCCTGGAGTTCGGGTGTGTTTGGTGTGGTTGTGGGATCCTGGAGCCTGGGTGCAATCAGTCAGTCTGGGGTCCCGGTGATAGGGCATAGTCAGTTGGTCTGGGGGTCCTGGCAGCAGGGAGCAGTCAGTCGTTGTGAGGGCCGCAGAGGCAGGGAGTGATCGGTTGGGCTGAGGGATCCTGGAGACGGGGCTCAGTCAGTCTGGCCAGGGGTCCTAAGGGGCCTGGCTGTTGTCTCAAAATGGTGGCAGCTACGTGTAATCAAACCTGCAGGTACTGTAACAGTGAACTTCCAGGCAACAGCAGGCAGCTGGTGCTCCACTGGCGGCCAGCGATCAGTTTGCTGACTGTTGTCTGACGACCGGGAGGTGAACCTCGTGCATTGGATGATGAATAGGTGTAAGGCAGGTGATGGACAGGAGAGAGGCAGGCAAATGGCGGATGATAGACACCTGACAGTGAGCAATCCGCACTCAAAAAAGGCGTAGATATGCTGGCAGACTGCAGGTCATCACAGCAGACAAATGGGGTAAATAGCAGGGGATCGATAAGCAGCAAAAACTGCCTCACCAGAAACAGATATCCTCTGCTTGAAACCGGAGTTACGGAGCAACAAGGAACGCAGTCTCCCTCTAGTCCGCCATCTTGGATCTCAAGAGTGGATTTCTTGAACCAGTATTTTTCTTTCTCTGGCAAGTTTCAGCTGAAGTTGTCTTCATGGCATGTCTAGCCAACCATGGAGTGTGTGATTATCCTGTTCTTCAGTTCTCTAGCACCTGCCAGGTAGCTCCTGCTGAGCAAGGTCAGTCTGAGTTTTGGATGTTCAACTGCACAGCGCTGGCATCAGTTTACTTATAGTGAAGGCTTTCTTGGTTTCATCACATCATGGCAGTGTCAATGGTGGTACCCCAAGGGAGGCAGCATTACCAAGGGCAGATTTATCTGATGCCAGTGGCCTGAACCAAGGGCAGTGGTCTGAACCAAGGGTGGCGGCAGCCTTCCCAGAAGGCGGCGGCATTATTCCCACAGCGTTCCTCGAGAGCAAGGCAGCGGCCTGACAGGAAGGCAGAGGGCAGTCCGGCACATGGTCCAGGCACTGGGTGTCCTCCAGATGTGAACCAGCTGTACCCAACTCCGCCACAGACACAACGACAATGCCCCCAAAGTGCCGGCACCCTCCGAGTCATAAATGATATTTTCTAACAATAAAAGTTCCTATTACAGTATAAGGTAAAAAAATCATATGTATTTATGAGATGAAATGTATATTAGAGATTTATGAATTCTTAGAAATTTGGAAAAAATAATAGTGGTTGGTTTAAAGGTAGGATTATATATTATTTTTAATTTATCCTTTATAGCATTTCAAAATATTCTATAGCTCTATTTAGATATTTGCAATTATATTTGCTATGTATTATGTTTATATTCTTTGTATATTTTATAGGAATACAACATTCATTATATTATAAAAAGAAAAAACAAACTAATATTATATTATACTATGTTGAAGAAAAAAATGATGCACTGCAGTAAAATAGAATGTCATTCAGGAAGGACAGTCTTTCTTTCATAGATTCGCCTTTCCAATTTAACATTCCAACTAACAGTTATAGAGCATTCTGTGTACCTGGAATCAATGTATTAACTCATTTAATCCTCCTGATATCCCTTCCCTAGAAGCTGAGACACATGGAGTTTCAGTAACTTGCCCAAGTTCACACAGTTAGTAATAGTCAGGGCTTAGATTTGAACTGGGGAGTTTGGTTCTAGATCCCTGATTGTAATCTGCATAATTATATGTTAGCTTTCTACCATTGTGAAATAATACCTGAGCTTATAAAAAAAAAGACTTATTTTGGTTTGAAGTTTCAGAGGCTTTAGTGCATGGTCTTCTGGCCCTGTTGATTTGGGCCTGTGGCAGCACAGTACATCACGGTGCGAGCACAAGTTGGAGAAGGTCTGTTTACCTCAGGGGGAAAAAAAAAAAAGAGAGACAGGAAGAAACAGAGTCCCAATATCACCCTCAAAATCAAGCCCCCAATCACCTAAATTCCTTCCTATAGACCCCATCTCTTAAAGCATCTACCACCTTCATAAAGTAACATGAGCTAGAGACCAAGCCTTTAAAATAAACTTTTAGGAGACTTCTAGATCCAAACTATAACGTTATACTCCTATCACAAATGAATTAAATAACAAACTGAAAATATCGGGGACAATGATGTAATTATGCAGTATAATTGGAGATGAGTCTGAAATATAGGAGCATATTGATTGAATAGATATGCAATTAAGACTATTCAAAATATTATCTATCAGCTTGGGGCAAATGTGAAGTAATGAACAACAATCTTAGTTTTTCTTCATATTTCAGTTCATCCCTTGTAATGATATATGGAAAATTCAGATGTGTTGCTATTTCAATAATTTCCTTCCTTCCTTCTTAGTAGAAGCAATTATGTTTTTGTCCAGACTGTATTTAAAGGTGTCTCACCCATAGGCTCAGCAGTTAATTATTCATAAAATGTTCCTATGGGTACAGTTGCTTCAGGAAATCTCACCAAATCTTACCTTCCCAACCTCCCTGCATCATCCTGGACCTCCCATTTGATTCTTTCCAATGCTAACCTCTCCATCCACCAGTTGAGCACAGCAAGGTTCTGATGGTTCTTTGCTTAACTGTGCTACCTTGCCTTGGACATAGGTTTGATTCCTGTATTAGTCCAGATTATCCAAAGATCCATAACTTCCTTCTTAGCCTATTGACTCAGGGATGAGGATCCCACAGCATCTGGGTGACAGTCTTAACTTCCAGTTCAATGGACTCATTGTTGTGTCTCCTGGTAGAAGCAATCTCCCTCTGAAACTAAGACCTCTGGCTCAGCAAACACAGTCGTGGGAACAGAAAGTAAAAATTTTGCTAGGGATAATAGTAAGTGGTACCACTCCCATTTCTACCTTTTGATTCCAGGAACATGATTCCTTGCTATAGGAGAAACAGCATCATATATTGAATGCTGATTCAGAGCATATACTGCCTTCAGGAGAAACTAGTCCCACCTCTTTATAATCGAGACTTTAAAAGGCCATTCTATTGTTTTATCAAACCAATTGCTTCAAAATAGTGAGGAACATAATAAGACCAATGAATTTCATGAGCATGGGCCTGTTGCCACATTTCTTTTGCTGTGAAGTGAGTTCCTTGGTCAGAAGCCACACTGGATAGAATGCAATGATGGTGGATAAGGCATTCTATAAATTCATGATTGATAGTTTTGGCAGAAGCATTGTCATTCATGGAAGGCAAATTTATTTCCTGAATAAGTGTATATTCCAGTAAGAACAAATGCTGATCTTCTCATGATAGAAGCAGTTCAATATAATCAACCTGCTTTCAGGCATCTCAATGATCACCCCTGGGAATGGTGCCATACCAGGTGTTCAGTTCTCATCTCTGTGACTGGTAGATATGGCGTTCAGTGGTGACCACAGTCAGATCAGTCTTGTGGAGTGGAGTGGAAGTCCGCGTTTTTTTTTATCCCATCCCTGCCATGCTGGGCACTTTGTTCATGAGCCCATTGGGTGATGACAGAAGTGACTGGGGAAAGAGACTAACTAGTATCTACAAGAATGGGTCATCATGTCCACTTGATTATGAGAATTCTCCTTTGCTGAAGTCAGCCTTGAGAAGTCACGTGGGACACAAATATCTTGTTTTTTGTAACATTAAGAGAGGTCTTGCCACATATTTCTTTCCCAAATTTTCAGTTTTTCCATCATGTTTCTTCCAATCCCTGACCATTCAACCAAAAATTTGACCATAGTCCATGAATCAGTACATCTTTACACATCTGGCCATTTCTCGTTCCTAGTGAAGTGAACAACCACTTGCACTCTGTAAAACTCTACCCACTGGGAGGGTTTCTCTTCACCATTGCCCTTTAGGCGTGTCCCAGAAATGGGCTAAAGTACTATAGCTGTCCACTTTGAGGTGGTGCCTGCATGTTGTGCAAAAACATCTGTAAAATTAGTGCTGAGTCTTCTCTTCTGTTGGCTAATTATAGGGGACTTCCAAGAGGCCGCATTATAGGCTGGGAGAGAGAGAGAAACAGAGACAGAGAGGTAGAGAGGTAGAGAGAGAAGTCTTTGTAATAGGAGTGGGGACCATGGGCTTTTGGGCCACTTCTTCATAGAACTAATTGTGCCTTTAGGGCCTGCTCAGGCCTAGCCATGTATATACCACTTCTATTTGATGATGGAGTATTGCTGTGCATCACCAACTTTGTGGCTTGGTGGGTCAGATAATACCTGACATGTCCAGACATGATGGGCACGTCAAGTCTCATGGTTACTTAGTGACTCATGCTTAAACATTCAGTATCTAAGGCTCAATAGCAGGGCAACATCTATCTCTCAAAGGGGAGTGTTATTCACAGAAAATGGCAAGGCTCTGCTCAAAATTCTATGGACCTATGCTGCAATCAACTTATAAAGGTCTGCCAAAGACTCCAAACAACATTTCTATATGCTCTTGATACTTCAAGCACCATTGGATCTACTAGATCATACGGCTGAAGTGGCAGAGCAACCTGCATAGCATCCTGGACCTGTTGCAGAGCTTCCTTTTATTCTGGGCACTACTCAAGACTAGCACCATTTTGTGTTATTTGGTAAATGGATGAAAGTGACATACCCCAAAGAAGAATATGCAAAGAGGAATGCACTACCCCACAAATCGAGAGGCCTACTAGGCAATGTGCCTCTTTTTTGCTTGTAGAGGGACAAGATGCTACAATTCCTTTGAAGTAGAAGGGATAAGTGTTAAACTTCAGAGTCTGAGTTCAAAGGCAAGAGAAGATGGATGTCTCAGTTGAAAGACAGGAAGAGATGCTAATGTTGATCTCTTCCAGAAACACCTTCACAGACATACCTAAAATAATATTTAATCAAATTTATGGATACTTCATAGTCCAGTGAAGTTATCACATAAAATTAACCATCTCAGTTCCCTTTATTCATACACCTGCTCCAGTGTGACAATATTCTATGCCTCAGGACAGAGGATCTGCCTTCCCTTTGCTAGGAAATAATAAAACTCAAACCCAAAAATAATTCCATAAAACTAGAGCACTTTTTAAAAAATATTTATTAGTCTGCTCAGGTTGCTATAACAATATATCACAGGAGGGGTGACAGGTGACTTAAACATCAGAAATGTATTTTCTCACAGTTCTGGGGACTGGATATTCAACATCAAGGTGTCAGCAGGTGTAGTTTCTTCTTGGGTCTTTCTTCTTGGCTTGCAGATGGCCAACTTATTGCCATCTTTATTTTTTTATTTTATTTTATTTTATTTTTTGCCATCTTTCTTACATGGCTTCATCTCTATGTGTGTATGCTCCTTGTGTCTCTCTTTTTTTCTTATAAGGACACCAGTCCTATCAGATTATGTCCTTTACACCTTGTTCAACTTTACCTCCTTAAAAGCTCTATCTCCAAATACAGTTATACTGAAGATTACAGTTTCAACCTAAGAACTGGAGTGGGGAGGGGGATTCTGTTCATAAAAATCGCCATCATTACTTTTTCAAGAATTAGCAGTTTGGGTGCAACATTTTGTTCTTTTATAACCCTTTATGCATCTTTAAGCATTATGTTCCATTTTTGTTTCAGAATGTTTTCTCTACATTGAACTTTTATTTCTAATTGATGTTCGTCCTTTGTGCTTCTCATGAAAGGGAAAAGTTGGAACAAGCTAAATGTCCAAGAGCTATTTTATTTTACCAATTGTTTTAGTCAGCTTTTTGGCTGCTGTAATCAAAAGACATGAGAAGAACAATTTAAGGAGGAAAAGTTTATTTGGGGCTCACAGTTTCAGAGGTCTCAGTCCATAGACAGCTGGCTCCATTCCTCTGGGCTTGAGATGAGGCAGAACACCATGGTGGAAGAGTGTGGTGGAGGAAAGCAGGTCAAGATTCAACTCAAGACTCACAGATAGCGAGACTAAGTTTAACTCACAAAATATGTACCTTAAAGGCATGCCCCTCAATGACCCACCTTTCCAGCCATACCCTACTAGCCTAAGGTTAATCCCCTCAGAGGGATTAACCCACTGATTAGGTTAATACTCTCATAACTCATTCATTTCACCTCTAAACCTTCTTACCTTATCTCACACATGAGCTTTTGGGAGTGTATCTCACATCTAAATCATAACAATTATTGTATTTTCTTATTACAAAAAACAATACAGGCTCATTATGCACACACAGAAACACATACACACAAATGCATGCATACAGAAAATATGACCTCAGAGGTCATAGTCTCTCATTCAGAAACAATTAACAATGTTATTACCTGGATTTATGCCTCTCAGATTCTAATTTTTTTCTGTCATTTTCTATAAAATGGGATGTTACCATGTTTGCTGTTTAGGTGACCTTTTATAATATAGTTAAGTAATCATCAATTATTTTTATATTTAGGCCAAATATCACCATTACTATTGCTGCTGCTATTACTACTATTAGTAATAATAGTTGTAATATTAACTATGATACCAAAGTCAAGAACTCCTAGGTTGATATGGGAATAAAACAAAATATAGATTGCAGAAATATACTCACAATTCCTGGCAATATTAAGTTAATGAATTCTAATGTCAGGACCTATGTTTCCAGAATTTTCTTTCATTTTTCTCCTACTTCTCTGACAGCCCTCACAATAAACTATGAAATATTGAGAATGTCTTGCAAGGAATTTCCTAATGTGCTCCTCTTTAAATAAATATCTCTTTATCAAGGACACTTCCCTGCCTTGTCCAAAACTAAGTTAGGTTGACCTTTTAAGAGGTCCCATAGCATCCTTAATTCTCCTATCATAGTACTCACCACAGTTCATTCTCAATGCTTGTTTAATTTTCTTTCTTGCTGGGTCATAAGCTTCCAGATTAACTAGCTCTATCATTATATCATCAGCATCTAGTCCTGTAGCTGGTATATAGGTGGCACATAATCTGCTTGGCTTCTAAGCATGTGCATATCTTCTCTTTCATAATAATGGGCTTACTAACTGCTCTACCTCACAGGATTGTTGCAGGATCAGATAAAGCATTGCATGTGAAATAAGCAATGTATATAAAGTACTTCCACAAATAAAAAGCATTTGAATAATTTGTATATAACCTTGCACAAGGTTAATAAATCTTAACAGTTCAGAAAATTGTAATCGAATTTTAATGGGCAAATGTTAATGTACATTCTCTACCAATATTTAGTAATTATATAAAAAAGTATGAGACGTTTATAGCAGTCAAGATCTTTATAGTGTATTTCAATACATGATAAATTCATGAACATTTCTTATCTCCTAGAACAGTTGTATATCTTAAGAACTCATCATCATAAGCATTCTCAGGATTTTCACAGAATTAATCCTTAATAATTAATGAATATAAAAGAGTTAGACAAGTACTGTAGCATGCTAATCATTTGTTTCAATGTCAGTTAGGAAAAATTGTCTCTTTGGCCTGCTATCTTAGAATATATATTGTATAGTTAACTTTGAATTTACAAATATGAAACGTCTCTAATTATTAAAGGACTATGTTGAGATACAGATCAATGCCATTGGTGAAAGTAGAAAGTAGCTTGCAGAAAAAAATAGAAGCACTTTGATTTAACAGAATTATAAATTGTATTGGGACAGTTCTTGCAAATATGTTTGGTTTATAGATCTATATTTACATATTTCCTCAAAACTGGTAAGATATCTTAAACACTAATGACTGAAAAATTTTGTAAAATGCAAGTCTTAAAGAATTGTAGATAGAATGAATGTAAGTTTAATACAAATATAATTGAAGGGGCAGGTAACATTTATTCATACTTATAGTTCTCTCAAATGCATGTAAATCTTGACTATTCTGTTTCTAAAGATCTTGCTCAGGCATGATTTATTGGTGTTTGCTCAAAGTTTCAGCCATAAAGTAAAGGTGAAAGTTGATGTATCACCAAAAAGAAAAAGAAAAAACTTAAAACATGTAGATTGCCTCTGTGAATTTGACAAAAAAAAAAAAAAAAAAAAAAAAAAAACCTAGATTGAAGGATAAGAAAAGTAATCTTACATATATATAACCTTGAATTTGTACATTACTTATAAGGAGAAGGAAAATCTTGTTAGGTGAAATTTCCTTATTAACTAGTCGAAAGGTTGTTAATTTTGACTTGGGGAATACTTTCTAGAATGGTGATGAATTTGTCTTGGCAGAGAGTGTCTGTCTATAATTGTAGAATCTTTGGGTTGATAAACCTGAACAGAAAGTTCATGAAATTGTCATTTTTCATTGTTCCTCTGCCCCTGTGGTTTAGACTTTCAGAAGGTTTGGTCTTTTACCTGGGAAGGCACTAGTAACGATTTTTCAATAATTAAAACAATGTACCTTGTGAATTAAGTGGAAAAGTCCTTCATGTGTGTCATATGGCTGAATTTGAGACTTAACCTCTGCCACTAATTAGTTCTGTGATCTTGGAAGTCCTGTCTTTAAATGAGCTTTGGATTTGTTTTTTAATCTGTAAAATGGCAATGATGCTTACCTCACAGGACTTTGGGAAGATTAAAGAACATATTGGCTGTACTTTATAAATCATAGAACATTATATAAACACAAATAGTTATACAGGATTAGTACCTTTGTTTCACCATTAAATTCAAATATTCTTTCAATTTGTTCATGGATAGACTTTGTTTTGTATTTCAGCCTTTTAATTTCTGAAGTTTCTGAAATAATTTTAACAGATTAATTATTTACAAAAACAGTCCAGTTTCTTAGGGTAATATATGCTATTTGTGTACATGCAAAAACAATGAATTGATGCTCAGTGAATTTCCTCTATTATTACCTCTATGTTCAAAGAAGTATTATCTTATGATTTTAAATTTAGTATTTTTTATGTTTAAAAATGCATTTCTATTCTTTGATTTGGCAAAGCTTGGATAATTTAGCCAAGCTATAAGTGTATATTAGGAGGTATATTAATTCTCAAATTGTGCCTTTAATGAATAGGGATGTGTTTTGCCTCTGTAAGTTAAAAAATGCCACTTTCACTATAATATCCTCAAAGCTGTGGTGTCCAGTGTTACTGATTTGTCCTTCCAGGAATCAAATTGGTTATTTTGGCTAGTTAAGCACTGAGCCATAAGTGGAGCTCTTATTGAAAAGTTAATCAGACATGGACAACTTATGTTATAGTAATTGAATACCATGACAAAATCAGATTAATCCATTATGAGATTCTCCTAATCCACAAATTGTGTAATGATATAAATATCATGGCTAATATCTGTATGTTTCTTAATGTAGTATGAAGTAGAAAATAAATGTTCTTTAATAATTAGGTATTATAGTAGTTGCATGTTATATGCTTTTCAGTGGCGTGTTAGAAATCATTTACTAGCACTAACATTTTAATTATATGGAACAATGGTCTGCTTTGGTACAATGTCTAGTGTTTCTAAAATAGACATTGGTGATTGGTATACAAACAGATATTTTCAGTAATAGTCATATAGAATCACTGTCTGAATTGTCTTTATGTTCTATAATATTTAGAGAATAATAAAAAAGTAATCCAGTTTTTATTTTTTAAAATTCAAATGAAGGTAGAGTAGAAAACAAGCCAAACACAGTGACAATAATGAAGGCTTCACTCAAGTAAAATAGTTACTATAGTAACTTAAAATTGCAGAATTACAATAAAAATGGAATGAAAAGATAATTTCAAATGCTATATTAGTCTTTTGAAGTATGCAAGAAGAGTTGCTGTTTGATATTTGAAAGAGACTAGTTTGCTGTTTAACCTTCTAAGATGACTGATTTTGTCTTGTCTTTTAGTAATAAAAAGTAAATGTGGAAGCCTCTGACTGCAGGCATTAACTAGAAGAGAAAAGAACTGTTGGTTTTGCTTGTATTAATCTCCCTAAGACTGATGACTTATCACTGTATTTGAGCCAGTCATAATTACCTGTGGGAATGGAAGGCAGATTGAATGAAGCAGCATATTTATAAATGATCTCAGGGATCTAATTTTGGTGTTTATTTTCTACTTTATCCATCACCACAACAGAGGTACAGCTGCATGGAGACATAATATGAGATTTTACTGAAGGGGGAGGGGGGGAAATCCAGAGTTTTGGATGAGTAACAAACTGCCCATTCAGTAGGTCTTATACTAAAACCAATGGGGTCATACTGTATTTAGGTCACTTTAAAATTTCATGCTAATAGTATAGTAATTGTAGAAAGTAGATGGTGTTAGCACATTTTTCTTGGGTCTGAAAACTGGAGATACAAGTTTATAGTCAGAAAAGAGGTGATGGAAAGCTAGGACCCACTCTGACAAAGAAGGAAACCTTACAAATCAGCAGCTCTATGAAGTCTTCTATTGACTCCCATAAATAGGGGTAAGGGGTAAGTCACTCTTTTATTGTTTTTTTGGTACCAGGGATAAACCAAACAACTAAGCCACATCCACAGCCCTTTTTATTTATTTATTTATTTATTTTTTTTTTTAATTTTGAGACAGGGTCTTGCTAAGTTGCTTAGGACCTGGCTAAGTTGTGGAGGCTAGTTTGGAACTTGTAATCTTCCTGCCTCAGCCTCCCAGGCCAGTGGGATTGCAGGCGTACACTACCATGCCTGACCACTCTTCTTTTACCCAATCTTCCTTCCTTTCTTCTTCCTTTGCTTCCTGCCTCCTTTCCTCTCTCCTTTCCTTCCTTTCTTCTTTCCACAAATGGGTATTGAGCAAATTCTATGTGCCAGGTACTATGATGGCAACAGGGGACATACTAGTGAACAATATTGATGAAGTAGTCCTGCCTTTATGGAGTATACAGTCTATGGAGAAGACATACAATAAACAATTATACAGATAATTAATTACAATTGAGATTAAGGCTAAAATTGAAAAGTAAAGGGTACACTGAGAGTATATAACAGGAAGAAAACCTAATCTGAGTGTTTAGGGAAGGGTTTTCTGCAGATGTAATATTTTCATAGGTTATTATAGGTAAATAGGACTTAGCCAGTCAATGCAAGAAAGAATATTTTAGGAATAAGAAATAACATGTGCAAAGACTCTGAAGTGAAAAATTAGAATATTTGAGGTAAAAAGGAGGCCAATGAACTGAGAAAGTAGTGATCAATATGAGATTACAAAGGTAAGCAACGTTGTTGATCCCATTCTACTGCAATTTCTTGTATAATCACACAGACATTTTCCCCTTTTCATTTTTGTATCCTAGATGTCTAGTATAGTGCCTGATATATATTAAGTCACCGTGCTAGTTGAATTAATGAAGTAAAAGAAATATAGCTCTCTTACAATTAGAAGGCCACAATCATTACAAAGGTCAGCTTGTATGTGACTGTTACCTCTCTTATCATGTCTTATCACAAAAAAATATTTAAATAATAGGCAACTTTTTTTTATAAGCAAAGAGACTGAAAGGGGCTGGTTGGTGAATTGCTAAATTGTACTAAAAGGAAACCAAATTTTTAAGGCAAATACTTTTTTTTTGTTTTTTTGTATATTTAAAATCTATACTATAGTAAAAATCTGGAAGTCAAGTGTCTAGATGAACTTTGATAACTGAAGCAAATAAACTTAATGAATCCTACTTCTGAAACCCACATAGGGTAGAGAGAAAAAAAGGTGTACAGGTGTTAAGAAATTAAGGCCATAAGATATTTAGGTTTCTAAATTTCTCTAAACTTTATTCCAATTTTACTTTAAATATGGTAATATATGTTTAGGTATTTCAATAAAGAATGAAAAAAGTACATTGACATAATTAACCATCCCAGAGTTAGGAAACAATAACCAATACACTATTATCTAACAAATAGCATCTGGGCTCTAATGCAGTTGAGCTTCCCAGTATAAAGAAAACTTTTAAAATTGTAGCCTTGCAAAGCCATATATACAGGGGAATCTCAGACCCTCCTCTGAATTCCTGTAGCTGCTATCATTTGTTACACTTATTTGACACAGGGGTATTGTCATAGGTTGACCGTTCTGTATGTGTATCTTATCTCCTCCACTAGACCATAAGTACTTTAAGAAAATGATATCAGGCTTCGCATCTCCAACAATTCTTTGTATAGGTGGTGCTAAGTTAGAGTTTTACTGGGGGGTGCATAATACACAGACTTTATTCTAAGTAATTTTATTGCTTGTAATGCCTGACAGTAATGAAAGAGTGCCTTAGTAATATTACTCTGTGAACTCAAGAATAATTAAAAATTAAAGCTACTAAAAATGAAATATTAGTGACTATTCTAGTTAGTTTGGCACAGAACTTTTTGGTGTTTAATTTTAATAAAAATGTGTTTTTGATAATCTCATAATGGAAAGGCTAAACATAATGCACATGCCTTCACATATAAGTAGTCTTAGTTTTCGTTATTGTTGTTGTTACCTAGGTTTTCATTTATAATCTTTGAAATAATGCCACAGTCAAATTGCACTGGAAGAGAAAAGCCATGGAAACATTTCATTTTAGTCTGTTTACTGAATTGTAGAGTTGCCTTTTTTTTTTGACCTGGGTTTTCAAGAAATCACATTTAGTGCTTGCTCTGGGTTATTTAACCTCACTAACACAAGGTTGTCTTCTTTTTCTATATAAGGCAAATTCTAGTTTGTATAATTCCTGATGGATTAATTCAGTCACTTATTAGAGACACTGTAAAAGAAATAAGCACCATAAAGTGGCACAAAAAAGACTTTATGTTAGAACCACAATGTCTAGTTTGTGGGCTCTGTGAAGACATTTAGATGCTTGAGTTAAACTATGTGATCCATTAACAATTAAGTGTTAACCCCCTTACTAGCATTTTCTTTTGTCTTTCTCCATGCAAATGGATGTCAAAAGTATAAACGCTGCCTGAACCTCAAGAAATTACAGAGGTAACCTTCTGCCCTCATTGTATGTCAGATTACTAGATCATAGGATTAACAAAAGGAACACTAGGAGCTGCTGACCAAATTTTGGCCTTCCTTCAGCCTTCTAAATCTTACAGGGATTTTTAGTTCCTCTAAATTTATATGACCAAGCAGATGTTATATATAAGCAAGATGTTTATTGAGCCTTGGAGGTTACTAATAGTTTTATAATTACCACTTGAATGGAAGTGAGAAATAGATGGTATCTTTGGTTCTTTAAAATTCTAGTATTTTAATAATTCTGACACTTATAAGAAATAGTTGAGCTGCTCTGAGTGGTTACTTTGGTCAAACGGCAGGATTCCACTAAGCACATAGCTACACAAAATGAAAAACACTTGGTCCAACAAAATGATTCTCATAAGTAGGCACAGTGAGCATCTGCATCTTTGTCCATCCTCTCTGCTCTAATCTGAAATGCCCTTTGAACCCTCTCTCAGTGTAGTAAACACCTTGCACTCCTTGTCAAAGATCATTTGAACTGCTCCAGAAGGGTTAGGAACTTTGTCCATGTTTCCCATTCCTCCAGGCCTCTCTAGCCTGTGGTTATTACATAAATAATCATACCTCAAGTGACTTGCTCCTGCTTCCCTCTACATGACACATGACAGCATGCTTCTTCAAAGATCCTTCTCCCAAGTGTTTCTCGAAGGTGTCAAGGGTTCCCTTGGGTATTCCTAAGCAAGTCACTAAACTCAACAGTTTTCCGTCAGACTATCTGCTGTTTCTCTTTGCTCTTATTTGTCTCCATATCACCCTCTGTTTATAAGGGAACCCTTGCAACAATGCCTACACCCCTAAGGACTTAGGTGTTTGAAGACTTAAACATGAGTCAAGTTGAGGATGTATTCGGGAGACCAAAACAAATAACAGCCACCATATTCTACCCAATATAAGTGCACCCCTTAGAGTGCACTTCTGGATCCTTCTTCTCTCACGAGGAATGATTCCAATAGGCTCCCCATACACATGGACTTTGACTGCGTTTATTTGACCACTGTACCGAATATGTCTATTCTTGTTTGAATTGTGTATCATCTCAAGGTGGGACTTCCATAATTTTATTTTCAAATGACAAGCAGTATCTTTAAGATGCTTTGATGTAGGATCTGGCAGGTGTTAAGAGTCACTGAAAAAAGAAAATTGTTTTCTGCAGTTAAATCACCTGGTGTTTTCTGTCCTTGGTGATCTGGGTTGCATCTCTTTGTTTATATGTCCTGATCCTACCATCCACATATACCCCACTGCTTGAACTAACTCCATCCAAGGCAACTCCCAGAAAATTTTCATACAAACCTTGATTATTGTCCTCTACAACCCTGGCTCAAGAAAGAGATAGGGTACCTGAATGCCTTTTTCTCAAACTATTCAGCTTGTTTCTTACTGGATACAACCAGTAAAGCCCTACCCCACCATATTGTGATTGTTCAATACTGTCAACTCTGTCCCAATTTCAAATAATTTTGATAGTGGAGATTGCCAGGTGCTTTTTTCATGAGTAGTTTTCCAAGGCCTGTATTCAATTTCTCTACTCCCTATTAGGAAGGGTAGGCACAAGTAAACTGACAGTTGTCAGAGAAATGGCCCCCGAATATTGCAATGAAAAGTCTACTTGGCTTGAGAGACATTAATGAAATAGGAAATCTTTGTGAGCTTCATCGTTTAAATTTTTTCGAAGAAATAAGTATTTTTATTTTACAGCTTTATTGAGATATAATTAACATATCATACATTTGTTTTACTCTTTCAAAGTGTACATGTTAATGTTTTCAGTAAATTGACAAATATATACATTTATCACCATAGTCAATCTTGGAACATTTTTATCACCTCAAAAAATCAAAAACAAAAGCTATTATCTTCATTCTCAAAACCTCACCAGTCCTAAGGAACCACTGATCTACTATCTCTATAAGTTCAACTATTCTGAGAATTTCATATAAATAAAATCATATGACACACGGTCTTTTGTACCTTGCTTCTAAAATTGCTTAGCATAATGTTTTGAGGGGTTATTCATGTGGTATCATACATCATTTCGTTTCTTTCTATGACAAAATAGTATTGCATTGTATGGTTATACCACAATATGTATATCCATTCCTCCACTGATGTATTGATGACATTTTTTTTTGGTGCCAGGGGTTGAACTCCAGGGGTGCTTACCATTGAGCTACAGGGGTCCTTCCCATTTTTATATTTTATTTTGAGACAGGGTCATTAAGTTGTTTAGGGCCTCACTAAATTGCTGAGGCTGGCTTTGAACTCGCAATCCTCAGCCTCTCAAGCCATTGGGATTACAGGCATGGGCCACCTCTCCTGGCTACTTCTGCTTTTTATCTAGTGTGAGTAATGATGAAGTGAGGATGTGTGTTCACGTACTTGTTTGAGTACCTGTTCTCAATCTTTTAAATATATACCTAAGAGTAAAATTGTAGGGTCGTATGGTAATTATACGTTTAACTTTTTGAGGAACTCCCAAACAATTTTCCACATCACCAATCCATTTTCATTTCTACCAACAATGTCTGAGGATTCCAGTTGCTCCATATCCTTACCAATACTTACTCTTTTTTGTTTTTTCAATTATAACCATCTGTAGTGTTTGTGAACTGGTACTTCATTGTGGTTTTAATTTGTATTTCCAATGTCTAATAATGTAAAGAAGCTTTTCATGTACTTTTTGTCCATTTACATATCTCCTTTTGAGAATATTTGTCTTTTTCTCATTTTAAAGTGTTTGTGATATTAAGTTTTAATAATTCTTTATATTCTGGATACTAGACTTATTGGCTATATAATTTGCAAATATTTTCTTCCCTTATGTAGATCATTTTATCACATTCTTTTTTTTTTATTGTAAACAAATGGGATACATGTTGTTTCTCTGTTTGTACATGGCGTAAAGGCATACCATTTGTGTAATCATAAATTTACATAGAGTAATGTTGTTTGATTCATTCTGTTATTTTTTCCCTTCCCCCCCATATCACATTCTTTATAATGTCCTTTGATGCAGAAAAGTTTTTTTAATTGATGAAGTCTAACATCAGCTTTTTTTCTTTTCTTGCTTATGCTTTGTTTATCTAAAATTCCTTTGCCAAGTACAAGGCCAAGATTTACTCTTATATTTTCTTCTGAGTCTATGGTGTTGACTCATATATTTAGATTGCTGATCCATTTTGAATGAATTCTGAATCAATTTTGCATGTTTTGGGGTAGCCATCTGACTTGAATCTTTGCATGTGGATATCTAGTTGTCCTGGAATAATTTGTTGAAAAGAGAGTTTCCCAATTGGATAGTCTTGGTCCCCTTGTTGAAAATCAATTGGCTGTATATATATGGCTTATTTCTGGACTCAATAATATTCCTGTGATTTATTTGTTTATCCTTATGCTGGTATCACAATGTCTTAATTATTGTGGTTTTGTAGTAAGCTTCGAAATTGGAAATTGTGAGTCATTCAACTTTTGTTCAATTTAAGATTGTTTTGAATATTCCCCTGCAATTGCATATTAACTTTAGAACCAGTTGTCAATTTCTACAAAGTTCTGGTAAGAATTGTGTTGAAGATGTAGGATCATTGCGTGTTAACAATATGAAGTCTTCTGATCCATGAACAAGAGCTATTTTACAATCTATGTCTTATTTTCAACAATATTTTGTAGATCTTAGAGTGTAAGGTTTGCACTCATTTTGTTAAATTTATTCCTAAATATTTTATTCTCTTATTTTAATTGATGAATAATAATTGTATATATTTATGGAATACACTGTAACATTTTGATACATGTATACATTGTGATCAAATCAAGGTAATTGGCACATCTATCACCTCAAATATAATTTTCTTCTTTGTGGTGAGAATATTTTAAATCATTTCTTTTCATTATATCAAAGTATACGTTATTATTTACTATAGCCACCTTGCTATAAAATAAAATATCAAAAGTTATTCTTCTTATCCAACTATGACTTTGTACCCATTGACCAATATCTCCCCTTTCCCTATCCATCCCCCTATCAGCTTCAGATAATCACCATTCTAATGTCTTCTTCAGATATTTTAAGATTTCACACATAAGTGAGATGACAGTGTTTGTTTCCTTGTTTGGCTTATTTCACTTATTGTCCTCTAGATTCTTCTATGTTGTCACAAATGACATAAGTTCCTGTTTGTTTGTTTTTTTAACTGAATAGTATTGCATTGTTCCTATATACTACATTAAAAAAAATCCATTAACCTGTTGATGGACCCTTGCGTTCTTTCCATTTCTTGGCTATTATAAATACTTTTCAAATACACATGGCGGTACAGATGTCCCTTCAGCTTATTGATCTCATTTCCTTTGAATATAGACCCAATAGTGGGGTTGCTGGATCATATGTTAAAAGTTCTGTTTGTAGTATTTGAAGAACCTTCATGCTGTCTTCCAAAATGGCTATACTGACTGACATTTCCACTAACCATGAATAAGGGATCCCATTTTTCCTCATATCTTTGCCCACACTTGTTATCTTTCATCTGTATTTTTGGCATCTTTATCAAAAAGCAATTTATATATGGTTTTATTTATGGGCTATCTTATTCAATTGGTCAAAGTATCTGTTTTTATGCCAGTACCATGCTACTTTGACTACTATAGCTTTGTAATATATTTTGAAATCCAGCTGTTTAATGCCTCCAGGTCTGTTATTGCTAGTAAAGATTGCTTTGCATGTTCAGGTTCTTTTGTAGTTCCATGCCAATTTTAGGATTTTTTTTCTATTTCTATGAAGAATGATATTTTTATAGGGATTGCATTAAATCCAGAAATTGCTTTTGGTGATATGGACATTTTAATAATAATAATTATTCCAATTCATGGACACTGGATATTTTCCATTCATTTGTGTCATCTTTAATTTCTTTCAAAAATGTTGCACAGTTTTCAGTATAAAGATCTTTTACTTCCTTGGTTAAATTTCCTTTTGAATATTGTTTTTAATGCTGTTGTAAAAGATTTTGTTTTCTTAACTTCTTTTTTACACAGTTCATTGTTAGTACATAGAAATGCTACTGATTTCTATGTACTAATTCTGTTTAGATTTTTAATTTCTTCTTGAATCAGTCTTTGTAATTCTGATGCTTCCAGAAATTTATCCATTTCTTATAGGTTTTCAAGTTTGTTGGTGTATAATGGTTCATAGTACTTTTTTATGATGCTTTGTGTTTTGTATTATCAATTGTAATGTCTCCTTTTTCATTTCCAGTTTTGGTGTTTTTTGGTTTGTTTTTGAGAAGTTTCTTTTTCTCTTAGATTAATAAGAGTTTGTCAAGTTTACTTAGTTTTTTAAAAAGTCAATTCTTAATTTTGTTGATTTTTTTCTATTGTTTTTCTAATTTCTATTTCATATGCTCTGATCCTTGTTATTTCCTTTTGTCTGCTAAAGTTGTGCTTAGTTTACTCTTCCTTTTGTACTTATATAAGGTAGAAAGTTAGGTTGTTTATTTGAGATCTTTCTTCTTTTTCAATGTAGAAGAGGAGGGAACTCTCCCAAACACATTCTATAAAGCCAATATCACCCTGATACCTAAACCACACAGAGACATATCAAGGAAAGAAAATTTCAGACCAATATCCTTAATGAACATTGATGCAAAAATTCTCAACAAAATCTTAGCAAATTGCATACAAAAAATATATTAAAAAGATAGTGCACCACGATCAAGTGGGTTTTATCCCAGGGATGCAAGGTTGGTTCAACATTCAGAAATCAATAAATGTAATTCACCATACAACAGACTTAAAGTCAAGAATCACATGATTATTTCAATAGATGCAGAAAAAGCATTTGATAAAATACAGCATCCCTTCATGCTCAAGACACTAGAGAAAATTGAGATAGTGGGAACATTCCTTAGCATTGTAAAAGCCATCTATGCTAAGCCCATGGCCAATATCATTTTAAATGGTGAAAAACTGAAAGCATTCCCCCTAAAAACTGTAACAAGGCATGGATGCCCTCTTTCACTACTTTTATTCAACATTGTCTTTGAAACTCTAGCCAGAGCAATTAGACAGACCAAAGAAATTAAAGGGATATGAATAGGAAAAGAAGAACTCAAACTATCCTTATTTGCTGATGACATGATTATATATTTAGAGGAACCAGGAAAATCCACCAGAAAACTTTTAGAACTCATAAATGAATTCAGAAAAGTAGCAGATTATAAGATCAGTGCTCATAAATCTAATGCATTTTTATACATAAGTGATGAATCTTCAGAAAGAGAAGTTAGGAAAACTACCCCATTAACAATAACCTCGAAAAAAATAAAATACTTGGGAATCAATCTAACAAAAGAGGTGAAAGACCTCTACATTGAGAACTACAGAACACTAAAGAAAGAAATTAAAGAAAACCTTAAAAGATGGAAATATCTCCCATGTTCTTAGATAGGCAGAACTAATATTGTCAAAATGGCCATACTACCAAAAGTGCTATATAGATTCAATGCAATTCCAATTAAAATCCCAATGACGTGCCTTGCAGAAATAGAGCAAGCAATCATGAAATTCATCTAGAAGAAGAAGAAACCCAGAATAGTTAAAGCAGTCCTTAGCAGGAAGTGTGAAGCACAGGGAATCGCAATACCAGACCTTCAACTATACTACAAAGCAATAGTAACAAAAACGGCATGGTATTGGCACGAAAATAAAAGGTAGATCAATGGTACAGAATAGAGGACACGAATACAAACCCAAATAAATACAATTTTCTCATACTAGACAAAGGTGCCAAAAATATGCAATGGAGAAAAAGAGCCTCTTCAATAAATGGTGCTGGGAAAACTGGAAATCCATATGCAACAGAATGAAACTAAATCCCTATCTCTCACCCTGCACAAAAATCGACTCACAATGGATCAAGGACCTTGGAATCTGACCAGAGATCCTGCATCTTATAGAAGAAAAAGTAGGTCCAAATCTTCAACATGTCAGCTTAGGATCAGACTTCCTTAACAGGACTCCCATAGCCCAAGAAATAAAAGCAAGAATCAATAACTGGGATAGATTCAAACTAAAAAGCTTTCTCTCAGCAAAGGAAACTATCAGCAATGCGAAGAGAGAGCCTACAGAGTGAGAGAAAATCTTTGCCACTCATACTTCAGATAGAGCACTAATTTCCAGAATATACAAAGAACTCAAAAACTCTACACCAAGAATACAAATAATCCTATCAACAAGTGGGCTAAGGAAATGAACAGACACTTCACAGAAGAAGATGTACAAGCAATCAACAGATATATGAAAAAATGTTCAACATCTCTAGTAGTAAGAGAATTGTGAATCAAAACTACCCTAAGATTCCATCTCATCCCAATTAGAATAGCGATTATCAAGAATACAAGTAACAATAGGTGTTGGAGAGGATGTGGGGAAAAGGTACACTCATACATTGCTGGTGGGGTTGCAAATTAGTGCAGCCACTCTGGAAAGCAGTGTGGAGATTCCTTAGAAAACTTGGAATGGAACCACCATTTGACCCAGCTGTCTCACTCCTTGGCCTATACCCAAAGGACTTAAAAATCAGCATACTACAGAGATGCAGCCACATCAGTGTTCATAGCTGCTCAATTCACAATAGCCAGATTGTGGAACCAGTCTAGATGCCCTTCAACTGATGAATGGATAAAGAAACTGATATATATATATATATATATACAATGGAATATTACTCAGCCATAAGGAATAATAAAATTATGGCATTTGCAGGCAAATGGATGAAATTGGAGAATACCATGGTAAGTGAGATAAGCCAATCTCAAAAATCCAAAAGATGAATGCCTGCTTTTGCTCTTTCATCTCCTCATTTGCTTCCCTGATTGTTTTAATTATGTACATTCTGAACTCCCTTTCTGATATTTCTTCTGCTGTGCTGTCATTGGATTTTATTGATGTAACATCTAGGTTTGTTTGGGACATTTTCTTTCCTTGTTTTGTCATATTGGTCAGGTATCTTCTCCTCTAGTGGTGAAACTCTACTCATTTATAGTGTCCCTATAGATTTCCAATAACTCACCTCCTAGCCTTCATAGCCTGATGTCTTGGAGGAACTTGATAATGCAGTGATACACAAGGAAGCTGCCCCTCTAGGGGTGGTGGCATTCAGGTGGTGTATATTTCCTGCTGGTGGGAAGAGGCACCTCCACTTGTTGACCAATGATCAGTCAAAAGGGGAACTAGACTGTGGGTTGGGGCATGGCTGGTCTGGGCCTGTGTCTCTGGTTCTACCACCCTGTTGGGAAAGCCTTATCTGGTGGGGAAGACTCACCCGGTGGGGATGCCTTGCTGGGAAGCTCTCCTCTGAGCCCAGACTACCACCTGGGCTGCAGCCCTCCTCTGCAGCATTCCCAGGGATCTGGTCCTACCTCCTGGGTCAGGGAGCCTTGCCCTATGATTGAGACTTTCTCTGGGCAGCCCTCCTCTGTGACGTTTCCTGGGACCTGGAACTACCACCTGATCTGGGAGGCCTGGCTCTTCAAGGGACTCTCCGAGCGGCCCTCCTCTATGACATTCCCTGGGGAATAGACCTACTGCCCAGGCCTGGGACCCTCGCTCTGCACCAAAGCCTCTTGCTGTGTGGCCCTCCTCTGCAATGCTCTTGGTTGTCTGTGTTCATGGCTCCAGCGGGGGAGTCTCACTGGGCAACTCTACTCCATGAAGTTCCCTGCATTCTGGGACTACTGACCTGTCCAGGGAGCCTCACCCAGTGGGAGAGACTCACCAGGCTGCTCTGAGTTTGTCCAGAGTCTCTCAATACCTCCTCTTCTTGAATCCTGAGTCCTGTCAAAGGTCCTCCAGTCTCCTGTAGGTGTCTCAGAAAGGGAGCCACCCTTCTGATGATGATGACCACACCCTCAGGAATAATTCAAAATGCCTGCACCAGCCTCCAAAGAAACTGGGGAGCCCCAGCAAGGGTGTGCTGAGTCAGCACAAGGCAAATGCAGTGCAGTGTCTCTCAGCAGTAGTGGGGCAGGCAGGCAGGCTCAGCGATGGCGTCCGACCTCGGCTTGGGGGTCAGGCAGGCCGGCTAGCCATCAATGGATCTTTTATTTTATTTATTTATTTATATATGGTGCTGAGGATCGAACCCAGGGCCTCACCTTGCCAGGCAAGTGCTCTCCCACTAAGCTACAGCTCCAGCCCTTTATTTTTATTTTTTATGTGGTGCTAAGGATGGAACCCAGTGCCTCACACATGCTAGGAAAGTGCTCTCTCACTGGGCTACAGACCCAGGCCCTTGTCTTGAGGTATTTTAAAATTTCCCTTTAGTTTCTTCTTTGATTCAGTATTTGTTCTGGAGCATATTGTTTAATTCCTACATATTTGTTAATTTTCCCTGATTCCTCAGATTGTCAATTTCTAGTTTCATATCATTGTTGTTAGAAAAGATACTTGATATGATTTGATATAATTTGATCTTCTTAAATATGTTAAACCTTGTTTTGTGAACATACGACCTGTCCTGGAGAAAGTTCTGAATGTACTTGAGAAGAAAGTGCATTCTGTTACCATTGAATAGGGTAGAATGATCTGTATATGTCTATTAGGTCCATTTGGTCTAAAGTGCAGTTCAAGTGAAATGTTTCCTTGATTTTCTGTATGGATGATGTGTCCATTGTTGAAAGTAGGGTATTAAAATTCCTTTTATGTTGCAGTCTATGTCTGTCTTCAGATTTCTTAATGTTTGCTTTACATATTTAGAGGCTTCAAGCTTCAATGCTGGTTTCATATATATTTCCAATTATTGTATCCTTTTGATGAATTTACCCACTTTAACACTATATAATGTCTTGTCTCTTTTTACATTTTTTGGGTCTTTTTTTTTTTTTTTTTTTTTTTTTTTTTTGGGTGCTGGGGATCGAACCCAGGGCCTGTGCTTACAAGGCAAGCACTCTACCGACAGAGCTATCTCCCCAGCCCCTACATTTTTTGACCTAACAACTATTTTGTTTCCATTTGCTCTCTTTTGGTCTCCATTTGCATAGAATATCTTCAATCCCTTCACTTTGAGTATATAAGTGTCCTTTAAGGTGAAATGCGTCTCTTGTAGACAGTATGTAGTTTGTTTATTTGTTTTTTGGTACCAGGGATTGAACCCAGGGGTGCTTATGCACTAAGCTACATCTAATCCATTTTAGCAGCCCTTTTAAATATTTTATTTAGAAATGGGGTCTTGCTAAGTTCCTTTAGGGCCTTGCTAAGTTGCTGAGGCTGCCTTTGAACTCTTAATACTCTTGCCTCAGCCTCTGCTTCATCATTTTTTTAAATCAATTTTTCTGCTACTCTATTTTTCGATTGGAGAGTTGAATCCATTTGTACTCAAAGTAATTATTGATTGGTGAGGACTTGCTAGTGACATATTGTTAATTGTTTTCTGGTTTTTCTTTTTTATCTTCTTTGTTCCTTTCCTTATCAAACGCTTTCTTTCATAAAATTATGGCATTTTTAGGTAAACGGATGGAGTTGGAGAATATCATGCTAAGTGAAATAAGCCAATCCCCAAAATCCAAAGGCCAAATGTTTTCTCTGGTAAGTGGATGCTGATACATAATGGGGGCAAGTAGGGGGCAGGTAAGGGAATAATGGAGGAACTTTGGATTGTGTAGAGGGAAATAAGGGGATAAGGGATGGGGAGGGGGCAGGAGGTGGGAAAGATGTTGGGAAGAGACAGACATCATTACCCTATGTGCATGTGTGATTACAACAATGGTGTGATTCTACATTGTGTACAACCAGAGAAATGAAAAGTTGTATTCTATTTGTGTACAATGAATCAAAATGCATTCTGCTGTCATGTATAACTAAATAGAACAAACAATAAAAAATAAATTTAAAAAATGCTTTCTTTCTTTGTGATTTTCAAGCTTTTTCTAGTGTGTGCTTTGGATATTTCCTGATTATCTTTTATTTATCTATTATGGGATTTTGCTTTGTGGTCACCCTGAGGCTTACATGAATATTTTATGCTTACAATAGGTTATTTTAAGATGATAACAACTTAATTTTGATTGTAAACACAAACCCTACACTTTCACACCTCCTTTTCTAAAGTTTTATGTATTTGATGTCACACTTCACATTTTTAAATGTACCCCTTAACAAATTTGTAGCTTTAGTTCTTTTTTAATAGCTTTGCTTTTTAATTTTTAGAGCTAAATTGATTTATCCACTGCCATTACAGTATTAGAATGTTTTGGGTTTGACCAGTAATAGTGAATTTTATAGTTTCATAGGTTTTTATGTTACTAATTAGCATTCTCTTCCTTAAGCTTGAATAAGTCCCTTTTGCATTTCTTATAAGGCATGTTCAGTGGTGATAAATTCTCAGTTTTTGTCTGAGAAAGTTCATTTTTCTTTCATTTTGGAAAGACAGGATTGTTGGTTATAGTAGTCTTGGTTGGCAATTGTTTTTCCCGTAGGATTTTGAATGTATTATCCTATTCCCCTCTGGCCTCCAAGGTTTCTAAGGAGTCTTATAGTGATTATCTTATATGTGATAATCACTTTTCCTGGCTGCTTTCAACTCTTTCTCTATAACTTTTGACAATTTGGTCATAATGTGTCTTAGTATGGGTGTCTCAGAATTTATCTTATTTGATGTCCCCTGTACTTCCTGGATCTGACTTTCTATTTCTTTCCCTAAATTTGGGATGTTTTCTGTCATTATTTCTTTGAAATATTTTATTCTTCATAATGATACTATAAATTAAATTATTTTATTTTATAATAATTTTGTACATTGATCCTGTTTTCTGAAGCCTTGCTGACCTTTTTCTAATAGTATTATTAAAAATGAATTCCTTATGATTTTCTATATATGAGATCATGTTATGTACAAATAAAGATAGTTTAACTTCTTCCTTTCCAATCCAGATGTACTTTATTTCTTGTTTAAATTTCTCTGGCTAGAATTTCCAACACAAAGTTGCAAACACATGAGAAGAGTAGAGTCCTTGTCCTGCTTGCCCTTCTTACTCCTGGTCTTAGAAGAAACATCCAGTCTTTCATCACTAAGTATGGCGTTAGCTGTGAATTTTTCATAGATGCCCTTTAACAGAAAGGATGTTTACTGAGGAATTTCTTTTATAATACTCGTAAGAAATTATCTTCTAAAATAAAACATCTGAATTTAAATTTAGACATTAAAACACACTATTTCTCCATTACTAAGAGATTTCACTTTTCTGGTTAACATTTCAGAATATTGGAATCCCCTAGTCTTTTTGAGGTCTACTTTTAAAATTTATTTTTCTGTTCCCAAATCTCTCACTCCCCTCCCTATGTTGCCTACTGGTTCTATTTCATACAAAATATACTCAAATCTGAATTGATATGATTATATATTGTAGTGGGCAGGGATTTAAAATACCGAGACTTTCTTTACTACATCCAAACTGTTAAATAGGTTAGAATGGAACCAACATCCTTGCTGCAATGTGTTCCCAAAATAGAAACAGGGAGAAGCTAATCTTTATTCCTGAGTCTATTATTTTCTTCTTTCACCTTGAATGATGTCATGTACCTTGTGTCTAAGGTCTCTGATGCCACTCCTTTGGCAATGCATTGTCCTTGTTTCTGACTCAGCTCTCTTGAGACAAGCAGCTTCTCTAACTTGTCTGATGCAACAGTAATGCAAAGAAAGATTTAAAAAATATCTTTATGGGCTGGGGTTGGAGCTCAGTGGGAGTGCTCTCACCTAGTATACATGAGGCCGTGGATTTGATCTTCAGCACCACATAAAGATTAAATAAAGGTATTGTGTCTACCTACAAGTAAACAATATATATATTTTAAAAATACATTTATGGAAATTAGTAGCTTCACTGGTTAGTAACTGTAATAATTTAAGATTTCTATTCCAGAAATTAAATAATGGGAAATAGTTCAAAGCTATGTAGATTGCATGTAGTCTGAATGCTGCTTAGCATTGTTCCGGTAATTGGAGAAGTATAGCCCTTACAGATCATTTATGGAATTGCCACAGGAAAGTGAGGAGTAAACTATCTCTGGATCCATATAGGAAAAGACTTCATTAAAAAAGATAACTATATTTTGTTCTGCAAGCAGAAGTGGAATCATGGATATTTTGATTAGCATTAAAATGCTGAATGTATCAGAAATGCTTTTAGTTGCAAGTAACAGAAAACCTGATTAAGAGTGGGTTAAGTAAATAAGGATTTATTTTCCTCACATAAGTCTCAGTGTGGTTCTTAAAGTGTGATCCATGGACTCTTGTGAGTCCCTGAGACCCTTTTAACAAAATTATAAGAAATGGTTTGATGTTTTCACTGTGTTGACACTGGTACCAATGATTCAAAGCCAAGGAAGTGCTTTAGTCAGTTTTTCATCACAGTGACCAAACACCAAACAATTACAACTGAGAGGAGGAAGTTTATTCAGGGTTCATGGTTTCAAAGTTCTCAGTCCATAGATGGCTGCTCAAGGTGAGGCAGCTTATCATGGGAGAAGGGCGCAGTGGAGGAAAGCTTCTCAGCTCATGCTGGGGTCAGGAAGCAGAGGGGTGGGAGAAGGAACCACAGGAAAGATGTACCCTTGCAGGTCACACCCCTAAGTGACCTATATCTTCTAGCCATGTCCTATTTGCCTATAGTTACTACCCAGTCAGTCCATTAAAACTGGGATAAACTGATTGATGAGATTACAGTTCTCACAGTTCAATCACTTTACCTCTGAACATTCCTGCATTAACCCAGGAGCTTTTGGGAGGATACCTCATATCCCAAATGATAACAGAAGGCAAAACTTACTAGCAATTTAGTACAAATCAAAGGAGTGGCACCAAACTGTATTGAAATTTCTGTAAGAGATTACAGAAATTAAAACGTGAACTGGCTACTGAGTATATCCTGAGTGTGCAGGAAGAGGTGGCATTATTTGGGACAGTCTCTAGCTACTTCAAACACCTGGCACATGAATGCCAGCACTAGGTTGTGAATTGCTATTTTCCAGCACTCACTCCAAACATTGCATAATAATTTATAAGAAGAGCATATAAGAGAGACACTCCCAAGTCCAATTTATTCCCCTTGACAACCATTCCAGGAAATCTGAAAACATGAATTGAAATGACTTTCATTTGGTGACCTGCCAGGAATGAGGGTAGAAGGTGAAGTTGAAGAAGAAATTTAGGGTGAGGACCTAGGTGTTTCTCTATTTGCATAAGATGTGGAGTGAACACAAAAGGATCAGTGCATCATAAAGTTGGATGACTCAAGGTGATTCTGGGAATAATGTAGAAGAAATGCTATGCCAGCAAATCATAATCAAAGGAGTCTTGGAGAAGAGGTTCATTACCAAACCCCACTGTCAAATTGCCTGTCATGAGAGTAATAAGAAATCTGGGAAGATTCCAACACGTGTGGGTTAATATACTTTTAGTCTGCATACTGAGAGTACATAGAACCCCAAGTACAAAGTGCTTTGGACTTTTTTGGTAGAAAGTCAATATTTTATCATCCTAAATGTATAAAAAGAATATTATATATCTGACTCTTGAGAATAACAAGAGTTATTCAGGAAGAAACTCAAGGGAAATGTGCTTTATTTTGAAATAGAACTTTGGTATATGCCACCTTCTGTCGTGACCTGGACACGTGCAAGCCTGCTTTTCTTTTACTTAAGCTTCCTGGTAAGCAGCTTGTTGTATACCTTTGATTCCTTGGAATCTTCTTATAAAGTAGAGGTGGAATGAGGCTCCTCTTTTAGCTTAAAATATGCAAAAATATTTAAATCTAGATGTCATTGTTGCATATTATAACAGTAGATGGATAGCCCTGCCTACTGGGTCATGCTACAACACAAAGCATTTATAGCAGTTTCTCCTCTCCCACCCAGGAGCAGAATGCACAGATTTACTTTACTAATAGGAACTGATTATTTAGTCCACTCTCTGAGGCTTATCTTGAAATTGGAATGCATCTGCTTTCTTGAGTCTTATTGGGAATTGCTTCCATGTGTAAGTTACTCTATTGCCTCTAATGAACTGGTAGCCCAGACCACTTTCAACCACCTTGTATGTTGTATGGTGTTAATCTCTAGCCCTTCTTTATGTATTCTTTTCAAGAACTCAAAGTATTTATTTCACTAGTCACAGAGTTAAGGATCCTTGTTCTAGAATTCTGTGTGAACAACTGATTTATTTACACTGGCCAGTGACTACAAAATGGGAGAGACTTAAGCACATAGGCTTGGTGTGTCATGTTTACAATAAATGAAACACCACTCTCCTTTAAAAAATGTCCTCACTACACAATATTCTTCCAGTACTTCTCACAGTGCTATTCATACAAGGCCACAGTATATCTGTATTTCAGGTGTCAGAAAGGACCCTCCTTGGCCTTGAGTCAGAATGTTCCTAGCTAACAGGTAGGAGTTAGGGAAGTGCCTGCACTTTTGCAGCATTGGTGCCAACAGCTGCAAATCAAAACCACCCTAAGATTTCATCTCACTCCAATGAGAATGGCTATTATTAAGAATACAAGCCATAATATTTGTTGGTAAGGATGTGAGGAAAAAGGCACACTCATATATTGCTGGTGGGGTTGCAAATTAGTGCAGCCACTCTGGAAAGCAGTGTGGAGATTCCTCAGAAAACTTGGAATGGACTCACCATTTGATCCAGTTATCCCACTCCTCAGTTTATACCCAAAGGACTTAAAATCAGCATACTACAGTAATGCAGTTTTGGCATGAATATGATGCAGTATCCTTTTTTTTTTTTTTTTTTCTATCGTGTTGGTGGGAATTGAACCCACGGTCTTGTCCATGCTAGCCAAATACTCAACCAACTGAGCTATCTCCCCAGCCCTGATGCAGTATCCTTGGTGCAAAATCAGTGTATTAGTTCCCTAAGGCTACCATAACCAATTATCACAAACATGGTGGCTCCTATCTATCTTTAATTTAGTTACATCTTCAAAGACCCTATTTCAAGAAGGTCACATTCTGAGCTTCCAGGTGAACATGGAACATGGGGAGGATATTATTAACTGATTAAAATCAGTAATATCAAGAAGGCACCTGTATCACTATCGAAGGATTCAGCATCTGTAATATTGCCTTATTCTAACAAAGAAGCTCAGCATTGACATTTTGGGTAAAAATATTAGCATTCTAAAGTCCTCTGTGAAGAGCAGCAGTGGGAAATATCTCAAAAGTAGCTGGGGAAAGAAAATGACTGAGATCCCTGTAATAAAGGCCACAATCTGGGTAGAGTGATCATAAAGCTCACATTAAGATCCCTGCTTAGCTAATCCCAGTGTATTATAACTAAATATTATTATATTAGAGGCAAAAGTAGGACCAAGATGACAAAATGGATATTGCCTGGATCCTTGCAAGGAAATTCCAGGAAAGAAGGATGGACTTCATAGTAACAAGAAAAGCAAAGAGAGGTTAGCTAGACGTAATAAACTTCATATGAATTTTTTTTCCATTGTTTACAGTATTTCTTAGATTTATGAATAGGATTTGTTGTATATCTAGCTTTGCTAGGATTCTGGCCACCACCACCAGTTAATAAACTGCATAGATTGCCACTGGTTAACAGAGTACAATGATCAAGAAAGCCAACCAGTCAATAGGCATAAATGATGTCACAGTTAAAGAGCAGGGATTGCTAGGAAACTTAAAGAATAAGAAGAGATTTAAACAAGGGCATTTTAATCACTTCCATGAGGGAAGAAAAAGAAAACAATATGCTTTTTGTTATTACAATGTTGTCTAGTATCACCTTAAGCTGGATGTAAATGTAGAAAATATTTGGAAATATTGATCAATTCCCACTTCAGAAAGTAAGTCCATAGATAAATAACAACCGTCTCTATTTTCCAGGTTTGTGGTACTTTCTGCTCCACAATCCTAAAATTTAGCAGAAATAATATTAGCATGAATCATAAACCTACCAATATCACTATTCATGACTGATACAAAAAAGACTCAAAGGGTGTTTTTCCTCAGCACTGTTTTCATTGACATTATTACTGCACAACAAAACCCATGTGCATTTTTTTTTAGAAAAATGAAAGCTGATTTTTATTTTATCATCAGCAGCCATTCTTTAAACATGAACATGCATATGTAATATTCTACACACACATCACAGTTTTTAACGTTAGTTAATAAAGGTTAAACACACAACATATATCCTTTAAAAAAAAAGTCAAAATGCAAACTTAAAACTTTAAACAAAAGTCTTAACTAATTTAAAGAAAGTTTTGTGTTGGGTACCATTTGTACAACACAGTTAATTTAAACATTTTCATTTTGGCTGCACATGAAAAAAGCGGCAGTAGAAAATAAAGTCATTGAAGGTTTTTAAATAGCAGAGTAGGCAGTTTTGCCATGCAGGAGAAGCAATATTAAATATTAGTTTTCAAAAAAAAAATCCACATTTAAAAATATTTAGTTCAAGTCACAGAATTTTTCTCAGTAGAGAACCCAATGCAATGCATAATTAGCTGCCTTAGATGGCCTGTTTGAAAGGACAACGTCCCCTCCCATGTGCATTTTTTATGCTCTGGCCAAAACCAGCCATTTCTGTCCAACTCAAATGTTGGGAAAAATATTCTATCAACCATTCTTTTCTGATTTTAAAAAATGTATTACTAGTGTTCTCACAAAAGACCAAGAATTAGATCATCTTTAGTCATACTTTTCAATTCCTCTTATAGAAAATAAATAGTATATAATTGGAGATGTTCCAGAAATTCAAGAATGCATTTTTGTCATATTTGTACAATTAACATTTTGATAACTATTTCAACTACATTTCAACTAACACCTAGAATCTGTCATCCCCTTGACCTTATTCTCTATCTACCCTGCCAATATACAGCATTGGATAAACCCAAACATCTGTTTTGTTTGCTTGTGCTAAGTTCTGCTACAGAAAGTTGGAGAATAGTGCCAATTGGCTCCACTACAAATTTATGCCATTTAATCTCAATTGGGCCTTCAATGCTGCTTGGCAATTCTTCATTCATCCCTGTGATGATGCCCCCAGCAGCTGTTCAAAATCTTTTTTACTTTCTACAAGCACTCAATCCCCAAAGAAGAAAATCATGGGAAGAAGACAAAACCATTTCTACAAAGTATGATGCAAGATAACTTCCCTGAAATAGGATTTAAAACAGCATATTAAAAGAGCACAACCACGTGCCTGAGGAAATTGACCCAGATCAATCAACACAGAAATATATTCTAGTAAAATTACTGGACTTTAAGGGGAGTGGGGACTTTCTGTTAAAAGGATCAGTCACTCATAAATAAGAGAAAGTCAGATTATAATTAAACTTTGATAGCAAAACTTTATGTAAGCAGAAAAGTAGCATATTTAATACAGTCAAGGAAAGGAAATGTGAGCCAAAGATATTACATCCAGCCTGAATTTCAAATAAAAAGGCCACAGAACAATTTATCAACATGTAAGAACTCAGGAAATATTCTCACGAGGCTTTCCCATTTAGAGAACACGCTTCTGACAGCAAAAACATCTGGAGACAGCCTCAAACTCGTGCCTAGTGGCATTGATGGCTAAAAGAAGTTATCATGGAAAAGAGAGATGACCAAACATTTTATACCACTAATAGAGGAATATCACCACCACCTAGGAAGTCAAAGGGAAAAAAATCAATTAATTAAAATCTGATCACGCAAGAAAAAATGATAGAGGCATAACTTTGATTAAAAGAGATTTAAGAATTATCAAAGTGAGGCCTAACTAAAGAATTTACAAACAAATGTTTGGGTAATAAACTTATAAAGAAAATAAGGAGTTGATTACATAAAGGTCAGGATGATTAAGATTACTTTTGAGGATAGCGTTGTGATGAAGATGGGTCTCTAGGGTGGCTGGCAAAGTTCTAATTTTTTAACCTTGGTGGTTGTTTGAAAGGGTGTTTGCCTCATAATAATTGCTTAGGCTATATGCTCATTTTATTACATGTCCTGTATCTGTTATATTTTACAATAAAAATGTTTAAAAAGAGAAACACTACACAGTTGTTTCATGTTGGTAAGCTTTTTGTTTTACAGCAGTGAGGCAAATAATTTTAGAGCAGGGCCAGAGAGGGCAGGGCCAGAATTGCCTAATTGCTTAGGAAATCACTGACAACTTCAGGATTGTTCAGCGTTCTAGAGGGAAAAAATAAATCAACCATATTCCTTTGCTTTTGTCTACTACAAGTCTCATCACTTCCATTATTTATTTTATAAATGTGGTTTCCTCTCTAGTAATCAACATTGTGAATAAAAATTACAATACATTTTAAACTTGTAGATTGAGTAGCACCTGGTAAAAATTGGCTTTTTCACATAAATTTTGCTATTTCCTCTTTAATTCAGATCAGACAGGTACCTTTATATTTATCACTTTATCTGTTCAATCTCATATAAAATTAGGTCACCAAAATAAAGTATATTATGTTCATAAATACTAAAATAGAAGAAAGTAAAATCAACCAGATGTGTTACTTGCTCTTATCTTTGTTTCTTTATTACTAGTTAGCTCCTATTATCCATTAAGCTTGTCTCTTATAAGTAATAATCATACCTTTAAGCTTTTGATAATGGAAAATTGTAGTTATATATAGAAATAGTTACGGTATTATAACAAACATCCATGTACTCAAGATGTAGCCTCGGTGATTATCAACACATGACCAATCTTGTTTTTTCTGTACACATATCCAATGCCTCTTGTCACTGGATTATTTTGAATCAAATCTCAGCCATTATTTTCATCCCAAAGCATGCCTTTCAAAAAGGAAGCAACAGAGAATTCTTTAAGAAAACAGCATGCCCAAAGATTTGGCCAAATACTGTCAGTTAAGACCAGTGCCTACAAGAGACCAAAGACAACAAAACCCTGTAACTCTACCCAGAAAACTTCTACTATCTTGCCGAAGTTTTCAACTTTGTGGTTGTACTTAAACTACCGGTCATCACTCGTGCCTGTAGGACACCAAAGCCAACAGAAGTAACAAGACTATTCAGAAAATTCCCCATATATTACTAAGGTTTGAATTTGCAACATTTTAGTTATAAAGTCCAATCCACATGGATAATGGAAAGAATTGACTTGAAATCAAGATTTGGATTAGTCCCAGCTCTGCTAATTTATTTCGCTTCTTCCTTAAGCAAACCACTTAAAATTGGGGGCCTATTCCTTCAGAGGATGGGAGTTATATCTCAATTTTCTTCAAGCTCTGTATCTCTAAATTGACTTTTAGTAGCACTATCTCTTTTTGGAGTTAGAAGATAAAGCTTTAATGTTCTTCAGAAAAAGTTAACTGTAGTTGAAAAATTCTCTAAGAATGAGGTTAAAATAAAGTAGCACTTTAGGAAATATTTGAAAATACAAATTTTAGCTAAACAGGATCATTGCTGTTCCAAGAATCTGCTGCTCATGAGGTGTTTTCTGGCATAGGTATATAGACACAAGCAGAAATTGCTCTCTAAAGAACTGGAAAAGCATTAACTTACTATATAATGAAAAGCTCATCTAAGAAATGCATTAAACCAGAATTCACATTCAGATAAATTTCAGGGCCAGATTGTCACCCTGATCTTAGCAAGGCACCTTAGAAAATAATAATGTTTACCTTCAAAATATGCTTAGCAATGACATTTATAGAAAATAATTGGAATGCAAAAATGCATCAGAGTAGAAAAAAAAAATTATCCAGATTGAAAGTGCTTACTGTTAGTTTGCACTAATAATGTTCCAACTCCCAACTTCCTACCACCGTGAGAAAATCAAGCAAATGATATGACTGTGCCCACTCTGATTTATCTCCTTTAGTGCATTGCAACTGTCTTCTCCTGGGAACATGTTGCTCAAAAAGATGAAACACAATTCCTATTTCCCTCCAACTATTCCCTAAAATCATGGGAACAACTTTGACTTGTATTTTGACATCTTGTCCAACTGCATGATCTTCAGTTTCCAATTAAGCTTCTGATTCTTATGTTGCTTCTTTCACCTGGGGTTTGGAGACTCTGGAACTCACTAACACTTTTATCAAAAGTCGAGTTCAGGGTCATCTTTAAGACCTCTCTCTCTGTCTTGCTGATCTTATAGATCATGGTTAGCTGGCCACTTTCTGCATGCATTCCTTTTTCTTTTCTTTTTTTTTTTTCTTTTTGTACCAGGAATATAACCCAAGGGCACTTAGCCACTGAACCACATGCCCAACCCTTTTTTTATTTTTTATTTTGAGACAGGTTCTTGCTAAGATACTTAGGGCCTTGCTAAATTGCTGAGGCTGCCTTTGAACTCACAATCCTCCTGCCTCAGCCTCTCTAGCCACTGGGATTACAGGAGTGCATCCCTGTGCCTGGTTCTGCATGCATTTATATCCAATTCAAGGCCTGTTCAATGATTTCTAACTACTAATTTCTTGTCTTCTCCTAGCTGCTCTCATTTATTTTGTACAATGAAAATTTCTAGTTGCTTGTCCATGATTTGGATTCTCTAGCTGCCTAGATTGACTTTACTTTCTACTAAGACAGTGGATTCATTTTCTAGTGTAGTTGAACATTCCTATCTACTGACAGATTTCTTTTCTGCTAATCTCCATATGTGGAGTTTCCTGCCCACTTTAATTTCCCACTTTTTTTCCATTATAACCCAGAATAACTGGTTTGTCTGGAGTTTCCTGCCCACTCTGAGACAAGACTTGTACCACTTGTGACTATGATAGCTTGCTTCTATCCCACCCTGGTATTTTCCTCACACTGGGAGACTCTCTCACACTCCTACACATTTTTCTTCACCAAAATTACACTTTGGAACAAAAACCAGTGCCAATCAAGTTCATATAGTTTTTTCAAAAAACATGGGGTTTTGTTTCCTGTACTTCAAAGTTAACATTTACTTATATGAGTCAGACAACACGAATACCTGGTCTACAAAAAAATATCTTTGGATTTAATGTTGGGGATGAATTCCCCCCTTCTCCTTTAGAGATGCCTGTACTTATATGGATCAGATCACATGACTAAATTCATCTGGAATCTAATATCTCTGTAATTAATTTGGTAATAGCAGTTTTCTCCCCCTCCCTCCAATAAGCATTTACTCATGTTGATCAGAACTTTGACTTGTTCAGAATCCAATATCACTGGAATTAATTTTGATCGTGGCATTTGCCCTCATCCTGATTCAGGTAAGCCTTTATTTATTTAGATTAGACAACAAAAATAACTAGTGAAACAAATGATGTTGGATGTTATTTTGGGGGGTGAATTAATTATTTTCTCTCTTCATTCAGAGAGGTGTGCAATTATATGGGTTATACCCCAAGACTAACTCATCCAAAATCCAGTATCATTAGAATTCATTTTGATGGTTTTAATTTTCCCTCTCTTCCTTTAATTAAGCCTGTCTCTATATGGTTCAGGCCACTGTCTAATTCTTCCAGGATCCAATATTACAGGAATTAGTTTAATGGTGACACTTTTACTTGTCATCCTTCAGATATATATTTACTGCATGAATCAGACCCATTGACTATCTAGCTCTGGGTCAAAAACTGGTGGAATTAATTTTGGTATTCATCTAGAGCCTGCACTTTCCACTAAGCTTTGTTTTTTGACCATTTCTTGGTCTAAACCCAAATGTGAGCCTTCCCCTGTTTCTAGTACCATCCCATTTTACCCTTCATCACCCTTTTCCCCATTTCCATCCCTGCAAGAATACCTTCTTTGGACATGAATTTTATAAGTCCCTTTAATGTCTTGTCTAAAAAGTGTCTAAATCCATGGGCTGGGGAGATAGCTCAGTTGGTAAAGTACTTGCCTCGCAAGCACAAAGCCCTGGGTTCAATCCCCAGCACCGCCAAAAAAAAAAAAAAAAAAAAAAAAAAAAGTGTCTAAATCCTGCATACCTTATCCTGGAGTTTCAATACACATAATTCATGCTTTGAAACTGTAAAGGCAGAAAAGAGAAGTAGAAGGAGAGCAAGGAAAATACATTGAAACTAGTACCACAATATGACTTAAAATCAGAAGTAGACAGTGAATGCCAACTTTGAAATAATAGACAAAAAACCTACATGATAAAAGGAATTGGTCCTCTGATCTATCAGTAACTTGCTATTTACTATTATTTACAAGCTTCTTAGCACATATGATAATAGTTCTGTCCTTATGAAATAATAGCCTCTGATTTGTTTTGTCTTCCATTACATAGCTCTTTTCCAGAAAGATTTGTTTTCCTTCAGTCCTCACATTGAATACATTCTTCCCTATCCAAGTCGTGTACTGAGCCTACCCATGACTTGACTTCTTCAGGACATTTCTGTCCCTACACCCCCACTCTACAGACACATAAAAACCCTAACAGAAACCTCCAGAGGAAAGAACTTAGCTCAGTTCCCCTTCAATCAGTTTTGTTGGGAATTTCCTTCTTCTAGGCAGTTTTTTGCTCCTACTGGCACTATATCATAAACATTCAAGAAAGGGAGCCTTTTAGTTTTCCTTCAACCCAACATGTTGAGATCCACTTCAAGGCCTTTACCTTCCCCCAGAATATTCTGTCCTTGAACATACCCTCACAGAAACACCCAGGAATGTGGGCTTATTCAGTTCTTCATCAAACCACATTCTAGACCAGCTCACTGACTTGTTTAAATATGTTTCTTAGTCACTTGAATTTCTTCTTTTGAGAAGCATTGATTCAGACCATTCTAGCAATGATATTTGGATGGGCTCTCAGACCTTTACTTTTCCAAAAATATTCTGTCCTCATCTCTGCACTTTTACCCATACCCATGTTGGAGTGGTTTTATTCAGTTCCTCCTGATCTAATCATGTTCTGAACCCCACCCTCTGATCTTTATTTCTTCAACAAAGTTCTGTTCTTACCCCTACCCAATACTTACTCTCTGAGCAATATCAGGGGAAATAACTTAGTTCAGTAACACTTCAACCAATCACATTCTGACGCTGCTGCCTGACCTTTACTAATTCCTTAAAGAACTGTCCACATATGCTCACTCTGGAAGCTACATCCAAAGGAGGAAGCTTAGTTCATATCTCCTTCAATCAATCATGTTCAGACGCCATCACAAATTTCTTGGCTCCTCATCTATCCATCCTCAAAGAAACTTGAAGGGTGGGAAGAATAAGGAAAGGACATCTGAGAAGTTTTAAAAATGAGAGGAGATCAGAACATGATTGATCTTTCCTCTAAGAATTGATGATGCAGCAATGCCAGGAGGACAGAACTTTCTGGAAGAATTCAGAGGGAAGAGGGAAGGAGGTATGAGGTATGAATAGAAGAATTCAGAGGTCAGAGGGTAGAAGATAATCAACTGGTTTAAGTAGAAATGAGAATCCTTTCCTTGGTGGTTTCTCAAAGGGTGAGTTTGTGGAAGGGAGGTAGATCTTTCCAGAAAAAAATAAAAGTCTGGGAGCATACCCAAACAAGATTAGTTGAAGGAGACCTATACTAACTTCTCTACCCTGGATGTTTGTGATAGAGTAAGGGTATTAGGACAGAACTTTCCTGAAAATATAAAGGTCAGGAATGTGAAGATGTGAAGGAAACATCAACTAAGTTCCCTTCTCTGTGGTCTCTGTGAAAGCATGTACAGGGATAAAGACAAAATTCTCTGGAAGAAGTACAAATTATTGGGTTGACTCAAAGTATGAGTGGCTAAAGAAGTAGTAAATATTCCACTTCACAGGTTTCTGTATGAGTGCTAGGAAACACACAGAAATTGCTGGGAAAAGTAAATGTCTGCGAGCAGTTTGTAACTTGGTCAGTTGAAAGGGATCTGAGCTAAGCTTGCTTCTTTGGGTATTTCTAATAAAGTGGGTATATGAGTACAGAACCTTCTAGAAGAAATAACCTGCCTTCACTAAGGGTCTCTGAGGGTGGGAGCAAGGAAAATGAGGACAGATCCTCTGGACAAAGTAAGGACCCTGGAGCAGAGCCAAATACAATTGGGTGAAGAAGAACTACACTAGGTTAAGTTTGTTTGACATAATGAGATTAGGAGAAAAAACTCTGTGGAAGAAATAAAGGCTAGGAGATGGAGTCAGAATGTAATTCATTAAAGGTAAATTGAACTATGTTCCTCCACTAGGGTTGTGAGGTATATGTGGGGCTGGAGTGAGGTATATGTCGTGAGCGGCAGAGAGGCGAGTGACTAGAATTTGGTTCCAAGCAAATTGGCTTTATTTGATACACTCGGGATAACACAAACCTTAATCTTTCTAATATCACACATCAATCAAATCGAATGGCAAATAAACACACCTCAATCAAATAGTCCAAAGTCCTCTCTGCCTTGTCGTTTCCGACGACCCCGAATGCGACCTTATCCTAGTCGGAGAGCAGACGACAGCTGGTCTCGGAACTCTCTCCAGCTGATGGTCTGGGAATCGAGGACGGGCAGGTCTCCGCTGATCATCAAGCCATCAGAGTAGTGGAGTCTGGGCAGCCTCGGCGGATGGATGGTCCATGGGGCTCGCGAACCTGGCTGACGAAGATTCGTCAGGAGATCTGGGCTGAGCCGAGGAGCTGTCTGAGAGGGGAGTTTATATACCCTTTTTCTTGGCTTGTTTCCAGTTCTGGTCCAGATGGTGTCTTATCTCCTTGGTGCAGCGCTCTCCTGGCACTTATGTCTTTTTGGCTTGCCTTCCACTAGGAGCTTATCATTTATTCGTTAGACATCCAAGTCTGCTCCTTTCGGTATAGCCAGAATTTTGGGAAAGGAAGAAGGAAAGGTCAGGGATTAGGCTCACAGTATTACAAGATGAGGCCAAACATAAAAAGCCCCCTTTTCTTTAAAGATGTTGTTGTGCTGGGGCTGTGACCCAGGACAGGTTCAGGGTTTGGCAGGTGGAAGAAGATGCAAGATGCAGTTAGAAGCCATGCTTTATTCAGTGGTAGCCACAGTCATTAGCCAGCCCCCAGCTCAGCTTCAGCCCCTAGGCAGTTCCATTTTAACCCCTTCTTGCCCATTTCCATTGTCTCTTTTTATATGTAGGCCAAACAAGGAAGGCACAATGCCAATATGTTACATAAGTGGGTGGGGGGCATGCTCACAAGTTAATGTTTATGACCTTGAGTGTATATACTGAATCACAGTGTTTGTGGCCTTGACTAACCCTAATATAGCTAGTTCCCAGCCCTGAAGACACACTAAAAACATAACATAGCCCTTGGGAAGTCTCAGCAAGGGAGCCTAACTATAGCCATTTTGGGCCTGTCCCAACAGTTGTCTGTGAAGTTAGAGGATAAGAGTAGATCATTCTGATAAAAGTAAATGGGAGATATTTGGAACATGATTGGTTGAAGTAATACTGAACGAATTTCCCTTCCCTTGGTGTTTGTAATATACTGAGAGTAGGAAGCTTATTCCATTCTTCCTTGTCCAATCATGTTTGGAGTCCAACCACTGATCTTTATTTTTTCCAGACTGTTTGGCCTTATGTCTTTTTCCACCAATATGGATCCTGTTTTACTTAACTTTTTCATCACTGTGACCAAAATACCCAACAGGATCAACTTAGAGGAGAATAAGTTTATTTTGGCTGGTGGTATCAGAGGTTTCAGTCTATAGACAGATGACTCCATTGCTCTGTGAACAAAGTGAGGCAGCACATGATGGGGGAAGGGCCCAGTGGAAGAAAGCTTCTCAGTTCATGGTGGGGTGAGGAAGCAGAGAGAGAGGGAGGGGGAAGGGGCCACAGGGATAAAGCACCCTTTCAGGGCATGCCCCCAGTGATGCACCTTCTCCAGCCCTGCCCCACCTGCGTATAGTTACCACCTAGTCATTCAAACTAGGATAGACTGCTTTAGGTTACAGCTCTTACAATTCAATCATTTCACATTCCTGCATTAATACAGGAATTTGTGGTGGGGGGGGACACCTCATATCCAAACCATAACAGACCCTCAAAGAAACTCTTGGGAGAGGGAACTTAGGTCACTGTAATTCAATCAGTCAACCTTTGACACCTACTTCCTAGCCTTTACATCTTCCAGAAAGTTATGTCCTTATGCTCTCACTCTAGCTGACACCCTTGGACTAGACAGTCCCAATAAATCAAGTTAGGACTGGTTCCCAAATATTTACCATTCATGGAAAGTTCTGATTTCATCCCCCCACCCTCATGGAAATCGTCACAAGTTCTGCTCACCTCTTACTTATCCCATTGGTGAAAGTAGGCTCCTCCAAGGCAATCTTGCCAGAAAAAGGGGACTTCATTTTGGTTTTTCAACCAATCCCATTCTGGCAATTTTCCTGATCCATACTTCTAGAAAGTTCTATGTTCATTCCTCCATCCTTGCAGAAATACATGGGGATATATTAGGTAAGTTCTTCAACCAATCATCTTATCACAACTTTCCCTGATTTTTTTTCTTCTTTCAGAATTCATTTTCTCATTCTCCTTTCCTCACAAAAGCACCCAGAAGATGAGGGCTTTGCTCAATAGCCTTCTGATATCTCTACTTGAACTTTACTTTTCTCAGAATGTTCTTTTCTCATTCTCTCATCCTTGAAGAGGCATCTAAGGAAGGGTCCAATTTTATTTCTCCCTCATTCAACATTAATTGGGACCAATGACCTCTACCCTCGTTCCTTCTTGGTCCATAGGCCTTAAGTGGGTCCAGCTCTGACTGTCCAAGCAATAATCACATAAAAAGAGTAAGTTGAATAATCCTATTTCATAAAACATATAGCTCTATAACTTTATTTTCCCCAATATCCCTAAAGAAGGCTTTTTAAAAAGTAAAAGAAAGACTACCCTATTATTATCATTTTAACAAAAATTCTTCCTCTTTTCATCTATCTTTTGAACTTGCAATGAAATAATTGTTTATATAGAATGCGACTGTGCCTTCTAGGTTCTCTCCAAAATACTTGTTCAAAGTATATACATGAAGCAGAATGTAATGCTGATAGTTTTCAGTAGTGAAAATTTTTGCTGTGAATGTTTAGTTGTAAATATTTTAAAATAATTGTAGATTTACATGCAATCGTAAGAGGTAATACAGAGAGTTCATGTATCCTTTACTCAGTTTCCCCAGATGATAACCACTTTCAAAACTATAATACAGTATCATAATCACAGTTGACCCACTACAATCTACTGATCTCATTCAAATTTCCCAAATCTCACTTGTACTCATTTAAGTGTGTATATTTATTTCTACAAAATTGTATCCCAATGGTAGATTCCTGCATCCATTAGCACGGACAAGATACAAATCAGATTCATGTGGATCCCTTGTGTTGATCATTATTCCTAACTTCTACCACATCCACCCTGTCCCTAAACTGTTAACTACTAGTCTGTTTTCCATTACTATAATTTTTCATTTCAAGAATATCATATAAAAGAAATCATATAGCACAGAACCTTTTAGGACTTTTTTTTTCACTCAGCACAAATCTTTGGCGATTCATTTAGATCATTTCGTGTATCAATAGATCCTTCCTTTTTATTGCTGAGTAGTTTTCCATGATATTGATATACCAAAGTCTGTTTATTCAATCACCTACTGGAGGACTTTTAGATTGTTCCCACTTTTTGGCTACTATAGAGCTGTGAGCATTCAAGTATAGGTTTGTTGTATGAATGTAAGTTTTCAATTCTATAGTATAAATGCCCAGGAGTGCAATTTCTGGGTTGTATGATGGTTCCATTTTTTTTTATAAGAAACTGCCATACTCTTTCCCAATATATATAACACTTTAAACTGATCACATGCTAGTTTTAACTTTGGGGATAACTCTCTAGTGTTAACAAAGATGGCAATACCATATTTCCAGAATTTAAAAAAACATGAAGAGTAAAACCTGAGAGTCATGAGTTTTCTGCACATAATAGCCAAATCTCAAACACACAAAGACGGAGTAGATTCTTCACAGGTGAATGAATCCATTAATTTTATAAATGTTGCATGCTTGCATTTTATATTTAGAAAGAAAATTTGTTCAGAAAATCATCATGGTAAGTCTCCCATTGTTCTTAAAAACAACGTAAATTTAAATTCAAAGTTTACTTAAGAAAAACAGTTGTTGAATATAAGCAATTTATGTTTTCTATTAATTCTAGGGTATTGGTTATATTATCACAGGACCCTTGATTATCACTAACATTTACAGAATTAAGTTCCTTTATTTTTTGACTGAAAATGTTTAATAAAATGCCACAGAATATTAGCAGTTTATCGTATGATAAAGTGACAAAAATAATTTTAAAAATCAGTTTCAGATGAATAATAACCATGCTGATCAAAACTTAGGGAAAGTGAATTGTTCTATGGTACTATATATTTTTTGAATAATTACAATGATCTAAAGCTTTTTCTTGTAATTGAATAAGTTTTCTCTTATTTTTATAGTTGAGTTCTATTACTTTTTAATAACTTCTATAATTTTATTCACCTAGTCACTGATTAATTTATTTTGAATGGAGTTTAAATTACATTCATATAAATGCAGCAATGAAAATACTTTCAGATGAGTGTTTTGGAATTTTTTAAAAGATAAAATAATGCAGAGGTTGAGAATATAGCTCAGTAGTTAAATTCCTGCCTAGCATGCATAAGATTCTGGGTTTGATCCCCAGCACCAAAAATATAAATGAAACAACGCAATTAAAAATGTTCAGTTTGTTATTACTTTAAAAATAATTTTTCAATGTATTGTCCTGAATTAGGTGCCATTTTTGACAAACCAGTTGTAAATGACTTATTTTTTGTTGTTCAATTGGAGAGAGGATCCAAGATGGCGGACTAGAGGGTGACTGCATCTCCAGTCGCTCCAGAACCCAGGATTCAAGAAGGGGAGGCATTGAGAGACTCGGACTAAAATAGAGCCTCGGGGTGAGTCTCCCCCACCCGGTGAAGCGCTGCCCGGGCGGCAGACCCGGATTCCGGTGGCTTATTAGAGTAGGGCAGAGCAGCTAGAATCCTCCCCAGGCAGCCCTGCACACTCCGGCGGTGGGCTCCTCCCACAGGGTCAGATTCTCCAGCATCTCAGAGCAGGCCCCCCAGTGAGAGCCTTTCTGCACAGAACCAAGCTTCAATTCCCTGAACCAGGGCGGCGAGTTCCTGCCCACACATTGCTTCACGGACCAGGGACTTCCCCAAGCAGCCCGCAGCCTGGCCCCCTCTGGCACGAAGCGCCTTTCCAGGCTAGCTTCTCAGAGCAGACCCCCCAGTGAGACCCTTTCCACACAGAGCCAGCTCCAAGTCCTGGAACCAGTAGAGGACTAGGGGCAGCTTTCCTTGGAAGCACTGCATTATCAAGTTACTCCAAGACTTCAGGCTACTGAAGGCAGGAAGGTGATACACTGAAAATCTACAGGGACACTATAAGCCAATAGAAGAATTCTGCAATATCACAAAGTCCCACTGACATCTGACCAATATGAGAAAACAAGGGAAGAAGATGTCCCAAACAAACCTAGATACTATATCAATAAAACTCAATGACAGCACAGCAGAAGAAATGTCAGAAAGGGAGTTCAGAATGTACATAATTAAAACAATCAGGGAAGCAAACGAGGAGACGAAAGAGCAAATGCAGGCATTAAATAATCGCACCAATCAACAGTTAAAGGAGCAAATACGGGAAGCAAGAGATCACTTCAATAAAGAGTTGGAGATATTGAAAAAAAACCAAACAGAAATCCTTGAAATGAAGGAAACAAAAAACCAAGTTAAAAACTCCATAGAAAGCATAACGAATAGGATAGAATACCTGAAAGACAGAACCTCAGATATTGAAGACAAAATATTTAATCTTGAAAATAAAGTTGACCAAACAGAAAAGATGGTAAGAAATCATGAACAGAATGTACAAGAATTATGGGATATCATGAAAAGGCCAAATTTAAGAATTATTGGGATTGAGGAAGGCTTAGAGAAACAAACCAAAGGAATGAACAATCTATTCAATGAAATAATATCAGAAAATTTCCCAAATCTGAAGAATGAAATGGAAAACCAAGTACAAGAGGCTTATAGGACTCCAAATATACAAAATTACAACAGACCCACACCAAGGCACATTATAATGAAAATACCTAACATCCAAAATAAAGACAGAATTTTAAAGGCCACGAGAGAAAAGAATCAAATTACATTCAGGGGGAAACCAATAAGAATATCAGCAGATTTTTCAATCCAGACCCTAAAAGTTAGAAGGGCCTGGAACAACATTTACCAAGCCCTGAAAGAAAATGGATGCCAACCAAGAATCTTATACCCAGCAAAACTTACTTTCAGATTTGACGATGAAATAAGATCCTTCCATGATAAACAAAAGCTAAAGGAATTTACAAAAAGAAAGCCGGCATTACAGAACATTCTCAGCAAAATATTCCATTAGGAAGAGATGAAAAACAACGATGCAAATCAGCAACGGTAGGAACTAGCCTAAAGGAATAGCCAAATAAAGGGGAAACCAAATCATGTCAAAAAACAAAAATGAGTCAAATGACTGGGAATATAAATCATATCACAATAATAACCCTGAAAGTTAATGGCCTGAACTCATCAATCAAAAGACATAGACTGGCAGATAGGATTAAAAAGAAAAATCCAACAATTTGCTGCCTGCAAGAGACTCATTTCATAGAAAGAGATACCCATAGACTAAAGATGAAAGGATGGGGAAAAACATACCATGCACACGGACACAGCAGAAAAGCTGGAGTATCCATCCTCATTTCAGATAATGTGGACTTCAAGACAAAGTTAGTCAGAAGGGATAAAGAAGGACATTACATACTGCTTAAGGGAAGCATAAATCAGCAAGATATAACAATCATAAACATCTATGCCTCAAACATTGGCTCATCCATATACGTCAAACAAATACTTCTTAATTCCAGAAATCAAATAGACCACAACACAATAATACTAGGCGATTTTAACACACCTCTCTCACCGCTGGATAGATCGTCCAAACAAAAATTGAATAAAGAAACCATAGATCTCAATAACACAATCAACAATTTAGACTTAACCAACTTATATAGAATATACCATCCAACAAAGAACGAATACATTTTCTTCTCAGCAGCACATGGATCCTTCTCTAAAATAGACCATGTCTTATGCCACAAAGCTACTGTTAGCAAATACAAGAAGATAGAGATACTACCTTGTACTCTATCAGATCATAATGGATTGAAATTAGAAATAAATGACAGAATAAAAAACAGAAACTTCTCCAATACCTAGAGATTAAATAATACACTATTATATGATGAATGGATAACAGAAGACATCAGGAGGGAAATAAAAAAATTCTTAGAAGTAAACGAGAACAAAGACACATCATATCAAAATGTCTGGGACACTATGAAAGCAGTACTTAGAGGAAGATTTATTTCATGGGGTGCATTCAACAAAAGAAGTAGAAATCAACAAATAAACGACTTAACACTACAGCTCAAAGTCCTCGAAAAAGAAGAGCAGACCAACACCAAAAGTAGTAGAAGACAGGAAATAGTTAAAATCAGAGCTGAAATCAACGAAATTGAAACAAAAGAAACAATCGGAAAAATTAACAAAATAAATAGTTGGTTCTTTGAAAAAATAAACAAAATTGATAGACCCTTAGCCACACTAACAAAGAGCAAGAGGGAGAAAACTCAAATTACTAAAATTCGTAATGAACAAGGAAATATCACAACAGACACGAGTGAAATACAAAACATAATTAGAAGCTATTTTGAAAATCTATACTCCAACAAAACAGAAAACCTCGAAGACATCAACAAGTTTCTAGAGACATATGAATTACCTAAACTGAACGAGGAGGACATACACAACTTAAATAAATCAATTTCAAGCAATGAAATAGAAGAGGTCATCAAAAGCCTACCAACAAAGAAAACCCGGGACCAGATGGGTTCTCAGCCGAGTTCTACAATACCTTTAAAGAAGAGCTCATTCCAATACTTCTCAAAGTATTCCATAAAATAGAAGAGGAGGGAACCCTTCCAAACTCATTCTATGAAGCCAATATCACCCTGATACCTAAACCAGACAGAGACACATCAAGGAAAGAAAATTTCAGACCAATATCCTTAATGAATATCGACGCAAAAATTCTCAACAAAATTTTAGCAAATTGCATACAAAAATATATTAAAAAGATAGGGTACCACGATCAAGTGGGTTTTATCCCAGGGATGCAAGTTTGGTTCAACATCTGGAAATCAATAAATGTCATTCACCATATCAACAGACTAAAAGTTAACAATCACATGATTATTTCAATAGATGCAGAAAAAGCATTTGATAAAATACAGCATCCCTTCATGCTCAAAACACTAGAAAAAATCGGGGTAGTGGGAACATTCCTTAACATTGTAAAGGCCATCTACACTAAGCCCATGGCCAATATCATTCTAAATGGTGAAAAACTGAAAGCATTCACCCTAAAAACTGGAACAAGACAGGGCTCCCCTCTTTCACCACTTCTATTCAACATCGTTCTTGAGACTCTAGCCAGAGCAATAAGACAAACCAAAGAAATTAAAGGGGTACGAATTGGAAAAGAGGAACTCAAACTATCCCTGTTCGCTGATGACATGATTATATATTTAGAGGAACCTGGAAATTCCGCCAGAATACTCTTAGAACTCATAAGTGAATTCAGTAAAGTAGCAGGTTACAATATCAATGCCCATAAATCCAATGCATTTTTATACATAAGTGATGAATCTTCAGAAAGAGAAATTAGGAAAAATACCCCATTCACAATAGCATTGAAAAAAATAAAATACTTGGGAATCAATCTCACAAAAGAGGTGAAAGACCTCTACAATGAGAACTACAGAACACTAAAGAAAGAAATTAAAGAAAACCTTAGAAGATGGAAAGATCTCCCATGTTCTTGGATAGGCAGAACTAATATTGTCAAAATGGCCATACTACCTAAAGTGCTATGCAGATTCAATGCAATTCCAATTAAAATCCCAATGGTGTACCTTACAGAAATAGAGCAAGCAATTATGAAATTCATCTGGAAGAAAAAGAAACCCAGAATAGCTAAAGCAATCCTCAGTAGAAAGAGCGAAGCAGGGGGTATCGCAATACCGGATCTTCAACTCTATTACAAAGCAATAGTAACAAAAATGGCATGGTATTGGTACCAAAATAGAAAAGTAGATCAGTGGTACAGAATAGAGGACACGGACACAAACCCAAATAAATACAATTTTCTCATACTAGACAAAGGTGCCAAAAATATGCAATGGAGAAAAGATAGCCTCTTCAACAAATGGTGCTGGGAAAACTGGAAATCCATATGCAACAGAATGAAACTAAATCCCTATCTCTCACCCTGCACAAAACTCAACTCAAAATGGATCAAGGACCTCGGAATCAGACCAGAGACCCTACATCTTATAGAAGAAAAAGTAGGTCCAAACCTTCAACTTGTTGGCTTAGGATCAGACTTCCTTAACAGGACTCCCATAGCACAAGAAATAAAAGCTAGAATCAACCACTGGGATAGATTCAAACTAAAAAGCTTTCTCTCAGCAAAGGAAACTATCAGTAATGTGAAGAGAGAGCCTACAGAGTGGGAGAAAATCTTTGCCACTCATACTTCAGATAGAGCGCTAATTTCTAGAATCTATAAAGAACTCAAAAAACTCTACACCAAGAATACAAATAATCCAATCAACAAATGGGCTAAGGAAATGAACAGACACTTCACAGAAGAAGATGTACAAGCAATCAACAGATATATGAAAAAATGTTCACCATCTCTAGTAATAAGAGAAATGCAAATCAAAACTACCCTAAGATTTCATCTCACCCCAATTAGAATGGCGATTATCAAGAACACAAGCAACAATAGGTGTTGGCGAGGATGTGGGGAAAAAGGTACACTCATACATTGCTGGTGGGGTTGCAAATTAGTGTAGCCACTCTGGAAAGCAGTATGGAGATTCCTCAGAAAGCTTGGAATGGAACCACCATTTGACCCAGCTATCCCACTCCTTGGCCTATACCCAAAGGACTTAAAATCAGCATACTACAGAGATACAGCCACCTCAATGTTCATAGCTGCTCAATTCACTATAGCCAGATTGTGGAACCAACGTAGATGCCCTTCAGTTGATGAATGGATAAAGAAACTGTGGCATATATATACAATGGAATATTACTCCACCATGAAGAATGATAAAATTATGGCATTTGCAGGCAAATGGATGGAATTGGAGGATATCATGCTAAGTGAGATAAGCCAATCTCAAAAAACTAAAGGACGAATGATCTCGCTGATAAGTGGATGAGGACATATAAGGGGGGGTAGGAGGGTTTAGCGTTAGGGTTAGGTTTAGGTTTAGGATTAGGGTTAAGGAGGGTGGTAAGAATAGAGGAAGGAAGGACTGTATAGAGGGAAAAGAGGGGTGGGAGGGGTGGGGGGGAAGGGAAAAATAACAGAATGAATCAAACAACATTGCCCTATGTAAATTTATGATTTTTAATTAAAATAAATAAATTTTAAAAATTGGGCAGAAATTTCAATGTGGTTTGAGTGTTGCATGAAATGAAATATTGAAAAGTGCAGATAGTTGACTTAAGAAAAGCAGGTATTAACTTGGAAGGCTGAGGCAGGAGGATCACAAGTTTGAGGCCAGCCTGGGGAACTGAGTAAGACCCTGTTTCAAAATAAAAAATAAAAAGGACTGGGGGTGTAGCTCAGTGGTAAAGCATCCCTGAGTTAAATCCCAAGTACCAAAAAATAAATAGATAAATAAAAGAAAGAAAGAAAGAAAGAGAGAGAGAGAGAAAGAAAGAGAGAAAGAGAGAGAGAGAACGAGAGAGAGAGAGAGAGAGAAAGAGAGAGAGAGAAAGAAAGAAAGAAAGAAAGAAAGAAAGAAAGAAAGAAAGAAAGAAAGAAAGAAAGAAAGAAAGAAAGAAAGAAAGAAGAACAGGTGTTAAACCCTATAATCTCATTTGGAACAAAATGATATAAACTTACCTATAGTATATACACATTCCAAAGAAGTTAAGAAGCATATATATTCATTACAGAATTGACAGGGAATCTTTGGTGGTAGCAATGTGAAGGCTTAGTTTTTAAGTTTTTGTTTGTTTTTATTTTCTAATATTTTACAATGCCCACATACTATTTTTGTAACAATAAATGGCATTTTTAATTTTCTGCAAATGGAGGTGTTTCATAGATCATATCATGCTACTTGTTTGTGAATTAGTTTTTAAAAATTTTTTAAAATTTTAAGTTGTTGATTGACGTTTATTTTATTCATTTATTTATATGTGGTGCTGGGAACTGAACCCAGTGCCTCATACATGCTAGGCACGCACTCTACCACTAAGACACAACCCCAGCCCTGTGAATTAGTTTTCTTTTTTTTATCAACAAAGAAAAAAATGCAAAAATTTCAAGTTCAAAACTATTTTTATGAGTTTAGCATAAATATATATAAATGTATTTTCAACCATAAGTTAATCAGTTTTACTGTTCACATTTGGAACAGTCCATTTTCATGTGCTCATATGTAGGTCAGGCTTTTCAAAATGCCATTTTATTTTGACATTTTTGTTTGTTGATTTATATTTTATTCTGATGATGAATTTGCTTTGTGCATACCACAAGGTTTTTTGGATGTAAATAGAACATACCAGTACTCTTCAAATATACCTATACTAGTTTTAAACAAATTCCAGGAGTGGTAATAAGGGAGTCATGGTGGTATTTACCTACCTGAAAAGCTTATCATCATCCTGAATTAGCTTGAAATATTGCTCTAAGTACAACCATAAAACTTGTCTTTAACCTGAGACCTGTTTATCAATAGCCCACATGAGAATCTCCCATCTAATTAACAAGCATCTATTAATTGAGTGCTAACTCTGCACCAAATACTCTTTTAGGTTCTGGGGATATATCAATGTATGAAAAACAAAAATACTTGCCTTGGTAGAGTGGAGAGAGGGTGTTATGGTTTAGATATGAGGTGTTCTGCAAAAGCTCATACGTGAGAAATATAAGAATGTTCAGAGGAGAAATGACTAGGTTATGAGAGCTGTAACCTAATCAGTAGTAAACTGTAGGCAGGTAGGGTGTGACTGGAGGAGGTAGGTCACTGGGAGTGTGCCTTTGGGGTTTATATTTTGTCCTTGGTGATTGGAGCTCTCTCTGTTTCCTCTTGCCATGATCCTGAGCTACTTTCCTTTGCCACATCCTTCCACCATGATGTTCTGCCTCCCCTTGGACTCCAGATCTATGGAGTTGGTCCACCATGGACTGAACCTCTGAAACCATGAACCCAAATAAACTTTTCCTCTTTTCATTGTTCTTGTCAGGTCTTTCAGTCACATCAATGAAAAAACTACTTAAAACAGAGGGATACAGTTAACAAAGCACATGAAGAAATTGTATGCTCTAAAGTTAAGGATGTCAGAAAAATTAAGTAAAGCAGGGTAAGGAGATTTGGAGTGTGGGGAGAGGAAGTAACTTTAAACAGGTGGTCAGGATGTATCTCACTGCGGTGACATAACAAGCAAAGACTTGAAGGATGTGAGGAATAAGCCATATAGGTACGGGGGAAATATAGCAGATAGAGGAATAGTCTCCCAGTGGGAAACATTCCTCATGAGTTAGAGGAACAGCACAGAGACCAGTGTGGCTGGGGTGCAATAAGCATGGGAGGAACAGAAACTCAGAGAATGTGGTCAGGGAGATAAGATGGGGTTGGGGGGAAAGATCCTGTAGAGCTTTGTGGGCCATTGTAGGTAAGGTCTTTGGGAGCCCTTGAAGAGGAGCAGGGGAATGATATATGTCTTAGATTATTAATGGGATATCTCTTGCTGCTAAAGAAAAGACCAAAACAGAAGAAGACAGTTCTTATAATCCAAAAAGTCATTGACAGTGATTAGACCAAGGTGGTAGCAATGGCAATAGTGAGATATGCAAATATTAAAGCAAATATTAAAGCAAATAAAAAATAGCAAATATTTTGAAGAAAAAGTCAACATGATTGAGATCAGGAAGCCTAAAGGTGGGGCAAGTTTAAGGAATAAAATAGTGTTGTTGTAAACATGGGAAGTGTGAACTGTCTATTAAGAATTGAATCTAATTCTTATTTTGATCATTAGCACCAGTTACTTTTTAGCACTAACTATGGGGAAAAATAGTGAGGAACTATAGAAAAGACTTCTTCATAGCCAATATACTTGTAGTCTCAGAGAATCAAGGCATACACATACGATTGCAACCTTCTCTAATATTTGATATTTATTTATTCACTCTGGGCAAATATTTATTAAGGCACTAGTAGATGCTCAGTATTGGTACCAGGGAAACTGGAGATTGACTGCTTAGTTTTGAATCCTGGATTCAACCACTTACTACTTGGATAGTCTCACTGTGCCTCAGAGTAGCATCTAGAAAATAAGGATAATAATAATACCTACCTCAGAGGGATGCTGGAAGGATTAAGTGAGATAATTATGTGCAAAGCATTTATGATAGCACAAGATTTAACACTATATCTCACTCATTATTCTCATCAAAGACTCTATTTTCCTTTCCAGTATATTCTCTCCCCTAGCCAACCCTAGTATAAACAGAAAAGAATATCTGTAAAAAGAAAGGTATGTGCATGAGACAATTGGCATGTTCATTTGCTTGACTATAGTAATCACTTCACTATGTATATGCATATCAAGTTAGTATATCAAAACTTCATTCTGGCCAGGTGTGGTGGCACACACCTGTAATTCCAGTGACTCAAGAGGCTGAAGCAGGAGGATTGTGAGTTCAAAGCCAGCCTCAATAACTTAGCGAGATCCTAAGCAACTCAGTGGGACCCTGTCTCTAAATAAAATATAAAAAGGGTTGGGGATGTGGCTCAGTGGTTAACCACCCCTGGTTCAATCCCTGGTACCAAAAAAAAAAAAAAAAAAAAAAAAATCATGACGAGTACCTCAAATACATACAATTGAAATAAAATAAAACAAAATGCATGATGGGTACAGTGAACAAGATCAAAGCCAAAGTCAAAGTGCAGATAATCTAGAAGCTCAGACTAGTTTCTACTGTTATGCCTGATCCACATACTGACTAGATCTGTATACATTAATTTTTCAGACTCATATACACTTGTAAAAGTAGATAAGGGAGCTTTTAGAACTCTCAGGACTCCCTGGGGATCATGAAGCTCTTCTGTTGTCACTAGTATGTAGAGAACACTGCCTCATTCGCTATACTTCTACTTGTCCCTAAGCACCCGTGGGTCAGAACAGAGAGCAGCCTGCCAGACACCTTTTGTGTCCTACTTTGGCTGTGCTTCTAATGTGAATCATCCCATCTGTTCTCATTTTCTTCATCTCCAGGCCTAAATTCTGCTGTTTCTTTAAACCCAGTTTGAACCTCAAAGGTCAAATGCTAACCTATGACTGTCTGATCAGATTTGCTGTGGTTCATGCCTGACCACCTGGCTCCACTAATGTAGAATCCAGAGTTGGGTTGTGTCATTATATGTGACCTGACACTATAAACTCATACTTTGACTTCTCTTTCAGGAAAATGAAAAACACACGCTTTTTCAAATGTTTGAACTAACTTCCTAGCCATGATCACTTTCTAGGTTTGGCATTTCTTTATTCTGCAAGCTTACATGTGAGGGTTAAGGGTGTTAAGATATAGTGCAAATGTGGTTTGGGAAACAGTGAGAGTACTCATGGTATCCCGAATAATGTCTAGGTTCTTAGTAACTTACTAAGAATATTGTCAATGATAATAATTTGTATTTATTGAGTGCATATATTGATTCGGTGCTGTTAACTCCTTTATATTCATTATTATCTATTAATATAGTAAATAGCCTATAAGGAAATTTTATTATTTTCTTCATTTTATATGTGAGGAAATAATATGGTTTGAGTATGATTTGTCTTCAAACTTGTTCAGAAGTTTAATACCCAAAGTCATCTATCCTAATAGTGTTAAGAGAGTGAAAAATGCAATAGCCTATGATGTTCAGAGGTGATGCCTTGGAAAGTGATTAGGATATTAGAGTAGAACTACCATGATTGAATCCTGGAAGCTTTATAAGGAGAGGAAGAAGAAACCATACAGACATAGAGATGCACATGTGTTCCCACTATGATGTGATACAACCAAGATGGACCCTCACCAGAGCTTAGGTTTTCTGGATCAAGGCTAGTACTTTATGTTGTTGTTGTTCTTTTTAGTTATACACAATAGTAAAATGTATTTTGATATATCATACAGACATGAAATGTCATTTCCCATTCTTATGGTTGTACATGATGTGGAGTTACACAGTTCGTGTATTCATATGTGAACATAGGAAAGTTATATCTGATTCATTCTACCGTTTTTCCCATTCCTAAGTATACCACAAGACTTTTTAGGCCTATTCTTTTGCTTTTTTTTTTTTTTTTTTTTTTTGTGTGTGTGTGTGTGTGTGTGTGTACAATTCATTACCTCATAGTTATTCTTCAACATTTGATGAATATGGGGGGACAAAAAGACTCCTTTATAGATATTTAGCAATCTCTGCCCTTTACTAAAAGAAAGTCCTTCTCTCTCTTTGTTTTTGACATGAGGGTTTGTGATGTTAAAGGAGGTATATTCATTTTGCTAGGGCTGTATAAAAAAGTATTGGTGGCTTAAATGGTGTGACTTAAAATCACAGAATCTTATTCTTTCATAACCTGGAGGTTAGAAGTCTAATATCAAGGTGTTGGTAGGTAGCTGCCTGTTTTGGCTTGCAGATAAGTTGCCTTTTTGTTGTATTCATGTAACTTTTTTTTTTTTTTGCTACTAGGATTGAACTGGAGTGCACTTTACCACTGAGTTCCATCCCAAGCCTGTTTTATTTTTTATTTTGAGACTGGGCCTTGCTAAGTTTCTGAGGCTGACTTCAAACTTGTGAGCCACCCCGCCTCAGCCTCCCGAGTTGCTGGGATTGCAGGCATGTCCCACCATGCCCAGCTCCCATGACTTTTTATCTATGTGTGTGCTTCCTAGTGTTTCTTCCTCTTCTTATAAGGACAGATAGCATTATGGTCTGTCCATATGACTTCATTTAACCTTAATTACCTTTTTAAAGGCCCTATTTCAAAATATACATTCTGAGATACTGTAGGTTAGGACTTCAACATATAAAATTTGGGAAACATAATTTAGTTTACAACAAATTATCTGATAGATTTGAGAGCTATAATCAAATAAATTTCCAACATCATTATGAGACCCTGTAAAAAATCAGAACCATCATCCAGATTTAAGCTTGAAACAGTTTTTGAAACGAAGAATCATAATAAACAGATAAACAAAAGCTTGAACCTACCCATTGCTAGGAGGAAGAAGTAAGAAGGGAATTAAAAAGCATCTAGATAATCTGGGAGAAAATAGAATTTCCAGACCTTCAAATATACAAAACAAGAAATAGTATACAATGTCACAAGTATCCCAATTGATCTCTGAAAAAAATTAATATATGACTACCCTTAATATTTATGTGAGGTGCTTATATTTTGGCCAACTGCTTATTTAGAGTTATGGCTTTAGAAATTATTATCCCAAATCAAAATTGGAGTTTAGAAAGGGTCACTCCAAGGCTGGGCAGACCCTCTATATGATTACTAGAAGAGCAAGACAAGAATATGGGATAGGAGAGTCTAAGATGGGATCAGAGGAGGTCTGCTACTTTAAAATTTTTTTTTGTTGTTGAAAATGTACACAATACCTTTATTTTATTTTTAATACTTTTAGTCATGGATGAACACAATAACTTTATTGTATTTATTTTTATGTGGTGCTGAGGATTGAACCCAGTGCTTCACATGTTCTAGGCAAGCACTCTACCACTGAGCCACAACCCCAGTCCTGAGGAGATCTGCTATTGAGTCTTGACAGAAAGTGCAGACTTCAGTAGAAGCTACTGGCATTGGGTAATCCTGTGGCCATCTGGAGGCCAACAATAGGAACTGAGATTTCCAATGGACCTGAAGTTCTGTCAGGACTCAGTGATCAGTCATAATCCTAGACTTACAGACATGTTGTAGAAACCAAGGCAGAAAAGCAAAGTCTAATTATAGGTATTAGGCCACATACTAGAATTTGATACACAAAAAGTAGTATAGCACAGCATAGGGACACCAGCAAGGCAGCTTGATTTTTTAACAGGTCAGCTTCTGGCTGGCCTAGGGCTTCCTAACTTCCTCTTGCCTAGGAGCATAACTGATCTCAGCATCTGGGGTAAGCAATAAACTGAATTTTGAGAGTTAAAAGGCCCAGAAAGACTTAGTTGCAAGGGACTCAGTACACCACTCGTCCCTATGGGATAACAAATGTCATAGCCATCTGTTCATTTCATCTTGCATTTAGGTTAATCAGATCCAGCAGCAAAATATTCCAAAAATGCTTCTAGAAAAGCATTCTTCTTGGCAGTGCTGAATTGACTCATCGTTTTCTTTTACAAGGGTACACCACTGGCTTATAATAGAGCTTGTCTCACACTGTACTATTCTTAAGACACCCCTACACAATCCTGACAGTGTGACTGGTTGTCAGTTCACAGTAGGGGTAGTGATTTCATCCAACATTAGCATCCATGTAAATATTCAAGTTTCATCAAATAATAGAAGTTATGTACTCACTTCTTCCCAGGACAAATTTAAGAGGTAAAAGGAAGGCAATAAAAAAGCACCTGGATTAACGAAGAGAGGAAAAAAATTTTTGAAGTTCATTTCTGTGATATATGTTGCCCTGAGGCTACACTGAAGCCATGCAGCCTCCCTGGGGCTTCTCTTGTATACCACCTGGAAGTGTCAGTTGGTACAGATTGTAGCAGACTGTCTACTTAAAGGCATTGACCACATGGAGCCTGTGACATCTGTGGTTTTGGTCTTTAATGACTGTGTACTTGATTCTACTTCTGAGATATGTATTTATCCAGTGTAGGATCTGGAGGATACTTAAAAAGTGATATAAAAAATTAGTCAAGCAAATTGAATCTCTGTGCTTGCATTTATTGTGTTTCACATTTAGTCAGTGTTTTACAAATAACATAGCAAAATTAATGGTATAGAATGTAATGGGGTTTCTTGTTCAACATTCGAATAGAAGAGTTAAGGAAAGAGAAACCAAAGGGGGATCAGACATCATTTTGCCAAGTATGGTGTGTTGAATTATCCCCTTGTAAAAGATATGTTGAAGTCCTACTCCCTGTGAGTGTGACCTTTTTTGGAAATAGGGTATTTGCAGGTATAACTAGATTCAGATGAGGTCATATGGGATAGGGTGGACCCTAATCCAATGTGACTGTTGTCCTTATAAGAAGAGGACGAAATAGAGAGAATATGGCCATGGGAAGACGTAGGCACAGACTGGAATAATGCTGTCACAAGTCAAGGAAAGCTAGAGGCTACCTGAAATTGTAAGAAGGAAGGAAGGATCCACCCCTAGAGGCTTTGGAGGAAGCACAGCCCTGTCAACACCTTGATTTCAGACTTTTATCCTCTAGAACTATGAGAGAATATCTAGATTTTATGGTTTTAAGCCACCCAGTGTTTGGTCCATTTTTACAGCAGTCCTAGGAATCTAATACACCCAGTTTTGTATCTCCTGTCAGGATTGTACTTAAACAGGGTCAATTAGATTTTAGAGCCTGCCAGGCAATTTTAAAGATCATTAGCAACTGGTCAGTTCTGGAGTTTGATTTCTGGAAGAAAGGAAGCCAAAGAGACCTAAGCTACCACATAAAATTAATCACTTTCCAGGAAAATGTACTCAAATAACTCAGAGCAGCTAATAATGTCTCCTTGGTGAGTGACTGGATTTTTTGAGCTGCTGGATTTGTGTGTGTGCATGTGTGTGTCTCAAAAATATTATAAGAATAGAAGAGGGAAGTTGGATTCTTAAATCATTCTGTTTATATTCATTATCAATGGACTCAGTGTGTGTGTCTCCTCACCCTAAATTCATAATCCCTAATCCCAGTGTGATGGTATTTGAAGGCAGGGTCTTTGGAAAGTAATTAGGTCATGAGGGTAGAACCCTCATGAGTAGTATTAGTACCCTTATAAAATGAGGAGATGACACATGGGATCTCTCTTTCCCCTAGTCCCCTTTCTGCCATGTGAGGAGGCAGCCAGAAAATGGCTGATTGCAAATCAGAATGTGGGCCCTCACCAGAACTGACCATGCTGTCACCCTGTTCTTGGACTTATCAGCCTCCAGAAACATGAAAAAAAAATGTGTGTTGCTTAAATGACTCAGTCTATGGTATTCCATTAAAGAAACTAAACTAAGACATTAACAGATTCAAAATGTATAAAAAATGCTATGTGTGGAATTAGATGGTTTGCTTTTTTAGTCAGCTTGCAAATTCACTTGTGGCAATCTGGGTCATGTCTTTTCCCTTGCAAGGTTTTCAACTATAAGTTATTATACATTCTAGCAGAGATTCTGCTTAAATCTTAGTAGTAATAGACAAATATCATTTTTATCCATGATTGATTAATACGCTGATATCTATGATGAATTCCTCACCATTCTTTTAGCAAGGTCAGTTATGGGCATATTTATAATACCATTAAATAGTTGAGGAGTTTGTATTATAAATGTTAAGACCACTTAGGATAGTGGAAGGGAGCAAGGTATGTAGTTAACCTTGTAATTCCATTATTATTTATTTATTTTTTTGGCCAGCAAAGAGACAGAAACATAAAGCTTCATCCTATAGAAATATTACCTTCTAGTGCTTGCCTAGCATGAAAAGTTCCCTGGGTTCAACCCCCAGCACCACCAAAAAAAAAAAAAAAAAAAAAGAGAGAGAGAAATATTACCTTCTTGCCATATCCTGACTTTTAGCCTATCTGCTCTGAAATAGCAAGGGTGTTTTGGTGTAGAATATTTACAAAGTTGTACTCCCACCTCCCTGCCCATTTCCATTGCTCTGATTCTGCAGCTGTCACTGCTTACCATACCAGGTGTTCCCACAGATCCACACACAAGTAGGCAGTTCACTCACCTAGAAATGATAAGGGGTCAGAACTTGGAAAAGTCAAATACTGAGAATTTCCTGGAGATTTTCAGAAAGGCACCATTATTGGTCATAGAAATTATGCAAGTAGCACATTTACATTCATTTGTGTAGGGAACCAATTTATCTAATAAATAAAACTAGGAATTAAAGTAGCTCATTTATCCAGATCTTCCAGAAATAAGTGAAAGCTTTTATGTATTTTGGATGCCTACAGATCTGACGCCCAGTGATCCTAGATATAGATATTTCCTGTTCAGCGTTATTGATAATTGGATAACAAACCCTATATTTTCAAATTGTAGTGGCAGAATCATATTAGCAGATGTTATTACAATATGAATATTTTGGCATTTTTTTGTTCTTAGAATGTTACTAAAATAACTGAGTCTTATTAGAGAAGATATGAGCTCATGCAATTTATATTTAGAGAATATTGAAAGCCAAGTGAGTTGGGACAATCAGAAGCCCAGGAGTGGGTGTGAGATTATTTAAACTCTCTGAAAGCCAGAGACAAGTAGTGGAAGTGGGGTAAGAAATTCAGTGCACAAGGTTTGACAGTATCTGTAAATAATGGTATACATTCTCTTTCTCTTGTTATTATTTAAAGCCAGGTAGTAGACAGGAGCTATAAAAACAGCTGGCCAGGATAACTTTCTTTTCACTTCTAAAAACTTACTGAACATTTTTAATGCCAAGACACTGCATCTTTGTGAGTGTATACAAATATTGATTATAGAAGGAACACACACACACACACCCTTTAGTCTCCTGAGTTTTTCAATTAATTTAATTTTAAATACTGTTCTCTGAATTGGTATATATGTTATCACTGAGGAAATGAAAAAATAAGCCAAAGATGTTAGCCAAAGCAAGATTTAGTTGTAAGTTCAATTTTAGGTATATTGAAATCAGTCAGACTTGACCTAAATTGTAGAGTACTGAACTTGGAAAGGACCAGAGAAACAAACAATCTTAGCCCTCTCTGTTTACATCTTCATTCATTCTTTTGACAAATTAGTGAATGTCTGCTATGTGTCAGGCTTAGTAATAGATGTTAGGGGATACAATGGTAAAAAGATACAGTCTCCATCTCAACAATCTCATAGTCTAGGGTGGTGCTTCTCAAACTTTAATGTGGTATAGATCCAGTGGGGGATCCTGTTAAAAAGAAGACTCTAATACAGTAGGTCTAGGATGGAACCTGAGTTTCTGCATTTCTAATACGTGCCTAGTTTTGACCCATGTTGTCGTTCCATGTGCAACACTTTGAGAAACAAGCACTGAGAGAGTGAACATGTGAGAAAACAAGTGTAATATGCCCAAGTAACCTGTCCAACGTCTTACGATAAAGCCTAGATTACCTATTGAATTTTAGCTCAATGCCTCCTTGTACTCATACTGCTCTGAAGAGTTTATTATTTGCCTTAGGTGCACATTTGAAGTTCTGATAATTGTTGGACTTAATGCTGCTAATTTAATGGTAAGAGTTACAAATTTCTGTTTGCATTAGAAGATGAATTGAAAAGAGAATGGTTGGAAAGGAGGTCCTCCCATGGAAATTCTAGAGACCAGGAGAAAGACATCCAAATTCAAGAAGGATACACAATGTGGCTAAAAAGAATCCATTAATTCATTTACTCATTTGTGTATGAAACATTATTTACAATCTACTCTATGCACAGACAATATCTTTACTCACTACTTCTACACCCATAATGCATTGTATAGCGCTAAGAGCACAAAGAGATGCCCAGTAAGTCCTTTGGGCTGCGTGGTAGTACTGCTGTGGCAAATATTATGGGAGAGCAAATGCATTATTTGAGATCTTTCCTCAAAGAATTTGAAAGCTATCTGTAAGAACAAGCCTTATTTTTTGCTACTCCAAGAGAATAATTTCTATCCAAGTAAGATTGTGATCTTATTATATAAACAACTGATAAGTGCTAGAGGAATTCGAAGTTGAGGGAAGTTAAGTATGGGCTGAGATTAGTCAGAAGTCTTGATAAAATACATGAAAATTGAGCTGAATTATAAAAGAATTGGAGAATTTGGGAATTGTTTGTGGAGGCACTATGAAAGTAGTTAAGAATGGGGGAAACTCTAGTAGGAAGGTACAGAGATAAAAATGATAAAGAGAAGTTTAAGTGATGGTAATACTTAAATACTTAATACTTCCTGCCTATGGAGGAAGTTGGAATGTGTGGGACATAATGTTAAGAAAATGGGAATATGGATAAGGGATTAACATGTCTAAGAAACGTTCTCTAAAAACAGACAATAGAAATATAACAAAGATTTTTGTCTTGTTCTGATTTTTTTTTCTAAATATCCTACTGTTACCATATGATCACCACCCTATTATTACTCAGCATATTTATTTAGTTAGTAGTCCAGATTTATCCAACAATAAGATGTAAAAAGTAATATGAACAGCTGGGTGTGGTGGTGTGTACCTGTAATCCCAGTGACTCTGGAGGCTGAAGAAGGAGGATGCCAAGTTTGAGACCAGCTTCAGCTACTTAGCAAGAACAAATTTAAAAAGGAGTGGGGGTGGGGATGGGATATAGCCCAAGGGTGAAATACTTCTGGTTCAATCCTCAGTGCTGGGGTGGGGAGAGTCAGAAAGTAATATGAATTATGTTGGAACTTAAAAATATTCATTTGGCTGGGTGCAGTGGCTTGCACCTATAATCCCAGTGGCTCCAGAAGCTGAGGCAGGAGGATGGAGAGTTCAAAGTCAGCCTCAGCAACAGTGAGGTACTAAGCAACTCAGGGAGACCCTCTTTCTAAATAAAATACAAAATAGGGCTGGGGATGTGGCTCAGTGGTTGAATGACCCTGAGTTCAATCCCCAGTACCAAAAAAAAAATGGTTTTTAGTTTGTGTGACTTCGGGGTGTGTGGCCTGAAGCAAGCTCTCTAATGTCCAGTTATCTGGCTGTTTTGACAACAAAGCAATCTTTAAATGCACAGCAGTTACCAACACTGTCTTGTAATACATTTAGAAGGCAGTGGCAGATATCCAGTGCAATCTTAGATTTATAACTCCTCATAGAATAAATCCATTGAACATTCTATACATTATCTCTACAGTATGTCTAAAGTTACCGCTAAACACTTAATGATGGAAAGATAATCAACATAGATTTACATTTTATTGTGAAAGTTTTCTACATAAATCTCAGGAAATTTCCATTTTTCATGTATTTGGCCCATGAATGACTTTGAAGATTACAAAAAAGAGGAGTTAGAGAAGATAAATCATTTGACCAAAATAAACTGAAGCAAAAATAACCCATTGATAATAGTTGATGTCTTCTAAAATTCCTGAATGCACTTTCCTGAATTTATTATGAACTTGACTCAAAAGTGTGTCAATCTTTACCAGGATTAATTACTTGGAATTCTCCATACTATCTTCTTGGACTTTGTATTCTTATTTTCCATTTTCTTTTAAAAGCACAGTTTTGACTCTGTCTGATCGAGTTTCTGATTTATTAGCACGTGTTAAATTCAGTTTTATCCCATCCAAAGTTTCTGCTTAGAAGCTATTTTTTGGGAATCACTTTAATGACAACTTTGAACAGTATGGAATATATGTTTTTATTTGTGCACAGATCACCATCTACAGCCCGGCCCATTCAGTTTCTTCATATATTCCTCTACTTAGAAGGTTAGGGCCTATCAACACCCCAGTGCACTTCCTTACTCTGACACTAACAGACAGAAATCCCTTGGGTCTTTCCACCCTTTGTTTGATTCCTTTAACTCTTGGCAGCTCCAATTCTGTCTCTGGCAGCTGTTGGGGAAAACTTTTTTTTTTTAAACCCTCCCTGAGAGGCCTGAGATAATTCTGGGAAACTTTACTAACTTGCCCTTCCACCCCCCTTGTGCTTTCTTTCCTTTGCAGATGTTTTGCCTGTTCATAACCCTAAATGTATTTCAGATGAACCACTGTAGTTTACAGTTGCTGCAGTTTTTCTCATACTAAGATTCCAAACAAGTTGCAACAGCTGCTAAGGAGGCTGGCAAAACGCCTTGATTGCTAATTTTGTGCTAAACTGCTTTTCACAATGGGCCATTCTATAATATTTGATACCGTCTTTAAAGCAAAAGATTTCTACCTTATATTGTTACTGTAGGTGTCACACTTGTTTCCCCTTCAAAAAGATTCCAAGTCCGTACCTTCCTAAATGGGCTTGATTTTATTTAAAACTCTTTAGAGAAGTTAGGGGTTCCCAAAATTCTCAGGCAAGCTATGATGGAGAAACAAGTAAGAGTGCTATAAATAGGGTCAGGTGAGTTGTACATAAATACACTAAATTGTACCTTCTGGAAACATTATCTCCATAAAGATGAAGGTTCATTCTCTGGGCTATAATTTGTAAATAGAAGGAAGGAAAACTGCTTGGATAAAATTGAAATAGACAGATTCAGATGTTCTTAGTGTGTTTCCAAGCATTTCAGGTTGGGAACTGCTAAGCAGTCTGAGTGTGAGATGAAGATGTGCTCAGAATCTCACAAATAAATCCACACTGCAGTAAATCTGCTGCCAAACAATGGAGAGTTCATTATATGTGTAACAAGAAGAGAGATGCTGCGCTAATGAGGAAATCATTGAAAACAGAATCTGAACTATAACTTCTAAAGGTGGCTACAATCAGTTGTTCTGTTGCATATATTACTGACTTAAAAACAAATCTTAACTGGATGCCGTGGAATATGCCTGTAATATCAGCTACAAGGGAGTCTGAGGCAGGAGAACCCCAAGTTCCAGGTCAGCCTGGGTAATTAGAGACCCTGTCTCAAAATAAAATTTGAAAAAGGCTAGGGATATAGCTCAGTGGTAGAAAACGCTTGCTTAGAATGTGCCAGGTCCTGGGTTCAATCCCCAGTAGAGCAAAGAAAAAAAAAATTAAACTGGAAAAACAATTTGATAATCTGATAAATAATTGCTAACACCATATTTAACACTGACACACCAGAGTACTTTTTTCCAAATATACTCATATCTATGTACACATTCCATAGTATGCTAATAAATTAATGAGAATAAAAGATTTCATAGTCCAATAAGTTTGGAAAATGTGGAGTTAAATCCAGCATCGTGACACGTACCTATAATCCCAGCGACTCTGGAGGCAGAGACAGGATGATCACAAATCTGAGCCCAGCCTCAGCAACATAGTGAGACACTGTCTCAAATTAAAAAATGAGAAGGATTGGGGAGAATGTATGTATAATATATCAAAATACACTCCACTGTCATATGTATCTAACAACAACAACAATAATAATAAAAAGGGCTGGGGATGTAGCTCAGTGGTAGAGGGCCCCTGGGTTCAATCCCCAGTACCAAAAAAAAAAAAAAAAAAAAAAAATTAAAAATCCAAAAATCTATGTTAAACAAGTTTTTCTTTTAATGCAGAACTTCTCAGAACCTTTAATATGTAATTTTTCATATTACATATGAATGTAATAAGAGGGATCCACTATTTGCTAGTATCACAGATATATCTGACCACAGAAATATTTTTCTAGAGCATTTTCAGCAGACAGGGCTCCTCTCATATTCTCATATGAATATTCCCCGGAATATTCATTCCTTGGCAAACACTGACACAGTTTTCAGCCAGACATGAACCAGTGTGCACTAAACTTCCCTTAGTAGTTACTCTTGTGTGACTCACCACAGACAGGTGTCATGCTAGTGAAATGGCTAGACTTTGTTTTGCATCAGAATCAGCTAAGGATGTTTGTCAAAGGGCAGGCTCTGAGCTCTTCTCCGATTCAGCAAATCTGAGTTGAGTTCCAGGAGTTTGCATTTTAATAAGTATCAAGTGAGGTTTCTGATTTGGGTGTCTATCGTTTTCACTTTGAGAAACAGAAAGTGTGGGTCATTGATAAATGATAAAACATGAATATAACTGATTAATGTGATTTTGAACTCATAAGTTTAATAATACTGATGCTGCATATTGAAACTGGGACATTATGCAAGTTTATTGATGAAAGGGCAATATGGATAAAATTTCACATTCAGTTGTCAGGTATCAGTCATCATGAATACACATGTGCCAACCATGGACTTGTTGACTCACTGATATCATAAAGGTAACTTGCATTTTTGATCATGTGGCATATAACTGAAAGTAAAGAAGATGCCCTTCCCTTGAACCTCAACTTGCACTTCCTCTTCTGGCAATAATTGAAATTCTCTGCATATTGCATATTTTGGGCTTCATGCCTCTGCTCATGCTATTCTCCTTGCCTGAAATGTCTTTTTCTTTGTTTCTTTCCCTGGCAAATCTGTTCTCTGTTGAGCGCAAACATATATGAGTGGTTTGAAATGGGCATAACATTTAGACAGGTAAACAAGTAGTGATTGAGGCTGGTAACATATGTGCAAGTATATAGTTGCTGGGGCAGGAATAGTATTTGTTAGTCTGAAACAGTTACTAAAGATAGCATTAAGTTGCAAGGCAGGTTCATACGGACTCAGGTGATTCACAAAGTTCCAGAAATTCAGCAATTCAGGAAGGGATTATTCAGAAGAGAAGCAGTTGAAATTGAATCTACTTTCCAAGAGCTGTTTTTTTTTTAAACCTCATTGAATTTTGCTGATTGTGAAATTTGGTTTGTTGGCTGCTTGGTAAATATTTCATCTCTTTTTACGTCTTACCCTACATGGGTGCATCTTAGTAACAGCACTTTAACATGCATCAATAACGATTATTGATTATGGACTAAATGGGATGGTCTTGCCTACTAGGTAGACTTGGATATCAATCAAAGCACTTATTTTTAATCATTTTGAAATAAAAACAAATATCAATGCCATCATATCAAAGTCCTTTAAGTCTTCGACTAAAGGAAGCAGCTTGTCTTGCCATTTCCATCATTCACTTTTGGTGCTTCACTTTTTATCATAATGCCGAATATCTGCCATGGTAGACATATACTGGCAGATGGAGATGATCATAATGTTTGATAATGGAGAAGAATTCTATTTAAGTTTTTTAGAGATGTTAGACCTCTCTCCCTTCTAGTATAAGACCTTTTCCTGGGAAATAGAAAAGAAAGGATATTGCATTTAGTTATGATTTATGAATGTCAGGATTTAAGTGTCGTAAGGCTTTGTGAGAACGGAAGAAATAGTGGAAACAGGAAGCCTGGCTGCCATAAGCACATACATAATAAGTAATTAATTGGCTACAGACATGATGGAACCTACAGAGAACATTAGAAAACAGTATTGTACATGAAATGTATTAACGTTAATATTGTGAACAGCTGGATGGCTGGATGTTTGATAACGGAGCAAGTCATTTTAATTTGATCTAAGCTTCAGCTTTTAATTGAATTTATCAGAACATGGGAGAAATTAACAGGCAGCTTCTGGCAATTCAAAAACAATATTTTGGCTCAGAGTCTAATCTTCTCTCTAAATTTGGGAAATCTGGATCTGGATGAAGACGGAGCAAAGAAAAATCATGCTGTAATACCAAGGACAGAAGATTTATGTTTCTCATTTCAAATAAATGCAGATTGTCACTGTTTGTTGGAAAGGTAACTATTTCTTTGAACATAATCATATCTTATAGTGACTAACAGGTCAGTTCTAATTATTAGATGGTTGGTTGGATCAGTTACATGACTTTTTCCTCTGTGAAAAGTCAAGAATATCATGTAGAAACATTTTTCAAAGACCTGCAAAGGAGAGCAGTGTGCTGAGGCCTGAGATGAATCTTCTTGGTTAATAGACCCCAGAAGAGCTGGACAAAAAACTTTTATTTATTTATTTTATAATGGGACCCTGTGTCTTTTCACTAAGGCTAGCTAAAACGTATGTGTTCAAAATTGCTGCTTCCTACAAGAAATATAAAAGATCATCAGTTTTCTTTTCCTGAAAAGGGTACCCTGGGCAAACACATTTGTATCCCACTAACCTCAGTGTATAATCTAACCTGTCACTGTTTTGCATCCTCAGATGAAATGCTTTATCATTTTATTCCATCATTTGGTGGAACAATGCAAGGCAGAACAAACTATTCAGTGGTGGATGATATGAATCATATTCTGGAGAAGGGGGGTGGCTCAGGATGAAGTGTAGTTTCTCTTCCCCCTGCTGAAGTGATGGATCTCTTCTGTTCATCTTTTGTTTTATAAAAGAACAGATTCAGTTGTTTTCATCTAGTTCCCAAATCATATCAAGCAGAAAGTTGACTTTTTCAAAAATTGTGCGGCAAATACGGAATAAGCCAGTTTAATGGTCATCTCCTGAAGAACTTTCCCCTGATTATCTTTGTCTTGGTTGATTTCTCCCTTTACTTGTATTCTGTGGCATTTCATATACAATTTGGAGTGCATTATTAGACTTATTTTTATTCTTTTCCTTTTCATATGTCTATCTTAGATCTCATTCTAAATAATAAGCTTGTGAAGAGTAGAGATTCTTTTATGTTTTGCATCTTCTATAGCATCTGAAAAAACTGCTATATACACTACAGGTACTTAGTAGAAATGATTAAAATATTTTCATAAGTGTTCTTGAGTAGTCCCTTTGTTGGCAAAGGATACTTAACTATTTATTTGGCATCTTTAAAAAAAGCATGGAAGTCCTCTTTGCTCTTTTTCCTTGGTAGAGACATTATATAGGTGCTCTGTCATTTCTATGCCTTGATATTTTTTTGTTCTGTAAATCATAGGTTGGAAATGGTGGATTGACACACAGAGATAAGAATTCATTTTAAAACAACTTTGAAAATTCAGCAACGAAGGCTTCGAGTCTTAGAAATAGTATATCTTTAAAGGACCATGTCTAGAAAGTGGTAAACAACCAATCTCTAACCTAAGAGGTTATGATCAAACAAGTTTCAGACTTTCCAGATAATTAGTGGTAGTGTGTGCTGAAGCAAGTGAAGAGCTCTAATGATTGCTTTGGTTCACTGTGGTTGGTAGGAAAGAGCAGAGAGGATACAGAAATACACAGCTGCTATGGAAGCCCAGGAATGAAAGGAATTTTGGAAGATAAAGTCAGTTTCTGATTATCTATGTATAGATAATTCACACCCCATGATGTATTTTAAAGTTTATCACTGGCTAGCTTTCCTGTTACCCAGTCTCTCACCTTTTCCCTCTATTTTGTGGTCTTTGGAAACTACCATTTAGTTCAATATCTAGATTAAACAAAATATAATCAGAAAGGACATTTTTGGAGGAAATAGTTACACAGGATGAAAAACAAAATACGAAGCAGTAATGTGGTAAATGCTGGGCAGTGGGTGAATGTGCTCCTGTGTGTTGTGAAGGCGGCTCTCCCCAACACAGGTTAACAACCTCATTTGCATCAATATGCAGGACTCAACTGAATGAACTAATTAGAAACTCTGTAAATAATACTGATTGCTACTTGCTGTTACTATAGATATTGGTCAGACAGAATTTGGACCCCATGGGACATTATATATTTTCAATCTGTTTAATCAATTGCTGAACAATGTGTAGACAAGAAGGTCTTTAGAATCCATGCAACGATATTAATAGATTCAATGTTTCCGAAAGTATATGTCGGTGACCTCTCTGTTCTGAACCTGTACAGAATTCACTCAAAGTAGAGAGAAAGATATCCTTGTGGGAATTTGACATGGGATGGCTGAGGAGAATGATATTCTCTGTTACCTCCAATACAGCACATGTATTAATCTTTGCCAAAGTAGGTTATTAATGGGATGTCCTTAAAAGATGAAAGTTATCTGACTATAAATTTGATTGGAGGTAGATAGTCCAGAGTTGTGCTTTTTTAGAACTGATTTTTTTCCCCTTGTATTTAACTCTTTCTGTGTATTTCTCTTGTCTCTACGGGACAAGTGTAGACACATTAAAAACTAAGACTGTAGCTCATTCACTTTTCTTTCGTATTTCCCATAGACTGCAGAATGGTCTGCACATGTTAGGTCCTGGATAAATGGTGTTTGGCTGAATGAATAATTGGTTGAATCTATTTTCTTCACGTGTATCAATGTCCATTTCTTCAACACAGAGAAGTGTCTTTTCTTAAAGAAATCAAGAGATAGAAGCTTCCATGGCCCATTAATATTTGTCACTCACAAAATGAAGGGCTTCTTACAATGTCTGACATCCATACCATTTTCTGTGCATACAATAGTATGTATAGACATCTACATATGTATATCTATAATAACATATGTATAATTATAACATTTCTTTTCTGATACTTCTTTTTATTTCTCCTATTGTACTTGTACTTTATCATAAAATATAAAAAAAAATTTAGTCCTCTAAGAGACATCCTCAATTTTCATCTTCATCTTTCCAAACATGGCTGGTTACCAATACTACATACACTTTGCTATCATAGGGTGGCAGTATTATTTTAAAATAGCCTTAAATATTTATTTTTCTCTTGAAATGGAACCACCATTTGACCCTGTTATCCTACCACTTGTTATAGAACCAAAGGACTTAAAATCAGCATACTACAGTGATGCAGCCACACTAATGTTTTCAGCAGCTTAATTCACAATTGCTAAATTATGAAACCAGACAAGGTGCCCCTCAACAGATGAATGGATAAAGAAAATGTGGTATATATTCACAATGGAGTATTACTCAGCCATAAAGAAGAATGACTTTATGGCATTTGCCAGTAAACAGATGGAACTAGAGAATATCATGCTAAGTGAAATAAGCCAATCCCCAAAAAACCAAAGGTTGAATGTTATGTCTGACATGCAGATGCTAAAACACAATAACAGGAGGAAGGGAAGAACAGAAGTTCATTGGATTAGACAAAGGGTAATGAAGGGAAGGGGGATGGGAATAGGAAAGACAGTAGATCAAATCAGACATAACTTTCCTATGTTCATATATGAATACATGACCAGTGAAACTCCATATCACGTTCAACCATAAGAATGGGATCCTAATTAGAATAAATTATACTCTATGTATTTATAATGTGTCATAATATGTTCTACTGTGATGTGTATCTAAAAAGAGCAAATAAAAATAAAATAAAAAACTATTTTTCGGGGTGTTTCAAGATGGCAGACTAGAGGGTGGCTGCATTTCATGTTGCTCCAGGACTCAGGATTCAAGAAGAGAAGATATGGAGAGACTTGGGACCAACTCAAAGCCACCAGTGAACTCTGACAACTGGGAGCATTGTCAAGGAGGCTGTTCAGCATGACGCTGGGACTCGGAGCAACCCACCAGGGCTCCGGTGGCTGCCCATAGGAGGAGGTGCATGGTGAGCTGTTTGGACTCAGAGCGACCGCTCCTGAACACGGGGGGCTGCCCAGAGGAGGAGGAGGAGCGCGGCGGATCGCTTGGACTCAGAGTGACTGCACCAGAGCGCTGGGCGGCTGCCCAGAGAAGAAGGTGAGCGGTGAGTTGTTTGGACTCAGAGCGACTGCTCCTGAACACCAGGGGGCTGCCCGGAGGAGGAGGAGGAGGAGTGTGGCGGGTCACTAGGTCTTGGAGCAGCTGCACCAGAGTTCCAGGTGGCTGCCAGGAGGAGGAGGCGTGCAGCAGGTTGCTTGGACTCAGAGCGACCACTCCTGAACACCAGGGGGCTGCCCGGAGGAGGAGTGCAGCGGATAACTTGGACTCGGAGTGACTGAACCAGGGCTATGGGCAGTTAGCAGGAGGAGGAGGTGCGCAGTGAGTTGCTTGGACTCCTAGCGACCGCACCGGAACACCGGGTGACTGCCCGGAGGAAGAGGCATGCGGCGGGTCACTGGGACTCGGAGCGACAGTACGAGGCTCCAGTTGGCTACTCAGAGGAGGGGCCGCATAGCCAGGTGATTAGGTGCAGACCAGGGTCCCAGGACCTAGGCGGCTTCTTGGTGGAAGAGCCGCACAGAGACAAGCTGAGGGGTGGAGTGAAGGTTCCAGGACTGCAGGCAGATTCTCAGGAGAGGCAGCCTAAGGAGACGTGTCTGCGAAGGGCGAGGCTCCCAGGCCCAGGAGGTAGGTCTGGGCCCCTGGGAACGTTGCAGAGGAAGGCAGCCCAGCCCAGGCAGTAGTTGTGGATTGAGGGGAACCTCTAGGAGGGGAACTGACCAGTGAGACCTCCCCATCGGGTGACTCTTCCCTGCTGGGTGAGGTTTTCCCACAAGGACGGTAAAACCAGAGACACAGGCCCAAACAGGCCTTGCCTCAGCCCACAGCCTAGTTCCCCTTTGGATGACCATTGGTCAACAAGTGGAGGCACCTCTGCCCACTAGCAGGGAATATACCCCACCTGAATGTCACCACCCCAAGAGAGGCAGCTTCCTTGTGGAGCTCCAAGACTTCAGGCTACTGAAGGCTAAGAGGGGATATACTAGAAACCTTCAGGGACATTATAAGTCAATAGAGGAAATCTGCAATATCTCAGCGGTCCACTGATACCAGACCAATATGAGAAAACAAGGGAAGAAAATGCCCCAAACAAATCTAGATGTTACATCAATAAAATCCAATGACAGCATGGCAGAAGAAATGACAGAAAGGGAGCTCAGAATGTACATGATTAAAATGATCAGGGAAGCAAATGATGAGATAAAAGAGCAAATGGAGGCATTGAATGATGAGATGAAAGAGCAAATGCAGGCACTGAATGATCACACCAATCGACAGTTAAAAGAGCAAGTATAGGAAGCAAAAGATCATTTCAATAAAGAGCTAGAGATATTGAAAAAAAACAAACAAACAGAAATCCTTGAAATGAAGGAAACAATAAACCAAATTAAGAACTTCATAGAAAGCATATCCAATAGGATAGAACACCTGGAAGACAGAACCTCAGACATTGAAGACAAAATGTTTAACCTTGAAAACAAAGTTGACCAAACAGAGATGATGGTAAGAAATCATGAACAGAATCTCCAAGAACTATGGGATATCATGAAAAGACCAAATTTAAGAATTATTGGGATTGAGGAAGGCTTAGAGAAACAAGCCAAAGGAATGAACAATCTATTCAATGAAATAATATCAAAAAATTTCCCAAATCTGAAGAATGAAATGGAAAACCAAGTACAAGAGGCTTATAGGACTCCAAATACACAAAATTACAACAGACCCACACCAAGGCACATTATAATGAAAATACCTAACATACCAAATAAAGACAGAATTTTAAAGGCTGTGAGAGAAAACAACCAAATTACATTCAGGGGGAAACCAATACGGTTATCAGCAGATTTTTCAATCCAAACTCTAAAAGCTAGAAGGGCCTGGAACAACATTTTTCAAGCCCTGAAGTAAAATGGATGCCAACCAAGAATCTTATACCCAGCAAAACATACCTTCAAATTTGACGACGAAATAAAATCCTTCCATGATAAACAAAAGCTAAAAGAAATTACAAAAAGAAAGCCAGCATTACAGAACATTCTTAGCAAAATATTCCATGAGGAAGAGATGAAAAACAAAGAAGCAAATCAGCAAACGGAGGAATTATCCTAAAGGAATTGTCAAATAAAGGAGGAACAAAGTCGTGTCAAAAAAATAAATAAATAAAATTTAAAAAATGAACCAAATGACCGGGAATACAAATCATATCTCAATAATAACCCTGAATGTTAATGGCCTGAATTCATAAATCAAAAGACATAGACTGGCAGATTGGATTAAAAAGAAAGATCCAACAATATGTTGCCGGCAAGAGACTCACCTCATAGAAAGAGATACCCATAGACTAAAGGTGAAATGATGGGGAAAAACATACCATGCACATGGACTCAGCAAAAAAGATGGGGTATCCATCCTCATTTCAGATAATGTGGACTTCAAGTCAAAGTTAGTCAGAAGGGATAAAGAAGGACATTTCATACTGCTTAAGGGAGGCATAAATCAACAAGACATAGCAATCATAAATATCTATGACCCAAACAATGGCTCATCCATGTATGTCAAACAAATCCTTCTCAATTTCAGAAACCAAATGGACCATAACACAATAATACTAGGTGATTTTAACATGCCTCTCTCACCACTGGATAGATCTTCCAAACAAAAATTGAACAAAGAAACCACAGATCTCAATAACACAATCAATAATTTAGACTTAACAGACATTTATAGAATATACCATCCAACCAAGAGCGAATACACTTTCTTCTCAGCAGCACATGGATCCTTCACTAAAATAGACCATATATTATGCCACAAAGCTAATGTTAGCAAATACAAGAAGATAGAGACACTACCTTATATTCTATCAGATCATAATGGATCGAAATTAGAAATAAATGAAAGAGTAAAAAACAGAAACTACTCCAACACCTGGAGATTAAACAATATGCTATTATATGATGAATGGATAACACAAGATATTAGGAAGGAAATTAAAAAATTCTTAGAGATAAATGAGAACAAAGAAACATCATATCAAAATCTCTGGGACACTATGAAAGCAATACTTAGAGGAAAATCTATTTCATGGAGCACATTCAATAAAAGAAGTAAAACTCAACAAATAAACGACCTAACACTACAGCTCAAAGCCCTAGAAAAAGAACAGATCAACATCAAAATAGTAGAAGACAGGAAATAGTTAAACTCAGAGCTGAAATCAACGAAATTGAAACAAAAGAAACAATCGGAAAAATTGACAAAATAAATAGTTGGTTCTTCGAAAAAATAAACAAAATTGATAGACCTTTAGCCACACTAACAAAGAGACGACGAGAGAAAACACAAATCACTAAAATTCGGAAAGAACAAGGAAATACCACAACAGACAGGATTGAAATACAAAACATAATTAGAAGCTATTTTGAAAATCTATACTCCAACAAAACAAAATTTCGAAGACATCGGCAGGTTTCTAGAGACATATGAATTGCCTAAACTGAACGAGGAGGACATACACAATTTAAATAATCCAATTTCAAGTAATGAAATAGAAGAAGTCATCAAAAGCCTACCAACAAAGAAAAGTCCGGGACCAGATGGGTTCTCAGCCGAGTTGTACAAAACCTTTAAAGAAGAGCTCATTCCAATACTTCTCAAAGTATTCCATAAAATAGAAGAGGAGGGAACCCTCCCAAACTCATTCTATGAAGCCAATATCACACTGATACCTAAACCAGACAGAGACACATCGAGGAAAGAAAATTTCAGACCAATATCCTTAATGAACATCGACGCAAAAATTCTCAACAAAATTTTAGCAAATCGCATACAAAAACATATTAAAAAGATAGTGCACCATGATCAAGTGGGTTTCATCCCAGGGATGCAAGGTTGTTTCAACATCAGGAAATCAATAAATGTCATTCACCATATCAATAGACTTAAAGTCAAAAATCACGTGATTATTTCAATCGATGCAGAAAAAGCATTTGATAAAATACAGCACCCCTTCATGCTCAAAACACTAGAGAAAACTGAGGTAGTGGGAACATTCATTAACATTGTAAAGGCCATCTATGCTAAGCCCATGGCTAATATCATTCTGAATGGTGAAAAACTGAAAGCATTCCCCCTAAAAACTGGAACAAGGCAGGGCTGCCCTCTTTCACCACTTCTATTCAATATCGTCCTTGAAACTCTAGCCAGAGCAATTAGACAGACCAAAGAAATTAAAGGGTTACAAATAGGAAAAGAAGAACTCAAACTATCCCTATTTGCTGATGATATGATTATATACTTAGAGGAACCTGGAAATTCCACCAGAAAACTTTTAGAATTCATAAGTGAATTCAGTAAAGTAGCGCGATATAAAATCAATGCTCATAAATCAAATGCATTTTTATACATAAGTAATGAATCTTTGGAAAGAATAATTAGGAAAACTACCCCATTCACAATAGCATCGAAAAAAATAAAATTCTGGGAATCAATCTCACAAAAGAGGTGAAAGACCTCTACAATGAGAACTACAGAACACTAAAGAAAGAAATTAAAGAAAACCTTAGAAGATGGAAAGATCTCCCATGTTCTTGGATAGGCAGAACTAATATTGTCAAAATGGCCATACTACCTAAAGTGCTATACAGATTCAATGCAATTCCAATTAAAATCCCAATGGTGTACCTTACAGAAATAGAGCAAGCAATCATGAAATTCATCTGGAAGAATAAGAAACCCAGAATAGCTAAAGCAATCCTTAGCAGAAAGAGCGAAGTAGGGGGTATCGCAATACCAGATCTTCAACTCTACTACAAAGCAATAGTAACAAAAACAGCATGGTATTGGTACCAAAATAGAAAAGTAGATCAATGGTACAGAATAGAGGACATGGACACAAACCCAAATAAATACAATTTTCTCATACTAGACAAAGGTGCCAAAAATATGCAATGGAGAAAAGATAGCCTATTCAACAAATGGTGCTGGGAGAATTGGAAATTCATATGCAATAGAATGAAACTAAACCCATATCTCTCACCATGTACGAAACTAAACTCAAAATGAATTAAGGACCTCAGAATTAGACTAGAGACCCTGCAGATTGTAGAAGAAAAAGTAGGTCCAAATCTTCAACATGTCGGCTTAGGACCAGACTTCCTCAACAGGACTCCCATAGCACAAGAAATAAAAGCAAGAGTCAATAACTGGTATAGATTCAAACTAAAAAGCTTTCTCTCAGCAAAGGAAACTATCAGCAATGTGAAGAAAGAGCCTACAGAGTGGGAGAAAATCTTTGCCACTCATACATCAGATGGAGCAGTCATCTCCAGAATCTATAAAGAACTCAAAAAACTCTACACCAAGAATGCAAATAACCCAATCAACAAATGGGCTAAGGAAATGAACAGACACTTCACAGAAGATCTACAAGCAATCAACAAACATATGGAAAAATATTCAACATCTGTAGCAATAAGAGAAATGCAAATCAAATCCACCCTAAGATTCCATCTCTCCCCAATTAGAATGGCGATTATCAAGAATACAAGCAACAACATGTGTTGGCAAGGATGTGGGGAGAAAGGTACACTCACACATTGCTGGTGGGGCTACAAATTAGTGCATCCACTCTGAAAAGCAGTATGGAGATTCCTCAGAAAGCTTGAAATGGAACCACGGTTTGACCCAGCTATCCCACTCCTTGGCCTATACCCAAAGGACTTAAAATCAGCATACTACAGAGATACAGCCACATCAATGTTCATAGCTGCTCAATTCACAATAGTCAGATGGTGGAACCAACCTAGATGTCCTTCAATTGATGAGTGGATAAAGAAACTGTGGTATATATATACAATGGAATATTACTCAGCCATAAAGAATGATAAAATTATGGCATTTGCAGGCAAATGGATGAAATTGGAGAATATCATGCTAAGTGAGATAAACCAATCTCAAAAAAACCAAAGGACGAATGATTTTGCTGATATGTGGATGATGACACATAATGGGGGGTGTCAGGGGTTAGTGTTAGGGTTAGAGTTAGGGTTAGGGAGGGGGGCAAGAAAGGAGGAAGGAAGGATTGTATAGAGGGAAAAGAGGGGTGGGAAGGGTGGGGGGAAGGGAAAAAATAACAGAATGAATCAAACAACATTATCCTATGTAAATTTATGATTACACAAATGGTACGCCTTTATTCCATGTACAGAGAAACAACATGTATCCCATTTGTTTACAATAAAAAAAAACTATTTTTCTTTTGTTTTTGCTAACTGTCTTTAAGTATTTTAGTAGCTCAAGACTGTATTAAATATTTAAATTAATGAATGAATGGATCTTGAGTTTGACTTATAGCAGAAAAAAAAAAAAAGAATTTCTTTACTGTCTCAGCTAGCCCCATGAGCACAGACTTTGGCAGTCATTTCCATTCTTCAGAATAGTGCTTGAAACATAAAAGATGATCAATGAAAAATTTAAAGGGAATGAATATAAATAAAGACAATATGATCAAGTAGCCATACAGATGTTCTGGCTGTTCTGCAACCTACAAAGTAATTTTCTACCTTAGGGTCTTTGTGCCTACTGTTTCCTCCTCTCTCAATGCTCTGTATACCCTCATGGTTAATCCCATCATTTTCTTCAGCCCTGTTTTAAAATGTCACTTTAAGTATGTTTCCCTTCTGTGGTCTGTTAAAACATTCTTCCTCCAACGGCCTCACCCCAATTCCTCTTTTCCAGCTTCACTTTGTATTTTTCATAGTACATATTACTGTGTATCATTCTACAGTATGTGTTTGATGTTGCCCCTTTCCTTGCTCTACCATGCTGTCACAGTAGGATTTGAGGTCCCCGATTTCTAGGATTCTATCAGTTCAAGGTCTTATCAGGAAACAGGAATCATTGTAGATAGTTCAACTAAAAACAGTTTACAGAACGATTACTTACAGCAGTTTGGGCAGGGGCAAGAGAATAAACAAGGTATACTGAAACTGAACCTGAATGAACAAGAGGAAGAAGAAACTTACTAAATGGAAGGTGGAGCTGGGAAGCAGGGCTTGCTTGAAAAAAGGGACTCAACTATTGACAAGAGAGACAGTTCACTGGAAGTAAGGAGGGGCAGGGAAAGAAATGACCAATTCTTCTCTCTTGCTTTATGCCAATCTCCCTCCAAATGCCTCCTGTTATTAGGAGATATTCTACCAAATGAAAACTAGCTGGCCAGGAGCCCAGGTGAATCAGTTCTTAGGGGTCAGCCTTTTGGGGAACAGAGAGGGTGGAGAAGCAGAGAATGGTTCCTGTGAGGGAAACAGGACAAAAACCACAGTTGTACTGTTTGGCTCACATCTGAATCTTTACTGCCCAGAATAGTGCCTAGCACACTTCAGGTATTCTCTCTCTCTGTATTTTTGGATTGAACCCAGGACCTTCTACATGCTAGGCAAGTGCTCTAACAATGAGTTACATCCCCAACCCAATAAATATATTTGAAAATAGAATTATCAATAATAGATGAGGGTTTGTAACAAAGCAACAGTGGCAGGTCTCATGTCTTCTTCTGGGGGAGATGGTAGTTGTCCAAGATGTGTTTTTAAGAACTTCATAGATAGCTACCCTGACAAGAGGGATATTCGGTGTCTTTTTCTTTTGTTTATTACTTCAACCCAGTCATCACTTATTTATAATGTATGAGTTATACCTGAACATTCAAAGATCCTGGGAGAATTTTTTCAATAAGAAGTTTTGGTAACTGCATGATTTTATTTCTCAAGGTAAAAGGTATTAAAAGATAGCTACTAAATTGCTTTATTATTACACAAAGTAAGTGAAAAGGATTTAGTGACTTTACTGATTAATTAGCTTAAACTCCCTCCTTGATTATGAGGATTCATGAGGATGAACAGCATAGACAGGGGACATAGATATATCTATGATCTCAACTCTAAGTCAGCTGCGTACCTGTAATTCTTTCCCTCTGCTTTATTATAAGAGCCATTCTGGCATCAATGTGGACATTCGATGAGAGGACAGTGTCATTTGCTTATAAAAGGAAATCAGGAGAAAGACCAAGTATCAGAGGGGAAATGGTGACTTTAGTTTGGATACGTTAAGTCTGAGGTGTCAGATACCCAAAAGGCAATATCTTGCTGGTAGCCAGCACACACAGGTCTGAATCTCAGGAAAGAACCCTGAAAATTATGAACACACAAGTAGTAGCTGAAATCACAACAGGATAAAATCACCTAGGGATAATTTGCAGCATGAGAAGAAACAAGAAACAAAAGCTTTTTGTTTTTGTTTTTGTTTTTTTGTAGTAGGAACTGAACCCAGGAGTGCTTAACCACTGAGCAACATCCCAGCCCTTTTTAGATTTCATTTTGAGACAGGGTCTTGCTAAATTGCTTAGGGACTCACTAAGTTGCTGAGGCTGGCCTTGAACTTGTGATCCTCCTGCCTCAGCCTCCTGAGCCGCTGAGATTACAGGTATGGACCATCACACTTGGGTACAAAAGCTTCTTAGGTCTACTCCCCTAGCCACCTCACAGTAAACCAGAAACCGCATCCTCTGTGCTTAAATGTCTTCAGTGAATGCATTGGTTTGGGATAACATGTTCCACAGGTTGCAGAGTATGGAGCCTAAAGTGATCTGAGAAGCAATGTCAAATGATGAATTGACATAGTAAGTATCTCAGACAACTCCTGCTAAAAGGTCTATCTGAAGGAGCTGGGTGGAGAGAGAATCTGGGTGTGAGAAAATGATTCTGACAAACCGTGAACAGCAGGTTGGAATGTCCTGGTGCAGGTGACAGGATGTGTGTGGGGGGAGGGGATAGGTTTCCTGAGTGCAGAGTCATAGCCACCAGGGCTTTTCACAGGACATCGGCATCTAAGATGGAGGGTAGAAGGGAGCTGCCAAGGGTGCTGAGCTGATCTACAAGAATGACTAAGAGATGCAGGGAGATAGAATAGTAAGTACAATGATCAAATGATCATTGATGGGATATTTTGCCAGAGCACAATTGAAGAGTGATGAAATAGGGAAAAAAAAAAAAAAGGAGAAAGAAAAGAAACAATTTGTTATGGTTTAGACATGAAGTGTACCCCATAAGCTCATGTGTAGAACAATGCAAGAAGGTTCAGAAGAGTAATGATTGGGTTGTGAGAGCCTTAACCCAATCAGCGAATTAATCCCTGATGGGATTAACAGAGTGGTAACTCGAGGCAGGTGGGGTGTGGTTGGAAGAGGTGGGTCATTGGGGGCGTATCTTTGGGGTATATATTTTGTAACTGGCTGTGTGGAGTTTCTATCTCTCTCTTTCTGCTTCCTGGTGCTATGTTCCCAGCTTCTTTCCTCTGCCACACTCTTCCACCGTGATGTTCTCCTCATCTCAGTCCCTGATGAATGGAGCTCATTGTCTATGGATAAGATCTCTGAAAACGTGAGCCCCCAAATAAACTTGTCCTCCTACAAAATTGTTTTTGTCAGGTCTTTCAGTCACAGCAGTGAAAAAGCTGTGAAAACACAATTCCAGAATATTGTTTCAAGGAACTTATCTGGAAAGGGAAGGAGAGGGGTTATCATCTTGAAAACGAGAGGAGGTTGGGGTGGGGAGGGGAGTGGGGGGGAATAAAGAAAGAAAAGAGAGAATACCAAATTGGCAAGGCCTTAAGCATTGTAAGGAACAGGGCAAAGAGCATGGTGGAAGGATTTGTCTGGAAGCTGAAGCTAAATAGTGAGACCTTTTCTTCAGAGATTACATTAAACAAAGTGAGGGTAAAGTAATAAATAGGTTTTGCGTATTGAAATGGGATGTTGGGGGAGTTGATATCTCAATTCCCTCTAAATAAAAAGGCAAGGCTAAAATAAGAGAGTTTGATGGCAGTGGTGGGTTGCTCTGAGAAAGGTGATAAAAGTTTGGAAGACAAAGAGCCGTGAAGCTGGGCATGGTGGTGCACGCCTGTAATCCCAGGGGCTCAGGAAGCTGAGGTTGGGGGATTGCAAGTTCAAAGGCAGCTTCAGGAACTTAGTGAGAACCTGTCTCAAGATAAAAAAAATAGTAAAGGTCTGTGGATGTAGCTCAGTAGTTAAGCACTCTTGGGTTCAATCTTTAGTCCCTGGTACCAAAAAAAAAAAAAAGAAGAAGCCACAAGAACTGGAGAGGCCCATAGAAATCACTTAATTTTGTGGTTTTCAAACTTTGCTTTTTCAATCAGTGAATCATTTCTCCAAATGAACTCTTTTGCAGAAGTCTAGCATATATAAATTAAATCAAAGTTTGGCCACTCAGCCGGAAGAGGTAGTGAAAAACCCTGACAGAGCCTCAAATGTTGTGTCCCTTCTTCCCACCACCTGCTTAATCTCATTGCCAAATGTGATTCTAGGGGCATCTCTGAGAAATGCTTAGGACTCCTTTGAGTAGTTTTAAAACCATTAATGTCTGAGTTTGATTCCCAGGATCACAAGGAAAAAAAAAACTTATATCAACAACAAAAAACTCCCAAAACCATCAATGCTGTTTTGTTGGTGAAGAAACACACCCAAAGAATGAATTAACTTGCCCACAATAGAGCGAGGAGTATAATCCACCTCTCCTAATTCCTAAACAGAACATTCACTGTATTACGCTATCCCACTGAGTGTGAACTTAAAATTAATTGTCTTCAATAATAAAAGTCTCCAAGTACCCTGAAGTTTTCCAACAACACTTACCCTTAGATAATCTTTCCATACCTCACATTTCTTCTTTGTTAAAGATATTAGAAAACATTTCCTACCAACCTCAACACTTTAGATAAGAAAGTACTATGTGTTTGGAGATCCTGGGAAGGAATTTTGCGGTACACTTTCAGTATATTTCTTGTGAAAATATAAGGCTTTTCTGGGGAAATCATCAAACAGAAATGAGAATAAAAAACGTTGGAACAGGAGACCCAGAGGCGCACCATGTGTGGATTGCTGCTCAGGCTGAATTGTGCAGACGTACAGTTTGGGTTTAGGTTGGATTTGGAACCATGGAGGTGGGAAAGGAAACGTCGTCCCCTCTAGTACCCCCGGCTGTCTTGGAGTGGAACCTTCCCCCTAATGCGCCCGCATGTATGGGAAGACAGTTGGAGGCTGCGCAGTACTGGTCTGATGGGGCGCTTCTGCTTGGGGCCTCCAGCCTTAGTGGCCGCTGTGGGCTGGCTCCCTCTGGTTTTCAAGGACCTGTGTGCTGCCCCCAACGAAGGCTTCTGCTCCACTGGAGTCCAGACAGAGGCCGGCGTGGCCGACCTCACTTGGGTGGGGGACAGAAGTATCCTGGTGGCTTCTCATTCAGGTGCAGTTGGATTGTGGGAACTGGATGAGAATTAGACACTTATTGTCAGCAACTTCTGCAAGTAGGAGCATGACATTGTGTCTACAGTCAGTATCCTGAGTTCTGGCACACAAGCTGTCAGTGGTACCTAAGACTTCTGCATTAAGATTTGAGACCTTGCTCACCAGATGGTATTGAATTCATATGGAGCTCATGACTGACCGGTGTGTTGCTGCCTCTCCCCATAAGGACTCCATGCTTCTTTCTTGTAGTGAGGATAGTAGAATTTTACTGTGGGATACCAGCTGTCCCAAGCCATCATCACAGATAGACTGCAATGCCTCTGGCTACCTTCCTACCTCCCTGGCTTGGCATCCTCAACAAAGTGAAGTCTTTGTCTTTGGTGATAAGAATGGGAATGTCTCCCTTGTGGACTCCCACACAGGGTTCCCTTCCTGGCCTTTCTCAGTGAAGACTGCTCACTTGCTGTGCTGGACTCAAGCCTTTCTGATGTGTTTAGAAGCCAGGCCCACAGAGATTTTTTGTGAGATGCTAATTGGTCTCCACTCAATCACTCCCTCCTCACCACAGTTGGCTGGGACTATTAGGTCATCTACCATATTGTGCCCGCAGAACCTCTCCCAGTCCCTGGACTTGAGAGTGTTGCTGAGTAGATTGGATTTAAGAAAGAAAGTAAACCCCTCATGAGAATCCACTCCTTCGCCCCTAACCCCTCAGTTTGTGAGACAACAGAGGAGTCTTGGATATTGATACACTCAATCTGTGCAGTTAGTAGGCATTGTTTCTCAGTGTGAAGGAGGCTGGAATTTGGTATCCTGTAGTCACAGGGAGGAAAAACTTTCCTGAAAATGGATATGTATGTGTACCTTAGTGTACATGAAGATCTATAGTTTTTGGTGCCAAGAGAAAGTAAAAAGAATTGTCCTCCATCTTCCTTAAGCACCTCCCTCCCCCATAAAAATTGAAAAAAGGATTTGATGCTTCCCATGTAGTTTTCTACAAAGAATTGGCCGTGCCTGAGTGAAGTATGGGATATGGTCATTCCTGGATTCTTGGAAGCAACTCATAAGAATAGGTACAACTTTTAATTTTTCAAATGGAGTTCGATTTACCATTATCATGGGAGATGCTTCCATTCACAAAATTCCAACCCAGCTACTTTGAACAAAGAGATAGGATACACTCACCACAGTTTTGCACAGCTCCTTGCCATTAATCTGAATCAAAACCCATTTTTTCTGGCTGAATAAAAAGTTTGGCTTATGCCTGTATGATGCCTCCCTGACCCCCATAGCTTTGTGTATATGAAAGATAAGTGTTTTTCTGGCATAGCTTCACTGAGCAAAGTTTAGGGGTGGTGAAGAGCTTAAAGCATTTGAGTGAAGCTAGAAAACTGACAGACTGTTACAAAGAAGTCTTTGTCACCTTTGCTACCCAAAACCAGTCTGAGGACTGATCTCCTGCCTCTGGGCCCTTCTGGGGATATAGGAAATCTGCTGTATTTGTAGACTCCTAAGATTTTGAAATTCAACATTGGGGAAAGAATTAGAAATACTGATTGGTTAAATAAAGAGTTTAGGCATTGTTTAAAAAGAAAAGAAACATTGGAACCTTAAAAAATGCTAATGGCCAGGTGTGGTGGTACACGCCTATAACCCCAGCGACTTGAGATGCTGAAGCTGGAGGATTTCAAATTTGAGGCCAGCCTTGGCAACTTAGCAAGGCCCTAAGAAGCTTAGCTTAAAATCTCAAAATTTAAAAAAAAATTAAAAGGACTGGGAATGTAGCTCAGTGGCTGAGTGCCCCTGGATTCAATCCCCTGTACAAAAAAAAAAAAAAGAAAAGAAAAAGAAAAAGAAAAGAATGCTAAGGTACTACATGTTGTCTTTAGTAACTTGTTTAACCTGGAGTTATGTTCGTGAGATTCATTATGTGATTGTATGTAACTGTAGTTCATTTCTTTTTAACATTATTAGTAATACACTAATATTAGTGCACTAGCTTTTAAGTGTGATCTTCAGGCTACCAGCATCAACATCATCCGGGATCTTGTTAGAAATGCACATTTGGGTCTCATCCAAATACCCTGAGTCAGAAACTTGGGGGTGGACCTAGCAGTTCATGTTGTCACAAGCTCCCCCAGCTGATTCTGATTATGCTGAATTTTGAGAATCACTGTTTCAGTGTTATGCTGGATATCTTACACATAAGCTTCTTTCTATCTTGTTCTGGCTCATTCTCTCTTTTTCAGATTACACAAAAATGAAATAAATTTCAATTAAATTTTTAAAAAGCATCTGAGCCATGGCTAAGCAGAAATAAAAAGCTACCAGGATACTAGAGGTGTTTGAGAGCTATTCCTTTTGTAGGCTTAGTCAGAAGGGCACATGGTAGGAAGAAAGGATGAAGAATGGAACCATGGAGTAGTTCAGGAAGAAGGTGAAGGTGAGTTAAGAGAGGATCCTTTTTGTAGCCATGTTATGATTAAAATGTCATTTAAAATATAGAATATACTTTGAAGCATATATGTGTATATCTATCTATTTATATATCTGTATTTGTGTGTGTGCATACACTGTGTATATACACGCATGCATGTGCACACACCTGAAATGATACATGTTGCTTAGAAAGGTTAACATGCCCCATTGGTAGACATGATTACTCCCCCTCTCTACTTACCCCTGCTTCTGAATAATTTAGGCCCAGCGGGGAGTAGCTTACTTTCACCACAGGACATAACTGCTGTTATTCAAATAGATCTTGCTGCCTTGGCCAGGCATTCTAAAATGAAATGAATCTCTATGTTACTACTTTGACTCCCTTTTTTAATTTTTTTTTTTAATTTTTTTTTATTTTGGAGCTGCAGTTGCCTTTGCAAGGCATCTCTTTTCCCTGCTGCTAACATCACATATCATCATACTGAAAGTGAACACACAAAAAGGAGGTAAAAAAGCATATCCTTTATTTATTTGGAAAGAAACCAGTTATTAACTGAACATTTATTCTTAAATGGTTTACAAGTGTTCAGACTGCACAAGGGTAGTCCACTTTGAAAGGTACCACACAGGGTAACAGTTAAAGATGTCATTGTTGTACAAGAGGACACAGAGGACTTTAACCTGCCAGATGCCTGGGGATACTCAGGGAAGAATCTCTTGAAAGAAATTAATTGTGCAACACACACACCCCAAGGAAAACTCCTCTAGCAGACAGAAAATAGCACCAAATGAGTCTTGTACATCTTTGAGATTTGTCATTTGCAACGTTTGGGGCCATAGAGATACTGGAGCAACAGTTTATCCTCTCTGCCAGACTTCTATTAAAGGAAACTAGATGCCATTAGAAAATCTCTTGTCCTCACCCTTGTCGAGGTCCCTGCCACTGTAATAACTTTCTGAACAGACTACTCTCCTCCTACATTATCCATTCTCCAGTCCCCACTTCATGTCATTGCTGGACTGACCTTAAAAAAGTACAAATTTGATTGTGTCCTCAGTCCATGTATTAGGATTCTCCAGAGAGACAGAGACAATAGGATGTGTATACAGAAATGTGGAAGAGGATTTATTGGGAATTGCCTCATAAGATTATGGAGACTGAGAAGGGACAGGATAAGTTATGTGCAGGCTGGAGACCCAGGGAGGCTGGTAGCGGTGGCTCAGTCCAAGTCTGAAGGCCTCAGAACCAGGGAGCTGATGATGTAACTCTCAGTTCAAGAACAAAAGCCTGAGAATCCATGAAAGGGGGCTGCTGCTGTAAGTTCTCGAGTCTGGAGCCTGGAGAAGCTGGACTTCTGATGTCTAGGGCAGTAGATGAACATGTACCAACTCTCCGGGGAGATGCCAGTTGGCCTTCTGTATTTGTTCTCTCTGTTGAGTAGATAGTGCTCACCCACATTGAGGGTGGTTCTTTCCCACCTAGTTCACTCAGACTCATATGGGTTTCAAGGAATTCCCTGATCCCATGAAGCTCATACAAAAACTGACCTTCAAAGCTGCCATAGTTTGGATCTGGAATATGTCTCCAGCTTGGTACTATTGGGAGATGGTGGAAACATTAGACGGTGGGGCCTAATGGGAAGTTTTAGGTCATAGGAGATGAGCCCTTGAATGAGATTATAAAAGACTGGTCTTCTTCTTTCTCTCTTTTTTGTATCCCCACCATGAAGTGATTGGTTTTGCTCCCACCATGTGACACACAACCACAGGTTCAAAGCAATGGAACTTCTAAAGCCATTAGCTAAAATAAACCTTTTTTCTTTATAGGTTGATTTATCCCAGGTATTTGTGACAGTAATGAAAAACTGAATAACACAGTAGTCTGCATATCACATCTTGGTGTTTGCTTTGACAAATTAGAGACCCAGAGCTGACTCTATGCCCCATTGATAATAATTACGCAGATCTTCATTACAAATTTTCAGTGCACTACTCAGTCCTGGTATCTTTTTACAATTTTATTATTATTTTTTCCCTTCATCTTCATCTCTTGACATGTTTTATCCTATTATGTTGCATTTAATTTTGATGGTTGCCTCAAATTCCTTTTGGAAATGTGGAAGGTGAAAATAAAGAGATGCATAAATCCTTCTCAGAGGATTGTTTCTCTGTTATCGTTGAATAAATTCTGAACTTCTCAATCAGTTGAGTTTCCCCATGATATGGCCTCAACTCACTTGCATAGTTTTATTGCCTTCTACCAAAGTATGTACACCCTTTGTTTTATCAGATTGGGTCACCTGTCTTTCTCCAAACTTTTCCCCATGTCTTTGTTCACGTTATTACCTCTGCCTGAATCATTCCCTTTCTTATTTCTGTCTGTCGAGATCTGTTCTATTCAATTTCACAGTTCCATTGCTTACTTCTTCTTGAATCCTTCCCTGTTCCAGGTACCACTTATGATTAGCCTGCTCTAGAACATTTGTTTATTGCCCTTATCATATTCTGAATTGTATTACAGTTGTTTGTATATTTAGCTTACACTGCAACCTCCTCCGTGCCCTGAAAAATGACAAGCTTCTTGAAGGCTGGAGCCATACCACACTCATCACCACATTCTCTCTACAGCATGCACTTCATTATATTGTAGGTGCTCCACAAATGACTGTTGAACAAATTTAAATGACTAAAAATAATAAATGCCACTGTATTTCTGTGTGGATAAGAGACCTCATCTTTCAACACTTGGATACATGCAGAGGAACATGGAACTATGCAGCACAACCCATTTCTACTACTGGAAAACCCAACCATAAAGGGTAGGTCGTGCTGTCACAGGGTCAGTAGCCCTTGCTTCTTTATGAAAGATAATTAGCTTCTTTTTATTTCAAAACAACATTATTCAGTGGGGATTGGATAATTTGGGGGAGAAACTCTAAAGAATGCTAAAAATGTAAACATGCATGGAAGAAAATATGGATACAGTAACATAGCAGCACTAACCTCCCTGCAGAAAATGAGGATATGACTTATTTCTTCTCCTATGCTATAGTCAGTGAAATAGTTGTTGCCCAACCTATCTGAGAAGTCACCAGACACTCTGAGTCAGTTTGAAGAATTTGATAAATATGCCCTTAGAGATGGAGAACAGGATACAGATGCCAAAAATAGATCTGATGAGTGAGTGCAGTAGAATTCGTAGTATGACAAAATCAGGAAGCTGGAATTTACTGAGCTGAAAACCATAACAGGAAAGCAAAAGACAATGATAATGCTTCATTCTTAAAGTCAATGCTGTTAAATAAACATATTAATATGCCAAAAGTTTAAAGTGATGCTTCTTTTTTTCTCTTTACTCCTAAATTTTATATACCATGTTGCTTTTTAAAAGTTTTTTTTTTTTTTTTTTTTTTTTTTTTTTGATACTGGGATTGATTCCAGGGGCACTTAACCACTGAGCCACATCCCTGGCCCTGGCCCTTTTTATTTTTTATTTTTTTTAAAGTTCTGAGTCAGAGTCCTGCTAAGTTACTTAGGACCTCACTAAGTTGCTGAGGCTGCCTTTGAACTTGTGATCCTAAGAATTATATTTTGGAAGTACATTCTGTTCACTACTCATCGTATACTTTATATTTTCTAATTAGGTAAAGAGAAAAAAAGAAAATAAAAAATGACATCAACTAGGGAGCACAAGGAAAAAGGACAAAGATAATTTCCAAGTAATTATTTTGAAGATTTTTGTTTAGGCTTGGAAAAAAGGCATTCAGCATGCTGTCGCTGACATATGGTTCCCTCTATGACCCTCAGAACTAAACAGTATGAATAATCCAAAGCTTGCCAGAATCCAAGACTTTTATATTAAAGTCATTCTTTTTTTTTCCTCAGGCATTGTGTAGCTGCTTTGCTGTACAACAATGGAAATACATTTCCTGCCTTTTTTCCCCTTTTTTCTTTTTCTTTTTTTTTTAAATTCAAGAGCAAGCTTTAGAGTTTAACTAAAATTTCTCTATCAAATAAAGTGGGGCAGCAGTACTTAGAACTATTTTTCTGTTTTTATTCATGACCTGGGTCACAGAAGAATGCTGGCTTTGAAGTCTTAAAATTTTTTTTCTTTTTTCTTTTTTTATGTTCAGAAGATATCACATTTGTCTTACACAGTCTAGTAGGGATGGTTGATTTTAGTTCTTTGTATGCCCTCTATTATTAATGATCCAAACAGTAAATGTATGAAATAAAACTGCCTTTTTGCATATGATCGATAACTTTTGTATTTGAAAGAATAAGCTGGCAAAGCATTATGTTTTTGCTATAGGTCTTCATAAGTCATCTACATAAAGGATGCTAAATAGGAAGAGGTAATAGTGACATAAGTATTCAGGTTCTGTTTTAATTGCTGTGGGATTATCAACATTTTTCCATATAGAATTCCCTTAAACAACCAACTAGGTGTCTGTCTTAGTGTTTTATTAAATTCTGATCACCTTCCACACCCTTATTAGAAACATCCTCAAATTCATTCAGGGGATGATATCACTCATCTCTGCAAAAACCTTAGTTTCTCCCCATTGTCTACTTATTCTTTTTAGTTTGGTATTCAAGGCCATCCATGATTTGGTTCCAATTCATCATTCGAACTTTACCTGTCATTAATGACTCCCTTGCCTATACTTATATTTCAACTAAACACACACATTTTACATGCTCCACCACACATGTTCCTACCACCATTACTTTTGCTCTTATTATACTCTCTCTGGATTATCCAACCCTTCATTTCCACCTTTATTTGAAGGTAGAAATCCTACCCTTATTTCAAAACCAAGTCTACATGTCCCATGTTTAACAGTCTTACTTGTCCTATGTATTAAAGTTTTTATCCTCTTTTCCCTGTTATTTTCTGTCTTAATAATTCCATTATTTCTGGAATTAAACATTATTTTGACATTATTTACTTTGTAATGCCATAGCAGTGTAGCAGCCTTTCTTATTCATGCCAATTGTTCACTTTGCTGAATGATGGGAGTGAACCCTTAATGTCCACCCTTAATGGCTCTCTGAACATTTCTCTCTTAATCATTTCTAAATGTCCATACTGTTCTGGTTAAGAAAACCTGGCATCCTAGCAATAGTTCTTTCCTTAAACCAGTGTGTGTTAGTTTTTTGTCACTGTGACCAAAATACCTGATGAGAACAACTTAGAGGTGGAAGAATTTATTTGGGGCTCATGGTTTCAGAGGTCTCATGGTCAGCTGACTCCATCTCTCTGGGTCTGACTCTCAGACAGAATATCATGGCTGCTCACAGCTCAGAAACAGAAAGAGGGCACCAGGAGCCAGGGACAAGATATATAATCCTCAAGAGCATGTCCCCAGTGACCTACTTCCTCTAGCTATTCCCTGCTTGCCTACAGTTATCACCCAGTAGTGTATTCAAATCATCAATCTATCAATTGGATTAATCTACTGATTAGGTTACAATTCTCATAATCATTTTTACCTCTGAACATTCCTGCATTGTGTAACATGAGCTGTTTTGAAGGATGCCTCTCATCCAAACAATAACATAGGGGAACCTGGTGACTTACTGATAATGATGCTTTCCCTCCTCAGAGATGAATGTTCATTATGTATGGAAATAACACAAATTTCATTAATGGAAAACAGAGTATAGAACAGAGTTTGGTCTCTGAATTAATATTTAAGGTCTGCATAGCACATCAGGAGAGTAGTCCCCTCAGACATTTGAAGGAATGACCCACCCATCAATTTAGCCTGTGGAATGTGTGACTCTGCAGGAGACAAAGCCTTGGATCCATCAATACAGCCACACTGGCAGACCTGAGATAAGAGTCTCTTTAGCTTCAAGCAGAATTTGCATAACTCCCAGAACTCAAGCCTCAGGTGCCAACAATGCTCAAAATAATCTTTACAATTGTCTCAGGGTTTAGCTATCTCCCACTGATAAAGGGTGTTATTTATCATTTCTTGACTCATCCTTTAAAAGCAAATGTCCTGGTTACATGTATAAAAGCTTGCGAGATCCCTTCCCTGTTTATTTGGTGAGTTAAGTTGGCAGCAGCCACCAGAGGGAAATTGATGTCTGTTAGTGCCACAGGTGTGATTTTTGCAATCTCTCTTTCTGGAAAACATCCAGGATGTCACTGTTTTGAAGGCTGGCTTCCCCTTGGAAAAAAAAAAAAAAAAGTAAACGTGTCCTGCACTATTGTCATACAGAGCTGTAGAAACAGCGAGGTCTAAAAGCCTCTTGAGAAATAAACACAAGTGACAAAGGATTAATTCTTTTGGCATTCTTTGTAGAAAACCATGTTCTTTTCTAAAGAGAAAACTCCTTAAAATTTGTCATTTGTGGGTCCATTATAAGCCCCTCTCTGGGGGGAAAAAAAAGAGCAGCCAAATGATCTGATTGTATGGGTGGTCTGACAGCAACATCTGTCACCCATTGACCTCAGATGTGTCACAGCTGATTTGGCTGCCTAGTGTAGTGTTGCCTTCCTTCTTCTCTGCTCCATGCATGTCCCTCCTAAAGCTGTGCCAAATGATTTGAGATTTTAAAAACAACTCCTTATCTCTAATGGTTTTGATGGAAGAGCTACAAACTAGGTAGAGGAACTCAAAGACATTAGACAATAGGTCCAAAGGCAAATTTGGGGGGCCAAAGAGCTAGAAGATTAATCTAGAATCCTGGATAATGATAAATACTTTAAAAATGAACCACCTATTGAAGGTCCATATCCCTAGTGTTGTAATGAGCTTGTGACTATTTATCTATGCCACTCAGAGTTTGTTATTATAAACAAAACAAGCAGACAAATCAATGCTGTGGAATACAAGCTTGATTTTTTTTTTTCGGAGTTTTACTCACATGGATGGATCAAAATATGGGTAATGTAGGTTCAACAAATGCAAAGTCTTTTTGATGCAGGATTTCTCAATATCTTTTTTCTGTTCCATGTGATTTGTGCATCCCTAAGAGGAAGCTGGAGTATATGGTATTCCCCAATCGTTTGACCCTGAGACTTGTTCTTTGGGGTCACCCAGTGGGATTAGCTCTTCTCTTGCATGAACACGGTGCTAGACTGAATATCTGAATATCCACTTAACAAAGCAGCATCAGTACTCAAGAAAAGTTTGCATGGTGAACTAGCTTTGTTCTTTACTGCAGATGGAACTTGCTCTATTCATCATAACATTCTGTCCTTGGCTTAACAGGCAACAGTGTAACTAGCAAAATCCTGCATATTTTTTGTTTTAGGTCACTCTGAGAAGTTAGTTTACTTATATTTGGATAAATAGTACATTTTGCACTTATGAAACATTCTTTGCTTGAGTTTCCTTTTAGAGTCTTCACACAACTTGGATTAAGGAGGACTACAATCTTATGTCTGGAGGGAAATCGGGGTCTCTACTAGTCTAGTAGGCATGGTAATTAGAGACTTTTGTTCTGGATGGAGTGGTAATACTGGGTCTGATGCAAATGGTTCTTTTCGTTTTATTCATTTCTTTAATAAATATTTATTGAGTGCTTCTTATTCCTATCACTCTTTCAGGTGTTTGGGACAGAATTGTTAGCAAATTTCTCCAAGCTCATGGGGGTTACATGCTATGGTGGAAGAAGATAAGCAAGTAAATACATTCATGAATAAATGATATGTTTACAAATTAGATAATTAATAGGAAGGAAATAAAACAAGGTGGTAAACTGGAGAATGACTAAGGAGAAGGGGTTCATTATATTAAAATTATAAATAATAATTTAAATTTCTAATCTCTGCAATGAAATTCTTAATGATAAAATGTAATATCTCTTCTTGATTTCATATATGTATATGAACACACACACATGCACCAAACACTTATAAAAGAGGAGGTCAGAATTGAAAGAGGAGGTAACCCAGTCATATGAAGCTCTAGGAGAGCAAATTTCCAAGTGCAAATCATGGAGTTTACAAGGAATGTTCTTTACCTTCTTTTAAGAATTGAATAAAAGCAATTGTAGCTGGAACGCAGCGAGCTAAAACATAGTGTGATTTACTCGATCAGTGGTTCTCAAAGTGTGGTCAAGTAACTTGGTAGCCATAGAAAGGCTAGCAAGCCATACTGTGGAGTCAATGAAATAAAAGATTGTGTCCTCAGGCATTCACCAATTTATGTAGGTCCTGATAGTTGTTTGATTACAAAAAATCAGAGAGATATTATTCAAGACAGTAGTTCCTCAAAGAATGATCCCTGGGCCAGCAATATCAGTGTCATCTGGAAACTTGTTGGAAGGATAAATTCTCAACCCCATTCCTAACACACTGAATCAGATACTCTGGGACTGGGAGCCTGGAACTTATGTTGTAACAAGTCATTTAAGTGATTCTGATGCTATATAGAGCTACAGAATCACCGAACTGGAAAATAACTGTGGGTGTGGGTATGGAGAAAGAGTGTCACTGTAGACTAGGAAGAAGTGTCTTCTTTGATTTATAAATCTCACTTCTCCATTTGAACTAATCTCCAACTGAGAAGGACTTAGCTTAATAATTCATTAATTCTTCCTGCCTGTATTAGAAGTAAAAAAGCAACACTCTTAGGTTATATGTAATTTCAGTTAATCCTTAAAATGACCCTGTGGGGTAGGTACTTTTATCCTTCCCATTTTATAGAAAAGGAAAAGGGGATACACATAAGAAACTTGTCCCAGGTCACACATGTACTAAGAGGAAGGGTGATCTGATTCTGGAGACTCATCAATAATTATTTCTCTATATTCTCACACAAAAGAACAGTTGGGGTGATTTGATCCTCTATAACATTGTTCAAACAATTGCCTCCCCTTTTGACTTTGACTTAAAGTCATTGAATGATTCAGAGGTCATCTAGTGACTCTTCTACTCCAAAGTCCTGAGAGGTGAAACATCTTACCTAAGATAATACAGACAGTTAGTGTCAGAGCCAAGATTTAAATCCCAGCTCCCTCACTTTTGACTCAGTGTTAACACATTTGATTGGCAAAACAAAAACAAAAACATCTCATTATAACATTATGAAACCAACAAAGTGAAGACACATACCTAGCAGCTCGTGTATTTACCAGCCTTGCTATTGTTAACACAGTGAGTTCTTTTCCTGATTCTGGCACCCGTAAAGGACTGTAGGACAGGGTTCCCTAGAGAGAATACTGCCACAGCTTGCAATAAGAGTAAACATAGTCTCCCCGCACACAGAATTTGTCAGTCTAGGGTACAAGACTTGAACATTAAATTTGATTAGTAATGCCTTTCAATGTGAAATACATGAAAACAAGAACATATGAGTAACTTTTCACCCAGTTCTTTTTCTGTTTGTTTGCTTGGTTTTGTTTTTAACTCCTCATTTCATTTGCAGTGAAATTTTGCCAAGGAAATGTATGGAAGTTGATATTCCATATGGTCTAAGATTAAGGTCTTATCACAAAGCTTCAGAAATATTAAACTTAAAATCTTTTAGACATACAAATCTGAATGTAACCCAGCTTTTCTGTCTATACCTTCTGTTCTACATTTATAAACGTGTGATGTATAATTTAAGTTTTTAATCTCAAATGTGTTTGCTGTATAATAAAATTCTGTAATAATAAAATGTACTACCTCAGCTTCATTTTCTTTATAAACATACTAACTATTCTTGTCATTTTTTCTTCATTACAGTGAGCAAATAAAATAAATTATTAATTCTGATTAAAAATCTAGTCTTGACAGCATGATTTTTTTTCCATTAAAGTCATTCAAGATGCTTTTTAGAGGTTTCTAAGAGGTTGTAAAGAAAAATCATATTTTGTGGATTAGATGTAATTGTAAGATACATTTTCTATTTATTGTCAGTCGCCCAAACATCTTCTGTTTAAAAAAAAAAAAGGCAAATGTCTTCAAAATATTTTGAGATGCTTTTAGCATAAAATTTATTTCATTCATTCTTGGCTAACCTTAAGATATAGTATCTACAGGAGGGAAGAATGTTGCCTTAAAGCTTTCTGAAGGGGAACTCCTAGAATTCATTTCTTAAGTATTTTTGAGACTAGAGCGTGTGTTGAGAAATAATGGCCACCCTTTTAGTAAGGCTCTGAGGAGGAAGTATTTTACTCAAATATCAGCTTCCCTTTTCTCCCTTCCTTGCTTTCAAGTAAAATTAAGGCTTTAGCAAAGAATACTTTAATAATAAATGTGAGTCATTTTGCTTCAATGCTAATACTGGGTTTTGCACTGCAATAAAAAACATTTCTTAACTGTTGTAGTTGCTGAAAACTGTGCCACAGATCAGTGCACTACAATATAAAAATTCTGGGTGTACAATTAGCTTTAATTAAGAGCTAGTTAGATTTCCAGGTAAATTGGTATCTTACTTCCCCAACACAGCGTGTTAGCAGCATTACTGCAACTTGAGGAGTTACTAGAAAGTGTTTTACTTTTCTCATTGCTGATTAACAAGGTTAGAGCAAAGGTTTACTTATGTTCCAAGGGGAAGGAGTTCTCATACTCAGATTAAATGTCTCACTAGGAGGTTAAGGGAGAGTTTTCCTTTTTGTTCTTTTTTTTTTTTTTTTTTCCATCAGTACATATATAGTTTTGTTTAATCAAACAGTATGTAGATACATCAATGGTTATATAGAGCCATACATACTCTCCAACATTTTAGAAGCTGTACCGGACATTAGGGAGACCAGCCATCCTAGTTTGCCCAGAACTGAGAGTTTTTCCTAGAATGTGGTACTTTCAGTGTTTTTAGCAATCCCACGTGGTTAGGTTCCAGAAAGTAGTTCTGATATGTCATTGCAAATGCTTTATACTCAACTAGAGTTGATTCTGGAACTTAAAGTGGAGAGATTTGGGGAGATGATACTTCTAATACTTAAAAAAGTAAGTGAAAATCATCAGATTCAGTCAACTACAGGCCCAAGAACTTGTTCAATATTAAGGTCAGAGGTAACAGCAAAAGTATGAATCATAATCTTAGATTCTGTAAGTTTATTCAGGGTCTCAGAATTTACTCTAAGTGTCAAATAAACAATGGGGTTTGTATATTGAGCTGAACGATAATGGAAAGGATTATTAAAAATATCTGCACTATTTATTTTTATCTGCTTGAAGGGCAATAAAATCCAACAGGCTGTGAATTATTGTGTAATGGTTACCACATTGTGTCATTAGCTGTGAGACAGACGGCTGAGATTCAGTTAAATGCACTGCTGTTTTCAGCCTATAGAATTATATTATAGTTCTGAGAGAAGTGTGCATTAGAGTGTGAAATCTAGGATTGAAACCAAGAGTCTTTGGATTTTTTTTTTTTCTGTTCTTTGATGCAGCACAAACTTACATGCTTCCAGCCAAGTTGCTTAAACTTTGTGCAACAGTTTTCTGGTTCTTTGGCTTGAGAGAGCACAAATTAGCTCTCAACTTCCTGACTGAACAATTTTGGACAATCCCTAAAGTAGTGGTCATTGGAAGTCAAGATGGGAAAGAAGTCAGCTTTAGTATTGGAGATGTGTTCTATGAACATGTGATATAGAAATAGTTTTTCCCCCATGTCCTCTTTCTGTTAAAAACCAATATAATTAGCATCATTTAGGAAGTTCTTGGTCTGACTTTCATTATCTGCTCCCAAACTACCTTTTGAGGCTTATTTCCTACTGGACTGTATGGCATGGAAGTCCACACATGCATCCTTGGATCTAGACTTTCTGGGTTCAAAACCTTGCTCTATCATTATTAACTCTGTGACCTTGATCAAATTACTTATTTTCTCTGTGCCTCAGTTTCCTCATTTGCAAAATTGGGCTAATATTAACAATATGTAACTCATAGAAGTAAATATATAAAACACTAAGAATACTGCTCAGCACAGAATAAACATTTGCTATTATCGGTACTATTGTTGCTTTTATTATTCCTTAACACATGCCCTTTGTTTTGAGCTTGATTTTCTCTTTAGTATCTAAATCATACTCTCTTCTTTGTATTTTTGCTTGTGCATTTAACATAATTTTTGTTTGCCCAAATTTATCCATTTTTAAAAGATTAGTTCTATTCCAATCTCCTATGTGAGACCTTTACAAAACTCTCACTTTGATGATTTCCTTTATAATTACTACTAGAAGCACACTGTTCAGCTTCTCAGTTCTTTGCTGGTTGATGTATGCTAATGTTATCTCCGCTGCTGATCTGCACACTTTCTGACAGTTGGGGCAATGTCTTGTCTATTTTATTTTGTTTCACAGACCCTAGTATATTTCTCAAGTAAACAGTCAATCGATATCAGGGAACTAATACCTAAATCAGGTCCTTAGATTATTCTAATACTTTTGAGACATGAATCCATCAATTTTATCATTTTGAAGACAGGCCACACAAAAATTTTGCTGAATTTACAGTTTTTTAGCAGTTACGCATTTGTGGTAGATTATCATTTTTAGGCCGATTTTCTTTCATGTTTGGATTCAGGAAAGAATACAAAGTGATGTTTTTACATGCAGTTCATGTATACATCACTGAGCCACATTTACTAGAGTCAATTCTACAAAGATAGGATAAATGATGATAAAAACAATTAAATTTTTTTATTATAAGATGCTAAGGTTTGAATGTATGTGCTCCTCCAAAATTCATCCTTAAACTTATTCACCAATGTGATACTAATTAAGAGGTGTAGCCTTTAGGAGGTCGTAAGGGCTCTGCCTTCATGAATGGGATAAATGCCCTTATACAAAAGAGGCTTCATACAGCATTCATCTCCCTTGCCCTTCCACCTTCCCCTATGTAAGGAGGCAGGAAAAAAACAAAAACAAAAAAAAAAAAAAAAACTGCTATCTTGAAAACAGAGAATGAGCTTCAGCAGTGTGTGAGTCATTTTTTTAATTGCTGGGACTGAATACCTGACACTAACAACTTAAAGGAGGAAAGATTTACTTTGGCTCACAATTCAAGATTTTAGTCCATGGTTGGTGGACTCCTTTGCTTTGGGTCTGAGTGAGGCAGAACCTGATGGAGGAAAGGTGTAGTAGAGGAAAGCTGCTCAGCTTATGACAGCTATTAAGGAGAGAGAGAGGGAAAAAGTGGTCAGGGACAAAATATACCCTTCCAGGACACACCACCAGGACCTACTTCCTCCATTTAGGCTCCACCTCCTACAGTTTCCACCACCTCACAATAATGCTATCAAATTATGACTCCATCAATGGATTAATCTACTGAAGAGGTCAGAGTCCTCATGATCCAATCACTTCCCAAGAACCCCAACTCTGTACACTACTGCAAAGGGGACCAAGACTTCAACACATGAGCCTTTGAGGGACATTCCAGATCCAAACTATAACAACTAGATACAAAATCTGCTGGCACCCCGATTTTGAAATTTATAGCCTCCAGAACTTGGAGAAATAAATTTTTGTTCTTTATAAATTACTCAACCTGTGGTATTTTGACATAGTAATTGGAATAGACTAAAACACAGAAATTGCCACCTACACAAAGAAGTAGAATAATAAAATCAACTCCATGTAACTATCACTAGTTTCCATAAATATTAATACTTTTCCAATTTTTGATTCAATTATCCTACCCATTGTTTGTATGTAGATACTACTGGAGTATTTTAAAGCAGATTCATCATATTTTTTCTGTAAATAGTATGCATCATTGACAGTTGAAGAGATATAAAATAATTTTTAAAATACCAAAAATAGCTCTCCATATCATGATAAAATTATCAAAACTTTTCCTACAATTTTACAACTTTAATAATACTACTTTATTCTCTTCTACCTCAAACATATAGGTAACCTCAGAAATAGATGTTCCTAGTGGATGACAGGAAATATATGTGAAACATGAAGGGTATTTTATTGTCTCTGCTATGGTCTTTGAGTTACAGCAGGAACCATGGTTTGATAGAAAATACTGCATTATGATTTCAATATGATAGATTACTATAATAATCAAGTGGAAATTATATATTTATTTTATTTAAATGTCTTTTTTCAGCTCTGTGATATCTTTGAATATCTTAAATTAAATGTAGAATGGGGCTATCAAGGCTCATGACAAAATATAGCTCATCAATCTATTTTAATAGGGCAATTTTTCCTAAGGATGTTAGAACTTAATGGCCTTAATTATTTGATGACATTGTTTCACAAGTGACTATGCTATTGTTTCCTCCTAAATTGATCATAAAGTATACCAGTGTTGTTAAGGTAGATGTTTAAATAGCTATTTACCTTTTTAAGTTTACCAAATACTGTCCATATAAATGGTACTCATTTATAAATGATAATAAATTATGTTTTGTTACTGTACTTTTTTGAGTTACAGTTTAATAGGTCACCAGTTTGAGCTATACATACTTTGTAAAGCCTAACGCAACAATATTATATAAAGATGAACACTATGAGAATATTTATGAACATAAAGGTATCCAACAAAAAGTTGAATAGTTCTGTTATGTAAACCTGAGTTGGACATGTGTAAGAAACAAAATTTAAAATTTAAGTTTATTAGTAATTGATACGTTTTACCTGTATATTTAAGTCTATATTGTTTATACTCTTTTTTCTAGTGTTGGGGTAAGCATGTATAGATAAGCAGATATAAACATCCCTGGTAGTACCATAAATCCAGGTAGGTAATATCAGCATTAATCAACTGGAGTGAAATGTACTTGACTAGCTGTCAGTTCTTTTTATAAGTTAGGGTTCAATGAACTCCCATTTTGGAATCTTCTAGGATGAACCAAATTCAAATAAAAACTTCCCTGTAGGCATTTAAAGTTGAACTATAAGTATGCCTTTCAGTGATCTTTGTTCTGATATTTTTCTTCACATTTATAACTGCTTCCTCTGTGTATATTTTGACTTTTCAGGTATTCTGCTCAATAAACTGCCTGACTTAATAACTTGATTTGATGTCATTAATTTTTTTCAAAGCTTGTATGCATTCATATACTCTTACAGAATTAACTTTAAACTTTTATTTTCCCTTCATTAAGTGAATTTGACTAAAGCAGAGCTATCTCTCCAAGTGAAAAGATTTTATTTGGAAAATTCTTTTGAAATGACTTCTTTATTATAGCATTTCTAGAATTGCCAGACTTCAGCCATTTCTAGAATATTATTCCCAAGAAATTTCTCCACTAAAGTGAATTATGGTTTTCTGGTATGTATATTTTTTTGTTGCATGATAAATAGGGAAAAAAAATAAAGAGGACTTTAACTTCAATTTTGAAGAAAAATGGTTTGGTTTGGTACCCTGAAATTCATTCTTCAATCATGGGTACTTTGAGCTTAAAAAAAATTATCAGAAATGTTGTTCCCCTTCCCCCTCATCTTTCAGGCTCTTGAATATGTTTTTCTTTTAAAATATTATGGGAAATCTACTTTCTGAGTAATGTTTGCCAGAAAATTTAAAACACAAACAGCATATCCAAGATAAAAATAAAGGAAAGCAACTCAATAGCAGTCTGTCAGAGAGTTGAATTTTATGGTCTCATGAGAATAATTAGAAAAGTCAACCATGAAGCTATCTAAGCTACACACAGAGTTGAGAAAATGTTTTTCAGTAGATCTTTTAATTTACAAGCTTTAGGTCACATTTCTTTTGTGTTCATGGATGTCAGATATATTTAATAAATAGTCTAGAAAGTAGAGAGTAATTTTTAACATGGAAATCCAAGGTCATCAAGGACAGTAGACTTATCCTGTAACTTAGTTCTACAACCTATTGAATCACCTTACCCCACTCGGCTTCTATTTTCTCCACAGGAAGTGGTGAAGCAAGATAAATAGACTAGATGTGCAAACCTTATGAGATAGTCAGAAAAATTCCACCTATTTCCATTTGTGAGGTGAAGAAGAAGGGGAAAATAGAATAGTGAGTGATATAATACTAAAAATTATCATGGAATACATATCTTTCATTTATTTTTCATAATCATGGAATAAAATAGTTCCAGGGGAGTCTTTAATAATTTCAAAAGAAACTAAAATCTTTTCAATCAAAACAGTAACTACAATAATAAGAGAACTAGAGGACACACGATGTTGGTTGTGTGAAGAATGGTAGCGTCAAGTAGGAAATAATAAGAAAGGAACCATCAGCAATTTCCAGTTTATTGATAAAGGTACATTCTAGCAGAAAGCAGACTGACTAGAGGCTTAGATTTTCTTGACAGTAGCACTATCTCCTTCACATCACTTAGTTTTTAGGTGACCAACCATATTGGTTTTCCAGGGACATTCCTGGTTTTTACACTGAAAGTTCCATATCCTGGCAAACCCTTCACTGAATTGGTCAAACTGGGTCTGTTGCTGTCCCTATCTGGTGTGCAAGACATTGACCATTAGTTTGTTCAGATATTCAGTGGGGAATGGGAGCGCAATAAAGCTTTCAGCCTTGGTATTTTAAAAGGTCATTTTATTCTTTGACACACATATTCCCTGCAAATTAAATATCATTTTAACAATTTTGTGTTAAAAGTGTTTATTGGGTAGGTGGGCCCAGTACACTTTGTAGATGCTTCTAGAAGTGCTAGGAAGTGTGTATTAGAGTTCTCTGAAGAAACAGAACCAATAGGATTGTTACCAAAAGCTTAGTCCTGGTCCTCGATGCCGATTCTAATGATGAGGACATGGCTTTGAGAAAAAGGAAAAAGAAGTTTTATTGCTTTGCTAGTAAAGGAGAAGCACAGGGGACTCCTGTCCCAGAGGCTGTGATTCTGCCCATCAAGGAGAACAGAGGATTTTTAAAAGGATTCATTCCAGGTGTTCCCTGTTGGGGGTTGTGATTCACTCGTTAATTTGGGACAAAGCCATTTCTTAGATCTTCTGGCACAACCCTGAAGTCTGAATTACTTGGTTCCTGTGGTGGGTGTGTGTTCAAAGACAGAACTCCGCCTAGGATGGGAAAAAGGTAATCCTGTTAGGGAGGGAGAGAGGGAGAAGAATCAAAGAAAACATGTCCATTTAAAAATAAGCCTCAGTGGCAGAGCAGCAAGGGCTATATTAAAAGCATGAGGTGGACCACTGTTACCGGATATGTATATGGAAAGAGATTTATTATGAGAACTGGCTTATGCAATTATGAAGACTGAGAAGTTTCGTAATTTGCCATCTATAAAGCTGGAGAACCCAAGAAGGCTGGTGATATAATTACAGTGTGCGTCGGAAGACCTGAGAACCAGGAAAGCCGATGACAGAAATCTCCTTTCAAGGGTAGGCAAGGACTGACATCCAGCTCAAGTAGGCAGGCAGGAGGCAAAATGGGGTGAATTTCTTCTTTCTTTCCCTTCTTGTTCTATTCAGGTCCTCAGTGGATTGGATGGGTGATGGCCACCACTGTGGAGGGAGGGATTAAAATCTGCTTTACTGAGTCCATATGCAAATGTTAATCTCATCCAGAAACCCCTCCTAGACAAACCCAGAAAGAATATTTAGTCTGAGTGTTTCTTGGCATAGTCGACACATAAAATTAACCCTCAAAAAGGCATTATGTCATAGAAATGTGACATATAATCAGTATGGAGGAGAAGAATGTTAATAATAAGATGACTGTATGAGAAAAAAATATACCAAACTCCTCTGCAAATATTAGAAACTAAACACAAGATATTTTAATGCTGTTTATTTTTAAGTATTCAAGAACACATTTGGGGGATACAGTCTCTCCTCTAAAGTGACTGTGAACTTTCTTAATACAGTTTACCTCTTGGAGGAGATGGTAGCATTTATTAAGATACAAGTTGGCTATAGCAAAAAACTATATCATAAATTAGTGCAAAACCTGGTCAGTCATAAAGAAGTATATCTGAACTCAGAGGCTGGATTTGGGGCAGAAATGGTCTTTTACTCTTCTCTTCCTTCATTTTGCAAATTTCACCTGCTATAAAAAGAGAGGTAGTGGTCAAAAAATGGGAAGACAAAAATAGGAAAACCATAGGAAGGCAACAGGCAAGAGTTCTTCTGGAATATTTGTTATTTGCTCAAAATTGGTAGAATGAAATTAAAATCCATCCAATAATCATTACATTCCCCCTTTGCCTAGATTCCATTACATAAAATCTATTGGAGCAGTATGTCATCTAGTATCCATAAGAATCATGTTATGGAGGCAGAAATAATGCAACTTGATAAATATGAAAGACTTTGAAAGTGATTTTCCAGAGAAAAGGTCCATTAGAGATCTTAAGTCTGCCTTACACACTAGAAACCTAAATGTAGAATATTGTGGTAATATGCTTGTTCATGTATAGCTGTGTTAATAAATGTAAGAATCCTGTATTAAATTCTGACTCACTTTTTGTTTTGCCTTTTATTTGTATAATAATGCCAAATGCACTAATAATGTAACATGTATGCTAGGACTTTTTTGGTATCTTGTTGGCTTTACTTATGACACATTTTTGAAAAGGAAAGGTGGAACGTAATCTCATACTGAGGCTTAAAGAAGATTTTCTACCCGGGAATAGGTTCTCTGACCCAGCTGGTATTGAAAGTCAGTGTACCTCCCATCTCCCAATACCTACTAGGAAATCTGATTCTAAATTCTCCTCATATAATCAACCACAACTTTTCTGGCATACAATTTGCTCACTGGATCTTGGCTTTCTTTCTTTTCTTTTTCTTTTTTTCCTGTTTTTTTTTTTTTTTTTTTTTTTTTTTTTTTTTTGGTACTGGGGATTGAACCCAGGGGCACTTAACCACTGAGCCACATCCCAACCCTTTTTATTATTTATTTTGAGGTAGGATCTTGCTAAGTTGCTCGGGGCCTCACTAAGTTGCTCAGGTTGACCTCAAAGTTGTGATCCTCCTGCCTCAGCCCGGAGGTGCTGGGATTACAGGCTTGTGCTACCACATCTGGCAGATCTTTGCTTTTTTTACGGAAACTACAGAAAGATCTATATTTCTTGCTTAAGATAGACCTTAGACTTAGAAGTAGAGAATGTGAGCTACAACAATTTCCCCCACAAAGTACTAGCTATCTTCCTTGGAATGTGGAAGAGGAAAGCTCCTTGGTTAATTTATCAAATAAGTATCCAACACATGACCACTATAAACTATAGGGTTCACAACTCCAAAGTGCATTGTGTAATGTTATTTTGGTAATTGCAGGTATTAAAATATACCTTAAAAGAAGACAGTTTTAAAATTTACAATGTTAATTTAAGGGCTAGAAGTTTAGCTCAGTGGTAAAGTGCTTGCCTAGCATGTATGAAGTCCTGGGTTTCATTCTCAGCACACACACATACACACACACACACACACACACACACACATACACAATACTACTACTACTAATAATAATATTAAAATGTCATAAAGTTAGAAACTGAAACCCACTCAAAATTCAGTTAGTCAATTTTGTACATAAAGGCACTTTCATTCTATCATATAGTATTGGACAGAATGAAAATAGAAATTACACATAAATGACATGTATGCTTATGGGGTTGCATTTAGATTTTCTTATATTTTGAGGAAAGATAAACAATTTTATAAGTTTTCCATTTTTAAAAAATAGCTTAAAATAAATAGTAAGTCTAAAATTGCCCAGTTTTGCTGAACTAAAATGATATGTAATAAGGAAAGGACATGTAATAAGAATAAGTAAAACATCTAGTTCATTGTCTTATTGATCAAAACATTTATTAAGTATCTATATTAAACTTTACTAGACATTTCTTTTGTAAAACTTTCAATTAAAACTTTGGCAGCCAGGTGTAGTAGTGCATGCTTGTAAAAATGACTGAATTCTATTATGGATGACAGATCGTTATGAAATTTTTTCTTTGTTTTTGCTTTTCTTTTAGTTTGTTTTGCTTTGTTTCATTTTTGTTTATTTAGTACAAATAACTGTACTTTCCATAAGTTCACAAACTGAAACTCATACTACCTTTGGAAAGATTGCTAGTAAAGAAGAAAATAAGTGAGACCTCAGATTAGGGACACTCCAGCCATTTGTATGACCTGATTAATCTTTTTCTTATGCAGGATGCCTCTAAATAATTTGTTCATACTAATTTTAGATCTCTAAATTACCCATGCTTTGTGTGCAGAAACTGATTATGATTGTCATATCCATGAAGTAATACAGAGCTACGAAACTTCAAATCAAATCTCAGAATTAGTAGGCATGAATTAATTTGAAATCTGATAATCTGAAAGTAGACCCAGTGTTCCTTTGAAGAAATGCTTGAAAAGTGGAGTCACTGAATATATGTGAATTTATAATATTGTATGAAAACTGAAAGAAACTACTAGTAACATTTTAGGGTTTAAAATAACTGAAAGGAGAAGGAAAAAATCCATTCTGTCTTATTATAGAAGTTTTGGGATACCACTAGAGACAGATTGAATTGATTATTTAGGAATATAAAAAGGATTTTTGAGCCAAAATCATGCAAAATATTCCAGTCAGCAGTGGTTTGGTGGTTTCTTAAACCGAAATGAAAAATATATATTTAGATGACCAGAATCCCAAATCACGTGTTGAACTACAGTTAGAGTTATTAAGAAAATCAGATATCCAATGATACCATCCTAAAATTGTATTTTGCTCTGTGAAATTGAAGTTGTATGGAGAATTTTTTCAGTGAATTATGCTTCTGGTTTTCCTGAGAGTTAGTAGCTCCTAAAAGTAAGAAAACGGATGCACCATGGTGCTGAACAAGGACAAAATTGTACCTTAGGTTGCTGTTCCCACAATATACAGCTGAAGCTGGACTTTTGTTTAATTTGAGAAGTCACACTCCCACCCGGGAAGAGCAATTTATGTAGTGATAAAAGAAGACCCCTGAACACTGCACTTTCTTTTTAGGGAAGGAAGCCTTTATACACTGAAGGCAACAGGGAAAATATTTTCTCAATTAATATGTATTTCACTATGGAAATGTTTGTAATTGTAAATATGTAAACAGACAAGGTAAATTAAAAAATTGGGGCATTTAAATAGTCTAGTCAAACACTAAGGCTATTGGCAGAGAGGGGGAGTGGGGTGGTACTTTTTCACAGTAGGAAGAAATTATTCAGATTAAATGCTTATATCATTTAACTCTTACTTTGTATCACATTCAGTCTATTACAACCTATGCCTTTAAATCTTTGTCCCTCAGCAAAGATGTTGAAAACTTGTGGTGGCAGGAAACATGATTGTTATAAACTGAATGTTTATGTCCCCCAAAATTCATATGTTGAAGTCCCAACTTCCAGTGTGATAGTATTTGGAGAGGATGCCTTTGGGAAGGAATTTATGGTTACATGAGTCATGAGGATGCACTCTCAGGATGGTATTAGTGCCTAATCTGGTCTGAATGTTCATATTCTACCAAAATTCGTATTGTTGAAACCTAATTGTTAAGGTGATAGTATTAGAAGGTGAGCAAGCCATGATGGTCCCCCCTCTCTCCTGAATGTAATCAATGCCATTATAATAGAGGACCTAGAGAACAGCCTTGTCTTTCTGCCATCAGAACACATAGAAGTCACCATCTAAAAAAGAATAAGCCATTATCAGACATCAGACACCAAATCTGCCAGCACTTTGATCTTGGACTTCCTAGATTCTAGAACTGTGAGAAATAAATTGTTGTTTAAGCCACCCAGGCTGATATTTTGTTATGGTAACCTGAGCAGATTAATACAATGACAATTCTAAATAACCTTTTTTTGGAATGGTGAATATAATGATGGTATGAAAGGCTTTTGGTAGTTTTGGTCAGCTCCTTGTTTTGTGATGATCCTGCCTTAAAAGTTAGTCCTCATAGTCTTTAGAAAATAAGTATCTTTGGAGCCCATACAATTAAAAGTGCTTTATAATAAATTTTACCTGAAGCCAGTTTTATTAGTCAGCTTTTCATTGCTGTGACCTAAACACCCAACAAGAACAACTTAGAGGAGGAAAAGTTTATTTTGGCTTATGGTTTCAGAGGTTCAGTCTATGGACAACGAACTCCATTGCTCTGAGCCAAGATGAGGTGGAGCATCATGGTAGAAGGGCATGGCAGAGAAAAGCTACTCATGGCACCCAGGAAGCAGAGATCAAGGGGAATGGGTCACAGGGCAGATGAACCCTTCCAGGGCAGGCCCCCAATGACCAACTTCATTCAGCTGTGCCCCACATGCCTACAGTTACCGCCCACTTAGCCCTTTCTAACTAGGATACACTGATTAGGTCACAGCTTTCATAATGTAGTCATTTTACCTCTAAATATTGCTATATTAACACAGGTTTTAGAGGACACCTCATATCCAAACCATAATACCAGGTGTGGTAGTGCACTCCTGTAATCCCAGCTACTTGTGAGGCTGAGGTAGTAGGATCACGAGTTAGTGCCTAGCCTGGGCAACAGAGCAAGATCCTGTCTCAAAATAAATGAATGAAATAAATTAATTAATTAAAATAAATTTTAAAAATAATTTTACTTTTTTGAGAAACAGCTTTACAGTTTGGTGCCAATGCATTAGAAATATTTGCACTGAAATAGGAAATACTTCCTCTTAGACTGTATCTTCCTTCTAACCTACGTGGGAAGTTAAGTGATTCTTTAATGGCTTTTCCATAATTATAGACTCATAGCAAAGACCATAAAGGTAAGATTTTCTGACTCCTTCATTTTACTTTTCCAAGGAACTAGGGATGAATGAAAGGACTATAGCTCCATTACTAAACAACATTTTTGTTTAAATGTTGATGCAACTAAACCTTCAATGAAATAAAGGAAATACAGAGAGATATAATTAAGTGTATAGAGAATATTAGATAGTTTAGATTTATCTTCTTAAAGGTTGGATTAATTAATCCTGGATGGAACTGGAGAGCATTATGTTAAGAAAAATAAACCAAACTCAGAAAGTCAAGGGTCATATGTTTTCCTTCATATGTGGAAACTAGAGAGGAAAAAAGAAAATATTAAAATAGGATTGGGGGGAGGATCTCATGAAAATAGAAAGGAGACCAGTAGACTAGAGGAAAGGGACCAAGGGGAGGGATGAGGAGAGGGAAAAGGGAGATGGTAGGGGTATAAAATTGACTGAATTATGTTGTTATGTCTTGTGCAAGTTTAAATATGTAATAATGAATTCCATTATTGTGTTTAATTATAATGTACTAAATAAAAAAAGAAAAAATAAATAAATTTGTCCTGGGATCCATCTGTGAGTACAACTTCAGAAAACACATTTGGCCCTCACTGTATTCCTGAAACAAAAGCTATAGTCTTCACTCTTGAATCTACAAAGGGTACAAGGTATCTTAGCAAATTTAGTAACTGGTATAGCTGCTTTTGGGGGGTGCATTCCTTTTATTTACTTAAAATAGTTAGGCGGTATATTTTGCAAAACTCAATAGAGAGCTATGAGGTCATTTCCCCCCTGTATTTAGCAAAATCACCTGCTACATATATTCCTTGGGAATTATTTTGATATGAGTTATGGGGGAGCAAAATCTTATTCAGTAGAGGATATAGCTTTGTGGTAAATCTAGAGCTGTCTTATAGCTGTTCATTAAAGGTGTTTTGAATCTTTTTAATTCAAGATGTCTCCAGGACCTAATTTCTTTAAAAAAAACCCTCAAATTACCACCAAAATGTAATTGGACCTTTGCAATATGGTACCCTATGTTTTTTACTGTCAAGGAAATGACATTCTGTGAGCCCTATTTAATTTTCCAGCTATCTTAATAGAATGTGTTGAGTAAGCATTAAGGATTATTATTATTATTATCACCACCATCGTTGCCATCATTAATTGTGTTAAAAGGAAACCTTGGGAGGCATAAGTGACCTGCTGGCAAGGATTACCCACTCTGGAGTGTGCAGCGGATCAGTTTTGCTCTCAGCAGTAGGCAGCATTATAATTAATAGAAATTGCCCATATGGGATTTAAAAGACACTGTGATAATTAAGTTCACCAGAAAGACCTGAAAAGTTTTGGAGCTTATTGTAAACCAGTACTCTGTGAACCTTCTACAGTTGACTGCAACGTTTATATCAGAAGACAGAGTCGTTTTGTTTCTTGTTTTGTTTTGATTTTTTTTTTTTTTTTACATGCTCAGGAAAAAAAAAAAAAACCTTAATGGATTTTTTGTGTGTGGTATAAACAGTTTTTCACTAAGAGTTTCTCATATTCTATTGAATAAATATTAAAATGTACCTTTCCATTGTTTTCTAATAGTCATCATTATCAAAAAATTTTTAAAAAGCTGGGTGCAGTGAGTGGTACATGTCTATAATCCTAGTGACTTGGGATGCTGAGGCAGGAGGATTGCAAGTTCAAGGCCAGCCTCATCATTTTAGCAAGGCCATCACAAGATAAAGAATAAAAAGGGCTGTGAGTATAGTTCAGGGGTAGAACCAGTTTCAATCCATACACTCATTACATGTGTGTATGTATATATATATATATATATATATATATATATATATATGCTCACTATATACATATATATCACACTGTGCCCCATAAATATGTGTAATCATTATGTGCTGATCAAATATTTAAAATAGTGTCAATATTTTACCACTTTGTGTCTCAACAGAACTTTTTTTGTGGTGAGGTGTTACTGGGGATTGAACTCAGGGGCACTCAAAAACACTGAGCCACATCTCCAGTCCTATTTTGTATTTTATTTAGAGACAGGGTCTCACTGAGTTGCTTAGCACTTCCCTTTTGCTGAGGCTGGCTTCTAACTCACCATCCTCTTGCCTCAGCCTCCTGAGTCACTGGGATTATAGGCATGTGCAACCGCACCCATCTCAACAGACTTTTTGATTGAAGTATCCAAAAGACCTTGACTTAGTCTTTACATAAATAAAACTTGGGATTTGCAGAGAACACTTTCCAACAAGTAGGGCTATTTTTTTAACCCCATAAAACCTTGTATGTTGGTATCATTTGGGAATAGGATAATGCACGAATTTAGTATATTAGTAAACTTTTGCACAAAGAAGTTAAGAAGATTTGTTAGAGCATTAAAGGAAGAACCCAGAAAAAAACAGAGAATAAATACCTAAATCAGTGTTTGCAAAATGTTCAAGACCACAGAATAACCTAGGAACATCGTTGTAAGGAGAAATTCCAGATATACATTGACATGTCTGGGTTTGTAAAACCAAGAATCAGTCTTGCTACTAAATAATCTGAATCTGATGCACATAGTCCCCTTATTGTGCTTTAAATAATACTGCTCTGAACCCTATGTCCTTAACTTCTACTTTCTTGGTCTGATAGGAAGTGCCTTTTTTAATTAGAATTCAGAAATTTTAAGAATCACATGTATTAGATATACACCCTTCATATCTTTAAATACGTTATTTTATATAGTTCTGAGGAAACTGAAGTTTGATGGATTTCAATCTGCTTCTTAATATAATATTATTTACTTTGTAGCATGTCAGTGAAACCCATTCGTCTCCAACATTTCTGGGAGGGTGTTTGTATATGTCTCTTCTTTTCCCAAACCATCTTGACATTTGTTTGTTCAAGAGGCTCATAGTATTCCTGACTCATAGAAGTTCTCTGGGCTTAATATTTTCTGGTCAGCCACAATTTCAACTATTTGTTTTAAAGATGATTTCTACATTATATACAAAAAGTAACTTTTCTACCGTGCAGAGAAATATAAGAAATCAGAGTTTGTAGAGTGACAATCAAAGATACCTCTAGGAGTGGGGCATTAGACTGTGTATTTAGTTGCCAGTTATAGATTATAGGAGTCTATTATGTTAAACTATTATATACCTGGAGTTGAAGTAAAATATGTCAGAACTTTTGAAAAATGAAATCTCAATTCATCCATTGTATGAAAAAAGGAATAGATCGCAGCCTACTTGCATGAAGTGATTGCATTAGTAAGGAGAATTTTATTTTTAAAACCTGAAAGACAGACCTTTCTGAAAGCTGCCATTATTTACTGTACCATTAACAGTTCCTTCTTTCATGGCCTGGCTGGTATATTAAAGACCTGCTTCAATCAAAAAATATTCTCTATGGTTGCTGGCTGATGGTATAATTATACTAAGTTGTCAAGAGACTATTTTTGATTCCCAGGGTAAAATTCCTTTCTTTAGTTACCACAGAATTGACATGCTTCATTGTTCATTATTCATCATTCTTTTCTTTCTCTACTTCATGGTCTAGATCAAGAAAAGTTCCCCTGGAGACTCTACCACACATGCTTAGGCATCTTGGTGAAGTTTTGTTTTATTTTTAATTTTTCTTACTTGCCCAAGGCTTCCTAACTACAGCTTGATCGGTGTGGTTGTTCTAGGTAGTCTAATGAGGCTGAGTCATTTCTCCAATTCCTGCGTTTTTCTTTGCTATTGTTGTTGTTTTGTTTTTTGCCTACGGCTAGAGGAGGTCTTTCTACAACAATTATACAACGCACCGAACACAGAAACAGTCAAACCTACTAGTTTTCCTCAAGGGGTTCAATGTTTAATTTATTCATTAAAATTTTTTGGCTTGTGTTTCTCTCCCTCCTCCTTAGACTTCTCTTCCTCTTTCTCATGTTTATAGAAAAACTCAAGCAGTCTTGTGTGTTAATAGGCAGGACCAAGGGCAGAGTTCTGCCTCTGGGAAATGTTTATTCTATAAAAACACAGGAGACATTTGTTTGGTCTGACTCATCTAGAATATGCCATAATTCATCTTGGGCAAAAAAAGACAAGATGTCTTAAATATTGATGCTTATTGAAACTAAATTTTGTGTTTATGATACAAATAAACATGGCCAATGAAACCTCTTAATTAACCACTAAATATTTACCAGTCCTCTAATATTGTGATAGTTGTCTTTCTTCCCAAGGATATGCATAAACTTCATGAACACAATCATTTTTTGCTATTTGCCTAACAGTTACTCTTGAGAACTACCCATTTTCAAGCCTTCCCTAGCAATTTGAAGGAATAATGCAAAGGAAAAATCAATTTGTACCTTTATGCATCCCAAAATTGTTTGTGTCTTTGTTAGGGGTTGTGGGGGGATGGAGGGAAGGGAACGCAAATATAATACCCCGACTCTGCTTTGCCTGCTTAATCCTCTCTTTACTCTTAAATCTCACTGTAAATCTTCTGTCAGTCATGACCCAAAGGATTCTGAATCCCTGTTCCTGCCTCTGGTCAGCAGCCTAGAGCTACTAACATAACTCGTCTCCCCACGTGAGCATGTTCCACTGGAAACAGAGAAAGGGAAAAACTAGTTGGACCTCTTTCATGCTACCTCTTTTAACTTTTCAGACTAAACTTAGTGGAAGTCTTTCATTTAGTACATTTATTTATTTGTTTAGTCAGATATTCTTCACTCATTGTTTATATAGAATACACTTAGATGATATCTTCGGCAACATGTAAAGTATAATGGAATAATAATGGGGGAGTACAAAGCGATGGTGAGTAGGACTGAACGGAAAGGGCAAAGAATGACCTTCAAGAAATGGAAAGTTTACTGCCTTAAAGTCTAGCTGGAGAAAATAACATACCCAAGTCAAATAAATTAAAGCAATTAAAAAGCAAGAGCTAAAAAATTAATGTAAACACTATATATGAGTGGCGATAGGGATGGGAGAGCCCACATATATTTAATTCAGTTCAACATTTGAGAGAAGATATTGTGTTCTAGACTCTCTAACAAACTCACTGTGGAGCTGGGTGTGGGGTGCATGCATGCTCTGTAGGCAGTAAGATCACTAGTTTGAGGTCAGCCTCAGCAACTGAACAAGACCCTGTCTGAAAATAAAGAATAAAAAGGGTTGGGGATGTAGATCAGTGGAAAAGTGCTCTTGGTTCAATCCCCAGTAAGGAGGAGGCACATTTCAAAAGAAAAGAAAATAGAGATAACAATCTGGAGGCAGAGATAGACACATAACTTTATAATGAGGCACACTGCTGAATGTGAAGTAGCTGGGCGTGCTGGCACATGCTTGTAATCCCAGCGGCTTGGGAGGCTGAGGCAGGAGGATTGCGAATTCAAAGCCAGCCTCAGCAAAAGTGAGGCCCTAAAAAACTCAGTGAGACCCTGTCTCTAAATACAAGATAGGGCTGGGAATGTGACTCAGTGGATAAACACCTCTGTGTTCAATCCCTGGTACCAAAAAAAAATTTTTTTTAAATAAAATCTATAAAGTACCACAGGGGAAATTCTGTAGGCAGAAATTGATTTTGAGTGAGAAGGGCAAGGTAAGTTTTGGAGAAGACATATGATTTGAGCTTGGATGGGAAGGATGTATCTATTTTCCAGGTAGGAATTTTGTAGGGAGAAGTGTAGGGAATGTTCAGATTCTGTGATGCATTTCAGTCATAATACCTACGATAGGGTGCAGGAGGAGGTCAGGTGGAAAGACAGTCTAGATGTGACATGAAGACACTCTAAGGCAACATTGAGCAGCTAGAACTTTATTGTAGATAATGGCACTACTGACGAGTTTTGAAGAAAGATGGTGAACGAGTCTATCTTGAGGATGTGGTTTATCATGGTGGTTGAGAGCTAGTACTCTCAAGTCAGACGAAACTGGATTTGATTACAGAAGATTTCTTGAGTTCCTCCATTCCAGGCACTGTACTAGTCACTGAGGCCATAGTAGTGATGAATATTGGCAAGGCCTCTGCACTCATGGTACTTAGTTTTAGTATGGAGCAGGAGAAGCAGATGATAATGACATAAAAATAAATTTTTCAGATGGCGATAAGCACTATTAAGAGAATGAAATAAGGCAATATGATAATTGCTGCAAGTGGGCAGGGAAGCTACTTTAGATTGAGCAGTCAGAGAAAGCCTTACTGATGAGTTGAAATTTGAGTTGAAACTTGCATTTAATGATGGAATTAGTCAGGTGAATATCTGGAGCAAAGTCTTCTAATTAAAGGAAATAGTGGATTTTAAATCCTTTATGTGGAAAAAAACCTTGATGTGTTCTAGAAATAGACAGAAGGCTGGTGTGGCTGGACTGGAATGAATAAAGGGGAGACATACATGAGATTAGGTTCTAGAAGGAGGCAGGGGCCTGATTATGATGTCTTTGTAGACCAGAGTAAGGAGTTTGGTTTAATTATAATTGTAATGGGAAGCTAGTAGAGGTTGCAAGCAGGGTTGGACATGACATGACTTAGGTTCATATTTTTAAAAAGTTAGTTCTACCTGATATGTGTTAAATTTGTAGGGGGTATAGACAGAAGTGGAGGACTTGGGATATGTTGTAAAGGTAAAGCAGGCAAAAACTTATTTGAGGCCTACTGTTTTCTAGTTATTTGACCCTGAATAAAATAGCTAACCTCATCTCAGCCTCAATGTTCTCAACTGTGAAAAGGGGATGATAATAGTACTGAAGGTACCCCCAAAAGTATGTGTTGTAAACTTAGTTCCCAGTGCAAATGTTGAGAAGAGACACCTTTGAGAGATGCATAGGTCATAAGGGCTCTGCCCTCATGAATGAATTGATGCTGATATCTCAAGAGTGAGTGAGTGCTAGGCGCAGTGGCACAGGCCTGTAATCCCAGTGGCTTGGGAGGCTGAGGCAGGAGGATTGCAAGTTCAAGGCAAGTCTCAGCGACTTGGAGAGGCCCTAAGCAACTTAGTGAAACCATGTCTCAAAAAAAAAAAATTTAAAAAGAGCTGGGGATGTGGCTCAGTGGATAAGTGCCCCTGGGTTCAATCCCTAGTATGGGGGGAAAAAGAGAGAGAGAGAGAGTGAGTTAGTTATCCTAGGAGTGGATTCCTGGATAAAAGAATGAGTCCCGCCCACTTCCTTTTGCTCTCATGTGTGTGCTCTCTTGCCCTTCAGCCACCTGCTGTTGGATGATACAGCAAGAAGGCTAGCATCAGATGCAAGCCCCTTGACCTTGAACTTCCTAGTCTCCAGAACAGTAAGAAATAAATTTCCTCTCTATAAATTATAGCAACATAAAATGGATCAAGAGAGTAGTGACTATATAATGTTGTGAGGATTAAATTAAAACCTGTATTGTATACCCAGAACATCATATGTACTCATTTAATGATAGCAATTGTTATTATTAATATTATGATGGAGATCATAATTCTGGATTGGGTATATGAGAAAATAGAGACATTGAAATCAGTCAGGAGCTGCCTATGATTATCTTAGAAGAACAGTGGGAATGGCAAGCATCATGTTAATAAATTTAATTAATGAATACCAAACAATTTAAGTAGGAATGCTTAATGACTTATATTCAAATGACTAATAAAGTTTAACATTAGTAAGTACAGAGAGTCAAAACTTACTCCACAGTTAGACTCACAATAAAATTCCTAATTGTCTATTTGTGTTCTTTAATTCCTGGTCAACTAATTACTTTTCTGCATTATTGTTTCCTATCACATAAAACCACGATTCATTTCAAGTATGCCGTAGAGTCGTGGTCAAAATATATCAACCCCGGCTTCAAATGAAATGATTGTGCATGAGCTACACTCTCTTTCAACTCTGTACCATAACTAAAGTCTTCCTTTGCTATATTTGAACTTAAGGTGATTCTCTTGCATTCATGAATAAAAATAAAATTAGACCTTCCATTTGTTTTTTCATGCTTTGGGTGAACCTTGTTACCCTAGCAGTGGGAATGAATTGCTGACAATACTGGTAATTTTCTTTTAACATCATACAACTTACCAGGTAAGTCATCATTCTTGGAGTATCAAAGGGCAGTTTTCAGTTACTCATTTCTATTTTCTGGTTTTGATCGTTCATGATAGGCTTGGAGAGACTGAGCTTGAAAGGACTGGTCTAATATTTATGAAGTTTAATGCACAGTTACCTAGGTGACATGACATTAGTCATAAAGGTTAAAGCTTATGAATATTAAAAATTTTAAAAAGTTCCTTGGCAGATATGCATTTTTATCAATTATTTCCTTACAGACAAGTGATGAGAAGCCAGAATTTAAAGTACACAAAGTCTCAGAAAAAGACAGATAGGATTCAGAAAATCCTGGTTAGCTCAGCATTAAAATTGTTATTTTTCAGTCTTAGTGTTTGTTTGTTTGTTTGTTTAATAATTAAGAAATGGAATGAGAGAGAGAGAGAGAGAGAGAGAGAGAGAGAGAGAGAGAGAGAGGCACCCCAGGGGGGTTTGTTTATTAGTTATTTATAAAACATACAAATTACATTAATTGCTAATGTTATTACATGGACATATCAGTTCTGGTACAATTTGAAAATAGAACGTTTTAATAAAAATTATATAACTGTAATCAAATGAAATATTGGCTGAGAATGGCCATAAGAGTGACTTTAAATGAAGAGTGGCATATGCCCCTTCAGTGTGTTTTTGTCACCCAAGTGTGCATATTCATAATTGTTGTTAGTCTTTATTTAATACTATTGTCTTCTCAGAAGTCACACTGAAACTTGTGACTCCTATGCCCCAGTCACCACTACTTGCTTAATTGAGCTCAGGTGTTATAGCCTTTTATTGTCCTGGCTATTAGTATTCTGTCTTTAACTATCTCTGTGGTAAGTGTGGGAGCAGAGGCTGTATTAGGCTTTGCTATATTGTGAACATCTTTCAGATGGAAAACTCACAGGAAGAAAATGCTAAATATCTTCACTCAGTAGACTGAGAACATTTTATATAGGAAGGTGAGAGATTGAACATGAAAGACAATTGTGGGTTCCTTTTGTTCTTCTTTTATGTTTGCTTCTATCTACTCTGTTCTAATTTGTGAAGCTCAAGGTTGCCTCAAGGGCACCTAATAGTCACTAAAGATGAATTGCCAATTCTTAACCTTCCAGAAAAGTTGTGAGGTAGGTAAATTGTCAACAGCAATTATTTTTCTTATCATAAGCAGATAATTAGCTCCAAACACCCCTTTCTTAACATTTTCCAAATTATATTCCTTTCACATTCAAATCTACCCTCAAATATATCCAGTTAAGGTGAGGCAAAAATAGAAGTCCCATTTCCTATTTCTAGAATTACTATAAATGTCTCTAAATAGAGCCATATTATTGTACATAAACTTGTTTAGCTATGAGCATTTTGCAAAATATACTTTTAAGATATCACTGGTCAGAAATTCATGCTAGAAATGTTATATATTATCTTATTAATTCTCACAAGCACCCATTTGAGAAAAGAATTACTAATCTTATTTTAAACAGATGAGGAAATAAAATCAGAGTGATTAAGTTCTTTGCTTAAATCACAGACTTTATATGTGGTCAACCCAGGATTTGAATCCAGGTCTCCCTAATTTGAAAGTTTATTATTTTCTCACTTTAATGCACTGTAGATCTTCAAACTGCTTATAATCATGTGATACAATTATCTCTCTCCCCTACCCCAGTATGTAAGCTTCATAAGAACAGAGACTTTGTCTTGACCACTGCTATAACCGCAGGTCTCAGAAAATTTTCCGGTATGTTACAGGTATTCAGTAAATATTGCTGGATGAAAATAATCATTAAAAGATTTTTTAAATTTCAAATCAGATAGCTGTATTGAAAATGTCAATTAAGTTCTCTAGAGGTAGACCACAGGGAGAGATTAACACAGGTTAGAGACTACTTCTCCGGTGTAGAGCAGACCACAGACCTCCAAATAGGACTAACCGTGCTACCTCAGGGATGTGTTCAAAATGACATATTGGGAGGAAGAAAAACAGGTTATAACTTCTCATCATATTTATGCTTTAACTCATCCTTTTCCAATTATTTTTATATTTTTAATATTTCATAATGTACATATTATAGTAATACATAAGGTATTATATATAATATGGTAATATACAATAACATATACATATAGTAATACACACACACACACATAATAGGGGGCAAGTACACACTTTGACTGCTATTTGTGTGTGTTTGAAAACTTCTGGTCCAGGGGGAAAAATAAACATAAGCAGATAGCTATAATTCAGTGTTGTACCCACTCATAGATATCTATACTAATAGACAAGTATCTTTCACGGTGGTGGTGGTGCTGGTGGAACTTGTGTATGTATGGGGAGGACCTCAGAAAAAATTTCATGGAGAATTCTATAGAAAGAGGAGGTAAAATGGGGATTGTCGTGTAGAGAGAACACTCACAAAGTTGCAGAGTGAAACATAACTTGATATGTTTTCAGAACTACAAAATATATCTGAATGGCTAAAGTAGAAGGAATACAGTGAAGAATGACAGTACATTATTACTGGATTATATGTAGATACATATATGTTGAGGATGACTGTTCATTTATTGAAAACCTGGGTGGGGTACAAGATCAAAAAAAATTAGAGATCGCTCCCTAGACTATAGGTAATAACAGCCTGAATAAGGGTGTTAACTATGAGATGTGAAGAAAAAGATATCTTCAAGTGATATTACAGCAGATTAAAGAATTTTTGGAGGGGGGAGGGAATGGAGAGGAAGGAGTTAAAGATTACTTCGGGACTTCAGTCCTGGGTGAGGTTACTACAACATTGATATGTATAGTTATCATTAGGAGAGGAGGACAGTTTGGAGGGTAAGATAATTTTGAGATATAGTATGTTCAAGGAAGGAACATCCAAATGTAAAGGATCAGTACAATCACAAGAATGGGATCCTAATTAGAATAAGTTATACTCCATGTATGTAGAATATGTCAAAATATACTCTACTATCATGTATATCTAAAAAGAACAAATAAAAAAATGTAAAGGACCAAAACGCAGCTGGAGATGAAATATGAGATAGAAACTCTGGAACAAATCAGGTAGGGATTGGGAATTGAGAACCATAACCATTCATTCATGAAGAATTTAATGAGCATGTATTCTATGTTAGGCACTATGCTAAACATTGGGGCTAGACTGGGAATGACAGACATGGCACTGGCCTTCAAGATGCTTATGTTTAAGAGGGAAAGACACATAATAAACAAGGAGCTTATAATTATAAACCATGCTAATTCTATGAAGGAGGGCCTACTTTAGATTAAGTGGTCAAAGGAAATATGAGAGATATTCTATTTACCTGAGAAGTGATAGATGTGAAGGGACTGGACAGACAGAGTGGAAAGAACATTCTAGGAAGAGGACACAAAGAGGATTGGATGTGGAAAAGATCTTGATGTGCTGTAGGAACAGAAAGAAGGCCAAAATGGGTGGAGTTTACTGAGCAAAGGGCACAGTGGCACAATATGAAGCTAGAGAGAAAGGCAGAAGCCAGATCAGGAAGGACCTTGAAAACCACTTACAGAACTTGAATTCCATTCTTCTTATAATAGAAATTTATTGAAAGATTTTGAACTGAGGTCAATAAACTGATCTAATTTACCTTTTAGGTTCCTGTAGATGATATAATGCTGATAATTAAGCTTTGAGAACAGATGCATGCTCAGAAGGAGAGAGCATAAACACAGAAATAAGGTGAAGGCTGATTCTTAGGGAATGCACATCATTAGGGTAGGATGACAAAAGAGGAGGCAGCTAAGAGGAAAAAGGAGGATTCAGAGAAGTAGGAAAGGTGTCAAGCAAATCCATCGATGGGAGTATATCACAAAATAGTCTGGCCACCATTGTTACATGCCCAAAACCTCTCAGGAAGGGATGAGAGCTGAGAACAGGCCTATATATTTGGGAGTAAGAAACCATTCTGAAATTGTAACTTCCATCAAAAGCAATGAGCAAGAGGTGGATAGAGACCCCATTGCTGAAAATTTGTTAGTTAATGGGCGAATTGAGTAGAATGATTGGTAGAAGACTAGAAAGTCAAGCAAAGGTCTTTTCAGACTAGTTGAGACCTGTGGGAATTTGGATTTGAACATGGAGTAAGGGAAGCAGAAGGGTGGGTGGGAGGGCAAAGATTAGGGGATAATTTAAAGACTAAGAATGTGTAGCGTACTGAGACATGTGGTTGAGATCACAAGTATTAGAGTGATTTATTTTTTCAGTGCTGGGAAAGAACCTAGGACCTTGTGTGTGTTAGGCAAGCACTCTGCCACTGAGTGATAGCTCCTAGCCCATGAGAGTGAAATTTTAAAGGAAGAAGGTCTTCTTTCCTCTGAAGCTGGAGAAAGGATGAGACAGTAGATGTAGCAACAGAGAAACTGCATTGAAGTAGTAGAAAGACTAGGGAGTCCATGGATGTTGACATTGATTTTTCAATCAATCAAAATTAGCACCACTAATTTTCTATGTAAGTTCAATAAAACAAAGCCTCTTTAAGGGCAGGAAACAGGGGGCTGTCTTGTTTGTTTTGTTTGATTTTTATTTTCCCCACAGTTTCTAATAGCTTCTTGTACATGCTTGGTGCTCAGTTAACATAGTTGGGTTATTTGATATGATCACTATCCTCAAGGAACTTACAACTGTAACATTCAAATAACATACACTGTATGGTAATTTCTAGAAGAGTGATATTACTAATAAGAGTTGCAGGTTTTAAGAATAGGCATGTTTGCCTATAGACTGGGTTGATATGGGAATGCTTCATAGAGGAGCTGAGTTATATGGACCTGAAAGCTTGCCTAAGATTTTAATGCAGATTTTGCAATATATCTTGAAGTTAGATAATGGCTTTATTGTGAGTTGGAAAGTCATGACCGTGGCAGAAACTGTATCCTTGTTACATGTTCTTAAACTAGGAACTGTTTCATTATCACCCTGTATATTTTCTAATTTCCATTACTCTGCTCATAGATATTTCCTCTACTTTCACTTTGATCTATGTCAAAATCTTACCCTCTCTTTTAAGGACTATTTTGAACACCACCTTCTCTATAAAGACTCTTGTCCCCCTCTTCCCAAACTGGATTTTCTCACTTCTATTACTTTCCATGGTACTTGGGAACTCCTAAACAAATTTATAATGCAGTTATTTATAATTGGACCTAATGCCCACACTCATATTTTAACCCCCACAAAATTTCAAACTACTTGTAAATAGAATCTGGATACTTCTGATTTTTTTAACTCCTTAAGAACTCAGCATACACCAGTCTCGACATGGACTGAAGCAGAATTAAAATGAGGTGAGGGACAGATGTAGTTGGGGGGGCATCACTGAAAGAGCTTGCTAATAAGAGGTCAACTTTTGTCCTGAAGACCTCTCATTGAATCATTTAATCTTTCAATGAATCATTGAATCATTTAATCTGCCAGTGGTTTTCATCACCATTTATGCCCAATTAACAGATTTCCTATTGTAGTACTAATATATTTTGTGATTCATTTTGAGTTATAAGTTTACTGAGCAGAATCATATAATATTTGCAAAATGATATGAACGGGTGACAGCAAAATAAAGAGGAAACCCTTTAAGGGCAAACAGACGTGGATTTAAATCCTTGTCCTCTTACTTAGTAGCAATGTGTAATTTTTCGGCCGGCTCAATACCTATTCATTCTTCTTTTGGTGATTACAGACTGATTTTTCTTGTAGAGAATTATTTCTTTTCTGTTACTAATTCATGGGGCTTACAACACTCCCGTCCCCAGCTCTAAGGGAAGGCATATGCCCAAAACCTGGACAATCAACACTGCTATGATTTGGATGTGTTCTTCAAAGTTCTTGTGTTGGGAACTTAATCTTCAAATTCATATGTTGATGATATTTGGAGGTGGGGCCTGTGGGAGATCATGAGGGCAGGACCCCCATGATGGGGTTAGTGCTTATATAAGAAGAGGAAGAGAGATCTGAGCATACCTATTCCCTCTCCCTCACTCTGACCATAAGATGCCCTCTGCCATGTTATGATGCAGCAAGAACACCATCACCACATGCTGCTGTGTTGATCTTGGACTTGCTAGCCTCTAGAACTAACAGTAATTAATTTTTGTTGGTTATAGATTACTCAGTCTGTGGCATTCTGTCATAGAAGCAGAAAAAAGATTTCTTTTTTCTGAAATATATTCCATATTTTCAGAAATATATTCCATATCTCTGACTAAAGCCAGACTGGTGAGCATCAACTGAGAGAATGAAGCTCTCTATCTGTTGAGAGGATGGGGAGTAAGAATGGAATTTCTGGCTTTCATATTTATACAACCAGGATCAAGCCCATCTGAGAACACAGGCAATTCAGAGGAAAGCAGAGTTGATGAACCAAGATAAGAGAAGAGAAATGGTGACATCATTCAGCCTCTGGAGCTAGCCATGGGTGTAGGAAGTTCACACCCTCTTTTCCCTCCATCCCTACCCTAACATATTTTTACTTACATGAACCAAGGAACAACTTGTTTATTCCCTAAGTCAGTTTGAGTTGGGTTTATTTTGCTTGTAATCACATAACAATAAATAGATACATTATATAATCTTGGGCAAGTCATGATCTCTCTAAATCTCAATTCTTCTGCAAAAGAGAATGATTCCCCCTTTTACTTACCACACAGAGACATTAGGAGGCTCACACATATGGGAAATGCACATGAGAACATTTTGACTATAAGTGTTCAGGGAGAAAAAAAGAGGATAGATATTAATGTCTTTTAAGGAAAAAAGATACTGTTTACTACAATTGTGTTTTCTTTAGAAAACAAAGAGACACTATTCAATCAACCATTATAGAAACTGGAAAAGCGTAAGCCTGTGCCCAAACCATTAGAGTTAAATGTCTCACTGCAGGATTTCTCTTTGATGACTAAAACCACAGATTCCCCCCCCCCTTTCTTTTCTTTTTCAAAGAACATGAAAACCTACTTATTATTCCACCTAGAATATGCAAGAGCTAGCATTTAAATTTAAGGTTGGTTCTTAAAAGCCTGCACAAAAATTCTGAAATAAAGATTTGTTGCTGTCTCACATATTCCTCATATTCACCTTTTCATTCTGAGTACAGGTTGTAAATATGTTTTTAGAGCAAAGCATTTAAGAAATGGCAAAATTCAACCTTGGAACATTGCATTAGTCATTCAAAAGAGATATATTTTCAAATTGGTTCAAATACTTGTCTCTACCACCTTTTCCCTCCCACTCCTTTCCTTATATACCATATCATATTTGATAAACCAGACACTTAAAATGATAATCTGTTACCTGTTAAAGTTACTGCAATTGCCAAAGGAGCCAAATTTCTATTCTAGCATCTTCAGGATGCAGAGTCATCTGTATTACTTAAAGACACCTCAATTTTAGGGAGAAATGTGCACATGAGTGTGGCTGTTCAGGTGTGGGATGGGTGGAGTATCCTGTTAGTATATCTATAAGTGTGTTAACCTTAGGAGATGAACTGTTGTCTTGTTCTTGACCTTACAAATCTACCTTGAGGTTTTTGAACCCATGGATTGCATATTTAATTTTCACCTGTTTTGTAGTAAGGGACTGATATAAATGGCAAATGGTACTTGCAAAATTCTATTTTAAGGTCAAGAGATGAGCTAGCACAGCAGAATAATATTTAGCAAGTAAGCACAGGGAGTTTAAACAATTGTCTCCTTTTGTCAGAAAGATGGTCTTGCTCTTAATTTTTTTCCATCCATTTTCACTGGTTAGAAATGCTAAGAAAGGCAGAATCTTTAGGGGGAAAATTGTTCTATGTGCCACAGTAGTCTATGCAAATGAATCTTGTAATGGAAAAACCATCACTCATGCATCTATGAATATAGTTTCTTATATTCAGTATAGATCCTGATGTACTCATCCTAATTTTTTTCTTGACATCTGTGGATATATTCCAGTACCTTAAGATAAAGTCCTTTAGATGCTTTTTAAAATGCATCTGAGAGGAAATAGACTAACTCAGTATTCACCAGGATACATGCTTTTAGTATATGTAATTTGAAGAAATTCAGGAATATTTCATTCTTTCCAAATGAATCCAACAATGAGTATAAGGATTCAAACCAAATTCCTCATTATTAAAATAATATCAATGCCTAATAATAGCATCTATCTGAGACTTCTGTTCCTTTTAACTCAGGCAAGGAGCTGAAACATTTCTTTCTACATGGGGAGAAATGGAGATGTAGCTTTTTAAGTGGTTTCAATAAACATATAAAGCTCCTAATGCTGCAAATAGTTGTTCTTCCTACTCCTTCATATCTAGCAACCCTAGATCTCTTTTTACAAAAGAGGTATGCTGATTTTAATGATGGTGAGAATCAGAAAGCTCAAATGATTTATATATCATACTAGAGCTAATAGGTATAGATACAGGATTTAAAACTTGGTTTGAAAACAAGAAAATGAGTCTGTTTTATATCTAAGCCAGTGTTCTTAATTACTGCATTGTCCTACATCTCATGCAAAAAGTCACTCAATATTTCAGTGAACTATTTCTTTCTTTCTTTTTATACTGGGGATTGAACCCAGGGACGCTTTACTAATGACCTACATCCCCCAGTCCTTTTTGGTTTTTTATCTTGAGACAGGGTCTTGCTATGTTGCCCAGGCTGGACTTGAACTTGTGATCCTCCTACCTCAGCCTCCTGAGTTGCTGGAATTATAGGCAAACGCCACTGTACCCAGAAGCAGACTGCCAGTTTCTACAAGACCAAGTTGGACTCTTAAAAGGAATCACAGTAGTTCCTTCCACCCTCTACCCCTTGATTGCCATTTGCCATCCTCACCCGTTTCTCTACCTCCCACCAAGATCATCAATAATGACTTTTTAGTGTGATCATCAAAGTATAATGAGCTTACTCATTTTAAAACTATGAAAAGAGAAGGAAGAAATGACCTGGTCAAGGTCACTTAGCTAATTAGAAGCTGCTGTTTAAACATCAGTTCAGATCTTCTGCTTGTGCAGTGCAATGCTATCTCGCTACAGGGAAAACAACTCATAACACTTATGTTCCCTTATGATGGGACACGCACACCCCTGGTCACACTGAGGTTGAATAAATGATGGATAAAAAGTGCCTGGAGCATTACAAGCACTATATTAATCTCAAATAAGCCTTGCATATATCCAAAACAGAACCTTGGTGTTTTTCCCTCCAAACCTGTTCTTGACCTACTATTACCTATCTCAAGAAATAGCTACCACCCTTAGGGCTAGGGGAACAAAGAGAAGACTGGGGTTATCAGAAGCTGGAAATTAGAGCTGGAATTCAGATTCTTGAGGTGGGAACTGGTTCACTGGTGATGGTGTCTGCTCCCACCCCCACCCCGGTACTGGGGATTGAACCCAGGAGTGCTTTACCACTGAGCTCCCTCCCCAGTCCTTTTTATTTTTAATTGTGAGACAGGGCTTCTCTAAGTTGCTGAAGCCAACCTCCAACTTGGGATCCTCCTGATTCAGCTTCCCAAATTGCTGGATTACAGGCTTGCACCGACACACCTGACTTGGTGTCTCTTAAGGACCACAATAAGATAGAATCTGGAATTGGGAGCAATGGGGCCCACTAGAATTAAAATCTTGGTTTGGTGAACAGCCTTATCAGAGCTGGCACCCAAGGGACCAGGAAACCCACAAGACGGAGCAATGCTTTCTTCTCTTCCTCTATCCTTGCGGTCTCCCTCCAGCGCCCCCTAGTGCCAGCGTCCAAGGAGAAACCAGCCGTAAAGAAGTCAGAAGGTAATGTGGTTAGCCGTGGTTAGCGTGGTCCAGGCACCGCAAAGTGAGGAGGCATCACAAAACAGAACACAGAAGGTAAGTCTGGGAGACATTAACTTAATAAATGGCACCGGCGATCATAGAAGAAGGACAGAGGTTTCCCTCTCCTGTAGCCACACCGTTTCCACGAACATATTTGTACTCTCCCATGTGGTTCACAGCAGAAGGAACAATTATTTCTGTGGGAGGTGGTAGCATCGTAATATTTTATGTTTCAAATCCTCTCTCATGATCTTCAGGGGATATCCTTTATGTCTTCGAGCTTAATGGATTCTTGGAGTCTGCTTCTACCACTCCACTGAGATTGCTCTAAGATCACTTAATAACTCCCTGTTTGCCAAATCCAGTGGCCTCTTTTCTGTGCTCATTCTGATTTTCTTTGGCACGTAATATTGTCAACAACTTCCTCACACTTTAAACTCTTTCCAAAGCACTTTTCTTTTTTCTGTCTGTCTAGTGCCTTCTTTTTCTCAGCTTTCCCCTCTCCTCTGCCCACTCCCCAAGACTTTGTGTTTCTTGAAGTTCTGGCTTCAACCTCTTTTCATTTTCACTTTCTTGGGTGTTCTCATCCAGTCCTGTGCTTTTAGCTGTGTATCAATGACTCTCCATCTATGTTGATAACCAACATTAATTTCTTGTAATCGGATACTCTACTTGAAGGACACATTGACTTTTCAAGCCTAAAAAGTCTAAAACATTATCTTCTCTCCACAAAACCCATTTTTTCCTTCTACATTCTCTTTGTTTATTAATAGAAATGCCTATTAAATTGCTCAGGCTAAAGACCTGGGGTCAATTTGACTAATTTTTCTTTTCCTCAGCTCTTCAATCCAATCAGTCATCACATTCCATGGATTATCCTGACTTTTAAAGATCACCTGACTCTTTCAGCCTTTTCATTCCTATGGGTGCTGATTGATTCTGGTTTTCACCATCTTTTGCCTTGACTCATGATAAACTCCTGACTGGTATTGCAGCTTCCAGATCCCCAGTTTCCATTGTCTTCCAGACATCTTCCAAATGATCAAGTTTAGCTTTTTGTTTTTTGGGGGGTGCAGTGCTGGGGATTGAACCCAGGGTCTTGCCTTGCATACTGTAAGCAAGCACTTTATCACTAAGCTATACTCTCAGCTTCAAGTTGAGCTTTCTGAAAGACAAACCTAGCCATACTGCTCCTTTACTGTAAAAATGTCAGAAACAACAAAAGAACAACTCCAATGTCTTCCTACTTTATTTATTTAGAGAATAAATTCTAAAGTCCCTGATTGTCTCTGGGTATATTCCCAGTAATCCTGTAACACCTAGCTCAACTAACCTAAGCATATGGAATCTTCCTTAACTCATCCAGGAAAAGTTATTTTCTTTCTAGTGTTTCCTCATCACTTCATATTTAATTGTGTTAGCATTCATCTCTTTGGATTTCACTTACTTTTTCACATATATGCCTTCTACACTAGACCTATGTGCTCTCCAAAGGGCAGGGGCTTTAATCATCTTTGCATTTATAACGCTTGGCATGGTGTCTGGAACATTTTAGAAACTTAAAAAGCATTTGTTAAATCAGTGACTAAATGAACTCATTCGTGTGTAAAAGGTGTAACTCTCTGGAAACATGTACTAATCTCACTCACCTTTTCTCTTCCTCTCAAGAAAAGCATATTGGAATGCTAGTGAATAAGAATCTCTATGAATTGGCTCAGACTTATTAAAAAAAAAGAATAAATCAGCTGTGACTATTATTTTTAAAATATTATTAAAAACATATTACTTTTGTCACAGCCCAAAATTTATCTGTGACACACAATGATGTGTCATAACCTCAATGATTGAGAACTACTCTAGAAAACTGAGGGAATGTTCATTTTCTGTATTTCTCTGAAAATGCAGATCTAGTGCTTTTAGGTTTGAAATTAAACTGCATGTTCCTTTAAAAGTTTTTCTTTTTTTCATGCTTTAGCGTTTTGCACTCACATGTACCCTGAAGCTTTTGATGATGGACTCATTTTTACAAATCTAGTACATATATCATTGCCCTTTCTCATAAATGCAGCCCTCCAGGTTAGCACAAAGTACATTGCAGGAAAGTTTGTATTATTTTATTTCTTGTGATACTTGTTCTACCTATAAATAGCATTTTTGTACTTCTAAGGTTGTCATTGCAAGTCCCTTAGAATATCATGTAATTCTTCAAAGAAATCATGAAAATAGCAAATTGGTTGTGTGTGTGTGTGTGTGTGTGTGAGTGTGTGTGTGTGTGTGTATGTGCGTGTGTGTGTGTGTGTGTGTGTGTGTGTATGTGCATGTGTGTTGCTGGGGAATGGAACCCAGGGCCTCATACATACTAGAAAAGCACCACCACTGAGCTACACTCCCAGCACCACAAATTACTTTTTAAAGAGAATTCAGGGAAAGGGTTATAAAGTTTTACCTATAATTAAAGGCTCCAATGACGCTTTCAACTCTAAATTCTTTGATTTTATGAGCAAAATTTTGCTCTAGGCCAACTAGTGTACAAAAAACTGATTTCATTTCTTCTTCTGAAAGGAGAAACTGAGTCAACTAGAAATGATACAGAAAATAGAAAGTCTTTGATTACTTTCATTTGTCCCTTTTGAAGGTGAGAATATGACAGTACGGCTTTCCATAATTGCCTCTCTTATGGAATTCACAAATAATGTGAATTTGAAATTTTAGTATTCTCACTAAAGTATATTCTGCACAGCAAATTTTGAGTCTTGATTACTTTTTGTTTGTAAAGAAGTGACTTCTTTCTGGAGGAGAAACCAGTTTTTTGTACTCTAGTTTATATGTGTAGGCGAGGATTTGACACATGCAAACTGTGGATTTTTCAAGTGTTATTCAGAAGACTCTTAGAAAAATTCCCTTGTTTTTTAAGGAAGAAAAGAAACTCAAGGATCTGTATCAGAGTGAAATAAACAACCTGTAAAGAAAACACACAGGATACTTTTCTGAAGGGGAGGGGCAACACATATTGTCAAAGTAATTGTTTTCTCTTCCAGGAGGAAAGCCAAAATAATGTCACTGAGTTTAAGTATCTGTATGCCACCTCATTATACTCCAAACATGGCGTTCTTAGGCTAGGTGCTGCTTGCGTCCAATAGGACCCATGCACAAACAAATAAGATTAGGAAGAGATTTGACCTGAGAAATCTGGAAAACATCTGACATAAGACAAATAAATAGTGGGCGACATAAGTACCATCTATAGTACCGTGTGCTGGAACTCCTTTTCAAGTTTAGTGCATACAGAAAGATCAAGAAAGGTGGAAAAACTAGTTCTCACCTTCCATGTGATTATCAGAACTCCACCAAAGGAAGCTTAGAAATTCCCCTTGGGCTGACCAATAAGGGCATGGCATTGGTGCTACATGATTTTATTTGGGAGCATGAGGTAAATTAATAGGCTCATTGTACTGAGAAAATTAAGCAAATAACTTTAATTTCTCCATTCTAAGGAATGTACTCTTTTTCCTAGTTTCATTTAGAAACTGTAGTTTCTATGGCATCAGTGAGGTGTTCATACATATGTCAACATGGGTCTTTACTTTGGGCCAATTTCCAAAGCCAGAGAGTTCTTTTCAGTTCTAAACATTGTGTAAATGCTCTCTGCCCCTTTGGCATGGTTGTACAGATTAGTGCTTGTGGTGACGATCTCATTTTGAGGACAAAAGGAAAGAATTCTTAGTAACTAGTGCCTCTTTTGATCTTCCTATACTTATAGAAAAAATTAATATATTTCTCAGTATAGAATAACTGATAAAATTGAAATGGCTGTTTTTCTCTAGCTGTGTCCTGGAAAGGTATATTGCTTATTTAACACATTAACATTAGAGATTGCCCAAGGGAAGAAAAGCAGAGGGAAAGTTGAAATTAGGTAGCTTCCACCTCTGTAGTGCCTTACTAGGTTAGTATGATGAGTCTATAAGATGAAAGAGTTGTCTTGGTATGTTATGGTTCATGGGTTACCTGCCACTGAATCAGACTCCATTTCCCTTAGAAGTATTTCTTTGGTGTTTCATGGCTCACAGGACAGGAAGAAGAAGGGATTAGTGTGTTATATATATTTTTGTTATTTCAATTTTCTTATTTTTTTCCTTTTCTCTTTTGCCACTCTCTTCTACCACTCTCAATTTTTGGTTCCCCTCATGCCATCTGCGGCTGTGTTCATGTGGGAATGGCTGGCTCATAAATTTAAATGAATAGTGCTAGGTGGATAAGCAAGTAGATTTTCTGTCATATGGCCTCCACTCCAAGCAATAATATTTTCAGTGCTTATCCATAGATTCTTGCAACATGTCTGAACTTCCGTGGCCTGCCCAAATCTATCAGACTAGAAATCCCCAAAGACCAGGCTATTCTGTAAGATTTACGATTCTTGTAGTTTTTAGTCAAGTGGAGACTGCATCTATCTTCTGGTAGATAAGTATTTTCAGTTCCACTGTTTGTCTGAAACAAGGTGGTGCATTTTTTTTTTTTTTTTTTTTTTTTTTTTTAGAGACAATGTAGTATAAAGGAAGGGGCATTGACCTGGGAATCAGAGACTTGCTTTCAAGTGCTAACTCACCTACCAACTACTAATGTGACTTTGATAACCTTGCACTAGTCACTTCACTTACTCTCTGTGAGTCTCAGTCTCCTTATGTGAAAAAGAAAACCACATGAGTCTGTTTGGTTTTTAGATTAGATTCCAAAAGTAATTTATAATGTCAGGCATTTTCTTTCCTCTATGCAGATTGATATTGAATGGTTAAAATAGGTGCATAACATGTAGACTAAAGGATGTATTGGACAATAGTAGTTATTTATTTGGTTGAAAATAAGTTATACGTATATATGTGTGTGCATGTGTGTGCATATGCAATAGTACTCTCATGTGACATAATGTCTTTAAAAATAATAGTTTTTCCACAATATGAAAAATATGTGTCCTGTTTTAGTTATTTAATATTGCTTAACAAACTACCAGAACTTGGTATCTTAAGCAACAATATTTATTTTTTATCATCCCTTGTTGGATGACTTGGTCTCAAGTGGATGGTTCTTCTACTCCACATAATGTTGGCAGAGGGTGCAGTCATCTAAGGGCTTGCCTGGGTTAGGTAGTTCAAGATGGTTTTGCTCACATGCCTTAGTGGGCACTGCTGGGGATGGGTTTAGCTAGGACATTGGAAAGGCTGGGCCTTTCTTTTCTCCATGTAATCCTGGGGCCTCTCTCTTTTCATGTGACCTCTCCACCTAGTCTCTCCATGAGGGTAGCTGGACTTCTTACCTAATGGTCCAGGGCTCCCGAAAGCACAAAAGTAAAAGCTTCTAGGCCTTCTTAAGTCTTTAACTTTGGAACTCACACAGTGTCACTTCTGCTTCATTGATTAAAAGGTCACAAACCAGACAACCTTCACAGAGAAAAATTCATTGAGGATCATCTTTAGAACTATATTACTTATATTCATTTTTTTAAAAATTAGGAAATATGGGAAATTGTCAAAAAGAAAACAAAATTATGTATGGATAACATAACTTACTATGACAGAATAGTTACAAAATAATATGCTCCTTAGAATACTATTTTGGTTGAAATGTGCACGTGCGCATATTGTGTGTATATGTGTGGTAAGAACATGCAATGATAGGGTAGGGTGGTGCACACCTGTAATCCCAGCAAATCCCAGCCAGGAGCAGGCATTGTTGAGGCAGGCGATCACAGGCCAGCCTTAGCAATTGAGGGAGAACCTGTCTTAAAATAAAAACAATAAAAAGGACTGGGAGTTTAGCTTAGTGGTAGAGTGCCCCTGGGTTCAATCCCCAGTGCCAAAACCAAAATGAAACAAGCAAATAAACAAAACCCACCAAAGGAAAGATAAACAATAAAAGATTTAAAGTAGTTATCTTGGTTCTATGCAATTATGAATGATTATTTTCTTAGATTTATCTCTGTTTTCTAATACTTAACTAATGCATATACATTATTTTGTACAAAACATTGACTCGACTTAAGTCCCATGACCCAGTGACAATCACTATTGTATTTCACGGATTTCTTCCTAGTCATTAAATATTCTTTAAAAACATGATTTTACTTATGTATACCATACTCTATTTCATAGATATATTATGATATATTCAGCTTTATTCATTTTCCTACTGTTGTGCATTTAGGTTGTTTATTTACTTATTGTCATTTTAAGCAGTCTGATTAGTATTTTATACATATTTGACTATATCAATTATGTTTTTATTTCCTGGAAAAAACTTTTTTTTTAAATTTGTTTCAAGGCTTGGGAGAGACTCCAAGGTGGTTAAAAAGTTGCCTAGGTTAGAACAACAGCAACAAAAAAGTTGCCTAGGGACCAGAGAGTCAAAGCCCTGATGCCAAGAGATGCAAAGGACCCCTCGGCTCCAGGGTCTCTAGTCGTGCTAGAGGGTGAGTTTTTCGAAGAAATACTTGCCTAGGCGGACCTGGGGGCCCACCAGATGGGGTAAGTTAGTCAGATGCTACCCTATCTTTTTGATGATATTCACCTCTTCACTGAGGAAGTGGTTCTCTAGGAAATCACAGTGATGTGAGTCTGTGCTGGTAGAACTCAAGGTGTGAAGATACAAAATGGCTGGGTTCAGGTTCTCCACAGCCAAGGCAGCTTCCATGGTGTCCAGGGTGTTGCTCCACTCATCTTAAAAAGGTTTCTGCATGTCTTGGAAGAGGTTGCTTTGCTGGTTTTGCATTTTTAGGAACCCCAATGTCCTGGTACTTCTCTTCCACCAAGTCTCAGAAGAGGTAGCCATGCCTTTCAGAGTTAAGTGGTCAAGGTCTTAAAATAGTAGCCAAGAAAAAGGTAGGTGTAGGAGGTGTGCCAATGCAAATTGACCAGGTGGTTGATAGCAGCCTCCACCGCGGTGGAATAATTCTGACAAATCTGGGAAGTCAAGGTTGGTTGGCAATAAGAGCTAACCACAAAAACCAGAGTTGAATAGTTCTGGAAGCAGGAGATAGGAGAGAAGATGGTCCTGGAGGTTGCAAATGGAGATAAGATTGGAAGGCGGTTGGAAACTGGAAGAAAGGGAGTCCCTAGATCTGTTCTATTCAAACACTGTTAAAGCAAGAGACAAATCCATGGGACTTCTGGGAGCGATGGTCTCAATTATGATTTTCTTAATAGAAGTAAAGTTTCTAGGTAAAAGGGTATGAGTTTTTAAATTTCTCAATAAATGTTGCCGAACTACTTTTCCAAGGGTTATAGACATTTATTCTTGTTTTTTTACCATCTCTGTAGAAATCCTTCTCTGAATCAGGGTCAACAATTGTATATGAACTGAAAAAAATTAGAAGATAAATACATACAGACACACATATTTTTACACACGTAGTTTCTTATTTTAATTTAAAATTCATGAATACATGTGTGCATTTCTCAGCCTGATATAGATTTAAGGATAGTTCTTTGAGTATGTTCTCATGTTCCATTTGTGTGTCGATACATGTTGAATAACCAATTCTTTGGGGGCAAAAAATGGCCCTGATTTTGGTGTTTCATGATTTCCATGGTATCAATGCTCTCACCATGGCTGCTTTTAAGCTACTAATGTTCCACTGAATACAGAATTGAGAAGAAATGTACAGTGGTACCCTATTGTACAATATTTCCACTATACAGATAAAATAAATTTAAACAACCTCAAGAATCAGAAATTATAAAATGTGGCAAAATAGGAAGTGATAAGTCTTCAGTATTTAAGATATTTGTTTTTACTCTCACATGTTTCTATCATTTAAATGGCAGCGTTTAATAACAGTCCCAAAATTCTTGAAAATTTAATAATTGGCTCTTGTGAACCAATGCATTACTGGTTTTGTTTTTCTTTCATATTCCACAATATAAGGGCTGGGATGTAGCTCAGTGGTAAAGCCCTTGGCTAGCATGTGTGAGGCCCTGAGTTGGATCCCTAGTATAGCCAAAAAAAAAAAAAAAAAAAAAAAAAAAAAAAAAATAAACAATAAAATGCATCCACTATGATTTCCAGTTTTGATTTCTTTGAATCAGAGCACCAATTTAACAGGAATTGTTAAGAAATTTGAGTGTAGGATTGTTTTGGATGTTTATGGCTCCCACTCCTAACCAATCTTTTGTAGTTGTTCCAATTGCATTTAATTTGCCATCCCCCCTCTTTCTGTCTTGTAACTTGCCTTTTCTGAGTAGCAATGTAGTTTTCGTGGAAATGAACCTCTTTGGTTTCTCTTTGCCATTCAATGTAACATACAAAGCACAGTTAGCATCAATGGGCTTGTGATAATTGCACCTGGCTCTTGGTAAACAGCTCAAGGCATCCATGACCATGAAAATCTCCTGGTCCTGTACATTCACTGTGCCATTGGCATGGAGATGAGTTTGGCAAGTATTGTATTTTGTGTTCTCTTTCATCTGAAGGACAATTAGGTCTTCAGTACAATGCAGTATAATGAGCTAGATAATACAGATTTCTACCCTATTCCTTACAGTGGGGGTTTATTATACTGGTTCATTCATACTGTTTCCCCATAACCAATAGGAGTGGGAGTGCTAAGTGGAATTATAGGGAAGGTTTGTGGCAGCCACCTAGCCTAAGAAGCAATCACATCCATGACCCTGTGCTCCAGGGTTCTTATCACTTATTTCTAGCCAACTGAGCTAATGAGGCTCTTGACATTATGTTGTTCTTGACATTTGTTTCTTCTCCTACTTTATATCCCATTGAACTAGTTATTAAGTCAAATAGTGTGAGAGCTAGAATGGTCTGTATACAGCAACTCCAATGCCCTCATTTACTAGAATTTCTCTCAAACTCGGTTCCAAACTAAAAAGTGAGAAAGAGACATTATTTTGAAATGGCCTGATTGTGCATCTCTTAATACAAATTATATTATCTTATTCAATCCTTGATGATTTTGAGAATGTCAGAGTCACATATCTATCAAGAAGTAGTTCTAGGCTTCCAATCTAATTCTTTCTTGTTATATTGATGTGTGCATCTCAGGAACTTGGACTTGTAATGTTAACAGAATTTCCTGCAGAAGATTGGCATTTTATGTTATGTATTTGGGTGCCTCTTTCAAATGTGTGTCTGAAAAATTGAGGTTTAGGGATGCTCAATAGTTAAACACCTGGAGAAGAATTGCCAATACTAGTTTTTAGAAATTTTGCAATCTTGTTAGAAAGGTAAACAAGACTCCACTAAGTGAAAATGTTAAGAGACATTTGTGAAACTTTAAAATTTCCCCTGAACCTTAAGGTGTCCAAATGACCAAAGGCAATCCAAGAGGAGAGTAACTGCTCCTTTGTTTTAAGTCATTGTTGCACGAAATGCCATTTCCTTCCTGCTTTCTGCCTGGAAGCTTCTTTCTAACTTTCTCTACAGAGGTTTCCAAATTCTTAGAAGTTCAAATATACTTTTCCCCTCTGTATTATCCACTTCCGTGATTATTATTTCTCCTTCTGCTTCTTCTTTTCCCTAATATTCTAATTCTATGAGGTCAGAGAACTCTAGTCAAAAGGAACTTTGTAGGTCATGGGCATTTTGAAGTATTAACTTTAATGACAAGTTTTCACTGTTTCATCTATCAATGCTGTTAAAAGTCACTTTATTCCTGGGATCAGTATATTAAAGTAAGTTCTGTAAGTTTGAACATTTTATCCTTTGACTTTTCCATACACAGTTGCTAATTCCAGGCTTAACTTTGTTCATGCCATTCTCCCCACTTGGCATCAGTTTTTGTTTTTGTTTTTGTTTTTGTTTTGTTTTGTTTTTAAGTTTTGACAGTCAGAATTCTTTCAGTGTGAACCTGAAGCAAAGGTAAAGTTTAACTATGACTTAAAAAGTTAATCTAACTACTCTTTGTTTTAAGCCAATATGGGACATATACAATCAGGACACATTCAGTGCTTGTCATGGTAAATGCTCCCTGGTTACAGCCAGGAAGTCTTGCAAAGGGAAATACTCCTTGGGACTAAAAAGTGAGAAAGAGACATTATTTTGAAATGGCCTGATTGTGCATCTCTTAATACAAATTATATTATCTTATTCAATCCTTGATGATTTTGAGAATGTCAGAGTCACATATCTATCAAGAAGTAGTTCTAGGCCTCCAATCTAATTCTTTCAGGTGTCAAATTCATCTTGCTTTCCCATTTATAGTTACTACGACATGAGTAGAGAGTAAATGCTGTTTTGTACTGCTTTGATCTGGTTGTTCAATTTCATTAAAGTGGATTTCCAAGTTTTCTTTGTAGTGACTTAGGCATTCCATTTGAGAACTAGGCAATATTGGCACCTTGAAATCATAGATCTGTTCATCTCCCTCATTCCAATGATTCATATTGAGAAATTTTAAAAAGTGACCCCTACTATCAAGGAACTGGTCTGATGCATACAACTAGCTCTTATTCATATTACTACATGCTGGACTGTCATGTACTACTAGGATTTGTTTTCCTGTTGGAAAACATCATAGAACATCAATACTAGATGAGGTTACTCTGAGACTATGATGCAGTGAGACAAAAAAAGGTCACTGGGCAACACGTACAATATCAAATACCTCTCTCTGTTTGAACTGAATGAATGATTATTATTCGTTTACCAATTATAACTTTAACCTCATCTCTCCTCTTTGTAGATCCATTTCATTGAGATACCAATGATAAAGATACCATTTTCTAGTAGCATCTAATTGAGAGGGAACCTCTTTTTCCTTAGATCAGTCCCAAAATTATGCAACCTAATCCCAATTCATTTTATAGGTTCTTTCTTACACTGTCTTTCTGAGAAGTACCACTGTTAAGCTTTAGATATGAGTGTGTCTCCAAAGCTCCCGTGTTAATGCAGGAATGTTTGGAGGTGAAATGATTAGATTGTGAGAGCTGTAACCTAATGAGTCCATCCTAGTCTGAATGGACTAATTGGGAGGTAACTGTAGGCAGGCGTGGTGTGGTTGGAAGAGGGGGGTCAAGAGTGCATGTTCTGGTAGGCTCCCTCTTCCCTGTGTCCTCTACCTCTTCCCTTTTGGTACTTCCTGGATGCCATGAATGGAGCAGTGCTCCTTTACTATGCCCTTCTGCCATAATGTTCTGCCTCACCTTAGGCCCAGAGCAGTGGACTTGCCCGGCCATGTACTAAACCTCTAGAACAGTGAGCCAAAGTAAACTTTTCCTCTTCTGTTGTTCTTGTGAAGTATTTTGGTTATGGCAACGTAAAGCTGACTAACAAAACGACTGCTTCCTTGATATATATCGTCCCTCACTACAACAAATAATAGGCCAACTTGTGTTCTTGGTCATCTTTGGCTGTACAGAATCAGCACCAAATTCTCATGCTAGACATGGTCTCTTCTGAGCCTACTTCTTACTTGGAATATCTGGTGAGTGGTCATTCTTGATAGAGTCCTCTCTTGCTATGCTAGTGTTGTTAAAGAAAGAATCTGGAGTTTCTTAATGAACCTTCAGTCCCAATTTAAATTTCTGGGTATCATTAGCTTTTTCCACAGTTGAGTCTCTCTAGGGAGAAGGGGTTTTCAGTAGAATGGTAGGGCTAACGTGAATAACAATGGACACATTTGCAGAAAACTTGGCTTCTAGTTTTGTCCTGGTTGATAAATAGTCTTGTGATTATGGTCACTTTGGGCCTAGGATTTTAGCTCTAAAATGAGAAAGTTGGGCAGTAAAGGTTTCTGGGGTCCTTCTGAACCTAATAGTTGATGAGTCTATTATTTAAAAGCCACTCTGGAGATGTCCTCTGCTCTCTCTCATAGGTAATGCCATGTAATTACAAATAGTTTTGTGATGTGAGTTACTCCAAATGTTCTACTTTTAGAAGATATTGAAGTACATAAAGGTAAAAGTTTATAATTTTCTTCACAAATATTTGCAAACAGATGGCTAGCATAATTGTTTCTGGTGTAAAAGCAGACATTGTTAAAATATAATAAAAACCAGATAAATCTACAGGAACTCTCTTAGCTCTCTCTCCAGAGAATCAGTGCTAATAAGTCAAATTAGTCATTTTTATTTAGGAGATATAAAAAGGCATATGGTTTCATGCTGTACCAGCTGTCATAAAGTTTGGGAGAAAAGTGTTGCTTACAAAGCTACTAGGGGAATGTTTCATAGAAGCATTTTAACCTTTATAGCTTACAAAACCAGTTGGCTTCCTTTTTTCATAAAGTATTTTTTGGCCTGAATTTTCTTTAACAACAAAGTTTCAGCAGGAAGGAAGACACAGCTAGGAGAATAATAACTGGATGTCCATCTAGAAAAGTACCCATCAGAGATGGTTTTATATGGAGCTAGAAGTTTCATGTGAATCTAAAGTGTGTAATGATGAAGTATATTTAGAGACTTTTTTCCAAGTAAAATGAGTATAAGGTCTAGAAATCTATATGCTCCATTGTTAAACCCTCATGCATAGTATGAATTACAATCTAACCACAATATACACATACCTTATATGCATACTTTAAAAATCCTTATTCATGCAAGGTCCTTTCAATTTTGGGTAGCTCTTATCATATTGAATTGGGTGCATGCATTTGTGTATATGTGTGTGTGTGTGTGTGTGTGTGTGTGTGAGAGAGAGAGAGAGAGAGAAACTGTAGAGTCAAAAGATCTTTAATTTACTGTAATATATTCTTCTGCAAGTTTCTCTATTCCTTTGCATTTTATCAGTTCTACTCTTTGTTATTTCCTTATTTATTCACCTTGTAGATTCTGGGTATTTTTTTTCTTTTTAGTTTTTCATTAAAAGAAAGCCAGGCTAATAAAATAAAGAACAGAGTTTGAAATAGAAATCTAGAATCATATGTTTAAAAATTTCCATACAAGATTCTGTCATTGCAATTGTGGTTGACCTCATGTCAGGAAAGAAACATAAAATAAATAAAAAGAGACTGAATTAATGAAAAAGTCTTTGGAAATAATCAGAAAAGATAGTGGAATTCTCCAAAACCAATGTAGAAATTGGGTAGTTTCTTATAAATTATGTTTATAGGGATAAATAATATTTGGAAGGTCTTAATTAGAAAAATCTATTGATCTTGGTTGCTTAAATTGCAAACTTAGCTTTTGAGTTGTCATAGTAACTTGAATACATTTGTTCTTTGGAATTACTTTTGATTATGCAACTATAGAAGGCTTTCAACAATTTTACCATACATTACATAGTAGCCTTTTGTCCTCAGTTTCCTTAAAACAAAATTACAGTTCACTTCCTAACTTTTTCATTATATAAAACTAAAGTGCATTTTATCACATTTTGCATAATATATTTCTACAAATCTATAGGATAGTGCATTTGTTAAATGGTTGACTTTTATAATCCTCTCAATGTATTAGAGTAGTTGCTGCCAACATTTTCAAGGATGGAGATTTCTTGCATTTATCAAAATACTTCTTGGAGCTACTCTCCCCCTCCATTCTTGTCACCAAGAAAAAGGCTCTTCTCTTTTGTTTTTTTTTTTTTTTCTCTTTTAATGTCATATAGTCTATATTAATTCAGTATTGTGAATTTATCTTTCATTAATAACCATAAAAGCTTCTGCATAGAAAAAAATGACAGTACAGATTATTTAGTTAGTGGATTAGTTTATAGATAGATATGCAAACTCTTTGTAAGAGTTGATTAGCTCCCCAAGCATCTATGGTACATAGATTGGGAACTCCTGGATTAGAGCTTGGTGATTATAGATTGTAACTTCATTGCTTTTGCTGACTTAATTCCCAAAATGGTTCCCCAGAGTCCCCTTTCCAGATCTGACCTTGTAATTTTAAATGGGCTGTTACGGAAATGGTAGTGGTATGATGTATCATTTTCGGCCACCCTACATCATGTTTCTGCTTTGAAGTTTGTCATGGGAGATGGAGATAGGAGGGCTGGCCCAAAAGGCCACTGATTAACGGGAAATGGTGAGGCTTGGGTACTGTGTGTTTTTAACTGCAGCAGGGAATTTCTGCCCACGAAAAAAGAAATTGAAAAAAGCAGGGCTGGAGAGCCAAGTAAAAGAGAATAAGTTGGAATTAAAACATTTAGAGAAGCGTACACAAATAAAGGCTGAGAATCACTAATCTGAAAATCCAAAATGCTCTAAAGTCTGAAACTTTTTGATGTTAAAAATACTGGGGTGCTGCAAGGAATCAAACACGTGCTTGGAAGTAACTCGAACAAGATCTGTTCAGCAAGCACACTTGGGTGGGCAGTCCACCTGTTTTTATCCCTGACACAGCACTGCCCCTTGATCTGAAAGGAAGAGGGGGGTTACAATCTAAGTGATTACAATCTAAGTAATTTTAAAATTGCAGTGGGCAAAGGGAAAGGTCATAGTTAAAATGGTTACAATTGGACCTCAAAATGGCTTCGATTTGATCTTACATCCCAATTAAGGCTAAATACTATATTCCGAAAATGGACCACTGAACTTTCCATTTCTCACATTGAGTACTGACCAGTGGTCACAAGTGCAAAACTCCATGCCATAAACCTTTGTTTCAGGCACAAAATTATTAAGGATACTGTATAAAATTACCTTTAGGCTGTATATATCAAGTATATATGAAACATAAATTAATTTTGTGTTTAGTCTTGATTCCAACCCAAGATATATCATTATGTATATGAAAATATTCCAAAAAAAAAAAAAAGGAAAAAAGAAAAATTTGAAATCTGAAGCATTCTGTTCCCAAGTATTTCAGGTAAGGGATGCTCAACCTGTACCAAGTCTGTAGGTAGAGTCAGTGTCAGGATTGTTGAGTCAACTATCCAGGGGTTGAGTTTGGAAAATTACTTAGTAACAACAGGAGCAAGTACGATAACTGCTTTCTTTATTTTATTTTTGAAATCGATCCAGTTTTGGCTATTTGTAATAAATGGTATAGAGATAATTGGCTTACCATGTAATGTTTTCCATTTGGTCTCCCAAAGTATACTTCTTAGCTCTGTTTAGAGACTGGAAGGTTAGTTCATTCCCTTTTTTAAGTATATAGCTAAAAGCCATAACATGGTTTGGTTATATCATAGGAAGTCAGATAAAGAGTGTTTGGACTATAAAATCCATCTCCTGATCCATCTATAATTCTCAAACCTAAATTCTTAATTTAGTTTTTCTAACACGAATTAAACAATTTACCTTTTCTTAAACCCTCTCCTGTGGGTTTTCCTTCCCACAGAGAAACAATCTGTTTTCTGTCTACAGGCTGTTCAAACAACTGTATCTAGCTGTCCTGTGGATATGCGAAGCTGGGCATAGGGGGATTCTATGTAAATGAGTGATCACTACTCTGATCTTTCTTCCCTGGTGTAGAAGCTGAGGAAGGCTCAGATGAGCTCCATAGGGCTGGAAGAGGAGTCAGAAGCATCTCTCTACTATAGCTGTGATATGTTGTGCCAAAGAATGAATACCAAACCATCCAAATGCCAAGGGGTAAACCCTGAGAAAGGAGTGTAAATAGCATTTTAAAGCAAGAAGACCTATGTGAAGTGAAGCTAAATAGATTATTACATAAGTTGTAGTAGTATTTCTATGCTAAGGGGAACTGTGACTCTTCTAGATGGGGAAGGATTATATCCTCTTTCTAAAATTTATTTGACTATTCTGTTAGTCTGTTCCTCATTCTAATATAAAATACCTGAAACTGGTAACTTTATAAAGAAAAGAGGTTTATTTAGTTCTGAAGTTTCAAGGGCCTATATCTAGTGATAGTTTTCTTGAGAGCAGAGTCCCTAGCTGGTGTAGGGCATCACATGGCAATGTTACAGACCTGGGAGCTTCCAGAAAATGGAGGCAATGCTAATAACCACCCCCTTCAAACCCTGATTTTTTTCAGAAAGATTTCAGACATATTGCTCAGAGTGACAGGAATGAGTTTATTGAAGGCATAGGAAAGGGAAAGGGGAAATTCTCAAGGGTGAGAGTGGGTCCTCTCAGAGAGGAGAGGGACAACATGCCTCTCCTGCACTCCAGTTTTATTGGTGATCCCAGTGAAGTTTCCAGAGAGTTCCACCCATATCCACCTCTTGACTTTTGATTGACAGCAAGATGACATCGAACTTTCAATTCCCCACTGCCATGACAACTCTAGGTTACTTTGACCCACGTGGATAAGTTCTAATTGGATTCCTCTTCGTAAATTCTGACAGACTTTATGGTGAAGAGGTATTATCCTTATCTCCTAGAGTTTCAGGATCTGGTCACAAAAGTCTCTTCAGGGTAACTTGGGTTCCTCTTATCAACATTATTTTGGGCCTGCATTTCTCCTGCAATTAAAAGGTAGTTTGCTGAGGAATGTGACATATCCTGTCCACTTAGGCCAGGCAAGTAAATCGTTTCCTGGAAAAGAATGCAGGTGGGGGTCGGCGCAGTGGGCCCATTTTATAAAATTATTCTCTTAACCTCGTGTTCCCACCATCCTCATCTGTCTGTCCCCAACATTAAGAGACATTCTGTCTCTGGTCTCTCTCCTCTTACAAAGCCACCAGTATTCAATTTAAAGGTTCCAAATGTAACAGTGGTCCACTTTACCTTTTGAACATAGTCCTTGCCGCTCTGAGGCTTATTTTAAAAGGAATATTTTTTTCTCTCTTCTCCCTCTTCCCCTTCCTTATAGGATTAGAGAGACGGGGTTATCTTTTCTAGTTATCTGTCCTTGAGCACACACCACCTACAGGAAAGAGAGGGCCCCAGATCTAGGAATGTCTATCAAATTAACAAGTGAATCACAATCCCTCTAAGGGAAACAAGTGGAAGGGAGTCTTTGAATAGCTTCTTTAAAAGCCCCCTGTTCTCAGGGATGGGCAGAATCATAGCCTCCAGGATAGGAGTCCCCTGTGCTTCTCCTTTGCTAGCAAAGCAATAAAGCTTCTTTTTTCTTTTTCTCACAACTGTATCCTCCTTTATTAAGTTGGCATCCGGGACAAGGACCTTGCTTTCAGTAACGCAATCTCATGACTTTATCTAATCATAATCACTTTTCAAAGGCCCCACCTCTGAACACTATTAGTCAGATTAAGTTTCCATCCTCTTGATAACTCCCATACTGGATTAAATTTCAGCACACAAACACTTGGTGGACACACTCAAATCATGTCCAGACTGAGACAGACAGGGACCAGACAGTGGACAAGTTGGCAGATAAACTCTTGGAGTGCTTTAATAATATTCTGCTGCTAAAAGTCTTTTCCCTCTCCCCTACTTTTACAATGTATGGAATGTACCTTTTCATACCCTCTTGTTCTTAATCAGATCAACCGTAAACACCAGGTGTAGGGTAATACCAAGAGATACTGGTCTCCTCTACAAGAAAAGAAAAAAAAAGAAGAAAACTTCCTGAAATAATTTTCATGAAAATGCCAGACCCTTCCCCACTCCCAGCCATTTGATAAGATGCTAACTCATCCTTTTATTCCAGGCAGTGCTGATCTATGGCCCACTTTGTTTTGTTTCTCTTTTCAAGTTGAAGTCCCTTTCCCCATTTTTCTCTTTCCTATTGAACCTTTGCCTGGCCTGGTATGGTGACACATGCCAGCGACTCATAGGCTAGATATAGGAAGTTTTAAAGCCAGCCTCAGCAACTTAGCGAGGCCCTGAGAAACTTAGTGAGACCCTGTCTCAAAATAAAAAATAAAAACTGACTGGGGATGTGGCTCAGTGGTTAAACCCCACTGGGTTCAATCCCCAGTACCACAAACAAACAAATAATAAAACTTTGCCCAAATGGTCGTGCTCACTTGGCTTGGAGTCAATTTTTATCCACACTGAGTCAAAAGTTCCTGTCTTTGCTCTCAAAACCATAGCAATCATTTACCGTCTGAATGTTTGTAAGTGTGTGTGGTAAGGTAGTTTTTTGGTAACATCTTGCCAAATACCAGTGTCCATGGAGCGCAGTTTAGAGATTGCCGAATTAATAGAAATTTATTTATTTATTTATTTTTAATTTTTTTGTGGTTATAGATGAACAGTATGCCTTTATTTTATTTGTTTATTTTTATGTGGTGCTAAGGATAGAACCCAGTGCCTCACACATACTAGGTAAGTGCTCTGCCACTGAGCCACACCCCCAGCCCCTAGGAATGAAATTTAAAACATAAGTACCATTAACTGTGTAGTCATGTTATTTTTGAATATGGAAATGTGGATGTACTTCAGAATAAGTAGAGCAAAAATCATGTAATTTAATTTGTTGAGGTCTGTGAGGTGATAAGGCACATCAATAAGACATATTAAAACTGAGATGGTTAAATTTGCACCATTTCATCAGATTTCAGATGTTAGGGTGCTGGCATGGTGCTCAGAGTGTAACAGACACCTTTGGCTACTCTCATCACCATGCATTTTCTCTATCGATGTGAATAGGGACCCGCATCTAATTTCAAACAAAGTCTAAGTAATAGCAGTGAGTTTCCATACATTTCAAATTAATTCCTTTCCTTAAAGTATCACAGCACATTATTTTCAATTCCAAAATTTTTGTCCTCCATTTTCTCAGTGATAGCATTTTTCCAACACAAAGAAAACCCCATGTTTACATTAAAATGCACTGTTTAACAGTCCTGTTTATATCACACCAACAAGCCTAGAGGTACTTTTCCCTATAAGAAATTACAAATGTCACAGACTTCTTCACTTCCCTCTATCCACCTTTCAAGGACAAAATTCCTCTTAATTAAGAGTTTAACTTGTGAGGTGGTATGTTTCAGTTGTCTGAATTAATGTCAGTGTGCCTTAGTATGCTGAGACATCTGTTCAGAACATGGGTCACAGTCTCATTCAGTTAATTTATACTGCTAGACATGGCTTCTACTTTTCTAAGGAAGTCATAGTTGGCTGCAGGCAAACTTACCAGTTCAGAATATTATTTCATTAAGTCACTCTCCACATTGCCTCCTTAGTATTTTGCAGGATGGAAGAAGAGATAGCAAGTACAACTAACTCAATGTTAATGAACCCTCTTGAGCAAGTTCTGAACTTCTGGGTCGTGGCCAGCCTCACAAGAAGGCAAATCCTCTGCCACCTCCATCTGATTTGAGGTGTGCTAGTAAAGACCTCTGCTCCCTCCATTGCTTGACATAGTACCTACATTTCCTCTGTAGAAGAATTTGCTCCTTTGGATCTTGTAAATTTCAGTCTTTCAAAGGATATGGGCTAGGATATTGTCATCTAATAACTTAACCAACTTGAGTTTGACTTTCTTTGCAAGTAAGGTCGAGAGCAGTTCTGCATCCAGGAGAGTTAATAATGCAGATCAATTCCAAAGGTAGTCGGAGGGAGTACTCCTCCTTGGCTCTGTAAGCAAATTTTTTTGTTATATTCAGGCCCTCAGTTAACTGGAGGAGGCTCACCCACATTATGGAGGGCAATCTGCAATTTTCAGTGTTTGCTAATTTAAATGTTATATGATGCCAAATCACCTTCTAGGACGTGAGGGTGATCTGGCTGAGACATGTCACCCCATTGATCATTAGTGTTGATTCGGCTGATCTGGCTGGCTAGGTGGGTGTCTCCTTCCTCCCATACCACTCCACATGTATCCCTCCTGAAGCTGTGTGTTGTTTTTAAGAATATGACTTTCCTTGATAGAAGAGGATCATTTGGTCAAGCACATATAAGTAGCTGAGCTCCCCTGCTGGAACCTCTAAACAAGCTCTCAAAAACACCCTCCAAGTTGATGCATAAAATTAAGCATCATATAAATCATAGTTTCCCCTTTTCTACTATAGAGGATCAGCTTGGTGTGGGGCAGTGAATCCACTGGAGCTAGGTGCCTGACATATGGAAGGTTTCTATAGTTGGCAACCATCTGCTCCTCTTTTGGGCATTTGAAACCATCCAGCCAAAGTAGGTCCTAAACTCCTGAGTGATTTCTATCTCTGTGATCACTGTAGTAAACGGGGGCATGCTTCCTATCAGTTACAGTGCTGAGACTGTCCCCAATACTGTTTCCTAATTTCGGTTGCTTCTCAAACCCAAGTATGATTTATCTCCTCTATTGATATCACTTTATTTTCACATCTGTCATTATGTAGCTTATCACGTTATATGCTGTAATATAAACAGTTCGGAACATATTTTATTCACCTGTTCCTCTTTCCCCCTCCCCCTATCACTCACTTGTGAGTCACTTAACGGGGGTTGCGTGTTACTTAGCTCAGTGCCCCTCGTTGCATCTGACAGTGAGCTTTGCTCATAGTAGGTGCTCAGATGGTACTGGTAGAAATTAATTGTAATGTATTTGTGAAGCTTCACAATAATGTTGAACAGTGCCTACTTGAAGCAAATTGGAAGATAAACTTCTCATAAACTACAGCCTGACAACCAGAGCTCTAGCATTTAAAGTCTTGATCCTTGTGTTCCTGTAGCTCCTCCTAGTGGAAAGGTAGCAAAATCTCTTGGCTACTGCATTATCTGCACTGTTGCTGCCAAAACAGATAGGAATCACCACCAAATTAAACACTAACCCTTTGTAGGAGATACGTATGTTTGTATAATTCATAATACTCTAATTATATGTATATATAATTTTTAACCTGTTTTAAAGGTTTATAGCTGGGTCCTAAGTTTCTGAAAAGTCTATTCGGCTACTGTGAGCTGCAACTTGGATTATTTTCAGGGAAGATTTAACCTGATCACACAGCTAGAAACCATGGTGTACATTGGTAGCATGGAGCCAGCTCTAGGGCTAAGAAGAGAGCTATTTGGCTACTTAGATCTTCAGTGGGTGAGCTCCAAACACCTTTCACTGTCTCCCTGAGCTTTGTCCTGCCCAGCAGGATGACAGTGCAATTACTGCTGCATGGCCAGGGCCCTGCATGTCTCTCCTCCTCTTCCCCCATAGACCTGGGCAGTACCTTCTGCTTTGGTTCTGACAGGTAGGTCAGTTGGTTGCAGTCTGCTGACTGATTTATGCTGCTTTACAGTCCCTTAAGTCTGTGCTTCTGGTAGTCTATACTTAAGATAAAAGGCAGTGTTTTGATTTTACATTTCTCTATCGAAATCACAGCCTCTTCTCTTTAATCCCAGTGTTTTGAGGGGATGTCTGGGTATTATGTATGCATGTTTAATGATTCATAGTCCAAGGAATTTTGAATTTATTCTTAACTGAATTTTATCTGTTTTTTTTTTTTTTTTACAGAATTTTAGCAAGATTAAAAACAATATAATAAACCTTAACAATGACTGTTTTTAAGAGTTTCATTTTAGTAGTTTTCTTTTCTAAACCAAGTGATGGACAAGACTGCACATTCCCAAATCTACTGTACATAGGATAAAAATCTTCAAATGGAAAAAAATCTTCCTTCTTTGCTGTGAGGAAAATAATTAGCTCTTTGACCACTGATCCATGCCAGTGAATGTGATGCCCCTTAGCTTTTCTGAGGTTATGTATAACTCTTGTCTATCCAGCTTCATATACTATGGAATAGGCTTTCTGGGGACAAAAATCTGAGAGTGAATGTTATAACATGAATCAGTCCTAGCTACAAATTTGATGTAGTGTTTGCTGGAATTGACAGCAAAAGGCAACATTAATCCATATACTAGTGCAGCAGTGGTTTCATTTCATCCCTTTGCAAGTACGTGACATGGAATATATTTGTGTTTTCATTATATTTCAGTGCCTTTGAGCAGACAGTATGGCACCTTTTTGAGACATGACATAGGTTTGAAGCAATGCAGTTTCTACCTGTTCAGTGCTACTCAAGAGGGAAGCCATTCTAGGTTAGGACTATCTTTTCACCGCTTGAAAACATAAAATAAAAATAATACGACAAGGATAAAGACTATCAATGTATGGTTGGCCCAGTTAACTGCAACTTCTGTGTTCCCTCTTGCAGATATATTCTGCCTTGGCAGGGTCTCTTCTGTGATCTTGGATAAGGTATGTGATTTCATTTTCTACTCTTAGATTAATTATGTGGGATTTGATTGTACATTGCTAAATTTACCTCAGAGTTAAATATGTATTCTCCTCTTCATTTAATATAGTGATTTCACATTTGATTACCACAAGATAATTAGAGATGGAAGTTCTGTGGTTGGTGGGGAACACAATCAACAGTTTCAACATTTTGTTACAGATTATTACACCCACATATTTATTGAGGAAGAATAATACAAATTAGAAGTGGTATTTTTTTTTCTGGGAGAAAACACCCCCATAATTGGCTGAATCTCTTCAATCACAAAACTTTTTTGAGAACAATGAAGGAGTGGGGGCTATTTTTAAACTTCTGTACTCTAGACACATATCATTTTCCTTAATGCTTATATGATTGATGCTTGACATTTTTCTTATGTGTATACTTTTCAGTGTATTGACAGCCATTTCAATAAAGAATACATATATGTTCCATTATTAGTCTGTGTTAATGCCTAAGCTACAACCACCCAATTGAGCATTTTGTCAAGTTGTATTTTAGGGGTGGCTGAGTTCTCTCATCTTGAGAAACTTTCTGGCCCAACTTAATAATACTTGACAGAAAATAGAAGCCTGTTAGATACTTACTCCATCCTTGGACAAGTAGCAAATTAGAAGTCTAATCCACAGCTGTCTACAGCACATAGCCTATAGGTGACAGAGTAAATTGTAGACTGAAAGATGCTACCTGAAAACTAATAGTTAATGTGGAATGGCAGATAGGGATTCTTAGTACTTGTTTTTATGGGTGTTTGAGCAAGGATGACTCCTTTTAATAATGGGCTTCAAGGAGCTACCATTAATGTGGGAGAACTTTAGACAGGCCTGTATCATTATAGGTTTTAGGGGAGTACATCTCCTTTTATTTTTTGTACCAGGGATTGAACCTGGGATGCTCAACCACTGAGCCACACCCCTTTTCATATTTCATTTAGAGACAGGGTCTCACTGAGTTGCCTTGTGCCTTGCTGTGGCTGAGGATGAATTTGAACTTGAAATCCTCCTGCCTCAGCCTCCTGAGCCCCTGGTGTACACCACCACGCCTGGCAATACGTCACCTCTTGTCTGGTAACTGCTTATATTTTGGTACTGGGGCTTGAACTCAGGAGTGTATTATCACTGAGCTACATCCCCATTCCAAGTCCTGTTATAAATTTTTGATTTTGAGACAGGATCTCACTAAATTACCCAGGCTGGCCTCCAACTTGCAATCCTCCTGCCTCAGGCTCTCAGGTTGCTGGGATTACAGGCATGTATGCTACCACACCTACTTCTCTTTTTCTCAATCAATTATGCTTTTTAAAAAAGGATCACAACTTAATCTTTTCTCTTTCAGGAAATTCTTTCCCAAAACAATCGTTTGACTTTCTCCTCATCTCCATCAGGAATTTACTTACTGTCACCTTAACACTGAGGTCTTATAGACCATTCCATTGAAATTTTTAACGTGTCCTATCCTGACACATATACCTTCCCCACACATATTTTATCTCTTCTTCCCTGCTTTAGTTGTGTAGAATGTGTGTGTGTGTGTGTTTGTGTGTAACATGTTTATTCTATGTATAACTTACTAGAATGTAAGTTCTATAAGTGGAGGGATTTTTGTCTGTCATGTTCATTGTTGTTCTGGTGTTTTGAATATTATTTGGCACATTTAACAGTGAAAAAAATTGTTGAATGATTGAATGACTTGAAGAGCAGGAAGGACAAAAAGGAAGGAAGAGATACTAGGGAAGGTATTGATTCCAGGCTCCAGTGGCTCTTTTTTACTTCCAAAATTAGGGTCAAAATGTTTCTGTCCTTCTTTTTCTTTAAGATAGAGGTGATTTAAGGAATACTCTGTCTCCCCTTGAATGGAGAGGACTGCAATCAAATAGAGCTGTCGACTATTAGATGGAGGTGGCCTCAATCAGTGGATTAGAAAAGGAGAAAAGATATAGTAAATCAGCAGGGATGCCAAAGAGCATGTTGGTCAGGGGTATTTTATCATATCCTGTTAACTGAGGTAGAAGTGGGGGTGTGGACAAGGGCTGGCATGGTGATAAGGAGGGAGGATGGAAGGGAAAGGGGTGTTAGATACACAACTAAATCACTTTGGTTATAAAAGCAAGGCTTTTCAAACAAATGAATTCTCAGGCCCAGCTGGGTGGTGTATGCCTGTAATCCCAGGACTGGGGAGGCTGAGGCAAGAGGATCACAAGTTCAAAGCAGCTTCAGCAACTTAGTGAAGCCCTAAGCAACTCAGAGAGACCCTTTCTCTAAATAAAATATTTTTTTGAAAAGGGCTGGAGTGTGACTCAGTGATTAAGCCCTCCCCCCCCGGGGTTCAACCCCTATACCAAAAACAAAAACAAAAACAAAACTCATACAAATGGATTTTCTTTTTTTTTAAACTATTTGTTTTGTGGGTTGTAGATGTTCAAGGCCTTATTTTAACCTCAAGACAATACAGTTCGTTAACAGGTATAAGATTGCAGTTAGATAGGAGGAATAAGTTCCAGTGTTTTTTAGCACAGTAGGATAATCATAGTTAATAATAAATTGTTTATTTCAAAATAGCAAGAAGGGAAGACATTGAGTGTTCTCAATACAATGAAATGATAAATGTTTGAGGTGATGGATATGCTAATAATTCCTATTTGATCGCTACGCATTGTATACATATATTGAAATATTATAATATATCCCATAAATATATGCAATCGTTATGTACCAATTTAAAGTAAAACAGTAGCAACAAAAGCATGTAATACAGGAACTCTTGGGCTTATGATAAATTTTATTCCTGAAATGGTCTGTAAATCAAAATCATTTAAGTTAAATATGACTTTTTAATCAAACAATGGGGCCTTCCTAACTAAAGATCTGCTCCTACTTTTGGGGGTAAATTACCACAGACACTGTGTTTTATTAATTAAAATTATAAACCTGCATATTATAAAGATTTAAAAGTGTATATAAATTGATCAACCACAATAATATAGAAAATTGTGTTTAGTAATAAAATTACAATTTTTGGCTTACTCCTCATAATTTTCACCTTACTTTTATGATAAAACAAATGAGAATTAGAAGTAATATCTTCATTAGAATAGGTTCATTCAGATGTTCTGCCTTGTAGACATTTTTAAGGAGATTTTGGGGGTATGTGTGGCTAAGACAGTCATAGAGGTGTCTGATTTTTTAATTTTTTTACACTAATGGAAATGGCCATGAAACCAACAATTTCTTGCCTGTTCTGCTGCCTTCGAAAGGCTAAGTTGAGCTACTGCCTCATCAGTACCAGCCATTTCATTCATGTCCTGACATTATGCAAAGGTAGATCTTATGAATAAACCTATTTGCCCTGAAATTTTCATCCTTTGATCCTTACCTTGTTCCTGCTTCTCACTGTCAAAAAGCTTCAAAGCCTTGGCTTGGCCACACTAAAGGCACACAGAGCTGAGCTTGATCTCACATCTACAGAAAAGAAAGCTTTTCCATCATAGGCACAAGTTCCACATGATGTTGGTTAGTGGTAGATTGTAACTGTCAATAGAGTACTGTTTTCCCTTTTTAGAAATAATCTTTAAGTTTGAATGCAATAGCATAATGATGCTTTATTGGTGACAAATGTGCCATAACTTCTACATTTAAGTAAGTATTTCCCTTAAAAGTAATTGCACTGGGCAAAGATAAACATTTAAAATGATGTTGCCATAGTTCAAACACTTTTTAAACCTTTGTTAAATTGATTTAGAGATATTTGCCAGCAACATAAACCCAGTAAAACCAGGATAGTGACGGGATAAGTCTCTTGGTCTCTTATCCCCTCCATTCACCTTACTATTCCTTTATATTTCTCATTCTTTTAACAATTAATATCAGCCATGCATTGGGTTCTGGGTGAATAAACTTCTACCTTAATGCCTAGCAAGGATAGAGAAGATATGGGCCTCTCTGGAAGCACACTGAGACAAATACTTTTAGCTTATAAGGGGTAAAAGTGTGAATTGTTTGCTTCTCTATCTCTAACACCTAGAACGGTAGTATATAGTAGGCACTCAGTCAATATTTGATTAAATAAATCTGGTTAGTGCCTGTTAGCTTTAAATGCCCTAAATAATATGTGAATAGCAAATGGATCATTGGAAACTGTTATACTATAATTTGAGGACTGTTGATAACAAGGAAAAGGTGTTCTAATTATAGACTTTTGTTGCCAGAGACTTGTTACTGGTAGAAATAAAACAGGAGGTATCCCTGTGTGTTTCAGATTCTAAAAGTATACCCAATGGTCTCTTTGTCTTTGCTTTCAAGTATGGTGTGATGTGGCTCGGCTCCTGAAACAGATACTGTTAATGGCTCACCCCATCATGTGCTTCCTTTTTTCCTTCTTCATGAACAGAACCCAGATTTTGTCTATGTTGCAGTCTTCGTTGATGAGGATCCCATTATAGGCCACAGTGGGTATGTCACAGTCCCATTCTTCTTGCTAAAGATTGCTTGGTTTAGGAATAAATTCCAGTTTTGGAAACCCTTCTGGATAATGTGTTCATTCTTCTCTGGGAACTGATCATCCCTTGACCATCATGCTACAAGCCTGAGGGGGAAATCCACAGATAGAGAAGGGTAGAGACCAGGGAACCACAAAGTAGGAAAGATAGGACCATGATATACTATACCAGTGCCTGCTCTACCTATGGATTTCTTAGTATGTGAGATTTCAAACATCTTATATTTAAAGCTTTATTTATGTAGGGTTTTCTGTTACTTGCAACCAGAGACAACCTGCTACAACTCCCAGGTCTCTTGAATTGCAATGTCCCTCCTTCTCTGACAGATAACACTGGCACAGTGTTGAGGAAGCTATAAACAGTGGCTAGGTGGTTACTTCCCTGTGCTTAGATGTGTTTGTTGGTAACTTCATATTGCAAGGAATAGCAGCAATCTCAGTTTTCCTCAGGCAATGTGGTTGTTGTAAAGATATGTCAGAAAGTAAGAAGGCACAAGAAACCATTTCAGTACTTGGGCAATCCGTCCTCACAGATGGTTGAAAAGATCATATTTAGGATACTATAAACCTCTAGTGCACCAAAGGCAACTCTAGTAGTAAAAATTCTCTTGATTCAGGTTATACCGTCTGTTTTTACTTCTTTCTACCATAATTCTGTCTGTTTCTATTGTTGGTAAAGGTTCTCAGCTCTCAACTTCATGGTTTTCCATTGCCTTATGGATTCTGCTTATAGCCTTTTCTTCATGTATCTTTCAGCTTCTGTCTTTATTTTCTCTCAACTATTTCCATGGTGTTGGGAGTTTCAAATCTTCAGGTAAGGAAATGGCTTCCTTACAAATGTGAACCATGAAGATGCTTAAGATGGGGCCATTATCCAAAACAGAACTCCCAATGAGCCAAGTTCTCTTGCCACTTTGCCATAAGCTGCTGGTATCTGCTCAAGTCCAGCTGCCTTTAGGTCAGTTACATAATTTCTTCAATCTATGTGGCTAGGCTGCAATGTCATATAACACAAAAGTGGAGATTTGTTTAGAGGAGACTTTTTTTGGCTGTTTTGTTCAAAAGATGAATGCATGTCACAGATGCTTTAGAATATCAGTGTCATAACTTATTTAGTATATTAGGAAACCAGGAAATGTGATCCCTAGCCTTGACCTCCTTTGGAAGCACCCATCCTTCCAATGGTATCATGATTTCTTCTTCCTCCACTGCTTCTTACTCTTTCATTTTCTATTTTCACTTGGCCAATGAGCTCTCCATTAGTCTAGCCAACCGCTTACCCGGAGCTTCCCTTCTTTCTAGATTCCATGAATAGCTACCACACCACACTTTCTAATTTTCCACTCTGATCATGATCCTTGTATTCTTTTGGTCAAAACATGACAAGTGCATATTTGTGTCCAACAACTGGAAGTTCTTATAGGTGTACTAGTATGTATAGAAAGAATTAGCATGTACTTAGTAACCATACAAAGTACTTTGTGTGGTAGTAAAATGGCATCATTGTAGGCATGAAATGCCCATACTGGGCATTTAAATATTATTTTTTGTGATTATGATGATGAAGTATTTTTCTTGTTGTCATCTGTGTTTGTAGTGCTAAATTGTAAATGGGATTTATTTTCCTTAAAAGCAGTCCAAATATATTCAGAATGATACTGTTAATATTATATTACTTTTAGCCCCTTTCCCAGTCACTTTGAACACTGAATTTTTCATTCCTGTTAAAAAAAAAACAATACAGAAGGAAAGAAAAGAAGCCAAGGTAAATATTCTTAGCATAGTTCTTTTCCTTGCCACCTTCTCTGATTATTTAGTTTCTGTTAACATCCTGAATATACCAGGTGCTGAAATGAACATGCACTTTCTTGAAGAGTTATACTTTGAAGTAATTAAAGCATCCAATCTTGCAATTTAAAAAGATTGTTTACAGTCCTATAAGGGCTGATTTCCAGACTTAGAAATTGGTTAAAGAAAATTTACTTTTAGAAAATAAGAAAAAAAATCTCCAAACCAGGAAGCAGGTAGGCATTCTCACATAGATTTGTAAGACAAAGAAAAGGGGATGGAGATGGGACCACTTATATGTAAAACAATATCTATCTCAAGGCTATTCTTAAATAACTATACAATTCACATCCATATTTATTTCTGTCTATTTTTCTTCTTACTGTATTATTGTGTCTGTCACTAAGATGTAGATATAAGCCTGGAATTGCATTATTGAAGTTACTTGTTCAATTACCTTCCTGAGATAATTACCTTTGTAATAGAAAGTTTTAAAAATCAATAGAGTGTTCTTGGCAATATTCAGTTATAGTTAATTAATAATACAATTCATGTTACCAAATAGTTATTCTGCTTAGCAAAACTAGCCATACTTTTAATGTCTTCAACTGGTCAGGAAAGCATCTGGACTAGAAGTGTATTTCTTGAAGGAGATACTTTAAAATAACTGCTCATTCTTGGTAGAGTTGAGAGCAGACTCCACAAATACCCATGACTTTAATTGAAGGTAACAACCGATAAAGCTGTCATTAATAATTTTAATGTCAGTGGTCTCTAAATATTCTCCTGTCTTGAGTCTTCCTAGAGGCTTGATTGATTTATCATGTGCACTACCATTTTCTTGGGATATACCAAGAATCTTACGTAGTTTCTCTTGTGCCAGGCTACCTCATACGTGGGGTAAGGCACGGAATCAAGACCCAGACTCCGAGAGTTGGGTGGAAGCAGGCTTGTGGCGAGCAGCCTGCAAACTCGTTTATTGCAGGAACAGCTATACATTTTATAGGTTTCTTGCCCAATCACAATGTGCCATGGGGGATCAGACCACCAGGTTCCTATATAGGTTCCCTTGATAACACTGAGTCGACTTGAGGCAGTTTACTTTCCTAGGTAGCCAAAGAGGAATGCTCCTCCCTGCAGGTTTTCCTTACATACTTGAGACATTCACTGCTGCCACCCAAGAACTAGGATTTCTCCCAACAATCTTACCAAGTATTACTTGATGGAATGGCAAGTACAGATGATCCCTGACACCATGGTTTGAGTTACAATGATTTGGCTTTGGGTTTTTCAACTTTGGTACCAAAGTGATATGTATTCAATAGAAACCATGCTTAAAGCTTTGAATTTTGATTTTCTTTTTTCTCAGCCTGGCAATATGTGATTTGATACTCTGTCACAATGCTGGGCAGTAGCAGGGAGCTGTAGTTCCCAGTCATCCAGGTGATCACAAGGGTAAACAACCCATACTCTAAAGATTGCCAGGATTTTTTGGATATTGTGGTTTTTGTTTTTGCATTCCATTGTATCTACAAAATGCCCATCTGTGTGTGTATGTGAGATACTCAACACTTTATTAAAAATTAGGCTTTGTGTCAGAGATTTTGCCTGACTGTATGCTAATGTAAGCATTTTGAGCCCATTGAAGGTAAGTTAGACCAAGCCATGTTGGGCAGGTTAGGTGTATTAATACATTTTTGACTTAAAATATGGTGTTTTTTAAAAGATTAATTTTTTATTTTTGGTACCAGGGATTAAACCCACTGGTGCTTGACCACTGAGCCACATCCTCAGCCCTTTTTTATATTTTATTTTGATACAGGATCTCACTAAGGTGATGAAGCTGACTTTGAACTTGCTATTCTCCTACCTCAGCCTCCTGAGCTGCTGGAATTGCAGGCATGCATGAGCCACCACACTTGGCTAAAATATGGTGGTTTATAACTATCAAAACTCAAGGAGCCTTTAAAATATGACATATCAATTCCAATGATATAAATAAATATTTCTACTCTTGTTTCTGATTCATACTTATTATGGATGATTACATGCAAATAAATGGCCAAAAAAAAAAAAAAAAAAAAAAGGGCTGGCTATCTATAATTGGTCTTAAGTTTTTCATCCATTGAATGAGGATAGTTACTGAAGGTCTTAGTTGGATTGATATGTAGAATAACTAATACAAATGAATTACTAAAACGTTTGCAAATATGAAAATTCTCTAATTGATATTAATAATAATTTTAGATAGACACTTGTAATTGTAACTTTAGGTGAATATTTTATGGGTTGACTCCTCCTTTACATTAGAGTTTGCTCAAATACTTTCAAAACAGCTCCCTGTTCATTGACATCTTTAATTCAATTTGACAGAAGGAGTCAAAACCTTTCCTTCAGCAGGGTATTCAGTAACCTTCACCAAATAACCGTTAATTAAGCAATTAAAGTAAATTTAAAGAAAAAAGAATTTTGAAAGGAGAACAGAATTAACTCAAAAGATAGTTTAAAAATAGTTTTATAGCACTTCAGTCATTATTGACCAAAAACTTCCTAGGGGATATTAACAATGCATTTGATAGTTGCCAAGGAAACCTTAACCTTTCCTGAGAATGTCTGCCCTTCTTCATTGTACCTGATTGTCAGAATAACTTCAGCAACTGATTATAACTGAGCCATTTTCAACATCAGGCTTTTTCTTGTCAATTCCTCTTCAAAGTATAAGCTCAAGTATTCAGGATACCTTGCTCTATATCTGTATTTATGCTTCTGAGGATTTATATACCTTAAATATGGAGGTATTTTAAAACAGTTTTCCCAATCAGTCTTTACCACCATAAGAGATAAAGCATAGAGAGAAGGAAACTGAGGCACAACAATGTGTTTATTGTGTGAGAATGATTCTGTCATGGAGCTTGCTGGCTTCCTTTGTTCAGAGCACAACAACTAAACAAATATCTTAGCACTATTTTAAAAGCTTGTGTTTTCATGTAGGTTGAATAGCTAACACTATGAGTCTCTGAATGATTGGAAAAAGCACCATAGAGGGAGTGAGGAAACTGATAAACCAGGTTTGTGGCCTTGGCCAACCTAATTGATCTTTTTTTTTTTTATCTGTTAAATTGCAGTGATAATATCCATCTCATAGGGATCCTGGAAGAATTAAGTGCTGTAGTGTATGCAGAACACATACTTAGTTAACGTACTAAGTATTCGAAATCTAGTAAGTATTATTATTACTGAAAGGATGTGTGCACCATATCAATACATACTCTGTTTTCTATATACAGACTTGAGGATGATGTATAGAAATAGATGGTAAAGTTAGAGCAATATATCTAATATTGGAACCATTCTAGAAATTCTAAGATATATGGCCATCATAGACATAATACTTATTGAGCAGGGTGGGAAGGGAACTATTATTTATTTAATAGACTCTAGACACTATACTAAATACTTTGCTTTCTGTTATATTGTGTATGGATATGTTAGTCTGTAAGTTCTCACAATCTAATGAGATAGGTTGTGTTATTATCTCCATATATGTAACATCAATAGACTTTAAAATAAAGATGGAAGCCTGGTATGGTGGTCCTTGCCTGTAATCCCAACAATTTGTGAGGCTGAGACAGGAGGATCACAAGTTTGAGGCCAGCCTCAGCAACTTAGTGAGGCCTTGTCTCAAGATAAAAAGAACTAGGAATGTACCTCAGTGATAAAGTGCCCTTGAGTTCAATCCCCAGTACCACAAAAATAAATAACAATGAAAGGGAGCACAATGTAATCTTTGGGAGAAACCTGCAGAATTAGTTTTCTCTGTGACAGAGCCAACTGACAAATTTTTCCTGCACAAGTTGTGCTAATTACCTGTGCAAGTCCATGCATGAAGAGGTCAATAATAATGGGAAAAGAAAGGTAGGGAGGAGTGATATAATAAGTTGATTATTGCTTTGTATGTTTGTGAGGATACAAAATGAACTGAAAACAACATTATTTTAGATCGAAAGTAGAGTGTTTCTATTTTTGTAAATCTAAAATTGTTAAAACAAAGATTGAAATATTTGTGTGCAAATTCAGGCAAAATCAAAGATAACAACAAAAACCACCGACTGCAAACATTCATACCTAGGTTATCTAGGCATTTTATTTTTGTGTTGTCTTTGTTAGTTGAGTCTACTGTAAGGGCGGATACCTGTATGCATTTATAAGCAGCTGTACAAATGTAAAGATGCTATAAAAGCGGGATGAATGTAGAGAACCAACAAAATGAGCAGTTCCCCAACCTTCTTTCATGTCATGCCTTGCATAGATTTAGAGGTGTTCCCCCCAAACCCCAGGACCTGTGAGTGATCTCAAGAAATATGGTTTTCTTTTTTTTTTTTGATTCATTGTACACAAATGGGGTACAACTTTTCATTTCTATGGTTGTACACAATGTAGATTCACACCATTCATGTAATCATACATATATATATATATATAGGGTAATACTGTCTGTTTCATTCTACTGTTTTTCCATCCCCACCTGCTCCCACCCCTTTCTCCTCTACACCATCCAAAGTTCCTTCATTCTTCTCTTCCTCCCAGCAGCCGCCCCCCTTGTTATATATTGTCATGCACTAATCAGAGAAAACATTTGGCCTTTGGTTTTTTGGGCTTGGCCTATTTCACTTAGCATGATTTTTTCCAACTTCATTCATTTACCAGCAAATGCCATAACTTTATTCTTCTTTATGACTGAGTAATATTCCATTGTGTATATATACCACAGTTTCTTTATCCATTCATCAATTGAAGGGCATCTAGGTTGGTTCCACAATCTAGCTATAGTGAATTGAGCTGCTATGAACACTGATGTGGCTGCATCACTGTAGTATGCTGATTTTAGTCCTTTGGGTATAAACCAAAGAGTGGGATAGCTGGGTCAAATGGTGGGTTCATTCCAAGCTTTCTGAGGAATCTCCATACTGCTTTCCAGAGTGGCTGCACCAATCTGCAACTCCACCAGCAATGTGTGATTGTGCCTTTTTCCCCACAACCACGCCAGCACTTATTATTGTTTGTGTTCTTGATAACAGACATTCTAATTGGAGTTAGATGAAATCATAGGGTGGTTTTAATTTGCATTTCTCTAATTACTAGGGATGATGAGTACTTTTTCATATATTTGTTGATCACCTGTATATCTTCTTCTGTGAAGTGTCTGCTCATTTCCTTAGCCTGTTTATTGATTGGGTTCTTTGTATTTTGGGTGTAAAGTTTTTTAAGTTCTTTGTAAACTTTGGAGATGAGTGCTCTGTCTGAAGTGTGTGTGGAAAAGATTTTCTCCCACTCTGTAGGCTCTCTTTTCACATTATTGTTTCCTGTGCTGAGAAAAAAATTTTTAGTTTGAATTCATCCCATTTATTGATTCTTGCTTTTATTTCTTGCGCTATGGGAGTCTTGTTAAGGAAGTCTGGTCCTAAGCCTATGTGATGGAAATTCGGGCCTACTTTTTCTTCTATTTGGTGAAGGGTCACAGATCTAATTCCTAGATCCTTGATCTATTTCGAGTTGAGTTTTGTACAGGGTGAGAGATAGGGGTTTAATTTCGTTTTACTGCATATGGATTTCCAGTTTTCCTAGCACCATTTGTTGAACAGGCTATCTTTTCTCCTTTGTGTTTGGCGCCTTTATCTAGTATGAGATAACTGTACTTATGTGGATATGTCTCCTTGTCTTCTATCCTGTACCATTGATCTACCTGTCTACTTTGCTGCCAGTACCATGCCGTTTTTGTTACTATTGCTCTACAGTAAATTTTAAGTTCTGGTATAGTGATACCTTCTGCATTATTCTTCTTGCCCAGGATTGCTTTGGATATTCTGGGTCTTTTGTTCTTCCAGATGAATTTCATGATTGCTTTTTCTGTTTCTATAAGAAATGTCATAGGGATTTTAATTTGAATTGTGTTAAATCTGTATAGCACCTTTGGAAGTATGGCCATTTTGACAATATTAATTCTGCCTATTCAAGAACATGGGAGATCTTTCCATCTTCTAAGGTCTTCCTCAATTTCTTTATTCAATGTTTTGTAGTTTTCATTGTAGAGATCTTTCACTTCTTTGGTTAGATTGATTCCCAAGTATTTTATTTTTTTGAGGCTATTGCGAATGGAGTTGTTTTCCTGATTTCCCTTTCAGATGTTTCATCACTTATGTATAAAAATGCTTTAGATTTATCTGTGTTGATTTTATATCCTGCTATGGTTTTCTTATGGTAAAATACATATAAAAGTAAACATTTTAACAACTTTCAAGTGTACAATTCTGTGGCGTTAGGTACCTTGACATTCTTGTGCAACATCAACACTGTCTATCCCCACAACTTTTTCATCATTTCAAACAAACTCTATACCCCTTAAACAGTAATGCCCCATATCCTCCTCCCTTCTACCTCTGGTAACTACTTAACTATTATTCTCCTTTCTGCCCCTATAATTTTCATCATGTTGTACTTAGAAAAGCAAAATTCATATGTAGTATTTGTCTTTTTGTGTCTGGCTTATTTCATTTCACTTATCATGTTTTCAACCTTTATTCAGAAACAGAATGTATTAGAATTTATTTCTTTTTAAGACTGATTAATATTCCAGGTATGTGTAAGAGGCAAAATATCCCTTATCTTGGGACCATATTGGGAAATACTTGGAACCAGAATATTTCAGTTCTGATTTTTTTGAATTTTGGAATATTTGCCATTATATAGTGAAATATTTGAGAGATGGAACCCAAGTTGAAACATGCTATTCTTATGTGTGTATATACTTTATACACATGGCCTGAGGGTAATTGTATAAAATATTTTTAGTAATTATGTGTATGAAACCAGGTTTGTGTTCACTGAACCATCAGAAAGCAAATGTGTCATTATTTCAGCCACCCACATGGAGGATCTATGTTTGTTTGGTACCACCATCATTCCTGATTCTAAATTTATATGCTACTGTTATGGTTTAGATGTGAGGTGTCTCCCAAAAGCTCATGTGTGAGACAATACAAGAAAGTTCAAAGGTGAAATGATTGGGTTATGTGAATTAACCTAATCAGTGCATTAATCCACTTGAATGGATTAACTGAGTGGTAACTATAGGTAGGTATGGTGTGGCTGGAGGAGATGGGCCATTGGGAGCATGCCTTTTGGGTATATATTTTGTCTCTGGTGAGCAGAGTTCTTTCTCTGCTTCCTGATGCCATGTCCTAAACTGCTTTCCTTCTCTCCACCATGATGTTCTACCTCACTTCGGGTCCTCAGCAATGGAACTGGCCATCTATGGACTGAGACCTCTGAAACTGTGAACAACAAATAAACTTTACATCCTCTACTTATTCTTGTCAGGCCTTTTGGTCACAGTGGCAAAAATGCTAACCAAGACAGTTACCAATAAATAATCTTTTTCGGTTTTTTTTTCTTATATTAGTTCACACTTAAGTATGTAACAGTAGAACACATGTCATAAGGTAAAAAAATAATTCTGTTTAAGGGAATTAAGCATCATAGTAACATCAACAGAAGATCTGTAATCAGCTTTTAAACAACAGCAAACAATGGAAGCGTTCAGTCTTTGTCTGTGATGCTATGTTTGATTAAAAGGCTACTGTACACTGTATTTTATTTAGCTGGGTGAATAGAAACACCACAAGCAGTTGAGGGACCAGGAAGTGGGTTTTATAGGATTGAGAAGGAATTTTTCTGGATGACTTTTAGAAATGTTTCTTCCAGAGTCATCTGCCCAGTTAGCAAGATGTGTGTGTGTGTGTGTGTGTGTGTGTATCCGTGTGTGTGTGTGTGTGTGTGTGTGTGTTAGAGTCTTTCTTCGATTTTATAAACTGACATGATTTCTTGCTTGGTTTTGAATGCACACTGCTTTCTTCTTTCAAAAAGTCCACCAAACATTTTTGCTATTGTTTTTACACATTTTTTTGTGTAGTGTTAACAGTGTCATCTGAATCATCAGTATTATTATGAACACCTTGATTTAGAACCAGTTCAATGATTTCACTATTGGTCAAAGAACAACTGTGACCTCATTATCAATGTTAAAAATGTGTTTGATATCTTACTGATGAACTTTAAAGATAAGATTTTTTGCACATATAAGGAGATTAGATGTGATCTTTTCCTCCTTACTCAACATATAGAATCCTTCAAAGTTACCACTTGGTTCATCATTATCACTGAACATAGCTGTAGGTCAGGGGTTGTGCTTGGCATGAATTACTGTGTCTTAGTCACTGTGGTTCAGACATTGGCAACTGCAAGTACAGTATACTTCACCCTAACCTTCTTTTGAAAACTTTACCGCCATGCCTCTGTTTACTGCTGCTAACATGCTGTTTAAGAAAGTGTTTTTAGTCTTCATTGATCTAAACATATCCTGGTCACATGGCTGAATTAAGCCCCATTTGGGGGAATAATGAAACCACATTTGGGGGAAAATACATACATAAATATTTTTTATTAGAAGTTTGGTTGGAGGATGAGCAGAATGAATGTCAAGGAATAACAAAATCTCGCCATCATTACCTGGTCCAGTGTTGTGAAACTAACTAGAAAGATGTCCCTGGTGATCCATGCCTTTTTGTGTGCATGATAATGGACTGGTGAGAAATTAACTCCTTTAAAACAACAAGGATAAAAAGAAACACTTGCTTATTACAGCAAGTATAAACATATGCTTACCTGCTACATTTGCACATCCCAGCACAGTTTTTCTATTCTTGTTATCCTTGATTCCTATGAGAACTGTCTTATCAACTATAGTCATTGTCTTTCTGGAGCAATAATGCCAAACTAGTGATGTTTCATCAGCATTTTAGACTTGTTCTGGTGTCATATTTTCATCAGCAACAACCTTGGACAACTTAATGGATTTCTTTGCTTCTTCATGATCAGCCAATAATATTTTGTCATCATAAATCTTAAAAAAAATTATGCCATGATTTTTCTTATACTCCTACAGCCAGTGTGTTGAATATTCACAATTCCCTTCAATTTGTGGTTCATCCTGATAGAGCTCTGCTTAATGATTAGCATACCATTAAGTGGCATGTGTTCAGTGTGATGCTGATGAATCTGCTCTTTGAATACAGGATCAAGAGCTTCATTTTTACCTTTGAACAGTGATTTTTTGCTTTTCATTTACTTCAGTTTATCACTTTCAGCATAGAATTACAACACTTTATCCTTCTGTTTCTTCAGGTCATACCTGGTGGACATTCCAACATTCCAATATCATACTCTTCTGTAAGATGCTCAACTTGACTTTCTGTGCTACAGGTAAACATAAGTACTTTCTCTTTTTCTTATCACTGTTAGCCATATCTTGAGTCCTTTTTGACATTTTTAACAATATCTTTACACCAGAGAGCAGAGAATAAGCAAAAAATACAGTGAATAACGCAAGTAGGTAACCCTGGTTCTATCTCCAGCACTGAAAAAAACAAAACAAAACAAAACAAAACAAAAAACACATGAGATTTTACTAGATGAAATACGACTGCCTGGTATAACTTGATCTAATCAGCATAAATTTTTATTTGGGTATGTGTGTGGCAATTGGAATGTTCCACACAATTAAGAACTTTTGTTTTAAGATAGTTTTCATATCATGCTGGGAATGTAGCTCACTGATGGAATGCTTGCCCAGCATGTGCAAGGCCCAGGGTTCCTTCCCCAACACTGGAAAAAATAATACCAAAAAACAACAACAAAAAATTCATATCATATATTCACTGAAAGTTCTGATGAGTGTGAAATGGCTCCATAAGAATAGATGCTCACACTGTATTGAATTTGCACCTTAGGCTCTGACATGATTGAATCCCCCCAAATAAATAAACCTCAGAGTGAAATGGCGTGAGCAAGCTAATGTGGATGTGTCATGAATTATTTGATTGTCAGTTCTTTAGCTTAACACCTGACTTGTGGTTAGATGTCCAGCTGCCTCAAAATATAAAAGATCACTTTATATGTTTGAATGGGACAGAGGTTGATGGAAGAATTTATTTTCCTCTTGCAACACATGAGAATGAAAAAAGACAGGTGTTCTCCCCTTTACAGATCCAATGCTTCAAGTTAAAAAGCAAGAATGAAAGTAGTTGTGGACAAAACCAAGAATCAAAGCATAGACTTATATGTTAGCTTTCCCTCAAATCTAAAAATAAGTTTCTATAGGGACAGAAGAGTATTAAGCCCCAATGGTTGAAACACAACTGGCTTTATGAAATAGAGAACATTTTTCTTTCTAAATTCATTTTCAACTCAAAAGTAGTAAGTCTGGGAGAACGGTGGTGTGTGTAGAAAAAGAACAGAAATGCTTTTTAGAATACAAATAGAACAAAGGCTAACCTAAGTCTCTTTGAACATAAATATGAATTTATACTTGGAATTGATTACTCTAACTAAATGAACATTCCTTTAAAGGAGAAAATTAATTCTTCCTGTATTTAAATAGAAATTACATGGATGTGGTTGTTTATAAATTTATATTTGTATTTCATCAAAAAGTAGGCCCTTAAGTTATTTAAGCAAATATTCTAAACAAAGTAATAAAACCACTTTATATTCCTATAAATCTTTATGGCTTATGAAGCACTTTCATATGCATTTGTACTAAAACTGCATATTAACCCTTTGAGGTATCCTGTTGAATCCAAGGTTTGGAGAGATTTTGTGACTTACCAAAGAACAAGGAACAAATAAAGTATAAGAGGTAGGACTGAACCTAGTTGTTCCATCTGTAAATTTTATCTTATTTTTTTGTTATACTGTGTTGCTCAAAATCTTGACTTAAAAGTGAGGTAAATGGAAGGTCTCCTTAGAAATATTATTAGTCCTACATGAATGTGAAAACTGGTGAAATATCTACTAATTTGATGTCTACGAATTAGACAAGAAGTAAAACCATGTCTTCATTGCTTAATATTTCTAAAAAATTATAACAATCTAATCAATTTACTATAAAGATGACAACAAAAAGAAAGTTGGAGATGAGTTTTAAAGTTTATAGATTCTCTAAACTGCATAACAGTTCTGCTGAGACTATACAACCTCTTCCTTTGGAAAAGTCTTCTGGTCTTTTATCTATCACTACATATATGAGTAAATTTTGAAACTCCTGAATAGTATTTATACATTTATGTATCTGGTGATAAAGAGGGCTACATTTGATATAACATAAAATCAATGTATTAAAATATTGAATAGAGCCAGGTGCAGTCGTGCCTGCTTGTAATCCCAGTGACTCTGGAGGCCGAGGCAGGAGGATCTCAAGTTTAAGGTCTGTCTCAGAAACTTAGTAAGGCCTTCAGTAACTTAGGGAGACCCTGTCTCAAAATAAAAAGTAAAAAGGGCTTGGGATATAGCTCAATGGTAAAGGACCGTGGGTTCAATTTGTAATGACCACTAAATAAGTTAATATATAAATATCGAATAGGTCAAAAGCTATGAAATAATACTTCTCCCCCCTGACTTCTAATGGCTATTAATGTTAAATTGAATGAAAACATCCTGTGGTAGTTGTTATACTATACTTTTCCAGTTCACTGGGATAAAGAAATAAAGAAAGTTTTGTTAATAAATATATGTATTTGCAAATGCTGTAATATTCTTATGGCTGAATAATATTCCATTATGTGTATATACCACAGTTTCTTTATCCATTCATCTGTTAAAGGGCATCTAGGTTGGTTCCACAATCTAGCTATTGAATTGAGCTGCTATAAACATTGATGTGGCTGCATTACTGTAGTATGCTAATTTTAAGTCCTTTGGGTAGTAACTGAAGAGTGGGATAACTGGGTCAAAAGGTGGGTCCATTCTGAGTTTCCTGAGGAGTCTCCACACTGCTTTCTAGAGTGGCTGCACCAATTTGAAACTCCACCAGCAATGTAAAAGTTGCCTTTTTCTGAAGAACAATATTATGGCATTTGCAAATAAATGGATGGAATTGGAGAATATCATGCTAAGTGAAATAAGCCAATCCCAAAAACCAAAGGCTGAATGTTTTCCCTGTTAAGTGGAGGTTGATATAATGGGGGGGGAGGTGGGGAGTGAGAGAAGAATGGAGGAACTTTAGATTATGTAGAAGGAAATGTGAGGGAGGGGGGTATGAAAAATCATGGAATGAGACAGACATCATTACCCTATGTACATGTATGATTACACGAATGGTATGAATCTACATTGTGTACAACCATAGAAATGAAAAAATGTACCCCATTTGTGTACAATGAATCAAAATGCAGTCTGTAAAAAATAATTAAAAATAAATAAATATATCTTTGGGATTTCATATTTTTTGAAGTCAAATATTTTTCATCTTTTTCAGTTTTTAAAAATTGGTGCATTATAGTTGTATATATACCCTTTACTCTACTGATTTCCTTTCAATTTTCATGAGATTCCTCCACCTTTCTTTGCCTTTTACTTTTCTAGCTTCCACATATGTGAGAAAACATGACCCTTGACTTTCTGAATTTGGTTGATTTCATTTAGCATGATGCTTTTAAGTTCCATCCATTTTCCTATAAATGCCATAATTTCATTTTTCTCTATGGCTGCAAAAAACTCCATTGTGTGTATATGCAACATTTTCTTTATCCATTCATCCATTGATGGATACCTAGGCTGGTTCCACAGTTTGGCTATTGTGAATTGTGCAACTATAAACATGGGTATGCATGTATCATATGGAGAAGTCACATATGTTTTAGAAGAAAATTAGAAAAGTTTTTCCATATTTGGAAATCAGATTTCTATTTTAGAAGAAAACTTTTAGGTAGTAATATTATTGAGTGGTAAGATCATATATTTTATGTATTTTGTCAATTTTAAAGTAAACTCAATTCTCTCTTTTATAATTTATGAAAGCACATTCTTGGGAAATTTGGGCAATATATCATAACGGGGTTATTTTCCACTCTTTCTATTAGAGGCCTTTATTCACTTTTTATTGTTATTTGTTTTAACAGTTCTAATACTGTGATACATAATAATAGTAGATAAGGCCTAAAGGATACTCACTCCCCTAAGTGCTTTTTATGCATTCATTGTCTTTCTGAATTTCCACAGTTCTGAGGCATTATTGTTATTCTCATTTTATAGCTAGGAAATTCAAGCAAAGAGGAGTTGAGAAAATTACCCAAGGTCACTGACCTTGTGAATGGTTAAATGGGTCTTTAGGCTTCTAGCTCAAAAACCTGTGTTTTTAACTCCTATGCAATTTTTCCAAAGTACACACAGTTTTCCTTTCCATTTTCTCTTTTCATTAGGGTCTTTATAGATAGCAGTAAGAGTGGTAGCTCTGGAGTCAGTCTGCTTGGGTTTAAATCCTTGCCCAGGATTTGGCTAATTACTTAACTCCTTTGCACTTCCATTGGCAAAGTGGAGATAGAAATTGTGTGTCTACCTCATAAAGTCATAGTACAAATGTAGATATTATATGTAAAACACTTAGGAGAATGTCTGCTAAATATAGAGCAAGCACCTAACAAATGTTAGCATTGCCTCTTCTTCTTTCAGCTCCCATTCTATCATCATCATCGTCATCATTATCACTACACTTCATGGCTCCTTAGAAATTCCCGTTTTCTCCATACCCCAAGGTGCTCTTTACCATGTTAGCTAAAGATTCACAATTTAGATATTTTCTGTTCATTACTAATGATAGTGTTACTCCTTAATGAGTAAAGCAATGGTAACAAAATAACATTTGCAAGAGGCTGCCTTAAATTTTGCTAATATTTCTCCATAAATGTGGTTTTAAAAAATATCTTCTAAGTAAATTTGCATTTGTGATTAAAATCTTTACAAGAAGGGAGAAAAGAAGCTGTGAAATTTGCAAACAACACTGCTGCGTTTTAATTCTAAATAGCAGCATCAGAAAGCTGTTATAGAAAGCCCAAATGGGTGTTGCATGCCATAATCCCAACCACTCCCACTAATCCCAGCTACTCAGGATATAGAGGTAGGAGGTTTGCAAGTTTAAGGCCAGCTTGGATAATTTAGTGAGACCTGTCTCAAAATAAAATTTAAAAAATGAAGGTCTAGGGAGGTAGCTCATAGGTGGAGCACTCCTGGGTTCAATCCCCAGTAAACCACCTTCAACCCCATATATATATATATATGTGTGTGTGTGTGTGTGTGTGTGTGTGTGTGTGTGTATATATACAATTAAAATAACTTATAGGTGATTTCAGATTCTGGGAACTATATTATATTAAGAAAGGGCATGATTTGCAATGAAGGTGAACCTTTGTGTGCCACATATATTAAACTATTTAAAGCAAATATTGTTAAAACTTTGAGGATAGATTTTTACAAAACAAAAAATCATAGGGGGAGAAACACTTCTCAGTTTTTGACAGATCCATTAGACTAAAAAATAGTGACATTGAAGGATTTACTAATATATACCCTCGAAGTGGTCACAAATTATTTTCAATTATGTTAAATATTTATTTTGAAGCACTGATAAAAACAAACCTTAGTTAATTCCAAAGAGTAGAAATCATGCAATCCCTATTCTGTGATCTCAAGGAATTAAAGTTAGAAATGAATAACAGAATAATCAATAACAAGTATAAAACTACTTGGAAATTCAAATTACTTCCCTCTGCATAGCTGTGGAGTCAAAGGGGCAATGAAAACTAGAATTTCAGGTTATTTAGAAATCAGCAATGAGAACTATATTACTTGTAAAAACTTATGGGAAGTGGTCAAAGCTGTGCTCAGAAGAAATCATAGTAGTGAAATATTTCTTTATTAAGTAATAAGAATTAAAAATAAACTAAGCATTCAAGCCATCAACCTATAAGAAGAGTAACAAAAATAACCCTAAATAAAGCAAAAGGAAGGAATTAATGATGGTAGAAGATGCAAATAAATGAATTAGAAAATGATAGGCTCAAGAAATGAGTCTGGAAACTAATTCTTTGAAAAGAGAAATTTCTGAAAACCAAAATAGGAAAAAAAAGTAAAATTCAGATTTATAACATTAGAAATGAGAATGGTAATATAATCCCTGATATGTGAAAATTTTTAAGTGAACAGTAATTTTTTGTATATTTGATAATAGCTGGAAGAATTTTGAATGTTTCCAACACAAAGAAGTGATAAATATTTGAGGTGATGGATATGCTAATTACCCTGATATAATCATCACACATTGTATACATGCATTGAAATATCATGCTGTCCCCCATAAATATGCATAATTATTGTGCTAAAATAATTTTAAAAAATTAGATAATGCAGTGTGAATTTATACTTCAAAATATTTAAAGATATTAGCTAAAACACTTAAAGTGTTTTATGAAAATAGTGTCATGAATTGAACAGAAAGCCTAGATACAAAACTGTAAAAGAAATTAGAATGAGATATGTATGATATTCCAAACCAATGGCTAAAGGATGGTGTAATTAACACCTGTTATTGGAACTACTGGCTAGCTCTAATAAAATTTAAATTAAGTCCCCAAATAACACTCTTAAGTATACATTAAAATTGAGGAAAAGTACAAAAATATGCTAGAACATTGTGTAAGTGAATATTTATATAATCAGAGGGTGAAGAAGATCCTTCCGAGCATAACACCAAAGGCAGATGCCATATTGGAAAATCACTGGTAGATTTGACCATAAAACAAATTAAAACTTCCACACATAAATCACTGACATTGACAAATTTAAATGCAAGTTACACACTTAGAAAAAAATCACAACCTATTGATAAAGGATATTCTGTTTAAAAATGATTTTGGTCTTAGATGAAAGTTCTAAGGATAGCACACAGAATTCCTGCATTATTCTTCACCCAGATACCCAAATATCAATATCTTTTGTAGTTTTATTTTCTGTCTCTATCTTCTCCCCTCCTCTATACTCACACACGCAACTCACACAAAATTTTTCCCAAACTGTTTTGAGAGTGACTTGTAGATGTGATTCTTCCTCCTCTCCAAACATCTTAGTATATATTTTCTAAGAATGAAAATTCTCTTACATAATTAGAGCACACTTATCAATATCAATATCTTATCATTGATATGCTATTATCTAGTGTACAGATCGTACTGACTTTTTGTCAATTGTCCTAATAAAGTGCTTTATAACAAAAGAAAATTGAAGATCATATACTGCGTTCCATCGAAATGTCTTTTTGGATTTCTTTTCATGGAAAATTTCCTGAACCTTTATGTGTATTTCACAACATTGGCATTTTTGAAGGATATGGGCCTATACTTTTGTAGAACGTCCCTCCATTTGGGTTCATGTGATGTTCATCATCAGTTTCAGGTTAAGCACTTTTGATAAGAATACAGCTGAAGCAATTCTGAAATCTTAGCACATCGTACTTCAAGCCTGTGTAGATAGACGCTGCTGCAATTTGGGTTCCCCAGAAAGCACCCTGAAATGAATATAAACACAAGGGTTGTTTATTAAGGAATACTCTCTTCTTTTTTTGAAAAAAATGGCATATAATGATTGTATATACTTTTGGGGTACATTGGTAATTTTTGTTGTGGTACTTGAAATTGAACCCTGGGGCACTTTGCCACTGAGCTTTATCTCCAGTCCTTATTCTGTTTTTATTTTTGAGACAGGGTCTCACTAATTTGCTCAGGTTGGCCTCCAATTTGGTGATCCTGCTGCCTTCACCTCTCAGTGTCTGGGATAACAGGTGTGCTCCATCAGGCCCGGCTCAGTACTTTGATGCATGTATTCAATCAAATTTCAGGTTCAATTCCTATACAGGAAAGGAAAGAGACATAATGGGGCCAAGGGAAAAGTTAGGCTGCAACATTGGCCACAGTGAGCAGTCATCTATATCTGCAGGGATGGCCCTTCCTAGTCTTTCAGGTTTGAGGAAGCAGGGAGAGAGAAGGAGGGGAATACTTTATAGTGACACAGCAATTAGTCATTATATGAAGATCACCCCTGCGAAGGGACTGTGACTTTAGGCTAGATGTCTGTCTTCAATCAAGGAAAGTCCCAAAGAGTGCTAAAGGGAGAATGCTGGCTGCCACAAACTCTCTAATACTTTTGGGAATTAATCCCTGAATGGAGATTGTGTGATGTAGTACAGCATCTACCACGTTCACCATAATGTGACTGATATAATCACGGATTATTTCTACTTTCTTTTTTGTTGCCTGGATATTTTAAGAATGTTCTACAATGAATGTGTGTAATACTTATTAGAAACAGTAGGAACAGATCAAGAAAAAAAAAAGTTTTCCAAAGAGAAAATTTCTATACTACTTTGGCAAAGAAAGACTGTATGCTTGTATTTCTTTAGATGTAACATGGCATAATGAGTTTTGGTGTTGTTTGAAACTAGTTTCAAATCTAGACTGCTTTGCAGCCTTAGGCCTTAGCCCTTAATATCTTATTTGTTTCAGATTCCTCATTTGGAGTTGGGGAAGACTGAGTGTGTGACCGAAGGGTTGGGGAAGGGGGAAGAGTTGATATCTATCTTGGAGGAATGTTGTGATTTTGACAATTGGAGATAATACTGCTAAATTGCCTATCACATAGTAAGACCTCACATGATAGCCATTATTTGTTTATTAACTTAGATTATAAATTTTATGAAGGCCTCTAGATTTTGCTCTAATATTTGTTGAAAATTATTATTTACGTATTTGATAGCTTCCCAGAAATTCTCCAATAAATTTCTCTCCATTAAAAGATAGAACAACTAAAAACATTTTATTTCAAAAATATTGTTTTTCAGTCTCTCAGAAACAGAGTTCAGGCATTCTCTAGGTATTTGCTTACCCCTTTACTTATTTATTTTTTCTTATTTTTCAATAACTTTATTCTATTTGGTTTTGTATGTGGTGCCGAGGATGGAACCCAGTGCTCACATGTGCTAAGCAATTGCTCCACCACTGAACCACAATCTCAGCTCTTAACCCTTTATTTTTACGAAATGTTCATTTGTCAAACAAATGAACTGAGAACAAGGGAAAAGCAATATCTTGTGTTCTGTCATGTATAGAACAACTTTCTAGATTTAAAGGTATATAATTTTTCTTGGTTTTGTTCAATACTACACTTGTTTTAAAAATGTCCCTTTAATATCATGTTTTAGGCATTATAGAATAATCAACCATCTACACAAAATTTAGCTTCTCGTGACTACTTGTTGAAAAATTTGTAAGAAAGCACAGTGTGGTCAATTAAAAGAAAATGATTTGACTTCAGCTTTGGTATGCTGGGCAATATTAATTGCAATTAAAGCTTAGAAAATTTTGCTGTGATTTTTATGTCATGCATTCCTTACCACTGTCAGTACCTCTGAAAATTCTGACCTACTTTTCATTGTGTAAATTGTTTTCTCTTTAATGCACTTAAATCTTGCTTTAAATCATTGACTTGAACTGACGAAAATAAAAATAAAATTTTATATTGGTAGCATTTTATTGCTGTATTTGCCTGATACATTCAGCAATGCTCTTGAACCCAATTTTAGGATTAACAGCAGGAGAGATTGCTCAAAGACTTTCTAATGTACTACTATATAGTGATGACCTTCTGTGTTTGAGAGCTTTGACCCTTTTCAAAAAATTACTGGGCTATGAAAATTCCACTTAATTTAGCCATAGCTCTAACTGACTATTTAGAAGAACAGGACAATTAATTTATTAAAATAACTTGGAACTTTATTTAAAGAAAAAAAAAAAAAAAGCCAAATAATACTAAACTAAACGTCTGCACACAAAATTCTCAGTCAAATCATTTGCTGGTATTACATAGAAACATAAAACAATTTATAGCATGCACAAGGCCCTGGGTTCAATCCCCAGTGCCACACAAAACAAATAAACAAGAAAACTGAAAAACATCTGAAAATTTTGTAGTTTTAATGAATTATGGTAGCATCATATATGTATGACATTTTACTATTTATAATGGTTAACTTTATTTGTCAACTTGACTGGACCACATGTTGCCCAGATATTTGATCAAATATTATTTGGAGTATTTTGAGATTATATTAACATTTGAATTGACTGAGTGAGTAGAGCAGATTCCTCTTCCCAATGTAGGTAAATCTTATCCAATCAGTTGAAGATGTGCATAGAATAGAAAGGCTGGCATTCCCTGAATAAGAAAAATTTTTCCTGCCTGACAGCTTTAGATTGGGGCATCAGATTTTTTTTTCTTACCTGTAAACCTGAACTAAAACATTGGCTCTTCTGGATTTCAAGCCTGTCAACTTTTATACTAGAACTACATCATTGGGTCTACTGGTTCTTAGGCTTTTGGACTTTGACTGGAACTAAACTGTTGGCTCTGCAGGGTCTCCAACTTATAGATCTTGGGATCTACCAGACTCCATGATTGAATGAGCCCATTCCTTATAATAAATTCCTTTTTGTAGACATGTAAATCTTCTTGCTACTTCTCTGGAGACCTTTGACTAATACACCATTACAATAACATTATTAGTCATATTTCAGTGTTTATAGTATGTTTTTCACTTGTGTTAAGTGTATTAAAACAATCAAAAAATTTAATCCTTACAACAACCTGAGGAGTGAGGCATCTTTTTGTGTCCATTTTTTAGAGTAGGAACTGAGCCCTGAGAAGGGTAAACAATATATAAAATTGTTATATAAATTACACAGTCAGTATTGAAGCAGATATCCATGCACAATACCTCTAGAATGGGGCAGCCTGGGTTGCTGTAATGTACCTCCATCTCCCCTGAAAATCACAACAGGTAAGCATAGAAGGAAGTAGATGAGTGTATTTATCAAATATCTTCTTATATTCCTGCCCCCTAGAGTAGATACTATATACTGTACAGGTGAGTTTGTGTTACTCTCTTAGTTGAATTTGTATTGCATTTTCAGGCTAAAACTTTATTAATTTTTATAATATTGAGATAATAAAGCTTATTTATAAATTGTGATGCAGAAACTTTAGAGTTTGATGCAGTTGCATTTGTCAGTGTTTGCTTATGTTTCCTGTGCTTTTGGTGTCCTTTTTGAAGAAATCATTGCTGAGATCTATGCCATGATGTTTTTTCCTAATGTTTTCTTCTAGGAGTTTTATAGTTTCCAATCTCATTTTAAAACCTTCAATCTATTTAAAATTGATGTTTATATATGGCATAACATAAGGAATCCTATTTCACTCTTTTGTATGCAGATATCTGGTTTTTCCCACAGGATGTGCCAGACTCTCATTTCCCCATGATGTATCCTTGAAATTCTTGTCAAAGATGAGCCCATATAAATTGCCATCAGGTATATGGGAAAATGCTCAGCGTCACTAATATTCAGAGAAATGCAAATCAAAACCACAATGAAAAAAGTAAAAAAAAAAAAGACCACAATGAGTTATCACCTCAGAACTATGGGGATGATTATTATTTAAAAAATAAATGTTGTTCATACGGATGTGAAAAAATTGGAACCCTTGTACACAATTGTTGGAAATGTGAAAAGATGTACCAACTGTGGAAACCAGTTTGGAGGTTGCTCAGAAAAGTAAAAGTAGACCCACCATATGATTCAGTAATGTCATATTTGGGTATTTATCCAAAATAATTGAAATCAGGATTTTTATAGATTCTGCACAACCAATTTCAACATGGCATTATTCCCAGAAGCCAAAATGTGAAGAAGGCCTACATACCTATTTATGAATGAACGTGTAAAGAAAATGTGGTATATAAATATAATGGAATATTAGTCAACCTGACGAAAGATATAGGTCAGTCAAAGGGGACAAATACTGCATGTTTCCACTTTGATGAAGTATCTAAAATAGTCTAACTCAGAAGCAGAGAACAGAATGGTGGTTTTCAGGGGCTGAGGGAAGGGGGAAACAAAGAATTGCTATTCAGTGAGTATAAAATTTTAGTCATTCAAGATGAATGAGTTTTAGGGACCCATTGTATCTATAGTTAATACTATAACATACACTTAAAAATTTATATAGTAGATCTCCTGTTAAAAATTCTTACCACAATTTTTAAAAGTGCCTGATACTTAGATTTAGCTCAAAGAAGTTCATACAGTGACTAATTTAGGCTAAATCTAGAAATTTGTAGTCAAATATATTGCTAAGTATTATTGGACTTCTTATTATGCTTTTAATGGGTCCTCAGTGATTCTTCAAGTGAATCAGCCATTATTTCTTTCTCATACTGCCTAGAGGATTGATCACTGAATGTCCACATTTCTTATTACAATCACCCTGAATCAAATTTTTGTTACTGTGATTTGACAAGAATATAAAGTTCTGGGTATTTTGCACTGTGATGAGTGTAGGCTACTTGCATTTCAGCTTTGAATAGTTATAATTTTATGAATACTTTAATGCTTCCTGTAGTTTTTGCCCAGTAGACGCTTAAAATAATATAGGTCTCTTCCTAACTTTTCCCATTGCAAAGATGAGACTTATACTTCTTACTTGAAACTTTATCAGGATATTTGTTTTTTACTCTCAAAAATTTCATATGTCCACTGAATGTCCTGCATTTCTGAATTACAGAGAAGCAAGCAAAATCTTGGCTTGTATTTAAAATTGTCCTTGAATAAATGGGCACAAATGCATTTTATGATAACCAATCAGTTTATTTTAGAAATGCATGCAGATTCTCTATTTATAAATTGCACAGTAATTTCTTGATAGCAGTGTTTGCCTAAATGGACTGAAAATACATAGGCAATTTAGAAAACATAACCATCTTAAACACGTTTCCTGAAAGCCTTGTGGCTTATAATTTCTCTTACATTAAATAAGAATTGGCTGTCTCATTTACCATAGCAGCCAGAATCAGCCTTAAGGGCAGTTGGTCATCTAGATATCTTATGCTATACCAAATATAGGAAAAAAGTGCCTTAGATTTCATCATGACCTGTTAAAATCCCTCTAGAAAACTTTTCAATGCTAGTTAAAACACATACCCCTGGTCAGATGTAATGTTCTTACCATCACTTTCTGTATATAAGTTTGTAGAAGTAAACAGGATTTTCTTTTTTCGTAGACATTTAGCCTGCATTTAGCCTGTATCAGATAAGGGGGAAAGAGGGCATTAATATAAACTGGTACCTAGTAAGTCCACTGCTCTACCAAACATTTAAGTATATGATTAATGCATTCAATTTATATAACAATAGTACAGTGTTTAAAAACTCACAAAAGACAGTCAGTCTTTGTCTCTACTAACATCCATATTAGCAGTTCTAAGGGGAAAAAATGGCTCTGCTGGGTTTTGTGTCCATTCCTGAACTATGTTTGAGGGCGAGGAGTTTGAGTGCTGTGTGTTTTTTTTTTTTCATTATTTATTTTAATTAAAAATCATAAATTTACATATGGCAATATTGTTTGATTCATTCTGTTATTTTTCCCTCCCCCCCACCCCTCCCACCCCTCTTTTCCCTCTATACAGTCCTTCCTTCCTCCATTCTTACCACCCTCCTTATCCCTAACCCTAAACCTAAACCTAACCCTAACGCTAACCCCTCCTACCCCCCCTTATATGTCCTCATCTGCTTATCATCAGCGAGATCGTTCGTTCTTTAGGTTTTTGAGATTGGCTTATCTCACTTAGCATGATATCCTCCAATTCCATCCATTTGCCTGCAAATGCCATAATTTTATCATTCTTCATGGTGGAGTAATATTCCATTGTATATATATGCCACAGTTTCTTTATCCATTCATCAACTGAAGGGCATCTACGTTGGTTCCACAATCTGGCTATGGTGAATTGAGCAGCAATGAACATTGATGTGGCTGTATCTCTGTAGTATGCTGATTTTAAGTCCTTTGGGTATAGGCCAAGGACTGGGATAGCTGGGTCAAATGGTGGTTCCATTCCAAGCTTTCTGAGGAATCTCCATACTGCTTTCCAGAGTGGCTGCACTAATTTGCAACCCCACCAGCAATGTATGAGTGTACCCTTTTCCCCACATCCTCGTCAACACCTATTGTTGCTTGTGTTCTTGATAATCGCCATTCTAATTGGGGTGAGATGAAATCTTAGGGTAGTTTTGATTTGCATTTCTCTTATTACTAGAGATGTTGACCAATTTTTCATATATCTGTTGATTGCTTGTACATCTTCTTCTGTGAAGTGTCTGTTCATTTCCTTAACCCATTTGTTGATTGGATTATTTGTATTCTTGGTGTAGAGTTTTTTGAGTTCTTTATAGATTCTGGAAATTAGCGCTCTATCTGAAGTATGAGTGGCAAAGATATTCTCCCTGAGTGCTGTGTTTGATCACACCTTGTTATGGTTCCAGACATGTGGCTAAAGTCATAGCAAGACTTGATTTCATCAGAATCATATGACAGGAGGTTGTCAGAGGAAAACAAAGAGCAGTTATGGGAAGAGAGAAGGAAAGTCTATTAACAACACATTTTAGAAGACCTTGTTGATAAAATTCTAAAACGTTTGATTTAATGGACATACCTAAAAGTAACTTGAAGGAAGAGATAATATAAGTAGAAGTAGAAATTAGTGAATATGAAGAATTAAAGGCAATCAATAAATAGAGTTAGTTCTTTGAAAATACTAAAAATTCAGAAAAACCCTTGAGAAGAGGAAATAAAGAAAAAAAATACATGAATAACATTGGAAATGAAGAGGGAACATAAGAATAGATAGAAAATATCAGGTGACCAAATGATTTTGAAAACTAAGATGAAATGATATATTTAACACCTGCCTCCACTTTGTAGCATTCAAACACTTTTGACTCATTGCTTTGCACAGGTGTGACCTAATAATTGACTTCACTTCATTTTAGTTTTTGGGGTACAGGAACCCATATCACTCATATGCATATAGAATTTGTAAATAGGAAGAATTTAATAGCTCGCAGGGCCATCCTTGACCAATGAGTAAATGGAGCCATTGAGTGAATACTGAACAACTCTGAGGTACATTCTCTATGGCTCCTCATTAAAGTCCCTAATGGAATCCAGCTCCAGTTGACCAGAGTAGTGATCAGCTCAATAATGCATCCTTGAATAGACTTTTTTTTCCTCTGTCTTTCATTCCTTTTCCGGTCCCCCAAGCACATTCCCTGGGATCATGCTTTCCAAATATATTATCTGCATATGAGCCTTGTGTCCAGCTTTACCACACAGAGATGAATCCCATGGTTAAACAAATGGTCTGCTTCCTGACAAATATAAATGACCAGAATAATGCCGTAAGTAGAAAACTGACCAGGCTGATTACTATTTGTTATGATTTGGCTCTTAAATGTCCTCAAAATTTCATGTGTTGAAGGCTTGGTCCCCAATACAGCAGTGTACAGAGCTGGGTCTTTTGGGAGGTGATTGGATCATAAGGGTTCTGACTTCATAAATGGATTATCCATTTATGGATTCGTATCTTAATGAGCTATTGGGAGGTAGTGGAAACTTTAGAAAGTGGGACCTGTTTGGAGGAAGTGGGTCACTAGGGGCATGCCCTTGAAGGGTATATCTTATCCCTTGCTCCTTCCTCTCTCTTTCTCTTGTCTTTGCTTCCTTGCTGCCCTGAGGTTAGTGGTTTTGCTCCATCATGTGCACCCTACCATGATGTTGTGCCTTGCCAAAGGCCTAAAAGCAGTGGAGCCAATTGACCATGAACCTCTGAAACTGTGAGCCAAAATAAATGGTTCCTCCTTATTAGTTGATTATTTCAGATATTTTGTCACTATGACTGAAGGCTGACTAACGCACCGTCAAAGAAATTGAACTGAAAGTAAAACAGAAACAAAAATGGTATTGACTTTATTTCCACACCATTCTGAAAGTATCAGGTCCAAGTAGATGTGGTTTTTATCAATCACACCTTCAAGAAATACATAATCCCTATTACATCCTTCTCTCAATGTGTACAAATTAAGGGTATGTTCCCCAGCTCACTTTATGAAACTATTAATAACTTATTACTGAACAATAAATAAAATATAATGAAAAAAACTATAGTACTTTTTTGAACATGAATACAAAAGTTCTAAATAAAGAATTAGAAAATTGAAAAAAATTTGGTAATGTCTAATAAGATCAAAATTGACCATACCATATGACTCAGTACTTCATATTTAGGTATATGACATAGAAAAATTCATGCACATGTACACAAAGTTGATTGTTAAGTCAAGTTTTGCAATACCAAAAATAGGAAGCAATTTAAATATTTATCATAGTGAAATGATCAATGTTGGCCTCTTGATGGAAGGTCAATATTATATAGTAGTTAAAATGAAATTGATCTTTATATAATTGGCATTATAGATTGGTGGAAATCAATGAGCTAGATTTGTATATATGAACATGGAGAGATATCAAAAACTTAATGCTGTGTAAAAAACCTTAAGTTGGCATATGCCTGTAATCCCAGCAGCCCAGGAGGCTAAGGCACGAGGATCTCAAGTTCATGGCCAGCCTCAGCACTTTAGTGAGGCCTTAAGCAACATAGGGAGACCCTCTCTCAACCCTTTTTTAAAAAGGGTTGGGGATGTGGCTGAAGTTTAAGCATCCTTGGGTTCAATACCCTATACCCCAAAAACAAGCGAACAAAAATAAGTGGAAGAATGATGCATATTTATTTAAGGCAGTCCAAACAATACTGTAGAATGCTGCACGGATAAATGCTTGTAACATAGGAGAACATGATGGGTAGGATACATGCCAAGCTCATAATCATGGATGGCTCTGGGTAGGGAGGGAAGAGAATTGGTTTGAGGAAGTATACAAAGGGCCTCAACTCTTCAATATTTCATTTATTTTCAAAAACAGACAAGTTGTCAAGCAAATATGACATTATGATTATTTATTAGTTCTTAATGGTGGGTAATTATACTCATTTCATTGTTCTTTGTAATTTTATATATATCTTAATAATTTCATAATACAATTGCAACCCTGATAAGCAGATAGCACTTTAATATTTTTGTATTCAGGCAGCACTTACAGTTCATTACAGTGATAAGCTTGCTGTAATCAATAGAAAAATAGGCACAACTTAAGAAGAAATATAAAAAATTACAAATATGTAATTCCTATCCACAGAAAAGAAATACTTCACCAATGACCAAGAAGAACAAATTAGAGTAATAATGATATCCTACTTGGCTTCTTTAACACAAGCCAATGAAATATGTGTATGTATCTATGCATGTGTACTAATCTATGTATGCATGCATGCATGTATGTCCTTATCTGTCAGTCTGTCCATCCATCCATCCAACCATTCATCAATCCAAGGCCATGTTAGTGAGGGAGAAACATACACTTCTGAGCATAGTATAAAACCTTTGTGAAAGCAACTTAATATTAATTTTTAAATTTATTTTTATTTTCTTATGGTGATGAGGATCAAACCCAGGGCCTTGTGTGTATGAGGCAAATGCTCTACCACTGAGCTACATCCCCAGCCCTAATATTTATTGAGATTTCAAAATGTTCATAACATTTGCCTAATTCCTCTTCTAGCAGTTTATCCTATGAAAATGAACAAAGTTATACAAAAATATTTGTTTATTGTGCAGTTAGCTATAATAATGAAAAACTGTAAATAGCTTAAATGGTCTATGGTAAGACAATGGTCTATGGTAAATATATTCTGGTCCATTTACACAATGGGATTCTATGTAACCAGTTAAATAAGAGCTATACCTACTGCAAGTGATAATTTCCACAGTACATTTTGAAGTATATGTATACCATATATATACACAGAACTGAAACCCACATATACCATAAAAAGTGTGTGCACACACACATGCACACAGATATATACATCCAGGAGGGAATTACATAAAAATGTTGACACGTGTAATTTCTGAGTTTCAGGATAATTAATGCTTTTTAGAATAATATTTTTCTTTTCTGATATTCTAAAATTTTCTATAATGAATGTATATTTCTTTTAAGCACAGGAAAAAAATCTGTTCCTAAAATGCTAGTATAATCCTTGTCTAATATATTTGCAGTGGATTATACCCTGAAATGCACATTGTCATTTACTGTTAATTTTAGTCAACTATCAACTATAATACAAAGGATCAGCTGAATTATTGTATAATCCAGCACCATCTAAAGGATACCTAAGTCAGGCACATTTTCTCTTTATGCATCTTCTTTTGGACAATGCTTGAATAATACTGCTAAATGCTTTCAGTCCATTAACACTCTAAGGCTGTAAGGAGTGGAAAAATTCTCCCTTGTGCAGATACTGTATCTTTTAATTATCCATGGGAAAGGAAATTAAATTTATTAGGTACTCAGCTAGGATCCCAATCATTTCCAAAGAAGAGAGGATAATAGTGGACTAAATTACTGAATCTTAAAAGTTGAGTAAAATTATTCCAAAAGGCTATACTTGAATATTTCAATAACCAACTAGTACTCCTGCTATAATCTATCACATATTGGGGCAGTTCCTGATGGTTCTGTGAGCACCTGGAAATTGTCTAACTGTGCTTGAATAGAATACCAAATAAGGTTTGGGAGTGTTTTAGTCAGCTTTCTATAAATATTGCATTATAAAAAAAAGAAATTAGAGAAAATTTTAAATGTTTAATATTAATAATATCCACACGTTTAGGTGCATAGTCATGTGCTGCTTAGAAATGGGGATACATTCTGAGGAATGTGTTGTTAGGTGATTTCATTGTTGTGTGAATATTGTATAGTGTACTTATTTTAGTTATCTATTTCATTGCTCTGGCCAAAATATCCAACAAGAACAATTTAGAAATGGAAAACTTTATTTGAGGCTCTTGGTTTCAGAGGTCTCAGTCTATAGATAGCTAACTTCATTATTTTGGGCCCAAGTGAGGCAACACAACATGGGGAAAGGGCCCAGTGGAGGAGGAAAGCTGCCTTGCCATTAGCTGGGTCAGGAAGCAGAGATGGGGAGGGGCCACAGGACAAATGTACCCTTCTAGGGCACAGTCCCCAATGACTCACTTCCTCTAGCCATGCTGTACCTGCATACGGTTACCACCAAGTCAGTTCATTCTAGGAAGGACTGATTAGGCTACAGCTCTCACACTCCAATCTTTTCAGCTCCAAATATTCCTGCATTAACAAAGGGGTTTTTGGGGAACATCTCATACCCAAATCATAACGGCACTTAAACCAGGATGGCATAGGTCAATCACTCAAATAGCCTCTCAATGCAATCAAGAAACACAACAGATGTATGAAACAGCTGCTGATATAACATTACATACTGTTTTATACAATAAGCTTTTTATTTTTTAATAAGTAGAAGGAGTACACTCTAAAATAATCATAGAAAGCACAGTATAGTAAATACATAAACCAGTAAGCTGTTTATTATCATTATCAAGTATTATGCAGTATACATAATTGTATGTGCTATAGTTCTGTATCACTGGTGGTGCAATAGGTTTGCTTACATCAGTATTGCCATAAACCTGTGAATAAAGCATTGTGCCATGACGTTACAGTGGTTATGGCATTCCTAGGTGATAGGAATTTTTCAGCCTTATTGATGGGACTGCTGCCATATATGCTGTCTGTTGTTTGACTAAAAGGTCATTGTGCAGCACAGGACTGTATTTTAAAAGATCTCCTAAAAGATGATAATCTATATGGAATAACTATCCATATCTATGATTGTTTGGGATTTGGCACCGAAAGAATATTAGAAAAGCAGTCTAATTGAGATTATGAGAATTTAAGAAATGGTGATAATATAGTGACTATTACTGTGTTTATCTAGAATGTGTTCCAGTTAATGTAATCTTACCTCATTTAGTTTTCAAGGTTATATGTTTAAATTAGATTTTTATTTTAAAAAACCTTTTTCCAGTATGTCATGTACTAGGATAAGGTTCAAGGAATGGAGATATCAATAGGGCACTATCTTGTATAATTTTACACTATAATTATTGGCTTCATTCCTGGTTACCCCTCTAAATTATGAGTTCTCTGAGGGAAATTGCATGTCTTATTTCTCTAAGTACATGGCACAATTCTTAGTATATAGTAGGCATTTAATAAAAGTTTAATGAATAAAAAATGCCTTTTTATATTCTAATGCCTTTCTGTGCCATCAGCTGTCGTATCTTATGGTTGTCTGCTATTTATCCTTCTAATCTGATTTATGTTCATTCATTTATATGTGTATCTGTTATGTGCAAGATTCTATTTAAAAGCTTTGAGAGCTACAAAGATGAGCAACATATGGAACTTTCCTTCAATGAGCTTATAAAACTTCCTTTTTAGTTGGTGCACTTGGGAATATAAGAAGTGTATAAAAATACCTATAATAAAAGTATGTGATAAGTGTCAGACACTAGTGAAAAACTGGACAAATCAAATAGCCTTTTCCTGGTCCTCATTACTTTGACCTTTCTGCAACCTTCATGAGACTTTAAAGGAGGGAGAAATGGTTCCTTTTAGAACAAAAATGGAGAAATGGGCATTGTGGAGGTTAAGATAAATTAGACATGGATCCTTTCAACAAAGATCTTCCAGGTAGTTAGGGGAGATAATACGTTTTACGTGAATAAGTAGAATAATAAAGAGAAATTGTAAGTGCCATGAGAAAAATACTGAACTCAGAGGAAGGAGAAATCATTTTGAGTTTTCTTCTTATGAAATAAGTATGTGCTTTCTGTCAACTGGCCTCTCAGAAGCCTTTTTTCTCTTTTGTAAAGGTTTTTGGCATTTTTTTTTCCTTATGGTTACTAGAAACCAGTTCTTTGGATAAGTGACATGCTACTGTGTGTGCCTTTTTGAGAAAGGGGTGCATTTATGTGCAGAAGTAGAGACACAGTAGAAAGGAGGACATCAAGGAGCAGAAGGATATGTACCTGGTAGAAAAAGGACTTTTTCCTGAGTGCATACCCTATTGGGGGAATGAAGATGAATCATTGGCGGTGTAAACAATTACTTCTTTCCTGTATTTGAAAGAAGAAAAAATCAATATAGATGGAGCTGATATAAAAAAGCAATGTTATTGGTTTCCTAGGATTCACATAAATCTCTTTTATTGCCTTATAATTGCCATTCATATTTATATTCCCTATAGGAGGGATTATTATCCTATAGTTAAAGATATACATAATAAGACCAGAGAAATAAACTAAGAACATTTTAGGCTAGCTAGCATAAAACAATTACTATTTGGAGTATGCCGATCAAATTATTTTGGTAAAATAGCAACCCACAAATTGATTGAAAGCAGGTTAGTTTGCTTCATTGTCAGATAGTATCCCCTGAACATACCACTTTGCTGAGGGAGGGTGATTCTTTGAGTGGAAGAATTGGTCAGCCTGGCTATTATCTGTGCAGAAGGATTGAGCTTTGCAAAAACAACATCTGGCACGATTAAACTTGACTGCCAAGGTAGAGTCAACGGTGAAGGATAAGAGGGTAATAAAATTTTACTCATGTAGGCAGAACCACTCTACCAGAAATAGCATAGTGAACCAGAAGAAAGGTAATGTGAATATAATTCAGTCTAAAAAGTCAGTGAGACTGGCATGCTGCATTATTTCAGGAAAATTCAAAAACCAATGTGACATAGCCTTTTCCTCAACAAATCCACATTGTTAAAAGTTCAAGGTGTTATTGGAAGGAACCATAATGATAGATATTAATGCATAAGGAACTGTGTTTTGAAATAAAGCTAATTTGTATTTGAACTCTTAAAGGTAGACTAAAAATGGCCACGAGCTGGGGATTGTATATTTCTGTGCACTGCAGTATCCATTGTCTATTCCTTGCATTGAGCATATAAACACTTAGCGGTTGGCATGGTGATGCCTGTTCATTCAGAGGTGCCAGCAGTAATCTTTGAAATAATATAAAGTATAATTTTTTCATTTTGCCTTTTGCATAATGTTTGATCACTGAATATTAAACTTATTTTAATTCATTTAATTTTGTATTAATTATAAAATTAATACAAAAGTCTTTTTGCTAAAATAGCAACTCACAAATGGGTTGAAAACATGTCCATTTGCTTCATCATCAGAAATTGTTTGTACATATATTTGTGATTATTAATTATTTGCATGAAGACATTTTGAAAACTTTAAGGATTTAGGTAAAAACTATCATCCTAGACTAAATACATGTACTTACTATATAATTTCTTTCTTTTTAAACTCTGTGAGTTGAGACAGCTTAGAAATTGTATTCATGGAATTAAGAAACTTTAAGGCTTTGTCATTTTTTGATTTTATCATCTTGGGAAAATCACTTAGCCTCTTTAGGTTTTAGCCTCCTCGCCTGTCAAATAAGGTATTAGAATAATAATCTCTAAGGCCCTTTTGAGCTCTAACATTCTGTGGTCCTGTATTTATACAAAGAATACATTTTTTATGAATATCTCATCTGTGAGATTCAAGAGAGTTTAGTTGAAGTTCCACAACATTTGGTTACAAAGAAGTACCACGTGAATGCTATAACCTGGTACTTCTTTGTCACAATTTCTAGAGTAATCTGAGAGCCTTGAAGACGAGGATATTCCATTATAACTAGCACAATGTCTGGCACATAGTAATCTTGAAAATAAACAATAAATGGGTGGATAGAGAAATAAAAGCATGGCTATTTATGCTTGTGACTTTGATGACTTAAGCTTATATCTGTTTCCTCACCTGACAAAAGGACTTGCTCTCTGCTCTTTCTTTTTTTCTTTTTTCTTTTTGGCACTAGGATTGAACCCAGGGGTTGCTTAACTACCGAGCCATATTTCCAGCCTTTTTTATATTTTACTTTGAGTCAGAGTCTCGATAAGTTGCTGAGACTGGTTTTGAACTGATGATCCTCCTGCCTCAGCCTCCTGGGATTACAAGCATGCACCACCATGGAGATCTCTGCTCTTCCTTATAAATGTGATATCAATGAAATCATTGATATGAAAGGGCTTTTGAAACCTTACCCATTTTTCATAAAAGTAAGTATTCATTATTATTGTTACCATATGGGAATAAGAAGTTGGGTTTGAGTTTTGTTTCTCAAACCCTATTTCCTAATTCCTTTCTATTTCCTAGTATTATTGTTAATTGTTGCTTTTTCAGTTTTCTTATAAATTTTTTCCACACATATTCCATATCTTAATTTAAAAGATCTTAAGGGAAAACTTCAAATAGCTTTAGGAATGCTGAAATTTCTAGCAGTTTGAATAGAAGTCACATTATGAAAATTAAAGAGGAATTACCTTGGTTTTCTTTACCAGTAGAATTTTTAATAGAAAACCATCCATTTCATTCTACTTGTCAATATGCTTCCCTAGAAACTGTTCAGTAATTAGGCTTTCCAAGAAATACAACTGATGAGATTTTGACTATTCTCCAGTTGCATGAACTGTCAATTATGAACGGCTCATGATATGACTATAGCAAAATTATGCATGTGTGCTACTCATAGGTGATAGGAATGAAAGAATCTGTGGCTATATGGAACTTCAAAAGTCTTGTTGTATTAATCTTCCAATTAAAAAAGAGAACAAGCATGCAGAAACATAAACCTGATATGAATTTTAATATTATAATGATATAATATTTCATACGTCTTATGAAAATTCTAGATGTCTAAGACAATTAATGACACATGAATATGTTTTGCAGTTAAGTGTTCACATTCTAGAGGTGGTCATTTTGGTAGGGGAACAATAGATCTCTGGAGAGGTAAGACATTTCATATCACTTATAAATATCTTGGTCATTTGTTGGTTACTGAAAAGAAATATTGTCAGAATTGTACCATTACTACAAACCAATCAGATAATTCAGTTTTTAAACATATCAAACTCACATCATGAACACAAACTGTCTGGTTCAGTGACTAAGTACATCATTTTTCAGACATGTGTTTGCTGCATGAATATACAATTTTATCTTTCAATAGCAGATACTGAATTTCAGTAACAAAGCTTTCAATAATTAGTACAATTGTTCCTATATCTTGAAGGGTTTCAAATTGTTATCACTAGATGAAATCACATGTTATGAAGAATTGTTCTAAAATTTAGTTTGTGTGGATTTTATTAATATTTTAATATATTTAGATTAATCAACAACTATCATTGAGGGCAGAAAGTCTGTTCTGTGTATCTTTATAGCTGTTTTGTTTATAATAGGAGCTAAATATATAAATTCTACATCCACTGTAACATTACTTGTCCAAGTCCAATTAGTGAGACTTTATCGAAAGTAAGAGAAATAATTTAAATGAGCCTGAGAACAAATGAGAATTTATAGTTTATATTAAGGAACTTTCCAAAAACAAATCTGTATTCAGGCAATACTGGTTGAGGACCTAATATTGCAGGGTCATCTCTCTCTGTGTCCCTGATATAAACGAGACAGAGAAATGTATGTATATATACACATATAATTTATATAGAAAAAATATGTATGTTTATCTGTTAACATTCTCAACTCTGATTATGTCCTTTTGGCTTCATTTTTTTCCCACTCTGTACACATTTTCTGCAAAGCTCAGGGAATATAGCCACAAGCAACTATGCAATCCAGGTGTCAGAGAAGGAATTTTAGTGGTTTAGCTTGTTTGCTTATCCATCCTTGCACCAGTCACTGCAGTTAGGGAGATGAGAGTCCCTGATGGTTTTTAACCTCGCCGTCACTTGGTATTAACACTCTCTCTGATTTTATCTGTCCTAATGGGTTTGCAGTGCTTATACATTTTTTAAAACAAGGAGTGCAGAGCAAATGCTCTTTTTGGCTTCTTAGATTAGTCTAAGAGATTGATATTAATCTAAGGTATGTCTTAGATATCTTAGATCTCTCTCTCTCTACATATATATATATATATATATATACACACACATACATACAATATATATGTATACATAAATATATATGTGTGTAAATATATATGTATGTGTATATATATATATATATATATATATATATATATATATATATATATTTATGTATACTGGGGATTGAACCCAGGGGTGGTTAACCACTGAGCCACATCCCCAACCCTTTTTGTGTTTTATTTAGAGCCAGGGTCTTGCTAAGTTACTTAGGGCCTTGCTAAAGTTGCTGAGGCTAGTTTTGCACTCGTGATCCTCCTATCTCAGCACTATGTATTATATTGATAGAGTGCCTAGTATTTATCTTCCCTTCATTCCTAAGGTGAACAGTACTCAATTATAGTAAGTGATCCTTTGATTATTGAATTTTCTTTTCCAGGATTTTATTCAGGGCCTTACATCTCTGTTCAGAAGTGAAATTAATCTTTTATGAACTATAATCATCAGGATTTGTTATACATGGTTCTTTGACTTTGTAAAATACATAGGGTGGTTAGCTTAAAAGTTAAAAAATACCCCATACACATACAGAAAAACAACAACAGAACTTGGTTCAGTCATCTGGTTGTGGAGTATCTTTGGAGATACCAGACATAGCCTTAAAATATTCATACTTAGAATGATGGCAGAACCCAAAGCTGTACTGATAATATGAATCTTTCTTCCAGTATGGGCTTAAATAACACTGTTCAGGTAGGTCTTGGGCAATGTAGGCCTTGGTCACTTTGTTGAAGGTAAGTGGAAAGAGTGTGCAGTGTATACCCCATAAAAAAAAGGAGTAGGAAGGACCTCACTAGGTCCCCTAATTTCCTGCACTTAAAAGACTTTTCAGATGATAGGCAGTTCTCAAATTTATGAAGTTTCTATGAGCTGTCCTGAAAGCCTACATTTGGATGTTTAAAATAATATTTACCTATATATCATATTCAATATTATGGAAATTTCAAATATGCTCAGTTTATCTTTTGACAGCCTTTTCATGTCCCGCTAATTAAAAGTAATGACATCATAGAGTTCTTATGAACTTATGTGTGTTTATCAGTATAAACCATTTGGAAAGCAGAGTCATAAGTTTGGGAAGAATCAAAGTTGATCATTTGTAAAGTCTCTGTGGGAAGACTCCTGAGAACTGCAGATCAAAACCCAAGTCAGAGTTTTGACTTTTCCAATTATTAAGAAATGACTGTGTCATCCTGGTATGTGCCCTTGTAAGACACATTTCCAGAGACACACATCTCATATCCTTTAGGGCCTCAACAGGGCAAGGTGCTCAGTGATGGCAAATACCTAGTGGCCATGGTTCTGGACTGATAGCCCACAGCCTTGCTCCTCACCTCTTTTGTGTCTTAGAGTGACTTATTTCCTTCAGTCTTTTTGACCTGCTGTTATTGTAGCTGCCTTACAGTGAAACATGAAGGGAGAAGAATAATTTGAAATTGTAGAGTCTTTGGTGAAGAAATATGTCCTTCCCTCTGTTTGTATGTCAACTATAGTACTATGACTTCTTATATTTAATATTCTAAGATTCTGGGATATAGCAATCTTTTTATTACTTTATATGTATGAGAAGGTTGTAACTAATAACTGTTTTTTGAATTTGCTGCCTGGTATATAATGCATTTCAATAAATAATGTTTTAGTGAATATGGGGAAGAATGATATCAACAATTTCATAATCTATCAAATAACCTAGTTAGGCAATCTTAAATAATGTATTCTAAGAAAACTAGAATAATAACTATTACATATTCTAGATAGATAATTTCATGGATGTTGTTCTTTTTCCACTTATTTTTTTAATTATTTCTTGCTCCATCATTTTTTTTTACCCCTACTGTCTCTCTTCTCCCCTTTCAGACACATGTGTACGCACATACAAACTTATGTATGTGTGTATGTATATGTGTATGTGTGTATATATATATATATATAATTACATATGTAATTATGAATATGTATACTCTTTCAATCCCCCATGTGTTTCTTTATAATCCACTTCTCTTAATCCCTGGCCTGGTTTAAATACATCCCCCTAGAATATGTATTGGAAACTTAACATTCAATTCAACAGTGTTGGAAGGTGGGACCTGATAAAAGGTGTTTAGGTCATGAGGGTGAGTGAATGAATTATTTCCATTATTACTGGAGTGAGTTCTTCTTAAAAGAAAAAGAGGCCTCTTACTATCTCTTGCCATTTCTTTGCCCTTCTGCCATGGGATGGCACAGCATGAAAGGTCTTGTGACATGCAAGTCCCTTGATCTTTGACTTCTCAGCCTCCAGATCCATAAGCCAATACATTTTTGTTCATTATAAATTACCCAGTCTGTGGTATTCTGTTTCAACAGCACTAAAACAATTGACATAGTCTCCTCCATTTCTTGCTTCCCCCCTTATTCTCTCCTCCTTTTCATTTTTTGTTTCAATGTCCCTCCCCCAAGTTCATATATTTCTTGGATTTCTTTCACACTTTTCCCACACTGATAATTGATTCAATCTTTCCTCCTTCATGTTTCTCTTAGCCTGTTTTATGTTGCTATAACAGAATACCATACATACTGGGTGAATGATAAAGAAAGTAAATTTGTTTCTCACAGTTCTAGAGGCAAGAAAACTCAACATCAGGGTGCTAGCATCTGGTGAGAGCCTTTTTGCTGCATCATAATATGGCAGAAGGCACCACATGATGAGAGGTCATGTAAGAGAGCAAGAGGGTGGGAACAAGAGAACAACAGTGAGAGAGAGAGAGAGAGAAAGAAAGAGAGAGAGAGAGTGAGATTGAGGTCTTTTTTTTTTTTTTTTTTTTTTTTTTTTTTATAACAAAGCCTTTCCCAGGGTAACTAATTCACTTCCATTAATTCTTTTAGGAGAGCAGTATCCCCATGACCTAACTGCCCTAGACTTCTTAACTCCATCCCAAGAGTCATTAATTTCAACATGAGTTGTGGAGGGGCATTTAAACCAAAGCATTCTCGAGTACTGCCACACACTCTTCCATGCTTCTCCCATAGCAGAAACACACACACATACATACACACACTCTCACACACACAGTCTCCTTCTAAGGCTCTGTTCCTCTACCCCATATTCTTCTCTTGCCTTCTTCAGCTCAAGCTAACATATTTCCTTCTCTTGATATCTCTTCTAGGTTTCAATAATTATCTCAGTCTCTTTCAGGATTTCATTTTCTCTATTTTTCTGTGTCTTCTGCCTTGCTTATCTGCTTCTGTGGTGTTGCATGATTTTTGCTCAGTGACCCTCTGAATCTCCATTTCTCAGTTCTCTCTCTTTTTGAGTCTTTGCACCTTTGGTTGTGCCATTTCCTTTGGTTCTAATGCATTTCCCTCTCTCCCTATAAACGTCTTCAACAAGCCTGACTGTATTTATCAAGGTCTCTGTGTGGCCTGCCATGATCTCCTAGGAAAAATAATTTACCCCTTTGTGTTTCTCAGCACTGGTTAATATCCCCACAAGCACATTTATTAGAATATATCACTTATTTCTGAGTGTTAGGCAGAATGATTGTGGCTGTGGCATGGGATAGTGCTTGACCAAGAGCAAACCTAGATTTGAATCCTGGTATAGAACTTCATTCCTATACCAGTTGGACAAGTGTCCAAGCCTCTATGGGCCTGTTTCCCTAACTGGCAATTTAAAGTGAAACATATAATTTATTGTCCAAACAGAAGCACTCTCAGTGAGAGAAAAAGGGGGTTCTAAAAGTACTTTAAGTAGTAGTTGCAAATATTTGTGTATTGCCTAACAAATTGGTTTTATTAATGAACTTATAAAATAGGGGGTTTTTTTGGTTGGTTTTGTTGTTTTCTGATACTGGGGTACTCTACCAGTGAGCTACATCTACTACCTTTTTTTTTTTTTTTTTTGGTACTGGAGATTGAACCCAGGGGTGCTTAACCACTGAGCCACATCCCTGGCCCTTTTTATGTTTCTTTTGAGACAGCGTGTTGCTAAGTTGCTTGGGGCCTCACTAAGTTGCTGAAGCTGGCTTTGAATTCATGATCCTTCTCCTGCAACCTTCCAAGTCACAGTAATTGCAGGTGTGTGCCACCACACCTGGCGTAAAATAGCTTTTATACAAAGTTTCCCAAACATCAAATCTTCTTGGGTTGGGGATATAGTTCAATGGTAGAGACCTTGCCTGGCATGTAGGAGTCCCTGGGTTTGATCCGAGCACTGCAACAAACAAACAAAGAAAATTCCTAAAAGTAAAAATAAGTATTTGTGTACATTAAAGTACATTTAAAAAATCATGTTGATTATTTGAACACTGGAACAACATAGGTAGAGTAATCATTTTTTTGAGACTTACTACATATCCTTTTTTGCTTATTCTATGAAGTTAGAGATTTTGGTGTTACTCCAGCAGCATATAGGATGTAGCTCACATACCACCTTGAACATGAAGGCCTTAGTGGTAAATGTGGGAAGAAAGCCAGAGGTATTCTTTTGTTTTTATGCTAATGTTTACTTAATTCTCTTTTCAGGATGTTACAAAGTTGAGAACTTCCAAAATTTGCAGCTAATATTTTTAATTTTAGCATCCCCTCTCTATTTAGTGAGCCTTTTGGGAATTTTGTGAGTCAGGTTAGCATGATTTTTACCTTTTTTTCTTTATTTTGGTACTGAAGGTTGAACCCAGGGACCTTTCCTACTGACCTACACCCCCAATTATATTTATTTTTTTATTTTGAAATAGGTCTTGCTAAGTTGTGTAGTTTGGCCTTGAACTTGAGATCCTCCTGCCTCAGGCTCCCCAGTTGATGTGATTACAGGCATGTGCTACAGAGCCCTACTGATGGCCTTCTCTACTACTGGTTTAGATTCACTTTAGCTGGGAACCGATGGGTCCTTTCTCACTTCCCATATATGGTCCAGCTTCCAAAATTTTGTGAATGTTTTCTCCTCTTCCAATCTTGTGAGTCTATGCCTTTAAAACATCTCTTTGGTTCTTTACTTTTTGACTTTATAATTTTTCTTTATTACTAAATTTTATCTATTTATTTTAAAATTTAATTTTTGTTGTTGTTGTTGTACTGGGGATTAAATTTAGGGTTGCTTTACTAATGAGCTACATTCCCAGCCCTTTTAACATTTTTTAAATTTTTGAGACAGGGTCTCTGTAAATTGCCAGGGCTGGTCTGAAACTTGAGATTGTCCCTGCCTCAGCCTCCCCACTCACTGGAATTATAGGTGTGCACTACCACACCTGGCCTAAATTTTTTTAGTAGTTTTATTATAGAAAAATTGAACATAAAGTACAGAGTTCCATATAATTCTTCCATCACCCCCCATAATGGTTTGGATCTGGAAGCCCCCACCCCCTAAAAATACTCATGTTTTTAAAGTTGATCCCCTATGCACCAAGGCTCAGAGGTGGGGCTTTTAGGCAATGATTGAATCATGGGGGCTCTGACCTCATCAGTGGATTAATCCAGATAGCCAAATTGACTACTGGGAAGTAGGATCTAGTTGGAGGAAGTAGGTCACTGGGGGTGTGCCCTGGAAGGAGTTTTCTTCTCCTGGCCTCTTCTTTTCTTTGATTCCTGGCTTCCATGAGTAGACTGCTTTCCTCTACCAAGCCCCACTGCCATGACATTTCTATCTTGGAGCTGACCAACTGTGGACAGAATCCTCTGAAACCTTGAGCCAAAATAAATCTTTCTTCCTCTAAGTTGTTCTTGTCAGGTATTTTGGTCACAGTGATGAAATGCTAACACACTGCAAAAGCTGACTAACACACCCAACTAACTACACAGGCAGTTTTTGTTATTATTAACATGTTGCATCAGTGTGGCACATTTGTTACAATTGATGAACCAATACCAATACATTATTAACTAAAGCCGATATTTTGGGGTTTATTCTTTGTTTTGCACAGTTTTGAAAAATATATAATATCATGTATCCATCATGACAGTATCACATAGAATGATTACGTTGCCCTAAATATACCCTGTGTTCAACCTATTCATCCCTCACTCCCTCTCCTTAGACCTCTGGTAAGTGCTATTTTACTGTCTTTATAGTTTTGCCTTTTCCAGAATGTCATATAGTTAGATTCATATAGCACATAGCCTTTCAGTATGACTGCTTTCACTTAGCAGTATGCATCCAAGTTTCCTTCAGGTCTTTTCTTGGCTTGATAGCTCATTTCTTTTTATCACTGAATAATATTCCATTGTATGAGCGTGCTACAGTTTGCTTATCTTATCTGTTGAGGGACATCTGGGTTGCTTCCAAGGTTTGGTAATCACGAATAAAGCCGCTATAAATATTTGTGTGCAAGTTTTTGTGTGGAACTAAGTTTTCAACTCATTGAGTAACTACCAAGGAGTATAATTGCCGAATAGTGTGATAAGACTCTATTTGGTAAGAAACTGCCAAACTATCTTCTAGTATAGTTTTACATTTTTACAAGTAGTGAATGGGAATTCTTGTCACTCCGCATCCTCTCCAGCATTTGGTGGTATTAGTATTTTTGAATTTAGACATTCTATCATAGTAGTATCTCCTTATTGTTTTAATGTGCAGTTGCTTAATAATCTATGGTGTAAAGCATTTTTTGATATGCTTATTTGCATTCTACATATCTTCTTTCATGATGTGTCTGTTCACATCTTTTGTTCATTTTTATTTGGATTATTTTTCTTCTTGTTATTGAGTTTCTACAGTTCTTTGTATATTCCAGATACCAGTCCATTATCAGATATGCCTTGCAAATATTTTCTCCTAGTCTATGGCTTGTCCTTGAAATCTCGTAACTGTTTTTTCAGAGTGCAGTTTTTGATTTTAATGAAGGCTGGTTCACCATTTTTTTTTATGAATTGTGGTTTTATTTTATCTTGTTTTATCACAATAGTAGGAATAAAACCCAGGGTACTCTACCACTGACCTACTTCAAAATCAATGTGAAATTTAACATGCAATTAACATTCAATAAATATTTTTTAATTTTGAGACAAGATCTTGTTGAGGCTGGCCTTGAACTGGTTATCTTCCTGCTTCAGCCTCCCCAGTTGCTGGGATCACAAGTCATGGGCCATTGTATTTGGCTTATGATTGTGCTTTTGTTGCTGAATGTGGAAAGTCACTGACAAACCCCAGGTTGGCTTGCTTTATACTTGTTATCTTCTAGAACTTTTATAGTTTTGTGTTTTACATTTAGATTGCTGATCCATGTCCTGTTAATTTTTGTGAAACATATAAGATCTCTGTCTAGATTTTTTTTTTTTTTTTTTTTTTTTTTTTTGGTCATGGGATATCCTGTTGTCCCGGAACCATTTGTTGAAGATACTGTCCTCATTTAATTGCTTTTGCCCCTTTGATCAATTGGCTATGGCTATGGTTGTATGGTTTTCTATATTTTTATATCTGGGTTTTATATTCTTGTCTATGACCTATTTGTTTCTTCTTGGGCTAATACCATATTCTCCTTATTACTATTCCTGTGAAGCTATAGAACAGATTTAAAGTCAATCCTGAAGTCAAGCATTATCAATCTTCCAATTTTGTTCTTTTTCACCAAAATTGTGTTGGCTTTTCTGGGTACTTTGTCATTTTATGTAAACTTTAGAATAAGTTTGTCAAATAACTGACTGAAATTTTGAGTGGCAATATATTGCATCTACAGATAATATTGGAAAAAAATTAAATGTTAAAAATATTGAATCTTAGGACAGAGGATGTAATTCAAAAGTAGGGTGTTTGCCTATTATTCATGAAGCCATGAGTTCAATCCCCAGCACTGTAAAGGAGAAAAAAAATACTGAGTATTCCTATCCATGTATATGGAATATCACTCAATTTGTTTAGATGTCTGGGTTTTTCTTTTATTTCTTTCATCAGAGTTTTTTAGTTCTCTTCATATTAATATTTTCATATTTTGTTAAATTTATACCTAAGTAGTTTGTTATACAATAGTATAAATGATTTTGTGTTTTAATTTCTCATTCCAATGTTTCATTTTTGGTATACAGGAAAGCAATTGATATATAGGAAAGCCATTAATATTTCCATATTAACTTTGTATCCTGCAACCTTGTTATAATCATTTTTTTTTCTGGGAGCTTTTTTTTGTTATTGATATTTTGGGATTTTTCTATATAAATAATCATGTCATCTAAGAACAAAGTTTGTCATATTCTTCCTCCCAAATCTGTGTACCTTTTATTTCCTTTGCTTGTCTTATTGAAGTAACTTGAATGCAATTTTCATTAGGATTGGTGAGAGAGTGAGAGGGGACATCCTTACTGGTCTTAAGAAATCCTGGTCTTAGAGGAAATGCTTGTAGTTTCTCATCATTGTGATGTTAATTGTAGGATTTTTGTACATGTTTTCTTTTTATCAACATAAAGACATTCCCACATATGAACAAATAGATAACTTGAGTGCCTTGAACAATTAAATCAAAAATTAATCACCTTTCAAAACAGAAATCATCAGGCTCAGATGGTTTTACTAGTGAATCCTACCAAACATCTAAGTAAGAAATGAGGCCAATTCTCTACATTCTCTCCCAGAAAATAGGATGAGGGAATATTCTCTAATTCAGTCTGAGACCAATGTTAATGCTAATATCAAAACCAGACAAACGTACTATAAGAAAGAAAATCTTAGACCAGTAGCTCTTATGAAGATGGCAAATTCCTCAATAAAATATTAATGAATTGAATCAAATAATATATTAAATTATATACTTCAAATGCAATTGGGATTTATTATAGGTATATAAGACTGTTTCAACTTTTGAAAATCAACTAAAGTAATCACTCACCTATAATAAATCCTGATCCCACTTGGACTCATTGGGCACAGAGCTGTTCATGTTTCTTCCTCATCCTTTTATGTCCTCCCCTCTTTTTTCCTTTGATAGCCTGGCTAAAGATTTATTCCGAGAATCAGTTTTTTGTTTGCTTGTTTTTTCTCTATTGATGTCCTCTTTTTAACTTCATTGAGTTTTGCTTTGATTATTATTAGTTTTCTTGTTTAACTTGGATTTTTGTTACTAGTTTCTTGTTTAATTTGGCACTAACTTTACCTTTATTTTCTAATTTCCTAAGGTGGAATCTTAGATTATTAACACAAATTACTAAATATGATAAGGTATATTTTATGACTAAGAAATGTTGTCTGTCTTGGTAAATGTTCCATGTGAGTTTGAAAAGAATGAATATTCTTCTGTTAGATGGAGTATGTCTTCATCTGGAACATTTCTTCTTTTCCTTTCTTTCTAGTGTTTCTATTATGTATGTTATAATTTTTTAATAGAGTGACTGGATTAGTAGGACAGAGGCCTGACTCTGGGGGTCCCAATATAGGTGTGCCACTTGCTCCAAAAACGAAACAGAAAAAGTAATGGTAAAAATCAGAAAAGGAACTTTAATCAGTGTAGCTGATTAAACAAGGGGACCCACATCCTTATCCTTGTCTTCCAGGGACTGACAATGGCTTTGAGGTTGTATAAAGACAGGAAATGAGGGTACACATTGGGGGTTTACATAGCTGAAGGCTTGGCAGAGCTGAGAAAGTAGGTGATTTTGGTCATGTGTGGTCTGGACCATCATAATCTCAAGATTGATCAGGTGGGGCTTTATCACCGATAAGAAAGTTGCTGTTTCCTGGGGTTGGTGAGGGGTAGCTTCAGCTCATCACCAGATGCTTATTAATCAGACCTGTTGTTCCCAGGATCCAAGATGATGCAGAACAAAGGAGACAGGCAAAATGGAAACAGAGATGCCACACTTTCTATACTGCTTTTAGTTATCCAATGGACATTTGTAGGCTTAAGTCCTTGTTTCGGTTGCCCCTTAATTTTTTGATAGCTTTTCTATTTTTTTTTTCTTTCTGTTTTCTCTTTGCTTTTCAGTTGTGAAAGTCTCTGTTGTCATATCTTCTGGCACTGGTTTGTTCCTCTACTGTGTATAATCCATCAATGAACTATCAAAGGCTTTTGTTCATTCCCATTGCATTGCTTTTTTATTTCTAGCATGTTCTTTGGATACTTTTAAGTTTCTGCTTACATTGTTTATCTGTTCTTGTATGTTGTCCATTTTTCCCCCTTGGTGCTTTTAATATATTAAGCATAGTAAAAACTAAAATCCTGGTCTGACAATTCAAAAATCTGCCATAGCTGAGCCTAGTTCTGGTGCTTTCATTGTCTTTTCAGATGTATGTTTTTTTTTATAGCATACCTTATATATTTTTTGTAATAACTGGACATAATGTATTAGATAAAATGAATTAGAGATAATTGGACCTTTAGTTTGAGATTTTGTTTATCTTGTTAGAAGTTAGATTGCATTTACTGTTGCCGTAAATGTCAGAGGCTAAGATTTCTTCCAGTGTACTTACATTGGCCTCCCCTCTTTGCATTTCCCTAGAGACTATTTCTTATGTATGAGCCTGGTAGTTCTTTTAGCTGTAATCAATTGTTATTATAAAGGAACCTGATGGATTTGGTGATAAAATATGGGAGAAGGGGAGGCATTCTGCAATTCCGTGATTATGTGTGAGTCTTTCACAAAGCTTCTGTCTCTTAGAATGTGACCTTCACAAATTCTTCTCAACTTAAACATGTTGAGAAATTTCTGTCCCCCTTCAGTGAGACAGAAAAGCTAGAGGGATTAAGTTGAATATTTCCCTTCCTCCCTTTGTCAAAAGCTAGAGGGAGCTAGAGTTAAGTTCTGATCTCCCTTTCTTCATGTCACTTAGGTTCTGGGAAAACTCCACTAGGTTAGGCTCCAGTAAGATAATTTTCCTTGATGGTAGGTCTTTGTTAAAGAGAATATAATGCTCTGGACATATTTCAAAATGATTACTTTTCATTTTTCCTAACAGAAGTAGGGAGTTTTTTTTTTTTTTTTTTTTTTTTTTTTTTCTTGCTTTCCCTAATATTCCTCCTGAAAACCTGGTGGGGCTCCTGAATGAAAAACAAAAGTGTATGTGGGGAGGAGGGGTCCCATTAAAATTGGACCGCTGGAGTTCTTAATTCTTGAGCTAATCTGCACTGAGCCTCTAAAAATTCATCAATTGCAGCATTATTCCTTTATCCAAGGGAGACACATTCCAAGTATTCCAGTGGATGCCTGAAACCACAATTATTACCAAACCTTATACATACTCTATTTTTCCTGTATATACTGTGGAGAAGGAAAGGGGTGACCTTTCCTTCCCATCATAAAGGGTCATGGCCACAAAAGCCAGGTTAGCAAAAGGAAAGCATAACAAATGTTTTTAAACAAAGGTTTTATATGCATAGGAGCCTTTAGAATGTAACTGGAATCCAAAACCAGAGGTCTGACTCTGGAGTTCCCAATGGACCAGGTTTGGCATCCATCCCCAAAGATGCAACAACGAAGAAATGTATGGTGGTGAAGGCAGGGAAGAAATTTGTTCTCAATATGGCTGCACTGGGGAGAAAAACAGCAGTCTAGTGACTGAAAGTTGTTCTCTCTGAGGGTCTAATCAACAGTCTTAATGTTGCAGAGCAAGGCCATCTGTGGAGCCAAAGTGACTGAGGATGTTTTTGGTCACTGGTTCTTTTGCAGTCACATAGGAAAGATTTCAGACAAGTTGTTCAAAGTAGCAGGCATGAGCTTATTGGAAGGGATGGGAAAAGGGAAAGAAGGACTCTCTCAGAGAGGAACAGTGTGCTCTTCCTGACCTCCAATTATATTGGGATTCCCAGTTTTCAGAGTCCTGTGCAGATCCACCTCTTGACAGCAGGATTGCATCAGACTTCTAAGTACCCACTGTGCATGGTGTTACCCCATGGAAGGGACATTCTGCTCTTATAGTGACATGCTAAAGATCCAAGGCAACTCTGGGTCTCTTTGACCTCCATTGACCAGTTCTAACAGGAACTTATTCTTACAGGTTTTATGGTTAGGGGGCTTTGCTTTTAATTATCCTATTTCCTTTAGTCGTGGAATCTGGTGTGTATAAAGGTCACAAAAGTCCTCCCTTCAGAGTAACTTGTGTTCTTCTTATCAATAGGGAGGAGTCTTCGGGCCTGCGTCTCTTCTGCAGATAACAGATTGTTTGTCGAGGAATATAACATATCCTAGTAACTTAGGCCAAGCAGGGCCACGGGTAAATTGCTTTTTAAAAGAAAGCATGTAGGGGTCAGCCCAGTAGGCCCAGTTTATAGAATTATGACTTTAAACTGATGTCCTCACTGCTCCTGTCTGTCAGCTACCTATCATTAGTGTTACCTAGCAAAGGGTCAGGGGCTTGCATAGCTGGCAGTCTTAAACAGGCAGTGGTCTAGTTGATCATTATCTCAGGATTGGTCAGGTGGGGACGTTGTCTGAGATTTGGTGATAAGAAAGTTGCTGCTGCCTTGGGGTGGGGTAGTTTCAACTCTCGTCACAAGGTGTTTATTCATCAGACCTGTTTTTCCTAGAATCCAAGGTGACTTCAGGAAACAATGAGCCAGAGAAACAATAAGTCAGAAAGGCAGAATGGAGAATTTGGGAGGTGGCTCAGTGGTAAAGGGTTTGCCTGGTATGTGCAAGGCACTGATTTGATTCCCAGCAGAAACATATCTACTTGCAGAGTTGACTGAGCAGGGGGTCTGAGTTTGAGGCAGCAAAAGGAGACATACAATATGAAGACTGAGATGTCAAGCTTTTATTCTGTTTTTAGTTGCCCATTGAACATCTGCAGGCCCAAGTGTTGAGTCGGTCAGTGATTTTAACAAAAATAACCCATAAGTCCTTGTTGTAAGAATGAATACCCAGGGTTGGAGGATATAACTCAGGGGCATAGTGCTTGGACTAGCATGTACAAGGCCCTGGGTTCAACCCCTAGCACTGCAAAACAAAAAATAAATTTTAAAAATTAAAAAGAAGACCTCAAAACTCAGGATGAGCTATCCATTTTATACTTAGGTCAAGAATGGATAGCTGTGTAGAAATGCAATTGGTCAAAAACAACATTGTTATCGCCAGGAGTCAGAATTGAGTTCACGTTCTGTGGAGTCAAAATATGAATATCATAAATAAGGTAAGCAAGCATTTGGGAATTTTATTAAGAAGGAAGGTGGGAGAAAGACTTGGAACTCCCAGTGCAGTGTACCTGGGAGGAGCAAGAGTGCCATTTAAGTCTTACGTGATTCCTTCTTTTAAAGGTGTAGAAGTTGATAAACTCCTCTGGATTGGTTCTTGTTATTTCAATAATCTTGTGCAATGTGTGGGGGCAAGGGCTGGATTATGGATTATGCAGCTGCTTTCTGTGAGATGAAAATTTATACCTTTTCTAAGAAGGAACTGTTTTATATCAGGATATGTTAAAATGACTGTTCTCATGCTTGCCCTCTTGTCCACCTTCACTGTTCCTTCGCTACTCTCCGCTGCCTATTCTTTTCTGTCTCATTCCCCCTTCTGATAAGAAACCTTTACTACTGTAAGGGAAATTGGGTGATGACCACCTTAGCTGCTTAAAGCTGACAGTGGGTATTGAAGGGAAAGCATTTTGGGTTTCCCATTTGGGACAACTTGGTTGATCAAGAGGTTCTTGGTGGAAGTCATTTGGAATGACTGCTCAGTAACTGCTTTCTGCTGTTTAGGGGTGTTGAAAAGTAGCAGCAAGAGTTCTCTAGGTGACAGGTCCAGGGATCCCTGATAGATGTCCCCATTTGTTTGGACTCCTAAAATGGGTGTATTTCAAGGGCTATTTCAGGCACTAAGAGTCCCTATTGTTTAAGATTTTGAATGATCTCCAATAAACTTTTTTGCTTCTGGGTACAGGGGGCACTGTCTCTGGTGTGGGAAAATGAATGGGTCCTTCAAAATTATTTTAACTGGGGCTGGGGAGATGGAGATAGCTCAGTTGGTAGAGTGCTCGCCTCGCAAGCACAAGGCCCTGGGTTTGATCCCCAGCACCACACACACACACACAAAAATTATTTTAACTGTAACTGCTCACTTTGCTTGTGTGATTCTGCACTCAGTGACCCATACTTCAGGGTTTATATCACATTCTAATAGAGGTAGACATAGTGGTTCCTGGGACCCCAAATGCATGCTGATGGAGGCCTGAAGTTTTGAAAGCATATCTCTTCCAAATAAAGAATTAAGGTACTCTGGGACTCTCAGGAATGCATGAGAAAACATTACTCCATCCCATCCACAGCTTGATAGGGGAGTAAAATATCTAGCAATAGGCCATCCAAAACCCTCTCATGGTCATAGTATCAGAGGAAAGGGGTCCAGGGTAAAAGACAAATACAGAGAAGCTGGTGCCAGTGTCCAGAAGGAAACTGACTTTTTGGCTCCCTGCTGAGAAGCCTCCCGAGGGTTCATGCAGGTAATGGGAGTCATAGGAGCCATTATGTTTGATCCTGAGCCTCTTTAGGCCTCATTGGGAGAATCTAGCCCCATGAGCCTTCACCGCAGAGATACTCATTTTGCCATTGACATATAGGATAGGGCCTTGATGGGGTTGCTTAATCTGTTGGCATTCCCATAAATAATATTCCTCTTTTTGATTCAGGCACGGTGGCACATGCCTGTAATCCCAGTGGCTCTGGAGGCTGAAGCAGGAGGATTACAAGTTCAAAGCCAGCCTCAGCAAAAGCAAAGCACTAAGCAACTCAGTGAGACCCTGTCTCGAAATAAAATACAAAAAAAGACTGGGGATGTGACTCAGTAGTTAAGTGCCCCTGAGTTCAATCCCCAGTACCCACCCAAAAAACAAAAAAAACAAAAAACAAACAAACAAAAAAACTCTTTAACACGGCAGAAACAAGTTCTTTTTGTGGCTTGAGGTCTATTCCATTTATGTCCTTTAACACACCAAAAGCTTGCTCCCTGAAGGGCCATGACCATAACTTTGACCTTCCTTCTATCTCTGTGTTCCCTTTCTTTCATCTCCTGCTGATCTCTGTTATGAAAGATGGATGTTGTGAGTCAGAGGACGTTATCTAAGGACTGATCAGGGCCACATGCCAATTTTTGTAACTTCCTCTGAATGTCTGGAGCTGAGTGAATAATTATGTGGCCTTCTATGAATTCAGGATCCACTGTAGTGTGCTTTCTTAGTGCCTCCCTGAGTTTCTCCAGAAAGGTTGCAGGGTTCTCCTGAGGGCCTTGATGGATTTCAGATATCTTAGAGTAATTAATAGGCTTCTGCATCGACCTTCTGAGACCTTTCAAGGACCAGAGCCTGAAAATGTCTCATTTTCCAATCATCCTGTTCATTCCTAGAAACCACCTGTGCCCCAGATGGATAATTAGATCTACCCCTAATCTGTGCTTCAGGGGCATGGCTGAGATGCAGATCATCTCCAAAATGTTCAGTGTCCTTTAGGACAGCCCCCTTTTCAGTAGAGGTCAAAGTTTGGTCAGACAGTAATATAATACCATTCCAGGTAAGGCTGAACACCTGACATAAGTTTTGAAACACCTCAGTGTATTTATTTGGATCCTTTGAGAACTTCCCTGAGTCCATTTTTATTTACCTTAGGTCTGAAGCAAAAAGGAACATGGAACTTTGTTGGCCTCCTGGCATTTCCTGAAGTGGCAGTATGCTTTTTCCTCTCTGGGGGTAGATGATGGGGTCCTGGGTAGGGAGGACAAGAGAGCTGTTGGCAGGGTTTAGTAGATATTGGGAGTTTTGGGGATTTATCTGGCTTTTCTACCCCGATAGGTGTCTCAGACTTCTCTTCCATCATGGCAACAATCATAGCTGGGTCTAGCTTATACTGCTGACATAATTTGGGTTCTCCTTCAGAGCAAAAAGGCATGAGCATAGGGAACCTCAGACCATTTTCCTTTTTTGTTTTGTTTCTTACAAACCAAGCTGCAAGATAGTATTAAAGTTTATACTTCCCTCTGGCAGCCATGATTCTCCATTGGAGACTTTGTATTGAGGCCACACCTGACAGCAGAAGAAAATCATGCACTTTTGCCTGAGTGTCTGTGGATCAAACTTGTCCCAGTTTTTCAGTAGGCAGGCCAGCGGTGAACTTGGCACTACCTTTGAGACTGAAACTCCATCTGGATAAGAAAAAACAACTCAGATGCCTATATTAGAAGAACTGTCCACTTTCAGAGGGACATCTCCCTGAACAAGCTTCTTGACAGCAGGCAATCCTGCCCCTCTAACTCTACATGACCTGTGGAACTTATTGCCACCTTACTAAGTTCCTCAGGTCTTTGGTTTCTGCATGACAAAGACCCAGGGGGAGCCAGACTTAGCAGACATTACTGGTCTCGCCAGTCCACCACTATTGAACTTCCAGATACCATGGCTGATAATTAAATGTCAACCATCAGTGGGATGTATTCCTTTGTTTATGCATCTACAAAATTGGTAACCAAGTAAGTATGAACTCCCCTTCTTTCAAGGAAGGTCCAAGGAGACTATGTAAGTCCAGGGTCATCAAGGACAAAGGATCATTTTCAAAGGGGTTTTTCATCTACAATCTGAATCCCAGGGGTTCTGGAAGAACAAAGAGAACAAAGAGGTTGTCTCAGATGACTTTCTGCCTTCCTTATGGCGAAATTTCCGGGAGAATTTAATTAACAGACTGTGAGCCCAGTGGGCTTGGAGATACCCAGAGGGATAGAGTTCAGCTTCCTTCGTGGGGAAGATGTGTGAGAAAGTGTCTCCCCTAAATCCCTAAAGAACAAAAAGGGATGGACACCTCTCCTTTCCTTACAGGCAAGAAATTGGGGATGCCCATGAGGGCACAGAAACAACATGGGTGTGTCTTTGGCAGTTCTTCAGTCCTTCAATGTGTGAGAAGAGAGATCCCTAAAAACCACTCTGCATAGTATATACCTCTTTCTGTGGGTAGACATTTAGCTATGAGGGAAGCACGGGGGAGGGAGGATTGGGTGTGAGGGAGGAGATGCTGGTGGCTCCTGAGGAGATGCTGGTGGCTCCTATGGAGCTGCTGGCCTAACAAAAAACTGGCTCACTGCCGTGATCAATCAGCCACCACAGGATACCCCAAGGGGCTGTTTAGGAAATGGTGTCAGAAGAGGGGCCTTTGGGGCTGGGGAGATAGCTCAGCTGGTAGAGTGCTTGCCTCGCAAGCACAAGGCCCTGAGTTCGATCCCCAGTACCGCAAAAAAAAAAAAAAAGAAGAGGGGCCTTTGAAAGTCACCTAAGAGTAGCCTCATTCTGAATCTTGCTGTTACCTTTCAACTTCACCCAAATCCTTGCATCCAAAGGCAGATCAGGAGACTGCTGTCTGCTTGCTCTGGGCACAGCCTGGGCCTGGGCCGGGATAGAAAAGTAGGAAAAGGCTCCATAGAGCCCAGGTGCATGACCTGCAGGGCAGGTGATTGGGAACTACAGAAATTGAGGAACCTATTACCTGAGACTTGAGATTAGCAACTGCGCTAATCAATTTTAAGTGACTGATGGTCACTTCACTTTTTCTTTCAAAGGATGGTAAAGACAATAACTTACTTCAGTGGGTGATGGGGATCCTGGACTGAGTCCCCAAGATGGTACTGGCAGGAATCTGGCTTGGGTTCATGTTTCACGGAGTGGTAGAATGAATGAACCCTGAGAATGCAGAGGTAAGCAAGCAAACAAACAGGAATTTTACTAAGAAGAGAGGCGAGTTGGGTGCAGCGGTGCATGCCTGTAATCTCAGCTGCTTGGGAGGCTGAGGCAGGAGAATCACAAGTTCAAAGCCAGCCTCAGCAGCAAGGCCCTAAAGCAACTCACTGAGACCTTGTCTCTAAATAAAATATAAAAAAGGGATGGGAATGTGGCTCTGTGGTTAAGTGCCCCTGATTTCAATCCCCAGTACAAAAAAAAAAAAAAAAAAAAAAAAAAAAGGAAGGTGAGAGAAAGACTCCAAATTCCTGTGTGCCTGTTTCTGGGAGGGGGAGGAGTGCCATTTAAGTCTTAGAGCATTTTCTTTTAAAAGTATGGAAGGAGAAGTTGATAAGCTTCTCTCAACTAAAATACTTAGTTGTCCTGCATGCATGTGTGGGTAAAGGCTGGATTATGAATTATACAGCCCTTTTCCTCGAGGTGAAAATTTATGCCCTTTCTGAGAATCAGGAACTGTTTCATAACATGTAGGCGCAAGTTAAAATGACTGTCCTCACACTTGCCCTCTTGTCTCTTCCCTACTCTCCACTGCCTATAGCCTTTTCCATCTCAATATGCTCTAATGCTGATAGACTGAGTGGGGAAACCCAGCAAGACCTGTCTGTTCAGATAGTTCTTGGCTTCTTTCTGCAGTATTTCTTCTGAAAGTTTATGGGGCATAGTTTTTATGATACATCTTGGGAAAGAGAAACTCCAGTTTCTATGGCTTGCCTTGGAAGGAGAAAGGAGAGCTGGGGGGCAGGACAGAAGAAGGTGAGAGAAAAACTTTGCTTCTGAGGCTATTCTAAAATTTCATGTAAATGGAATCATACAGAAAGTCCGCCTTTGTCTGGTTTCTTTCACTCAGCATAATGTTTCGATGTTAATTCATGTTTATGTCCTTTTATTCTAGGTAATGTTTCATTTCATGGTTAGACTATAATTTGTTTATCTTTGATGTTGTTTTAGTGAGGTATCAATGAGGAGTGAAAGTAGATCCTTGTGTTCAAGCAGCCATCTGTATCAATCTTATTTAAAAGAAATATCCTTCTATTCCTGGTTTGCTGAGATTTCTTATTTATTGTTGTGCTCTCGTCCTGCCTGATTGTTAATTTGATTAGACTCCTTTTTTTCTGGCTCTGTTGAGATAATAATTCTTTATTCTCTCCTTTTTTCTAATAATATGGTGAATTACAGATTTCCTAATGTTAAACACCCTTGTGTTCTTGAGATAGGAACAACTTTGTCATACTATATTATCCTTTATATTCACTGCTGTATTGAGTTTGCTGGTATTTTATTTAAATTCTTTTCACTTATTTCCTAATTGCAATTGCCAGTGATTTTTATCTTCTCATACTCTTCTTTGCCCAGTTTTTGTGGCAAGATCATACCAGTCTCATAAGATATCCTCTTTTTTTATTTTTCTACCTGAAATATATTCTTTCTTTTTTTTTCCCCTGGTACTGGGGATTAAACCCAGGGGTGCTGAACCACTGAGCTACACCCCCAGCTCTTTTTATAATTCATTTCAAGACAGCATCTTGCTAAGTTGCCAATGCTGTTCTTGAAATAGGTAATATTTCATTTTATGTTCAGACTATAATTTGTTTACCTTTGATGTTGTTTTAGTAAGATCTACACAGCCTCCTGAGTAGCTGAGATTATAGGTGGGTGCTACTGTATCCAGTTCCCTGAAATATATTCTTTAAGATTGGATTCTTAGGTGTTAGGAGAAAGTTCTATATTAGTTTTTTGTTTGTTTTCTGTTTTGCTGTGGCAAAAAAAGAATTACAAAAAAATTTAGTACCTTAAAATAGCACCCATTTATTGTCCCACAGTTCTATAGTAAGAAGTCAGGTGGACCAAGGCTGGTTTCTTCTGAGTTGTACAAGGCCCAAATCAGGGTGTTGGCAAGGCTATATTCCTTTCTGGAACCTCTAGGAGACAATCCATTTTGAAGCTCAATAGGTCGTAGGCAGAATTCAGTATCATGCAACCGTAGGAATGAGGTTCCAGTTTCCTTGCATAAGCTGACTAGCAACCTTAATTCCATCTGCAAAGTCCCTTTGACATGCTACATAATGTATTCACAAATATCATACCAGAAGTAAAGATCATGGGGACCTAAAATCTTTTCTACCAAAATCTGACCTGTAAAACCATCTTTGCCAGTGTTTTCTCTGTATAAAAATTTTAACTACTGAGCTTAACAAATAGTTATAATAATTTTAAGTTTTCCTGTTTTTCCTTTACTTAGCATGGCAAATTATTTTTTTCTAGTATTTATCCATTTCACCTAAATGTGAAATTATCTATGTAATTTTCCATATTATTGTAATTTTATTTATTTATTTTTTGTGGTAATAGGGATTGAACCTAGTACCTCATAAGTGCTAGGCAAGCACTCTAATATTCCAAGCCTATGATATTCCCTTTGAAATCTCCTAAACTGCAATCATGATACCTTTTTTAATCCTACTGTTATTTATTTGTGTTTGCTATTTTATTTTCTTGATCAATTGTGCTATAGAATTTTTGTTATTTTTTCAAAGTAGTGACAGCCTAGCATTATTAATAAACTCTTCTATCTGTAATCAGTTTTATTCATTTCTGTTCTTAGTTTTATTATTTCCTTATAATAGTGAATATCATCAGAATTTATTCTATGAGTTTATTATTGAATTATGGATGTTAAACTATACAATATTTATTATTTAGAAAAGATTTGCAGTTTATCAGTTCTTGAAATTTTAGCCAGTATTATTGTACTTAATGAATTACAGATAGTGGATAAAGAGGAAATGACAGCACTGAAATAAAAGAATTCCTGTTATATATGAACTTCACTTAAGAGGGTGTTATACATAGCCTTGAAAAGAGTGCATTTGGAAAGAAACATGATCTTTGAAATCACATGTTTGGCTTGTGACTTTGTATCACTATCTGGGTGATTTTAGGTGAGAACTTAATCTCTCTGAGCTTGAATTCCTGCATGTGGTAGTCAGAGATGCAGATTGTTAAATATAGTATTTTCATTTCTCTCTTGCTACAGGTACTTATTATGACTAGACTTCTTGACCTCTTTGGTTTGGAGGGGCCACTGAATTGTTCTGACCAGTGAATTGTGACTGAAAGTGTTTGCATACTTCTGGGCCAGAGCACATGATTGCTGGTTTTACTTTTCTTGAATTACTTTATTCCCCGCCCCCCCATCCCCCAGCCCACACAGAGGAAACAATGGAATTTCCAGGAAGGAATCTAAGAAGCAATAGTTATAAAATTAGGGGAAAAACCTAAGATAAGTGCAGATAAGTGTCTGCATAAACTGATTTAAGCCGTTTAGAGATCCCAGGCATAAAATCATTTTCACCCCCACCTTAAATATACTTTGTAAAACTAGTGAACTGCAAACTAAATAACAGAAAGAAATTCTGAATGTTCTCATGATAGGTTTTTGACATTTTAATTGAAATAAAGTTTTCCACATTATTAAAGTATAATTAACAAATAAAAAGTCATTTTTATGGTGTACCATGTGATGTTGGTACATGTGTACACTGTGAAATGATTAAATCAAGCTAATTAACAAATCCATCACTTCACGTACTTATTGTTTTCTGTGCAATGAGAACTGTTAACATGTACTGTCTTACTAGTTTTCAAGCACATTATTATATACATTATTATTAATTCACCATGCTGTATAACAGATCTCCAGAACTTATTCATTATGTCTACTCAGACTTTATACCCTTTAACCAATATCTCCCCATTTCCAACCTTGCCCTCACCTCTAGTTCCTAGCAACCATCATTCTACTGTCTACTTCTGTGTGTTCTACTTTCTAGATTCTACATATGAGATCATGTAGTATTTCTCTTTCTGTTTCTGGCTTATTTCACTTAACATAATGTACGCTGTAAGTATAGAGCATATGTTGCCATGAATGACAGTGTTTCCTTCTTTTTTTAAGGATGAAGGATATTCTATTTTGTGTGTATATGCGTGTCACAGTTTTTAGTTCATTCATCCATTGTTGGACATTTAGGTTGATTCCATATCTTGATTATTGTGAATAATGTTACAATGAAATGGTGTGAATCTACATCGTGTACAACCATAGAAATGAAAAGTTGTACCCCATTTGTGTACAATGAATCAAAATTCAGTCTGTAAAAATAAAAATTTTTAAAAAATGTTACCATGACCATGGGGGTGCAGATATTTATTTCTTCAATATGCTTATTTAACTTCCTTGGGCTATATACCTAAAACTGAGACTGTTGGATCATATGGTAGTTCTGTTTTTAAATTTTTTGAGGAGTCTTCATACTATTTTTCATGATGGCTATAACAATTGAAATTCCCAACAGTGTGCAGGGGTTCCCTTTTTTCTGTATCCTTTCCAATACTTATTATCTTTTGTCTTTTTGATGAAAACCATTCTAACAGGTATGGGGTGATATCTCATTGTGGTTGAAATATCAAAATCTGAAAGTTTTCTCTGTCTCCTTTCCTGAATCACTCCTGTCCTTTGCTTGTGCCTGAACAAAAGCAATTATAAGAATCTTTATAGGATCTAATACCATACTAAAATTAATATCTGGAATTGTCTATACAAACTCGCGTCAAAGAGGTCTTTGGTGTTTTTAGTAACAACATAATCAGATGATTATGCCAATCATTTCAGATGGTCAATGATTATGGTGAGCATAATCATTATATATATATATATATATATATGTTATATATATGCACATATACATGTTTGTATATATGTATAATATCAAAACAGTGTATATAGTTTTATTTGTATATGAAATATATATATAGCTTTTATTATTCTATTTACTAATATGTATAGCTTTTATTTGTGTATTTTATATATCTCAAAACATTATATACAGCTTTTATTTGTCAAATATACCTCAGTGAGGCTGAAAAAATTTGGTTAAAAAACAAAACAAAATAAATAACAACATGGTCAGAGGAGGGAGGGGCAGAGAAGATCATCACATAGTGATAAAGGAGTAAGTACAAAGAGGGGAGATTGATAAAGGAAATACAGGTAACTATAACCATTGCAGTGCATAGATAGTCAACAGGGTAAGATGGTAGGCAAAGGCAGAGAATTACTGGGTATGAGGGAGGACAAGGTATTCCTCTGGGATTCTAGAACTTTGACTCTGACAAGTGATAAACAAGTCCATGAGCCCCTCTCCACTTTGTGATTTCTCTTCTACTACTTCCCTGTCTACAAACAATAGGATTGGGTTGTGTGTACACACAGGCTCTCTCTGCCAGGCACATGTAACATTGGCTGCATACAAAAGTCCCCCTACTTCAACCCAGGCCCCTGTCAGGCCCTCTGCTCTTTGGCCAGACCTTGGCTATTGGTTAGTGCCCAATTCTGTGAGAAACTTCTAGTACCTGTATTTTAGTTAACTTTTTTTTGCCACTGTGACCAAAAGACCTGACAAGAACAATTTTAAAGGAGGAAAAGTTTATTTGGCACTCAGCATTCCAGAGGTTTTAGCCCATAGTTGGCCAACTCTACTGCTCTGGGCCAGAGGTGAAGCAGAACATCAAGGCAGAAGGTGGTAGAGGAAGAAAACAGCTCAGGATGTGGCAATTAGGAAGGAGAGAGAGAGAGAGAGAGAGAGAGAGAGAGAGAGAGAGAGAGAGAGAGAGAGAGAGAGCTAGCTTCACATACCAGAGACAAAATATAAACTCCAAAGGTATGACTTACTTTATCCAGCCACACCCGACCTCCCTTTATTTACCTTCTGGTTAATTCCTGTGAGGGGATTAACTCACTGAATGGATTGAAACTCTCATCATCTAACCATTTCATCTGTGAACCTTCTTGCATTATCTCACACATGAGCTTTTGGAGGATGCCTCATATTGAAACCATAACAACCTGCTACCACCCCACCTACCAGAACACTGCTCACTGGAGCAGAATTTATAATTTGGTTGAAAAATTAGGATGTGAGCCAGAGCCTAACCAAAGTTTGACATGGGTCACAATTTTAAAAGTCTTCAAATACTGCATATTTGAAAACTGTTAAGAGTGTAGATTTTACATGTTCTCCTCACAAAATATAATATGTAGCTGAGGTAATACATATGTTAATTAGCAGGATTTATCCATTCCACAGTGTATGCACATGTCAAAACCTCATGTTATACACTAAAAGTACATACAAGTTTTATTTGTCAATTAAAAAAATCAACATGCTTGTAATGATAAGAGTTAGTGGTGAAGTTTGATACAGAGACTTTCTAATGCATCTTGATCATTAGTTGTTTTGTCAGTTTAAATATTTTGATATTGGGGAATCTAAATAAAGCAACTGAATTAGGAAGACAAAATCTTCAGCTCCTCAGTCTATAGAAGGCTAAGATGAGCTATGGTTCAAGAGAATTTCATAGACTCCAATGCCTGGGTTTGACACATGACCATGGGAGGTTGCATGATCACACGTGACCTGAAGAGTTCACGAACCCAAAATCTTCACCTGATGGAGAGGGCCAAACTCACCCTATGAGACTAAGTTCCACATGACAGCAAGGTCTTACACATCCTGTGGGATTTAGGAGTCCACAGTCTTCAAGTGAATGGAAGAACTGAACCTATCACATGATAGTAGCAGTTGCATGATTAAATAGACCAGATGACCTCAGGGTTGAAGAACCCATGGGGTTGACCCTGACTAGGAAGGCTGGACCTACCATATAGCTGTGGTATCCATATCATGGTAGGATTCACATGATCCACAGCCCTCAGAGCCAATCACATTTATTTGATGGGGATAGCAGGGTCTGATAAGTAGTGTAAGGGAAACCTGCCACCTGAAAATAGTAACTATGTACCCTAGTTTAGGGTCCAGCTATATTCATGTCGTCTGTAGACCTGAGCCTAGCATACAACATGACCTAAGGATCTTTATGACCTAAGGATCCATGAGACCCCTGGTGTTATGTGCCTTATGTGCATGTCCCTTGAGTCTGAGTATGCTTCGTGACAGTAAGGTCAAATAAAAGTAGAGTCCTCAGGATCTGCATGGCTCAGAGGACCATCGTGCAACTTGGAAATCTGAACTGATCATACTGGACTCAAACTTCATGTGAACTTCTATAATACACAAACTTGAACTTCACTTGCCTCCATCCTCCTTTATGAGCAAGTTTTATGCTTTTTTTTCCCTAATAATACATGAAGTATGTATTTAATATGAGTACTAGACAAATACATAACAATGAACGTAGCAACTAAATTAGGTCTTCCCTAAAACCACAACCAGTGCCATATTGAAGGGAGTACTGCAAGAGCCTTAACAGTATAGGTGAGCATGCAGGCCTAAAAGTAATTAAAGCAAATCTGTCTATTTTAATTGTTAATTTAAAAAATTTAAAAATGTGTATAATGATTGTTATGTGCCAGGTACTTAAAAAGATTAAAAGGTTAACTCATTTATTGGTAGAAACTCTATGGAGTAGATGCTATTATTATTCTAATTTTACAGATAAGGAAGTTGAAGCATGGAGGTGTTAAGTCACTTGCCCAGGAGGATCCAAATCTTGTAGATGGCAAGCCAAAATTTGCCTCCAGATTGGCTCCAGACTCTTATTACCCACAGGTACCCCAAAGAAAATTAATACTAATTCAAACTTAGTAATTAGCCTTACTAATTCAGACTAACTGGAAAGCCAGCTTTAGTTACTGAAAAGTGGAAATCTGAAATGTCATCTAAATAAGTATTCAAAAAAAAAAATCAAAGAAAGTTGAATCTGATTAAGAACTTCAGGAGATTTGTTTTAATGTAAAGATATAAATTTATCATTATATTAAATATTTGTTTATAAAGTGAGATTTAAAATGCTAGATGTTCATTGAAAACAGTTCCTTCTTTAAATAAATGCTAAAAAGACACTTCATGCAAAGTTTAAACATCATACCTGGCTCTTTTGAAATACAAAAGGTATAAAAGAATGGAATCTTAATTAATTAGATCTACTCTGTTTCTGTTCTCCCCGTGCCTCTCCGAAAAGGACCAGGAAAGCAGGAGAATAAGTACTGCAGTTTACAATTTTTTGTTTCGATTGCAAAAATAACTGTAGGAAATGGCAACTTTGTATGTCCACACTATATTTGACTTGTTCTTTCTGGTTTGCTGATTTAGGTGAAATTAATGGTATATAAGCAGTGGGGTTATTTTGCTATGTCTCTGCAGTGTGATATGGTTACATAAATAAGTGAAGAAAACAGACCAAAATTTGTACCATGATTAAAACTGTTAAGAACAACAGACTGTGTTTGTGGTTCTAAGTCTATTGAAGGAAGTTGTGATTTTTGGAGTGAAGAATAGAAAGAGATGACAGTATTTGTACAAATTTGTGAGATTTTGATAATTCTGGAAAAGTATTTATTGAACAAAGGTAAATAATAATAAAATAGGACCAAATATTTATAAGAGAACCTGATAAAATCTTCAAGTTGGACTTAGGAAGCATTTATATATAGTCATAAGATAGAATCTGACATCAAGACCTGATGTCTGTCTCAACCTTTTTCTTTCTGTAATTACCTACAAATGGATAAATCAACTGTAAAACAAAACAGTTATAGCTAGTCCACCTATACACAGCTGAGTCTTATAGTATGGATAGTGATTGGGTCAACTTCTTTCACCAAACAAATGACAAATCTCCCTCAAGTTCTGTAACTCTACTTCACATTTTGCTTCTGTCAAACCTAATACTCTATTCATTTGTTTTCTGGGAATGATTATCAGGAATTTGTTAGGGTTTTGAATATATTTAATTATATCAATGAGTATCTATCGGTATATCTAATAAACACTTGAGGAGCCAAGTCTATTGAAAAACACCTGTATGTACCTGGTCATAAGTGGTAGTAGTTTCAGCACTGCTGCATTTATTTAAGTGAGGCATGCTGGCAAGTCATTCATTTTATATGTGATTTGACAAGATATACTGGGGAAAACTTTGTGTGTGTGTGTGTGATGGACATCTTGGAGGTCAGTGTTAGTGACTTTAGGAGGAATGGCTTTTATCTAACACAAAGAAGTGAAGGGAATAATGGGACAATTGTGATCATGTTAAATTAAAGAGAGATGAACCAGGTGCAGTGGCACATGCCAGTGACCCCAGCAACTGGAGTGGCTGAGGCAGGAGGATCCCAAGCGTAAGGCCAGCCTCAGCAACTTAGCCAGACCCTGCCTCAAGGTAGAGCCTCCCTGGGTTCAATGCCTGGAATCAATCAATCCATCAATCAATAAAAAACAGACATGCTCACATGCTTTGGGTTCAATAATGGTAAAATGGTGGTAAATACACAATTGAATTAGAGGTCCTATTTGAGTTTACTTGTAGAAAGGAAAGTTGACTTCCCTGGCAACACTCTATGGGGAAATCATCATATAGGGTTATATCGTTATGGAAACTATACACACATGATGTGTTTGTTTCTTTGTGAGATTCACTAGCAGCTGAAAGTAGCTTTATTGTCATTGTAAAGCAATGGGAAAGAAGAAAACCAGTTTCTGATGGTGCTCCTGGTTAACATACTCAATGTAAAATGTACCATAATGTAAAATTCTACAGCTATAGGTGACGGGTTCACCATTAGGGATTACCACAGAATGTAAATAGGAAATTATGTCTACAATAAAAACTTTCTCCAAAAGATGGAGAGGAATGAGAAGGTAAGGATTCAATACAGGGTGTTAAGGAGCTGTGTCACTTGTGATGACAGGACTTTCCAGTACAGTTTGAAATTTTTCTATCTATGACGACTGTTAAAAAAGAATGCTTCAGTGACTTGGGAGACTGAGTCAAGAGGATCACAAATTTGAGACAAGTCTTAGCAACTTAGTGAGACCCTATCTCAAAATAAAATAACAAGAGCTAGGGGTGTAGATCAGTGATAGAGGGCTTCTGTGTGCAATCCCCAATACCACAAAATAAATAAATAATTTAGGCTTTTTAAATTTTCAGAAGGAGGAAACTTATATTTTCACATCTTGGTTCTAATCTGCTCAGTGCAGCTTTATTATTATATTTTCTATTCAAAGTAATTATGATTCCTTTCTTTGAAAGTGTTGTTAGATCAATTTTACATATAAGTAGCTACTGTTTTCTTTTTAAAGAAACTTATCAAATTGTACCTATGAAATGTGTAAAGTTCTTTGTTTATCATATACCTCAAATAAAGCTGTTAGAAAACATTATTTTATTTTATTTTTGATCCAAAATATAGAACAAATAACCAACATGCCTCCTGAGACTGGTTCTATGTCCTCTCCAGTTCATGGCCCTCAAGATAAACCCTAACTCGACTTTAATGACTATAGAAAACTCACTTTTACTGGTTGGGCAAAAGCTAATGAACTGGAGTCCTTGAGGAGAGTAATTCTCTTGAGCAAATTAAACACACCCTTTGCAATCTTTTTTTTTTTAATCAAAGTGAAATTCACATAATATACAATTAACCACATCCAAGTGTGTGATTCAGTGGCACTTAGTATTTTCACGGTGTTATTGCAACCATCACCTCTTTGTAGATTCACATCTTTTTTTCATTGTTCCAGAACACTCTGTTCCCTTTAAGTAATCACCCCCTCCTCCCACTCCCTAGGAACCACTGAAAAATGAATACTATATGTAAAAAAATAGTAAAATATATGACATTTTATATTTGGCTTCCTTATCATAATGTTTTTCAGTTTCATCTCTGTCATAGCATGTATCAGTTCTTCATTCATTTTTATGACTGAAAAATATTCCATTGGATGTATATGCAACAATTTGTTGACCCATTCATCCATTAGTGGACATTTGGGTTGCTTCAGGCATTTGGCTAATAGGAATAATGCTGCTTCAAATATTAGCATGTAAATTTCTGCATGAAGCAATGTTATTTCTTTGGGATATGTAACTAGAAGTGACATTGTGGGGTCATATGCTAATATTACATTTATTTTTTGAGAAACTGCCAGTCCATTTTCTAAAATGGCTGCATGATTTTATATTTTCACCAGCAATGTATAAATATTTCTATTTCTCCACATCCTTACCAACACTTGTTATTTTGCACTAAAAAACTATTATAGCCATTTAAGTGGGTGTGAAATGATAGTCCATTATAGTTTTGGTTCACATTTCCTTAATGACTGATGAATTTGATCATCTTCATATGCTTATTAGTCTTTTATACATGTTTGGACAAATGTCTCTTCAAGTCCATTAAGCACTTTATATTTTATTTATTTATTTATTTGGTACTTGGGAATTGAACCCAGGGGCTCTTTATCACTGAGCCACATCTCCAGTCCTTTCCATTTTTTTATTTTATTTTGAGACCCAGTCTTGCTATGTTACTTAGGGCCTCACTAAGTTGCTGAGGCTGGCTTTGAATTTGTGATCCTCCTGTCACAGCCTTCAGAGCTGGAATTACAGGCATGTACCACTATGCCAAGTTTATTAACCACGTTTGATCAGGTTGTCCCTTTATTGTTGAGATGTAAGAATTCTTTATTCTAGGTACTACAACCTTATGAGATCAATGATTTGCAAATATTTTCTCTTGTTGAATAGGCTATTTTTTCTTCCTTCCTTCCTTCCTTCCTTCCTTCCTGCCTGCCTGCCTTCCTGCCTTCTTTCCTCTCCCTCCCTCCCTCCCTCCCTCTCTCTCTCTCTCTCTTTCTTTCTCTCTTTCTCTCTTTCTCTCTTTCTCTCTTTCTCTCTCTCTCTCTCTCTTTCTCTCTTTCTCTCTTTCTTTCTTTCTTCTTTCTTTCTTTCTTTCTTTCTTTCTTTCTTTCTTTCTTTCTTTCTTTCTTTCTTTCTTTCTTGTACCAGGGATTGATCCCAGTGGTGCTTAACTACTGAGCACACTCCCAGTCCTTTTTTTGTATTTTATTTAGAGACAGGGTCTCAGTAAGTTGCTTAGGGTCTTGCTAAGTTGCTGACGCTGGCTTTGAACTCTTAATCCTTCTGCCTCAGCCTGTGGGATTACAGGTGTGCAGCACCACTCCTGACTTCTTTTCATTTCTTGATAATGCCCTCTGGAGCATAAAGGTTTTTAATTTTTAGGAAGTCAAATTTATCAATTTTTTTAAAAAAATTATGCATCAAGTGTCAAATGTGAAAATCTATTGCCAAATTCAAGGCCATGAAATTTACAACTCAATTTTCTAACAGTTTTATATATTTAACTCTTATGCTTAGGATGTTGATCCATTCTGATTTTTTTTTTAATGTAAAGACTGAGGTAGAGGTCCAGTTTCATTGTTTTGCCTGTGATTTTCCAGTTGTGCTAGTGTCAATTTCAATATTGTTTAAACTATTTGAGGCTCCTTTTACTTCCATGTGAAGATGAACATTATCTTTTTCATTTCTGAAAGAAAAAGGTCATTGGAATTTTGATAAGTATTGCATTGAAATTGTAACACTTTTGGTAATATTGTCCCTTTAACAATACTAAATCTTCCAATCCAGAAAGGTGGGATATCTTTCCATTTAATATGATCCTCTTTAATGTCTTTCAGCAGTATTGCATTGTTTTCAGTGCACAGATTGTATGGTTTGAACGTCCCCTTGTTGAAATGTAGTTGCCACTCTGATGGTATTGGGAGATAGGACCTTTAAGAACTGATTAGGCCATGAAAGCTCTACCCTTCATGGGTGGGTTAGTTAGCTTTTTGTTATTGTGAACAAAATACCTTTCAGTAGTAACTTAAAGGAACAAATGTTTATTTTGGCTCACAGTTTCAGAGGTTTCAGTCCCTGGTTGATTGGCTTGATTGCTCTGGACCTGAGGTGAGGCAGAATATCATGACAAAAGGTCATACATAGCAAAGGGAAGTTGCTCAGCTCATAGAAGCCAGGATGCAGAAAGAGAGAGAGAGAATGTGAGAACGAGTGAGCACATAAGGACCCAGGGACAAAACATAATCCCCAGGGGCATGCCCCCAGTGACCTACTTCTTCCAACCACACCCCACCTGCCTATAGTTACTACCCAGTAATCCATTCCAATTATTAATCTATCAAATTGATTATTTCACTAATGAGTTATAACTCTCATAATCTAATTATTTCACCTCTGAACATTCCTGAATTGTCTCACATGAGCTTTTGGGGGACACCTCATATCCAAACCATAATACCAGTACCCTATCATAGTACCTGTAATACTCACTTGCATGAACCGACTTCTTTCATTCATGTACCATCTGCCTACAATTTCCACCACCTCCCAGTAGTCCATTGAACTATCAATGAGTGAACCCACTGATGAGGTCAGAGTCCTTGGTGATCCTATCACTCCCCAGAAGCCCCACCTCTGGACATTGCTGTATTGGGGATGAAACCTTCAAAACATGAACTTTCGGGGGATGTTCCAGATCCAAACCATAACAATGGTTTAGTTATCATGGAAGTGGTTTCATTATAAAAGTGAACTCTCTTTTTTGCTCTCTTGCTCCCACCCTCTTTGTCCCCCATGCGATGCCCTGTAACATGTTATGATGCAGCAAGAAAGCCTTCGCTAGATGCTGTCACCATGATATTGCACTTCTCACCCTCCAAAATTGTGAGAGGGAAACTCTCCTTTATAAATCACTTAGTCTGTGGCATTCTGCTATAGCAACATAAAATGTACCAACATAAGTCTTTCACTTCCTAGGTCTTTTATTCTTTTAGATACTATTGCAAATGAACTGATATCTTAAATTCCATTGCATATTTTCATCAGGGTATAAATCTAATTGATTTTGTATATTGATCTCATGTCTTACACCCTGGCTGAATTTATTAACTCTATTAGTTTTATGTATGTATATGTGTGTGTGTGTATGTGCAGGTATGTGTGCCTTTAGGATTTTTTTTATACATAGAATCATGTTATTACGTGTAATGATGATTTTACTTCTTGCTTTTTAATTCAGATTCCCTTTATTTCTTTTTATTGCCTCATTGTTCTGGCTAGGACTTCTAGCATAATGTTGAACAGTAGTGGTGAAATGAGACATTTTTGTTACTTACCTTAGGGAAAACATTTTAGCCATTGAGTATGATGGTAGCTATATTTTCATAAATACCCTTATCATGTTAATGAAGTTCCCTTCTATTCCTATTTTGCTGAGTGTTTTTGTTGTGAAAGGGTGTTACATTTTATCAATGCATTTTGTCTTTATTAAGATGATCTTTGTTTTGCTCATTTGCCATGTTAATGTGGCCAGTTACATTGACTTTTTTGTTACAGCAATTTTATTCTTTTCTATGTTTATTTATAGCCAATACACAAAACATAAAAATTGTACATATTAATGGGGTAACATGTAATTTTTTAATACATGTATACTTTGTTAAATGTTTAGATTAGGTTTTATATATCTGTTTCCTAAAACATTTTCATTTCTTTATGGTGAAAATCTTCAAAAAACCCTTGCTTCTATCTTTTTTGACTGAATTTTTAAAAATGATGAAACAGCTTTATGTTCCTAGGGGAAATCTTACTTGGTCATGGAGTATAGCTCTCTTTATTTTGTTGGGTCCCCTTTGTTAGTATTTTATTGTGGAGTTTTTAATTTGTGTTCATAAGGGACATCAGTATGGATATTTTACTTCTTTTAGTGGCTTCTTATTTATTTTATTTATTTTTGTGACACTGGGTATTGAACCCAAGGGCACTTTACCACTGACCTATATCCCCAATTCCTTTTATTTTTTTTTATTTTGAATTATGGTCCTTGCTAAATTGTCCAGATTGGTCTCAAACCTGCAATCCTCCTGCCTCTGCCTTCCAAGTTGCTGGGATTACAGGTATGCACCACTTGCTTGACTTCTTTTTGTAGGGCAATGCTGGCCTTCTAGAATGAGTCAGGGAGTGTCTACTCATCTTCTGCTTTTTAGAAGAGTTTGAGTAGGATTGTCGTTATCTCTTCTTTAAATGTTTGCTAGATTCACCAGTGAAGTCATCTCTTTTTGGGCTTTCCTTTCTTTGGGAAATTTATTACAAATTCAGTCTCTTTATACTATTGTTCATGGTATTCTCTTATAATGTTTTAAATTTATGTTTGAATAGTAATGTCCTGACTTTATTACGATTTTAATTATTTTCACTCCTCTTCTAGCAAAACTTTTTTATCAAAAAAAAATTGTTGATGATTTCAAAGAATCAACATGGGGTTTCACTGATTTTTCTATTTTCTTTTTTATTTCACTTATTTCTATTCTAATATTTATTATTTTCTTCTGCATGTTTGAGTTTACACTTCTTCCTTAGTTATTTAAACTATAAGGTTAGGTTGTTGATTTATAATCTTTCTTTTTTTCAAGGTAGATATTTGCAGCTGGAAATTTCCCTCGAGGTACTGCTTTTGCTGTATTACATACATTTTGGCATATTGTTTTCTTGTCTCATTCAATTGCATAGTATTTTCTTTTCTGTGAGGGCTATTGGGGATTGAACTCAGGGGCAGTGGGCCACTGAGTCACATCCCCAGCCCTATTTTGTATTTTATTTAGAGACAAGGTCTCACTGAGTTGCTTAGTGACTCACTTTTGCTGAGGCTTGCTTTGAACTTAAGATCCTCTTGTCTCAGCCTCCCAAGCTTCTGGGATTGCAGGCATGCACTCTTGCACCCAGCCCAATTGCAAAGTATTTTCTAATTTGCCTGGTGATTTCTTCTTGGATCCATTATTAAAAATGTGTTATTGAAATTCCATGTATTTTTTACGTTTTCTTTTGTTACTGACTTCTAGCTTAATTCCAAGGTAGTTGGAGAAGATATTTTATATGATTTCAGTAGTTTGAATTTTATTTGTAATTGTTTTATGGCCTATAATATGATGTAGTATGGGGAATGTTTCATGTGCACTTGAGAAGAATGTGTATGCAGCTTAAATGGGTGGAGTCTGTATGTCTGTTAGGCTGTTAGGTGTAGTTGGTTTATTATGTTTTAGAAGTCTTCTATTTCCTTATCAATGTTTTATCCACTCTTCTATCAATAGATATTCTGTCCATTATTGGAAGTGGGGAATTGAACTCCCCTTGTGTTAGCATGCAGTTGTTTTATTTCTCTCCTCCCTCTTCAATTCTGTCAATGCTTGCTTCAAATATTTTGGGCTCTATTGTTTGGTGCACATATGTTTGCAATGGTTATATCTTCTTGAAAATGGATGTTTTTATCAGTATTTAGTAGTCTTCTTTGTTTCTTGTAACACTTTTGGACTTAAAATCTACTTTATGTTAGTGTAGTCACCCCAGATTTCTTTTGGTTACTATCTGCCTGGAATATCCTTTTCCATTCTTTCTCTTTCAACCTATTTGTGTATACCTAATGTGAGTTTTTAATAAGCAGCATATATTTGATTAATTTTCTTCCATTCTGCCAGTTCTCTGATTTAATTGATAACTTTAGCCATTTACATTTAATATCATTACTGATAATACAGGACTTATTTCTGTTATTTTGCTAGTTGCTTTCTTATTTCCAACATAATTTTTCTCAGTTACTTCAAGAGTGTCTTCTTTTGTTTTTGATTAATTTTTTCCCACTATGCCACTTTACTCTGTTTTCTTTTTTTTCCTGCATCTTTTAAATTAATTTTTTAGTAGTTATGATGGTAATTATAGTTACATCCTAACTTTATCACATTCTAGTTTAAATTCACATAACTCCAGCTTTAGTAAGCATACATTTATTCTCTACCTCAGCCCCTCTTCCTCACCTCTTTATATTATTATTGACACATATAATAATTTTTTATAGTTACCATCTGATGGCTTTTCATTTTAGTCTGAAGGAGTCCTTTTAGCACTTCTTATAGGGCAGATTGATAAACTCAGTATTTATTATCGATATTTAATATCTTCCTTTGTTTTCGTTATCTGAGATAGTCACAATCATTCCTTCATTTTTGAAGAATAATTTTGCTCAACATAGAATTCTTGGTTGACAGTTTTTTTCTTTCAAAAATTTAAAATATCCATTGTCTCTTGGCTTTCATGATTTATAGAGAAATTGACTTGATATTATTGATATTATTGAGAATCTCTTATATGAGTTACTTCTTTCATTGCTTTCAAGATTTTTTTCTTTCTTTTTACCCATTTCAATTATAGTATATTTTGGTGTGGATCTAAGTTTATTTTGCTTGGAGACTTTTGAGCTTCTTGAATGTGTAAATTCATATTTTTTCAAATTTGAGAGATTTGCCGATATTTTTCTCAAATATTTTTCTTCCCCTTTCTCTCTTTCCTCCCTTTAGAACTCTTACAATGCATATGTTGGTATATAGGCCTTTGAGGCTGTATACATTTTCCTTTCTTCTTTTTTCTTTTCATTCCTCAGATTGGATATTTCAATTGCCTTAGTTTCAAGTGTGCCAATGCTTTCTTTTGACTGTTAAAATCTGTTGACATTTTTGTTGAGAAACTCTCATGGCATTTTAGTCTAGGCATTTTGTTTTTCAGTTGTAGAATTTGCACATCTTTTTTTTTTTATAATTTCTGTCTCTTTGTTGGTGTTTACTGCTTGTTCATACATTCTTCTCCTCTTTGAATTTGTTTTTGTTCATAGTTTCATTCAGCTTTTTGAGTATGCTTAAGGCAATTAAAGTGCTGTATAGTAAGCTCAATATATGATTATTTTCAGGAATGATTTTGTCAATTATTGTTTTCCTTGTGAATAGACCATATGTTTCTGTCTCTTTGTGTTATGGTTTGTGTTTGAGGTGTCCCCTTAAAAGCTCCTATGTTAATTCAGGAATATTTGGAGGTGAAAAGATTGGAATATCAAAGTTGTGACCTAATTAGTTCATCCTAGTTTGAATGGACTGACTTGGTGGTAACTGTAGGCAGGTGGGGTATGGCTATAGGAGATTAGTCACTGGGGACAAGTCCTAGAAGGGTTCATCTTCTCTGTGGTCCCTTCCTTTTCCTTTGTCTCTGTTTCCTGACCAATGGGGTGAGCAGTTTTTCTTTGTTGTGCCCTTCCCCCATTCTGTTGCATCTTGGGCCCAGAACAATGGAGTCACTGACCATGGACTGAACCTCTGAACCGAAATAATCTTTTCTTTCTCTAAGTTTTTCTTGTCATTTATTTGGCCACAGTGATGCAAACCTGACTAACACACTTTGTGTACTTTGTAGTTTTGTTGTTGATGAGAAGTGAACATTTTGAATATTATAGTGTGGTAACTGTGGAAATTGTTTTCTTTCATTTATTTTTAAATATTTAAATTTTTTTAGATATGCATGAAAGTAGAGTGTATTTTGACATATTATACATACATGGAATATAACTTATTCTAATTAGGATCCCATTCTTATGATTGAATCTGATGTGGAGTCACACTAGTTGTGTATTCACATATGAACACAGGAAAGTTTTTCCTATTCCCATCACTTCATTCCCCTTTGTCTAATCCAAGAAACTTCTGTTCTTCCCTTCCCCCATTATTATGTGTTAGCATCCACATATCAGAGAGAACATTCAGCCTTTGGTTTTTTGGGATTGGTTTATTTCACTAGCATGATAGTCTCTAGTTTCATCCATTTACCAGCATATGGCATAATTCCATTCTTCTTTATGGCTGAGTAATATTTCACTATGTATATGTATGACATTTTCTTTATCCATTCATCTGTTGAAGGACACCTAGTTTGGTTCCATAGTTTATCTATTGTGAGTTGATCTGCTATAAACATTGATGTGACTGTGTCACTGTAGTATGCTGATTTTAAGTCCTTTTGGTATAAACTGAGGAGTGGGATAACTGGGTCAAATGGTGGTTCTATTCCGTGTTTTCGGAGGAATCTCCAAACTGCTTTCCAGAGTGATTGCACCAATTTGCGTCCCACCAGCAATGTATGAGTGTACCTTATTCCCCACATCCTCACCAACATTTATTGTTACTTGTATTCTTGATAATTGCCATTCTGACTGGATTGAGGTGGAATCTCATTGTGGTTTTGATTTGCATGAAAATTGTTTTCTTTTCCCTCCTCCAAGACTGGTGTTGTTTCCTATTTGGAGTTGCAGTCATGCATTTGTTCTGAGGGGTCCCTCGTTCCTTCATACTACTAGGACTGACTCCCATAGCCCCTCCCAGTTCATTTTGCTCCTGAGTTCAATCCCTGAGTGGACCTTTATACTACTGTTTTATTAGAAGATAGTTTTTGCTTCCATATAAGTAAATATTTATCTGAGTGACAATGGGCCAGGGTAGTACCATAAATGTCAGATAATTCAGTTCTCACCTTGGTAGGGGATGAGCAGTGTGATGGTGCATATTGTATTCTAGCCTCTTGTCATACTCTAGGGAGGATTTGGAGAAGCATGGGAGGATGCATTATGATTATATCCCAAAAAAGTATTCTGCCTTCCTGCTGCTTTCTATAGTCTGATACCTTCTAACTTACTGGAAAGCAAAAGTAAAGTCTTCTGGTAAGAGAAGGAATAATATGGTGACATTAGAGATTCAAGGAGAGTACAGAATGTTTGAAATAGCTGCTGTAGATCTGGAAAAAGGCATATCTAGGGAAATAATGAAATTTTTTCAGACAGCGATGAGACTTCATTTGAGGTTGGAGACCATGCATTTAATTTATAGTGACACTGATTTTCGCAATCGCTTATTTTTCTCCAGCAAGCAGGTGTAGTCCTAAAGAAATAGATTGTTTCATGGTTGATATGTTGCCAGTCAGATTTTCTGTTAGAAGTGCGGAAAAAGAAATATTTAGGATTTAGGCGAGAGACTTGTTAAATGTGATGGCCCATGGGCCCTAAGCTGTTTAAGGAAGAAAGTAATTAGCAATGTCTGTTTGGCTGAAGAATGGCAGTCATTACAGAGCAAGTTGGAAGAAGACACTATAGATATAGAGAACATATTGTTTCAAATTAATATTGCAGGAGTTGGGACATTTTAGGAGATACGTTCTTTTTGTTCTTGTTTTGTTTTGGGTACTGGGGATTTAATTCAGGGGTGCTTTACCACTGAGCTACATCCCAGCCTTTTCACTAAATTTTGAGACAGAGTCTGTCTCACTGTGTTGCTTAGGGCCTCACTAAGTTGCTGAGGCTGGCCTCGAACTTGTGATCCTCCTACCTCAGCTCCCAATTTGTTGGGATTTACAGGCATGTGCCACTGTGCCTGACCAGGAGATAATGAATTCTAAGGTGTGGCTGTGGAGTGGTAACTGAAGTAGAATGGAGGAAAAGATGATTCCAAATGACAAGCTAAAGTAGCTGAGAGGCTTGGAAGCTGAAGGGGTCCCTCATATCACGGGCTCACTGCTTTGAAATATGTACTGACATGTTAGAACCAAGATGTAACCTCTAACAAGTTGATTTGAGAATGTGATAAAAATGAGCCTCATAATCTCTATAGGAGGGTTGTATCTCTGTCTTCTTCATACACAAGCTTATTATGGAAAAAAAATTGGAAAATTATATGGTTCACTTGGTATACTATTTCTTAATATTGCACAGTTGATCCTCTGTCATTATTGCACTTCAACATCTAGGGGTGTGACCATTCATAATGAGAAGGAAATGATTCAAAGAACTGCTAAAGACTGAGTGACCTAAAATGTGTGAATAGTTTTCCGTATTGAATTGATGTTTAATGTTTGTATAAAAATCATTGTAACAAGGTTGGAAGAAAATAAAATAGAATTTTGTCACAGCTTATGAATAAAACACCCCAAATACCAATAGCCTCTAGGCTTTACCCCAATTTTTTTCACATCATAATGAATGAAGAAATTCTATATATGGATTATAGAGCATGTATAAAATCATTTTAGAGACTTCAGAGGAAAGGCATTCAATTGAGACAATTCAATCTCAATTATTAATTGTGAAGTTTTAATTAGTATGATTCTGAATCATTTTGGACTTTTACATTAGATAACCGTTGGTCCATCATGGTTAGAAGAAAAAAATAGCTGACAGCTTTGTAACTTCTTTCAGATAATAAAAATCCTGTCATGAACAGAAGCATTTTTAATTTTTCATCCAGCAGTGTATTTCAGCTCTTTTCAGAAATATCAAAAGAATATTGTAAATCTGGTTAAAATTTTCCAATTTTAATTTTCATTCAGCACACATACAATTATTTCAGAAGAATTTTAACATTTGATAAAACTATCAATTATTTGGTCATTGCTACATTAAAAACATGCAAATACATAATAGAAATTAAGTTTAATATTGAAATGATTTCACTTCATTCTTTCCTTCTTCCATCTCTTTCTTTTATATGTCTATTTGTTCATTTCTACCAGAAATTTGGGTGATTGATTCAAATATTACCCAAACAGAAAATTAGTAAACTCACTTCATTTTGTATATATCTATTTTGTTATGCTAATCAAGAGAGACATGGGGGGACTGGGGTTGTGGCTCAGTGGTAGAGCACTTGCCTAGCATGTGTGAGGCACTGGGTTTGATTCTCAGTACTGCATATAAATAAATGAATAAAATAAAAGTCTATCAATGTCTAAAAAAATATTGAAAAAAAGAGACTTTGGTTGGAGTGGAAAGATGGTGGAGTAGAAGCAGGCTGGACATCCCAGTTCGGAATAGAAATGGCTGGAGAATATCAACTCAATGAGGTGGATGACTGAGGGATTGCACTGAGGTTCAGTATTGAGCAGTGGGAAACTTGGAGTGACTCTGAAACTTTGGTTACAGGAAAGTGAGGAATCCTTAATCAGGTCCCAACCTGTGCCTGCAGTGCTGGGGCAGGTCAGGGTAGAGGAATCACACAAAGGGAGAGGAAGGAGGGCATACTTGACAAAATTAGTACAGAAACAGTGGCAGAAGAGAAAGTCATGAATTCAGCTGAACTGGGAACTGCATAGGGGGCTACTGCCTAAAAAGTGCTTCACATTTCTCGATTGGTAAGTGGAGACTATGTTGGGGAGCCATTTTGTTGGGGTCACATGTAAACCTGCAGTTCAGGGAAACATAATCCCTTGTAGATTCATCTACCCTGGAGATCACAGCAAAGATTACCATGGAGAACGACCTTATAGCGAACTGTCATGATAATTTATACATAAGATTTCTATGAGCCTGAAGCCAGGGAAACCTACTGGCTGGAAGAAGGAATGGAGTAGGTGTACTCTACCACCTGGGTGCACACACTTCTGTTCGCTGAAGACTCCCTAGTGAACACAAAGCAGTCCACCAAAGATGGACAGGGTTCTGTTCATTGGACAAGGGATGCCCTGTTGCCAACCCCCTCTACAAGGGAGACCCAGGCCACAGGTTCCCTGGCCAACTGTGGAGTTTCCAGACCACCTAGTTCTCCACAGAAGAAGGGCAAGGTGAAGTCTTTGTGATTAACTCTGGGCCCACAGTGCCAAGAAATTCCTGGGAGCATTCAAAACTGCCACCTGTACCAGGAGGGATCCAGCTACTGGGCCAAAAGAATAAGTTAGAGAAAGACGACCTCTTCAACAAATAGTTCTAGGGAAACCGAATATTCATACATAGAAAAATAAAACTAGATCCCTATTTCTCACCCTGTGCAAAAACAATCCCAAAGAGATCAAAGACCAAGACCAGAAACTTTGTAATAGTCAGAAGAAACATAGGGTAAACATTTCAACATAGGCAAGGCAACAATTTCCTGAATAGGACTTGTATAGCTCAGGAAATAATAGCAAGAATCAACAAATGGGATGGCATCAAATTTAAAAACTTTTGTACAGCAAAGGAAACAACATTATGGAGAGATAACCTACAGAATGGGAGATCCTTGCTAGCTACTCTTCTGTTAGAGGGTAACTATCCATAGTATATAAGGAACTCAAAAATCTTAACATGAAGAAAACAGCCCATTCAGTTAATAAGCAAATGGACTGAACAGAGACTTCTCAAAAGAAGAAATACAATAGCTCAGTCGGTAGAGTGCTTGCCTCACATGCACAAGGTCCTGGGTTCAATCCCCAGCACTACCAAAAAAATGAAATACTAACAGTCAGCAATTATATGAAAAAATGTTAAACATCTTTAGCCATCAGGGAAATGCAAATCAAAACTATATTAAAATTCTATCTCACTCCAGTCAGAAAAGAAATCATCAAAAAGACAAATAACACATGTTGGTGAGGGTGGAGGGAGGGTTGCAAGGCAGAAATCTTATGTACTGTTGGTTGGAATGTAAATTACTAAAGGCACCATGGAAATCAGCATGGAGGTTCCTTAAAAGACTAGGAATGGAACCACCATATGACCCTGCTATGTTGTTCCTAGGTATTTATCTGAAGGAAACCCAGTCAGCATACTGAAGAGATATCTGCATACCCATGTTTATTTCGTCACTATTTACAACATGCTATTCTGGAATCAGCTTAGGTGTCTGTCTGTAGATGTGGATAAAAAAATGTAGTATATAAATACAGTGGAGTTTATTTAGTCATAAAGAACAAAATTGTGTCATTTGCAGGAAAATGGATGAAGCTGGAGACCATCATGTTAAGCAAAATAAGCTGCACTCAGAAGACAAGTGTCATGTTTTCTCTCATATTTGGAAGCTAGAGGGGGAAAAAAAGAAAAATGAAGGAGATCGTGAAAGTAGAAGAGAGACCGTTAGGGTAGGGAAATGGGACTAGAGGAAGGGAGGAATAGTGGGTAAGGGGAGGTATTAGGAGTAAAATTGATCAAAGTATCAATGTATGAGTAAACCACAAGAAAACCCTCTCTTCTGTATAATTAGTAGGCACCAATTAAAAAAAGTCATTGTACAGAAGGAACAAGATTTCTCATAATCTTAAATCTGGGGCCTCTACTCCCCCACACCTGAGATTTACTGCTACTTTGTAAGCATTCTGAAAACTTAGAAAAAGATGTCTAATTTCATTTATGTTGTACTTAGAGTTGTCAACTTAGTTTCCACTGGGGCTCAAAATTCTCATGTCATTACAAGGTTGGAACCAACATGTGGTTATTTATATTATGCAGACCAAGTAAACAAAAATATTGGGGGTCATATTGTACTGAAAGATTGCAAACCAGAATGTGCATTTGACATGAATATTTGGTTTAATGTAGATATCTCTACATTTCAGATGTATCTTATAGACTTCTGCATCAGAAATTACTAATATTCCTATGTACAATGAGAATTCATCATCATTGTAGTAATGTATTCTCTAATGGCTATTAATCTTGATTAAAACCAATGTTTATTTTAGAGTCAAAGCTTGACTTGGATTTATAATATAATTAGGTGGGACTTAGTTTTCCTAGAATGATTCATTTTAATATAAAAGATTAAAAGCTTTAGGATAGTTCTATGACTTTATTGTGGTATTGAATTCTAAAAGATGTTAAAACAAAATAAGAACTGTTAGGTAATTCAAGAATTTAGTGCTCAGAAAATTTGGTATTTTATAACACAGATTAAATTTTGAGAAGTAAAGTAGATTCTTAAATTACATCTGTGTGAGTGATAGAGGAATTACCAGTAGCTCTTTGTATTTTCAAAGAAAAGACACTTTGTTTAAGGTACTTACTGATAGCCCAAACTCAGAACTAGAATTCTTGTTATAGTCATCTAAAATGCTAGTATATAAACTGGGGTGGTTTGAGTGATGGGGGTGGAAAGAGAGAAACTATGTGTGATGTATTAGTATCATCTTCTCGGTAATTAGTTCAGCTTATGCTGACTCATTCCTTAATTAATGAGATCTTGTGCAAAGGGACCCTAAAGATGGTATTATGTGGAGCAAGTATCTACTCTTCTGTGCTTCAGTTTCCTTACCTTATAAAATATGCATAGTAGTATATTGAGTGTCCAAAGGCAAGAATTTTTAGGGTCCTTTCTATTTATATAATGTTTGATTTTATAATTGACAAAATGATAAGGGATCTCATTAAAATACCACTTTCTCAAGACCTTAAATGTTATTGCATCAAAATTTTAGGATGGTCTGTGATATAATTTTGTTGAGCCAGCATCATTTGAAAATATATGTGTTCAATGAGTATTTAACTAAAAGATGGAAGCATGAATTGTGGCATTTTTACATCTAAATTTTGAATGTTGTGAATACAAGTGAATTGTAAATAGTAGGAGGTAAAATAATGTTTTCATTGATCCTTGTTATTTGCAGTATCCACACCCACAATCATAAATTTTAGTTTCAGTTTTCTTATAATGTTATACCCTTTTTGGTTACTAGACATAAAAAAAAAATACACCTGTGTATAGGAAAAGTTCAGATTACTCCCTCAGGCCCAGCTCATGCATATGTATACCACTGTTCTACCTGTTTAAGGTGAGCTTATATCATACTCAGCAACAGGGTAATTAGTCAATAATTTTTCCTTATTATTTTAGTCAGATTATTTTGCTGCCATGACCAAAATACCGGACAAGAAGGAGGGGGAATTTTAGAGGAAGAAAAGTTTATTTTGAGGCTTAGTTTCAGAGGTCTCAGTCTATAAATGACCAACAACATTCCTCAGGGCCTGGAATGAGGCAGAACATCATGACAGAAGAGTGTAGTGGATGAAAGTAGCTGGGAACATGGGCCCAGGAAGCAGAGAGAGGGAGATCACCTCACCATGGACAAGATATCTACCCCTAAAGGCATATCCCCAGGGACCCACCATCTTCAGCCATACCCTTCCTGCCTATAGTTACCATCCAGTAAATCCCTTGATTAATGAACTGATTAGGTAAAGGCTCTCCTAACCCAATCATTTCACCTCTAAACCTTTTTGCATTGTCTCACACATGAGCTTTTGGGAGACACCTAATCTCTGAACCATAGCACATATCTTTCGATGTAAGGCATCATTAATGGTCTATGGCCATGGTAATTGTCTACAGAGAGGATGATACTTCAAGAGACCAATCCATACTGCTGCCATGTGGGTAGTACAACTGGATCCAGTTGATACTGTGTTGTAAACTATTCTATCATGGTTCTACCATTTGAAGTGCTGACATATCCGTAATTCCCTTGTATATTCAATCAACTACCTTATTAATGAACATCTGATTCAGTGTCAAATAATCCAGTTAGTGGATGTTGTAATATCTCTACGTATATGTAAGCCAAATTTAAATAAGGTTTTATAAAGCATATATCTCTATGTATATGTAAGCTAAATTTAAATAAGGTTTTATTTTTTCCACCCATTGTTTTTGACTTATTAAGCCATTCATCTAACAAAAATGTTTTGAACATTTCACTATAACTAACACATTGTGCTAAACCTTAGTGATTAAAAAATAAGTAAATACATTGTATTTTCTCAAACTTAATGGGTACACCTTAATGTAAACAGACAATTATAAAAATATGTTGCTGGGTGCTGTGGTGCTGGCCTGTAATCCCAGCTGCTCAGGAGTCTGAGGCAGGAAAATCACAAGTCTGAGGCTAGCTCAGGCAATTTAGTGAGACCATGTCTCAAAATAAAAAATAAAATGAGAGGGGGGGTATAGATCAGTGGTAGGGCACCCAGGCTTCAATCCCCCGTACCCCTGCCATACCAAAACCAAAACAACAACAACGAAACCCTTTGTCATTCTGTTGATAGCCTTGGTCAGTGTAGTTCTTTACCTAATTTCCTTCAGGATTTGTGTGTGTGCGTGTGTGTGTGTGTGTGTGTGTGTGTGTGTGTGTGTGTGTGTGGTGCTGGGAAACAAACCCAGGGCCTCCTGCATTCTAGGCAAGTGTTTACCACTGAGCCACATCCCCAGCTCCTCTTTTAGGATATCTGCCTAACTTTTTAAAGTCCAGATTGATTTCCTGTAAGGTCATATTGCATGCTTATTAATTGGTAAAGTTCAGTTAGCATACTTGACAAGTTAAAGAAAATATGCTGAGTTTCAATTTTGAGGCACACAATTATTCTCTTTGTTAATCTTTGTCAGTTTTACTACAATATGCTATATTTGATTGCTGTTTTACATAGTCTGAAGAAGACAAAAAAAGGACTAGAATCACATGTCCGGATTTGCTGAAATTCTGCTTTAAATGACATCTATAAATGCTATATTTAAACAAAAGCAAAACATGGCCTTGTTTTTGTAACTGTTTTTTTTTTGGTACTGGGGATAGAACTCAGGGGCCCTTAACCACTGAGCCACATCCCCAGTCCTCTTTATATTTATTTTTTATCTTGAGACAGGGTCTCACTAAGTTGCTTGGGGCCTCGCTAAGTTGCTGAGACTGGCTTTGAACTTGCAATCCTCTTGTCTCGGCCTCCCAAGCTGCTGGGATTACAGGTGTGCACCATCATGTCTGGCTTGTTTTTGTAACATCCTAGGACACTTGTGAAGTGAGCGAACATTTATTGAAATGTTGTTGGTGGTTCAGCAATTTTCATTTTGAAGTAAAATGACATTATGGAATTACAGTGCTATGAAACCATAGCAGAATACACATTTGGCATTTCACGTAGGTTGCAAAAGGGAAGTGGTGATTCACTTGGAAGATTTAAATATTATTTCTTCCTTGGCATTAAACTTGGACTCCCAGATGTATCAGTTGCATAACAGAGCCAAACCTCCCAGTTGGAAAAATGAACAATGTGATCCAAGTTAACTAATTCAATTTTCAGCTTATTTGTCACCTATAGAGATTACATCCAGCAGTGGAAGAAGAACTTTTAATTAAAGAAAATTTCCTCTACCTAGGCTCCACTTTACTATGAGTGTGGCTCAGGCACTTCACCTAAAGATGCTTCTTTAGATTATGCTGGTCTCTAAAATTAAGTTTTTTTTTTCCCCACCCAAGAATTTATTATTCTATAAATGAAGTATTAGTGTTAACATATACATAAATGAGTATAACATTCACATGGAAAATCAATTTAATGTGTCAACCCTTTTGCAAATGCAAGGAGAAACCTAGGACATAACCTGCTATCAATTTTTCTTGCCAGATGTGTTGGTTAGGCCTTTGTGCCCCCTTTACAATTAAATAATCCTACAAGGACAGTCCTCCCTAGAATGAACCATCTTTAGAAATACTTGCTTTTCACACACTCACTAGTCAATTTCATTTGTTTTCAGAGGTAGATATTTAATAAACCAAGGAAAATAATTTCTTCAAACATATCATAATCAAGTTTCACATCAGTGGTTTTATTAGATTAATTTTCTTGGCTAATGATAAATATAATTCCCTTCAATGTACAATATGATGGGAATAATTAAGGGATCAAAGTTTCTTTGAACTAAGTATTTCAACCTCAGGGTTAACAAAGTCTCTAGATGTTTAATCTTAACCAAATAAATTTTAAATACAAAATGAGCTATCACCCTGTGATATTTGGAATGATGAAGTTTTGATATAATTAATTTCATATTCATTATTCTGTTCTTAAAAGATGTTTTTGGCAGCACACAAGTTGGAAGTAAGAGAAATTCCTATGATGAAAAATATTCATATGTCAAAAGCTTTGTAGATCACAGAATCCTTCAAGTTTCTGATGATCATTGTACTGGAACAATTAGTAAGTGAGTTAAGCCACTGAATTAAGATAAAAATGAAATGACTGGCTCATTAAAATTGTAATTTAAAGAAATCACAATGCTCTCAATACTGTCCAGCTGAGATGAGATGGATCGCTAATCCTGCTCAGAGAAAGAGTAAATGGCTCCACTGCCAATATCTGCTCGAGTCATGTCATAGAACTCATTTTTGCTATTATCGACGTCTAAGAATGCCATTTCCTTAGGTAACAAGACATATAGTCTCTTAAGACTTCAATAGTCATTGTTCTACTTGGTTAACAATTGTCTCTCTTGATTACATCTTTAAATTTAGTTAACATGAAAAATTATACACACACATATAATTGTTCCTTAATATTTATTATAGTAGAAATCTTACCCATGGCCCCAAATTCATATGTTGAAGCCTAAACCTGCAAAGTGATAGCATTTGGAAATGGGACCTTTGGAAGGTAATTAGCTTTAGATGAGATCTTGAAGATGGGGCCCTCATCATGGGATTGGGTCCCTTAGAACAAGAGACACTAAAGTTCTTGCTCTGTCCATCTCTGAGCATTCACTGAGGAAAGGCCATGTGCACACTCTTTGAAAAGATGGCCATTTGCAAACCAGGAAGAGAGCTCCCAGTATACTTGACCATACTGCCATCTTAATCTCAGACTTCCAGCCTCTATAACTGTGAGAGAATAAATACCTGTTGTCTAAGTCACCCAGTTCATCATATTTGGTCATAACAAATAGCCCAATATGACTAGGACAGATTTTGGTATTGGAAAAGGGGATAACAAATACTGGTAAGGCTTGGATTGAGAATGTCCCTCAGAGTCTCATAATCTGTTGAGGGCTTGATTCCCATTGCAGCAAGGTTCAGAGTTGGACTTTTGAAAAGTGATTGGATTATGAGGACTCTGGCCTCATCAGTGGATTAATACATTTGATTAATTAATATTTTTAATGGTCTCCTGAGAGGAGATGTTAACCATAGGTAGGTGGGGCATGGTTGGAGGAAGTAGATCATTAGGAGTGTGCCCTTGGGAACAATATCTTGTCATAGGCCCCTTCCTCATTCTGTTTCCTGGCTGCCATGACCTGAGCAGCTTTCCTCCACCACACCCTTTTTACCATGATGTTTTGCTTCACCTCAGGTCCAAAGCAATGGAGCCAGCTGACCATGAACTGAAGCCTCTGAAACCATAAGCTAGAATAAATCTTTCCCCCTTTAAGTTATTTATGTCAGGTATTTTGATTATGGCAATGGAAAACTAACACAAATATTTAAAAATGTAGAAATGGCTTGAAATGACATTGGAATTGGGCAATGAGTACAGACTGGAAGAGTTCCCATGTGCATGCTAAAAATAAGGGTGATTTTGATGAGGACTCAGAAATGAGAAACATATTATCAGAAAGGTAGTCCATATTATAGTATGAAACTGTTTTAATATTTTGTGGATAGTAGAATTTGTGAGTGATTGGGCTGGGGTTGTAGCTCAGTGGTAGAGTGCTTGCCTAATGTGTGAGGCAGTGGGTTTGATTCTCAGCACCACATAAAATAAATAAAATCAAGGTCCATCAACAGCTAAAAAATAATTTGTGAGTGATGAAGTTGGATATTTAGCTGAGGAGATTTCTAAGCAAAGTGTTGGAGCAGTAACTTGATTCCTCTTGACTGCTTATAGTAATGTAAAAGGTAAAAGACAAATTGAGGTGGGAATTGTTAAGCAAAACAGAGCCAAAGACTGAAGATTTGTGAAATTTTCAGCTTATCCATGTTCGAAAAAATGAAAAAGTATTTTTTTTGGTACTAAGGATTTAATCCAGGGGTGCTTTCCATTGAGCTACATCCCCAGCCCCTTTTTAAATTTATTTTAATTTTGAGACAGAGTCTTGCTGAGTTGTTAAGTTGCTGAGGCTGACCTTGGACTTGTGATCCTCCTGCCTTAGCCTCCCGAGCTGCTGGGATTACAGGCTTGCACCAAGAAAGCGTATTTTGAAGAGCATACTAAGGTGGTGACCAAGCAACATACATGCTTTATTTTTCAAGAAGAGGGAGAACTAATCATCCCAAAGGTGATTATTCAGTGACCATCAAGGCCACTGCCTTGACTTTCAGCAGGACAGATGGCCTCAGTCCAAAGCCTTGGGGAAAGGATCATACTACTGAATTATGAGAATGGAGTCACCCGGAGCCTTATAAGTGAAGCTGCCACCTCAATGGGACATCAAACCAACAAGGATTATTCTTTAAATTTAAGATCTAATAGAATTTGCTATACTAGGTGTTATACTTATCGGGTTATATCATCACTTTATTCTTTCTGACTTCTCCCTTTAAAAATGTCATGAACAGAAGCATTTTTACTTTTTCATCCGGCAGTGTCTATCCTATCCCTGTCCCAATGTTGTATTTGGGAAGCACACTTCTCTAGTTTTGCAGGTTTTCTCTTGACTTAGAATGAATCAGACCTTGAGTTTTACCCATAGCTGATTTAGGTGATCTTTAGAAGGGATTTTGGACTTCACAATTGATACTAAAGTTTTTGGGGCTGTTGGGATGTCTTGAACATATTTTGCATGTAAGAAGAACATGAATTTTGGAGGGCCAGAGGCAGAATGCCAGGGAGCGACTTGTGTCCCTTCCAAGTTCATATGTTGATACCCTAACTTCCAATACGATGGTATTTAGAGATAGAACTTTTGGAAAGTAATTAAGATGATGTCTTGAGGGTCTGAACTTCATGATGGTTATGAAGGTCACCAGGGAGCTTGTTCTCTCCACCTTCTTTCCATGTGAGGACATACTGAAGAAAATGAATCCTACAAGCCAGGGAGCAGGCCCTCATCAGAAACTAACCAGGTTATCACCCTGGACTCAAGCTTCCAGCCTACAGAACAATGAGAAAAGAATTTTTTATTGTTTAAACCTCCAAGTCTGGGGGTGATCCAAGATGGCGGACTAGAGGGTGACTGCATCTCCAGTCGCTCCAGAACCCAGGATTCAAGAAGGGGAGGCATTGAGAGACTCGGACTAAAATAGAGCCACGGGGTGAGTCTCCCCCACCCGGTGAAGTGCTGCCCGGGCGGCAGGCCCGGATTCGGGTGGCTTATTAGAGTAGGGCAGAGCAGCTAGAGTCCTCCCCAGGCAGCCCTGCACACTCTGGCGGTGGGCTCCTCCCACAGGGCCAAATTCTCCAGCATCTCAGAGCAGGCCCCCCAGTGAAAGCCTTACTGCACAGAACCAAGCTTCAGTTCCCTGAAGCAGGGCAGCGAGTTCCTGCCTGCAGGTTGCTTCAGGGACCAGGACAGGGCAGCCAGGGACTTCCCCAAGCAGCCCACAGCCTGGCCCCCTCCGGCGGGAAGCGCCTTTCCAGACTAGCTTCTCGGAGCAGACTCCCCAGTGACAGCCTTTCCACACAGAGCCAGCTCCAAGTCCTGGAACCAGTAGAGGACTAGGGGCAGCTTTCCTTGCAAGCACTGCATAATCAAGTTACTCCAAGACTTCAGGCTACTGAAGGCAGGAAGGTGATACACTGGAAATCTACAGGGACAATATAAGCCAATAGAAGAATTCTGCAATATCACAAAGTCCCACTGACATCTGACCAATATGAGAAAACAAGGGAAGAAAATGTCCCAAACAAACCTAGATACTATATCAACAAAACCCAAAGACAGCACAGCAGAAGAAATGTCAGAAAGGGAGTTCAGAATGTACATAATTAAAACAATCAGGAAAGCAAACCAGGAGATGAAAGAGCAAATGCAGGCATTAAATGATCGCACAAATCAACAGTTAAAGGAGCAAATACGGGAAGCAAGAGATCATTTCAATGAAGAGTTAGAGATATTGAAAAAAAACCAAACAGAAATCCTTGAAATGAAGGAAACAATAAACCAAGTTAAAAACTCCATAGAAAGCATAACCAATAGGATAGAACACCTGGAAGACAGAACTTCAGATATTGAAGACAAAATATTTAATTTTGAAAAAAAAGTTGACCAAACAGAAAAGATGGTAAGAAATCATGAACAGAATGTACAAGAATTATGGGATATCATGAAAAGGCCAAATTTAAGAATTATTGGGATTGAGGAAGGCTTAGAGAAACAAACCAAAGGAATGAACAATCTATTCAATGAAATAATATCAGAAAATTTCCCAAATCTGAAGAATGAAATGGAAAACCAAGTACAAGAGGCTTATAGGACTCCAAATATACAAAATTACAACAGACCCACACCAAGGCACATTATTATGAAAATACCTAACATACCAAATAAAGACAGAATTTTAAAGGCCACGAGAGAAAAGAATCAAATTACATTCAGGGGGAAACCAATAAGAATATCAGCAGATTTTTCAATCCAGACCCTAAAAGCTAGAAGGGCCTGGAACAACATTTACCAAGCCCTGAAAGAAAATGGATGCCAACCAAGAATCTTATACCCAGCAAAACTTACTTTCAGATTTGACGATGAAATAAGATCCTTCCATGATAAACAAAAGCTAAAGGAATTTACAAAAAGAAAGCTGGCATTACAGAAAATTCTCAGCAAAATATTCCATTAGGAAGAGATGAAAAACAACGATGCAAATCAGCAACGGTAGGAACTAGCCTAAAGGAATAGCCAAATAAAGGGGAAACCAAATCATGTCAAAAAACAAAAATGAGTCAAATGACTGGGAATACAAATCATATCACAATAATAACCCTGAATGTTAATGGCCTGAACTCATCAATCAAAAGACATAGACTGGCAGAATGGATTAAAAAGAAAAATCCAACAATGTGCTGCCTGCAAGAGACTCATTTCATAGAAAGAGATACCCATAGACTAAAGGTGAAAGGATGGGAAAAAACATACCATGCACACGGACACAGCAAAAAAGCTGGAGTATCCATCCACATTTCAGATAATGTGGACTTCAAGCCAAAACTAGTCAGAAGGGATAAAGAAGGACATTACATACTGCTTAAGGGAAGCATAAATCAGCAAGACATAACAATCATAAATATCTATGCCCCGAACATTGGCACATCCATGTACGTCAAACAAATCCTTCGCAATTCCAGAAATCAAACAGACCACAACACAATAATACTAGGCGATTTTAACACACCTCTCTCACCCCTGGATACATCGTCCAAACAAAAATTGAATGAAGAAACCATAGATCTCAATAACACAATCAACAATTTAGACTTAACCTACTTATATAGAATATACCATCCAACAAAGAACGAATACACCTTCTTCTCAGCAGCACATGGATCCTTCTCTAAAATAGACCCTGTCTTATGCCACAAAGCTACTGTTAGCAAATACAAGAAGATAGAGATACTACCTTGAACTCTATCAGATCATAATGGATTGAAATTAGAAATAAATGACAGAATAAAAAACAGAAACTTCTCCAATACCTGGAGATTAAATAATACACTATTATATGATGAATGGATAACAGAGGATATCAGGAGGGAAATAAAAAAATTCTTAGAGGTAAATGAGAACAAAGACACATCATATCAAAATCTCTGGGACACTATGAAAGTAGTACTTACAGGAAGATTTATTTCATGGGGCGAATTCAACAAAAGAAGTAGAAATCAACAAATAAACAACTTAACACTACAGCTCAAAGCCCTAGAAAAAGAAGAGCAGACCAACACCAAAAGTAGTAGAAGACAGGAAATAGTTAAAATCAGAGCCGAAATCAATGAAATTGAAACAAAAGAAACAATCGGAAAAATTAACAAAATAAATAGTTGGTTCTTTGAAAAAATAAACAAAATTGATAGACCCTTAGCCACACTAACAAAGAGCAAGAGGGAGAAAACTCAAATTACTAAAATTCGGACTGAACAAGGAAATATCACAACAGACACAAGAGAAATACAAAACATAATTAGAAGCTATTTTGAAAATCTATACTCCAACAAAACAGAAAACCCCGAAGACATCAACAAGTTTCTAGAGACATATGAATTACCTAAACTGAACGAGGAGGACATACACAACTTAAATAAGTCAATTTCAAGCTATGAAATAGATGAGGTCATCAAAAGCCTACCAACAAAGAAAAGTCCGAGACCAGATGGGTTCTCAGCCAAGTTCTACAATACCTTTAAAGAAGAGCTCATTCCATTCTTCTCAAGTATTCCATAAAATAGAGGAGGAGGGAACCCTCCCAAACTCATTCTATGAAGCCAATATCACCCTGATACCTAAACCAGACAGAGACACATCAAGGAAAGAAAATTTCAGACCAATATCCTTAATGAACATCGACGCAAAAATTCTCAACAAAATTTTAGCAAATCACATACAAAAATATATTAAAAAGATAGGGTACCACGATCAAGTGGGTTTTATCCCAGGGATGCAAGGTTGGTTCAACATCCAGAAATCAATAAATGTCATTCACCACATCAACAGACTAAAAGTTAACAATCACATGATTATTTCAATAGATGCAGAAAAAGCATTTGATAAAATACAGCATCCCTTCACGCTCAAAACACTAGAGAAAACTGAGGTAGTGGGAACATTCCTGAACATTGTAAAGGCCATCTATGCTAAGCCCATGGCCAATATCATTCTAAATGGTGAAAAACTGAAAGCATTCCCCCTAAAAACTGGAACAAGACAGGGATGCCCTCTTTCACCACTTCTATTCAATATCATTCTTGAGACTCTAGCCAGAGCAATTAGACAAACCAAAGAAATTAAAGGGATATGAATTGGAAAAGAGGAACTCAAACTATCCCTGTTCGCTGATGGCATGATTATATATTTAGAGGAACCTGGAAATTCCACCAGAAAACTCTTAGAACTCATAAGTGAATTCAGTAAAGTAGCAGGTTACAAGATCAATATTCATAAATCCAATGCATTTTTATACATAAGTGATGAATCTTCAGAAAGAGAAATTAGGAAAACTACCCCATTCACAATAGCCTCGAAAAAAATAAAATACTTGGGAATCAATCTCACAAAAGAGGTGAAAGACCTCTACAATGAGAACTATACAACACTAAAGAAAGAAATTAAAGAAAACCTTAGAAGATGGAAAGATCTCCCATGTTCTTGGATAGGCAGAATTAATATTGTCAAAATGGCCATACTACCTAAAGTGCTATACAGATTCAATGCAAATCCAATTAAAATCCCAATGGTGTACCTTACAGAAATAGAGCAAGCAATTATGAAATTCATCTGGAAGAATAAGAAACCCAGAATAGCTAAAGCAATCCTCAGTAGAAAGAGCGAAGCAGGGGGTATCACAATACTAGATCTTCAACTCTATTACAAAGCAATAGTAACAAAAATGGCATGGTATTGGTACCAAAATAGACCGGTAGATCAATGGTACAGAATAGAGGACACGGACACAAACCCAAATAAATACAATTTTCTCATACTAGACAAAGGTGCCAAAAATATGCAATGGAGAAAAGATAGCCTCTTCAACAAATGGTGCTGGGAAAACTGGAAATCCATATGCAACAGAATGAAACTAAATCCCTATCTCTCACCCTGCACAAAACTCAACTCAAAATGGATCAAGAACCTCGGAATCAGACCAGAGACCCTGCATCTTATAGAAGAAAAAGTAGGTCCAAACCTTCAACTTGTTGGCTTAGGATCAGACTTCCTTAACAGGAATCCCATAGCACAAGAAATAAAAGCTATCCTCAACCACTGGGATAGATTCAAACTAAAAAGCTTTCTCTCAGCAAAGGAAACTATCAGTAATGTGAAGAGAGAGCCTACAGAGTGGGAGAATATCTTTGCCACTCATACTTCAGATAGAGCGCTAATTTCCAGAACCTATAAAGAACTCAAAAAACTCTACACCAAAAATACAAATAATCCAGTCAACAAATGGGCTAAGGAAATGAACAGACACTTCACAGAAGAAGATGTACAAGTAATCAACAGATATATGAAAAAATGGTCAACATCTCTAGTAATAAGAGAAAGGCAAATCAAAACTACCCTAAGATTCCATCTCACCCCAGTTAGAATGGCGATTATCAAGAACACAAGCAACAATAGGTGTTGACGAGGATGTGGGGAAAAAGGTACACTCATACATTGCTGGTGGGGTTGCAAATTAGTGCAGCCACTCTGGAAAGCAGTATGGAGATTCCTCAGAAAGCTTGGAATGGAACCACCATTTGACCCAGCTATCCCAGTCCTTGGCCTATACCCAAAGGACTTAAAATCAGCATACTACAGAGATAAAGCCACATCAATGTTCATAGCTGCTCAATTCACAATAGGCAGATTGTGGAACCAACCTAGATGCCCTTCAGTTGATGAATGGATAAAGAAACTGTGGCATATATATACAACGGAATATTACTCCACCATGAAGAATGATAAAATTATGGCATTTGCAGGCAAATGGATGAAATTGGAGGATATCATGCTAAGTGAGATAAGCCAATCTCAAAAAACTAAAGGACGAATGATCTCGCTGATAAGCGGATGAGGACATATAAGGGGGTGTAGGAGGGGTTAGTGTTAGGGTTAGGGTTAGGTTTAGGGTTAGGGATAAGGAGGGTGGTAAGAATGGAGGAAGGAAGGACTGTATAGAGGGAAAAGAGGGGTGGGAGGGGTGGGGGGGGAGGGGAAAAATAACAGAATGAATCAAACAACATTGCCCTATGTAAATTTATGATTTTTAATTAAAAAAAAACCCTCCAAGTCTGTGGTATTTTGTTATGATAGCACAAACTTATATAATATAATTGTATAAGCTTGTATAGTTGTGTGTGTATATATACACCCTATATTTATGGGCTACTATATATATATATATAGCAAATATATATACACACACGTATATATACCATATATGTATATAATTTATCCATTCTGAGATAAATAAAATTGCACAAATTTTATTTATCTCAGAATGGAGATACAGGTAAATAGTTTCATGAGTCAAGTTGAAAACAACAAAAGAAGGAAAGATATAAAATTTTTATAAATAAATGTGAACAAATTTGACATTTAAGGTACTATTTTGAATTGTTAAATTTGCATGATTGTGACGACTGGGAACCTATGTCAGAAATCTATCTCTGACCTAGTGGTCTTTGCAATTGGTCATCTCTAGTGGTCTTCTCTTCCATCTTCTCTTTTTTTCTCAAAATGTTTTCAATGTCTGTGTTTATTTTCCCAAATTTTAGTCCTATATGAAGCATTTCACTTTTTTCCAACAACTGGCTGGTGACTTTAGTAAGTTCTCTACCTCCTGTCATCAAGAGAAGTTAGTGAGTCTAGGAAGACTTTTTAAAATGGCAAAAACACAAATCCTTCTGATCATAGAATCTTACTAATTGTATATTTGCTACTTTATAATTCACTTGAGTACCTGTTTAAGGCAATACATGTTTCATCATTTTGTTAGTGTGTGTGTTTGATTAATGTTCCTGATATATGCATATCTCACACAAGGGAATTAAACATTTTTCTGGTTGGAGCATATGTCTCTGCTTCCCTCTCCCTCATTTTCCCTATATTTGCTCAACAGCTATTTATCCAATTTCTAGAAAATGAATTGTTTCTCTAGTATCATTAATATTTTAAAATTAGTTTTTCATGGCATTTTTTTTTTATCACAGATGTGGCTTTATGTTAAGTATTGCATATAGTTAATTCTGTTTTACTTATTTTATATGGGATAAGACAAGTTATACTCTAAGTTGTTTGAATAGTGATGGTGGTAATGATCAGGAAATTTCTGGAACAATGTTTTGAAAAAATACATGTATTATTTCTTATTCTAAGTGATTTCCCTGATACATAGAAACATCATTAATAAACTGGCACAAGCCTGTAATCCCAGCAACTCAGGAAGCTGAAGCACGAGGATTGCAAGGTCAAGGCCAGCCTCAGCAACTTAGTGAGGCCCTAAGCAACTTGGTGAGACTCTATCTCTAAATAATGTGGCTCAGTGGTTAAGCAGTCCTGGCTTCTATCCCTGGTACCAAAAAAAAAAAAAAAAAAAAAAAAAAAAAAAGGAAGAAAGAAAGAAAAGAAAAGAGAAATAAGAAAAACAGAAAAGAAATATCATTACTAGAATGATGTACAAACAAGATCAACTTCCATATTTTATGTCTTTTTCAAGACTTACTTTTGTTCCACATAGCACATATACTTAATACATTGTATAGTTAAACTTATAAAAACGACCTTTCTAAACCTGATTAGTATTCATAAATTGAAAAATACAAAAAAGTAAGTGATGCATTCATGTTAAAAAATAGGTAGTAATATCAACAAAAATTCGAGAGAAAGTAGCACCAAATTCTGCTCTTCCATAAAAGCAATGAAAAAAAATGGTCCAAAATAGAATCAACTTTTTCAGAACTTTGAAAATTAACCAGAAGCTTGTAGCAACCTAGAGCACTTGTCCAAGGGAAATGGTGGATTTTCAGTAAGAACAATAAACTTTGTAGAATTATTTTTGAAACTTAAATAATTTTCATTTTCATTTTTACATATTTTATCAGTGCTTTATAATTATATGTAATAGTGGGATTCACACAGAGAACTACAAATGGCCAACAAATATATATTAAAAAAAAATGTTCAACATCCTTAGCCACCAGTGAAATGCAAATCAAAATTATACTAAGGTTTCATCTCACTCACTCCAGTTAGAACAGCAATCATCAAGAACCTTACAGAATTTTAGCTTACTCCAATCCCATCCTCTGCTATAAAACTCAAAACTCAGCAGTAACTGGAAATAATAGCCCACATTTCTTTGTATCTAAGGGAGAACAGAGCTCATTTGGAAGAATTGTAATTAATTATTTGTTCTGACTTGTCTTGTGGTTCCCTAGAAGACTGGTTCAAAAGCATCGTCTTTATTTCCCCTTAACTCAGAATTGGCCTAATACCAAAATTGCTTCACAGGGGACATTTGTTGAAAACATTTACAGGCTAATCTGTTAGTTACTTCTGCCACAGGTGATAGATAAGAGTTGGAACAAACAATAGACTAATCAAAAATCTTGAGAGGAAAGGCTGGGGAATGAGAAATCCTTAATATCTTTGAAAAGCTACATGTATTCCTGGGAATTTAGAAGGCCAGGTACATGGTTAAGGGCTGTGCACATACTAAGGAAATAGTCAAGAAGGCCCGAAACTCTGACCTTCTGGTGACTTTGAGGCTTTGTGGAAGCAGGAGGTAAAAACTAGGGAAGAGCTACAAACTACACGGCTGAGTGTTGAAGTCTGGCCAACACACACAGAGCCCCTCGGCAAAGAATGGAAGATATTTGGTTAGAAATGTTCAGGAGAAATCTCTCCCTAATCATTTAGTGACCACTAAATTGCTATAGTTAGAACCTCTAATAAAATGTTGTACAATGTTGAGTTGAAATGGCAATTGGTCTTGTTTTAAATCATAGGATGAAAGCTTTCAGTATTTCAAAATAAGTTCTATGTAACATACAGGTTTTTCATAGGTGCCCTTTATCATGTTGAGAAAATTTCCTTCTATTCCTAGACTATTGAATATTTTTTACCATGCATGGGTGTTAGATTTTGTTACATGTATTGTGAAGAAATCAGAACCCTCATATATTGCTTGGGAAATGCAAAATAAGTATAGTCACTATAATAATATCTTGATGTTTCCTCGAAAACTTAAACATTGAATTGAAAAAAAAAAGTCATAAGCATGCATGATATTCATATAAACCTTTTCCTTAACATAGAACTCAAGATGTAAATTTGCAGCTGGACCCTATGGCACACCTCTGTAATCCGGGCAACTCCAGAGGCTGAGTAGGAGGATCGCAAATCTGAGGCCAGCTGCAGAAACTTATGTACGAGTTTCAGGTCAGTCAATACAAACTTATTGAGGCCCTGTCTCAAAATAAAAGGTAAAGAAGTACTGGGGGTGCTGGGGATGTAGCTCAGTGGTAAAGCTCCCTGGGTTCAATACCTCGTAACAAAAAAAAAAAAAAAAAAAAAAAAAAAAAAAAGCAAATTTGCCCATTATAACTCCTGAAAAAGAAAAACCAAAAAAGCAAAAGAGATATCAAAGAATTAACTATAAAAAGTTTCTTTACCCTGATAGTTTTATACTGGAATTTCTTCAGTATTTCAGGTGTGAATAATTTATTTTCTATAGAAACTATTCAAGAGCCTGGAATAAAAGGGAAAGATTCCCTATTCATATCCTTAAAATCACATAATTTTGATAAAACCTGACAAAAATAGCACAAAATAGTGAACAGAGTAAGTCGTACTTCTGAATATAGATACAAATAATCCTATATAAAATGCTGTGGAATCTGGGAGCAATGGTACATGTCTATAATCCCAGCAGCTTGGGAGGCCGAGGCAGGAGGATTGCGAGTTCAAAGCCAGCCTCAGCAACTGAGTGAGGCCCTCAGCAACTGAGTGAGGCCCTCAGCAACTTAGCAAGACCCTGTCTCTATGAAGAAGGACTGGGGATATGGTCAGGGATTAAGTACCCTGAGTTCAATCAATTCCTCGTACCCCCCACGAAAAAGTGCTATGGAAAAAAAATCTAGGAACTGATTAAAAATATATCATATTATGAATAAGTGCAGTTAATCCCAGAAATTCAAGTATAGTTGATTATTAGGCAATAAAATAATTAGTTATATTAGTAGATTAAGAGACAAAATATTTAACCATCAAAAAATAGTGTAACTCAATATTGATTTATAATATATAGACTAGAAATGAAAGAGATATAAAAATATTCTATTAATATGATGAGGAAAACTTAAAAGTTTTAAGTTTTGATGAGGAAAACTAAAAGCATTTTTGTTACTATTTGAACATGTTTTAGCTAGACATGGTGGCACACACCTATATCCCAGCAACTCAGGAGGCTGAGGCAGAAGAATCACAAGATCAAGGTCAGCTTCAGCAACTTAGAGAGACCCTGAACAACTTAGTGAGACTCTGTCTCAAAATACAAAATAAAAAGTGCTGGGGTGTGGTTCACCAGTTAAGTGCTCCTGAGACCCATCCCCATACCAATAAATAAATAAATAAATGCTTTGAAAAATTTTAAAAAGGGCTGGGGATGTAGCTCAGTGGTTAAAAGCCTCTGGGTTGAACCTATAGTACCCCCCCCCCCCCCCGCAAAAAAACGTTTTAGGCAGTTCATTAGTAACAGCCAACTCCTGTTGGCTTAGTTATTTGGACTGCTGTAACAGAATATCATAGACTGCAGACTCAGTGGCTAATAAGCAACTGAAATTTAATTTGCACAGTTCTGGAGGCTGGGCAGGACAAGATCCAGGCACAGCACATTCAATGTCTGATAAGAGCCCTTTGATTGATTTATAGGTTGAGACTTCTCCCTGTGTCCTCCTCATAGGATAGAAGGGGCAAACAAAAAACCTTTCATTTATTTTATAAGAGCATAATCCCATTCATGAGTGCTCTGCCCTGCTAATCTAATGATTCCCAAAGGCCCTGCTTTCTAATGCCATAAATGACATGGCTAAGTTTTAACATATGATTTGGGGAATTTGGGGGGACATATATATTCAGACTGTAGTACCAACCAACTAACCAAATAAACAAACCTCGTATTAAGAGGAATGCATTTTGGAAACAGGAGATGTTATAGTTTGAATGTGTTAATGGTATTTGGACTTTGGGGCAATAATTAGGATTAGATGAGTTCGTGAGGGTGAGCTCTCCATGATGACACTATTTCATCATGTGATGTCCTTTGCCATGTTATGTGATTCAGCAAGAAGTCCCTCATCAGAGGCCAAGATGCCAGTGCCATACTCTTGGACTTTCCAGGGTCCAGATCTATGAGCCAAATAAATTTCTATACTTTACAACTTACCCAATCTCAGGTATTTTGTTATAGAAACAGAAATGAACTCGTAGATGAAGTATGTTTATCTAAAGATCATTAATTTAGATAACCTTGGAGACTTAATTGAAAGATTATTGAAACTAATATGAATTCACTGAAGGAGATCAGAGACCCATAAAGTATTTTTTGTAAAGGACCACACAGTAAATATTTTAGGCTTTGAGGGCTATAGTGTATTCTTGCAACTATTTAACTCTGCTATCATAGTGCAAAAACAGCCATAAATGATAAGTAAATATATGAGCCTGGATTTGTGCCAATAAACCTTTATAGATTACAAGGTCAGATTGGAATTAAGGGATCTAGTTTGATGACTCCTGAAATAAAAAATTCTTAGGCCTTGAGTTTGGTCCTTGGCCCTGAGGAAACACACAAACAAACAAAAAAATAATAAGTTCTTTTGCTGGGCATGGTGACACATGCCTGTAATTCCAGTGACTCAGGAGACTGAGGCAGAGGATGGCAATTTATCCTCAGCAAATTAACAAGACCCTATCTCAAAAAATAAAAAGGAGTAGGGATGGAGCTCAATGGTAAATCACCCCCAGGTTCAATCCCCAGTACCAGAACAAAACAGTTTTTAAAAATGAAAAAGAAAAGTAAATTCTTTTAGCTTCAGTAATTAACCATCAGAAATAACTTTAAGGAAATAATGTCGTTTATCAGTAGCAGTAAAACAAATGCCCAATACCCTTAACAGGAAATGTGCAAGACCAATAGGGCAAAATTATAAAAGTATACCCAGGGACAAACTATACCACATGAAAATTGAATGAAAAACTATGCTCTTTGATGGAAAGCCTACATATTGTAATGGTGCCAGTTCTCTCAAATACATCACAGGGTTAAAGAAATTCCAACTGGATTATTTTTTTTAACATGGCAGATACTCTGAAGTTCAATGGAAAAAAATAACTACAAAGGATAGCAAATAATTTCTGACCAAAAAACTGAGAGAACTTGGTATAGACCAGAGTGTGACTTTGTTAACGTTTTGGCTACAGGTAACAGAAAATTAGTTCTATAGTTGCTTAAATAGTAAGGGAAGGTATTGGCTCATATAATTGCAAATTTAAAGGTAAGTTGAGTTTAGCTTTGACCTAATCTAGTCTTTTCAGTTCCATTTCCCTGCAATTTTTTAAGCCCAGTGGTTTTTCAACTGGGAATGATTTATCCTTCCAGATGACATTCAGCAGTGTCTGGAAACTTTTTTTTTTTTTTTTTTTTTTAAACTGGGCATTGAACCCAGAGGGGCTTTACCACTGAGCCTTATCCCCAGCCCTTTTTACTTTTTATTTGAGATGATCTCACTAAGTTGCTGAGGACCTCACTAAATTGGTAAGGCTGGCCTTGAACTTGTGATCTGTTGGGACTAATGAGACATTAACTAACTAGGCTGACTCCTTACTCCCTGGTGAGTGAGCAAAATCAAGGCTCAAAGGCGTTTCAATAGTTAATGATGATGAATAGGACCACCGTCAGGGATTGGTTAACAATAGTTCCGCAAACGTGATCAGCTCGTGCTTGCCATATAGTCTTATGGGACTCTCGCCTGCGTAAACACCCCATGCCTTGCTGACCTTTAAGCTGATTGGTTCCCGCCTAGCCCCCCACCCTACATAAAAGCTGTGTGACTTCCTCAATAAACGAGTTCCTGCTGTGACAGGTCTCCCTGACGCGTCTGATTGTCCTCTGCCTGGAGGGCTGGGAGCGGGCGGTCAGTCGGCCTTACCTATCCCGGTCTGACCTTGTTGGGGAGTGTCCCCTTCCCTTGTCGCTGGTCGAGAAGAGCAAGGGGGCTTAAGACCGCGACATCTGGCGCCCAACGTGAGGCCCCCTCAAGGCTGAACGCAGCCAAAGCGAAGAGGCAGTTTCGAAACCGAAAGTACCGGCAGATGGGGCCAAGCGAGTTCCGAGGTAAGGGCATCCCTGAAAAGATGGGGCAAACACACACCACACATGGTGACCCTGCGCTCTCAGCTCTTAGACTCATGCTGAAGAGTAGGGGCCTTGAGTGGTCTCATACACAGGCGGAAAAAGCCTGGGACACCATTACTCGGGTGGCCCCTTGGCTTCCCGCCGCTCATCTTTTTGACTGGTCCACATGGGATCGTGTAGAACAACTTGTTAGGAAGAGGGAAATCAATTTAGGGGAGGGTCCCCCATTGGGAGTCTGCCCTACATTTTCCGCCCTTAAGGCCTGCTTCTCTCCAGGACCTCCCAAAGGGGGCTCCAAGTTTCTCCCCAAAGAGCCGCCAGCTCCACTCGTTGCATCTCCTTCCAGAAACTTGCCACGTAGTAAACAACCTTGGGAGACCTTTAATGAGGAGCCCAATCCATCTCCATCTGCTCCTCCCAAGGTTGAGGAACCACGAGGGCAGCCAGCTTCTACACATAGAGAGGGCCCACTACCGCCCCGGGGAGGCTCATTGCTGCCATCTTGTAATCTGGGGCCACATCAGATGCCAATGAAAGCCCTCGCCCTCCTCCTTCCGGATGGCGGGAAATCTTCCTGTTGGCCATTTTATGATACTGGGCAAGAACTCACTGACTCTAACCTCCCTCCTCCCTGTATGGCCTCCCTGGTAAATGTTAAAATGTTAGTTTGGGGAGGAATGACTACCGATCACAAATTAGCCTGTGCAGGGATGAAAGACCACTCCATGGGAAGGTGGATTGTGGCTACCAAAGATACTGGCACACAGCTTCTGCAAGCCAGCGGGCAGATGGAAAGGGATTCCTTATCTTCAAGTCTCTTCTTTCTTGCGCTTCTCTGCTTTTCCTGCAAACTCGAATGTCTCCTTCTCCCCTTCTCAATCCCTCCTCCTCCTCCAACTTCAACTCAGCTGTTTCTGCTTGCATTCCCTGGCCCAGCCTACCTAGTCCTCCTGCCATGAGGTCCCACATACGCGGATGTGGAGGGAGTAACCAGCTCAACCATCAGTGGCATGTCCTATTAAGGAGTATGATATATTAGCCCCAGTCCCCACAAGTATTGGGAGATAATTGTTCCATAATTTTCCACGTCCAAACCTGAATTGATTACTAACCAGGAGTAAGGGTTAAAATGCCCTAGGCATCAAGTTTCTGCTAGAACATTTTGGCCCCTTTCAGATCCTGATCTCAGTCAAAGCTTACATTGAAATGTAAATAGAGAAAGCCTGAAGGCTCAGTAGGAGACCTGTCTCAAACCCAAGGAAAAAAAAAAGATAAAAAAGAGCAAAAAGTCTTACCTGAACTCCAGCAAAAGTAAATTTTATGGTGCTTTACTAAAGTAATTAACGGCCGTATCATTTTTCCAGGACTCTTGTTTTTTTTGAATTCTACATTTTTTTTTGAGCTCATGACTTTTTTGATCAATTCTATTTTTTTTTTTTTATTCAACTAGAGTTTTTGAACATCTGTTACATTGCAATGGAGATTCACCTATAAAGTTTCAAGGCCTTTGATTTTGTGTTATGTGTATGTTGTGCTGTCTGGTGTCATGTTTTGTCTGTATCAAAACTGAGCGCTCCTAAAATTAAAATTTAAAAGTGGATCCAAATACTTTTATAATTCATGTGATTTAAAAAGGTTCAATTTAAATTGGGTAAACTAATAGAAGTAAAATGTCTTGAAAATAACTCGCAAGTCTCTAGGTGGTCAAACTAATAAAATGTTGATGTTAATAAAATGTTTAACATCAATTTTTCTAGGACTTTCCTTCAACAAGAAAAAGATGGCAAATACTGTTCAGGACACTTGTCTGATATCTTGGTTTTTAAAAATTAAGTGAATTAGAGTTGACATGCATGGGATTACTCAAATGTGTTTGTAGAGAATTGTTTTGTGTCCTCACTAAACTAAAAACAAGGTTACTAAGAGTTATGTCCTAATGTAAGGCCCCCAAAAAGGAAACCCCAACTCTGTCCCATGGATGGACGGCAACCCCAATCAACCGCAGGAGGCGTCACTTGATGCAAACCGCAAGAGGTGTTTATTCCAGCGCGCTGGGACCCAACTCCAGGAGTCGAGTCCCTAGCAGAAAATCTTGTAGGTTTATAAAGGCAGAGACCACACATCGGGAGGGGGTCGCACATGAAAGGGAAAAGGGGAACAAAGCTGCCAGGAAATTTCAAAGGGGGTCTGGGTTTGCTGACAACATGTTTCACAATGTTTTACAACAGGGTGTAGATTCTGGTCAATAGTTTCTGGTAATCCTACTGTTTGAGCACTATCTGGCTATCAGGCTCAATTTACTCTTTTACTCTCTGTTTGGGGCTGTTTCCTGGAACAGCTTTAAGGGCTTTGTTCCCATTACTGGGAGGGAAACCATAGGGAGTTGAGATAAAACAGACAGCTTAAAAAAATGTCCATTCTTTCATTTCCCCATTTTCTTTTCTGGTAAGTTCTAATCATGGAACTTCTGTCTCTATATACTCTTCTCCAAAGCTATTTCCTTGGCGGAGGGACTGGTATTGTTGCCTAAGCATTAGTACCTGTACAGCACTTACTCTTTCCCTGATGAAGGTGACTAGGTGATTTCAGGCAGGCAAGAGCCCAGGGGGCGGGCCACCAATTAGCAGCCCCTTGTTTGCAGTCCTTGATAAACAGTCCATGATAAAGGCAGGTAAGTTTGGTAATCAATGGGCTCCGGAGATCCTTGACATTCCATTCTTCCAGGGGCAGTCTCCAACTTCCAGAGGCAGATGATTTTATGGCCATTTCCTCGATTTGACCCGATCCCCTATTTCTACACTAACTACCTGTTCCCAATTCTGGCTTCATTCCCCCCTCTAATCTTAGGAACTCCATGCTGCTGGGGAAGGAGGTCGATGACCGCTCTAGCTTCTTCGAGCTGGAAGTGGGTGGCGTGGGGCAAGCAGCTTGGAGTTCCTTTTCTAAAAATTGGGTCAATCAAGGGGTCCCAGGAAGAAGCCTGGTTGGGGAAGAGCAGGTTGTAAAGTCATCTGGGGGCGGCTGCTTCTATGATAGAAGAACAAAAAGACATGAGTACTGAAATGAGATTAGCACAAAGTAAATGTTGCAGCATCTGAAACATGCCACTGAGTATCATGAAAATGACAGAAGTTAATCTCTCACCAGGATGTGAAAGAACTGAGAAATTGTTCCCATAACTAGGCCTAGCAAAGGCTGGAGAGAACAAGGCCTTTATTTGGGGACTTTAACATTGTCATAGATGTCCCCAGAAAATATAGTTAAGCTACTTAATGTCATCTGATTTTGTAAAATATCCCTTTATTGGTATAACCTGTGTGTACTAGCGATCTCTATACTTCTGTTACTTAGGAATAGATAATCATACTAGCAAACATAGATTAAGTCTACCTGTGTAGCTTAGGAAGGTCTGCAGGCCTTAAACTGACTAAAAACTTCTGACTCTGGCAGTTTCTCTTGATAGTTATCAGGCACATTTGCTGAAGAATCTTTCTTTCATTTGTAGCTTCCAGCCTTTATTCTAGTGGGCTAATACAAGTGTACATCTTAAGTTACATTTAATTATTATTTCCTTTAAATGCCCAAGAATGGCTATATTTTGGTTTTAACTGTTTTGCTGGGTATCTAAGATCAAGCTGGTCAAATTGACCTGGTTCCTGTCTTGTTAAAGAGTCAGCTGAGTTCCCACAGGGGTCACTCATACAGAACTTAAGAGCGGCTCCTTAGCTCCACCAGTGACTTTGATTAGGCAGGGTCTCTTGATGAGGTGACTTCCTTTAGAAACATCAAGGGATGTTTTCCCTTTTCCATGACCCTCCTCTGCAGCAGATGCACTGGATAATTTTTCATCCTCTAGTCTCAACAATCTCCTTGATCAGGAGGTTGTGTGACCCAGAGTTGCAACACTCCTTAGAGAAGTTCTCTTACTCCCTGGGTTCAGGCTAACGTTGAGGGCAAGACCCAAATATGGACTTTTCTTGACCTCTGTATTTAACTCCAATTTCTAAGTTTGATCTTAATTATCCAGCAAGCCAGTCTCACCAGTCATAAATTAAGAGTAATGGGCTTTAACTTTAATGTCCATAACTTTACAGTTATTTACCCTTTTATCTAACTGGAGTCTGCATTAGTACTGGAAGTTACCACTATCTATTCTATAGGTGATGGCTTATTATCACAAGTTACCTAGGTTGTTTGTTCTTGGAGCAGCTACTTCTGCAAAACATTAACAGGCAACAGTTTTACAAAATGAAATTAGCAAGAGTAAAAATATATTCAGTTTGTATAATAGCTATCTTGAATTTTGATTGAGAACTACATTCTATCCCCTATTTGAGATCACACTACTTTTACAACAAGAACCAATCTTTTGACTATAACTTTAAATAAGCTGAAGTCTGGCTTATTTTGGAGCTATTCTACACACAGTGAGGTGGGATGCAGAGCCTTATCTCAGGTAAGGCGTGGCTCTTTACAGATCTTAAGTGTTCTAATTCTGATGTTGATCTTTGCTTCTTTTCCTTAAATACCATTAAGTAGTTTACAGATACTGTTTCCTGAATCTATATAAACTTTATAATTAACACAATTTAACATAGTATCTAAAACATGAATCAAAGAAAGGCTGAGAGAGCTTTTAACTTTCCTTTTGTGTGATTAAGTGGCAAAATGTTTTCATGTTTCTTTCATATTTCACAATATTAACCTTTAAACAAGTCAGACTCTAATGTTTAGAAACACATTTACATTTGAAATTCTTTATCTCAGTGTAAAAAGTAACAAATTTTACACATACCCTGTTGATAGCAGGTCCTATAATAGAACATTAAATGATAGAAATAAATCCCCAATAAAATTTACTCTTTATAAGTTTAAGATTACCATTACAGACAAGTTTAATCTGGAGGCTAGCAGAGCTTAATAAATTCCTTGCTTTAAAAACTTGTGGTCCTGAAAAATATGAACACATTTAATATACAACTAGTGACCATTTCACAAATACCTTGACACTTTTATCTTACCAAATTGAGTTTTTAAAGAGAAATGTAGACTCTGTAACAAAGTACAATACTCTATAATAGTTGTTTAACCATAATTGTATACACCCCAATTTTTAAGACTAATTGTTCTAAAGAATAAAACTTAATAGACACAAAGTTAAGAGTAAATTAGTGTTTCAAATCCTTGTCATTTACCATGTCATTCTACCATATAGATTAAACTTTGGTTTATATCAGAACATTAGTATTTCACCTTAGGAAAAACCTTCAATAGTTTTAGCTGTCTCACATACATATAACCAACTTAGTTACACACAAACTTGTTGAAACTTGCCCTTTACTTACACAGACTTTCTTAGCACTTACTTAGACCCTCATGTATTTCATCACACAAGCACTTTCTTACCCAGAAACATTTCCTTTTTCCTTTTACTAAATATATTTCCATACCCAGAACCTTTTATTTTCTCTTTCCTATTCGTTGTTCCCTTTTTGTTCACATTCTGAAACAACTCTTATGAAATTTCTGAATTTAGATAAATTACTCTATTTTAATAAGATTAAATATTCTGTTTATAGTACTCCAATTGAAACACAGTTGAAACTTTTGGGACCCTTTGTATATAGAATTGCACTTGTTAGGACATAACTCTTAGTAACCTTGTTTACTAAACCTCAGTTTAGTGATGACATAAAGCAAGTTTAAACCCTTTTATTTACCAACCTATGAAAACACCAATAATGTTTAAGTATGATACCCCATGGAATTTAAGGAGTTAAAAGTCCTCGATGTTATTTAATAATTAGCATTTTAACTTTGTAAATTAATCAGATATCTCTACAAACACATTAGAGTACATACATGTTAACTCTAATTCACTTATTCTGAAAAAAACCAAGATATCAGACAAGTGTCCTGAACAGTATTTGCTGTCTCTTCCCTGTTGAAGAAAAGTCCTAGAAACAATTGATATTAGACATTTTGTTAACATCAATATTTTATTAGCTTGACCACCTAGAGACTTGCAAGTTATTTTCAAAGACATTTTACTCTTATTAGTTTACCCAATTTGAACCTTTTTTAAATCACGTGAATTAAAAGTATCTGGATCCATTTTTAAATTTTAATTTTAGGAGCGCTCAGTTTTGATACAGACAAAACATGACATCAGACAGCACAACATACAAATAACACAAAATCAAGCCCTTGTAACTTTATAGGTGAATCTCCATTGCAGTGTAACAGATGTTCAAAAACTCTAGTTGAATAAAAAATAGAACTGATCAAAAAATCATGAGGTCAAAAAAACATATAATTAAAAATATAGCATTTACTTTGCTGGAGTTTTAAAGACTCTTTTTACCTTTTCTTTCCCAGGGTTTGAGACCGGTCTCCTACTGAGCCTTTAGGCTTCTTTTATTTATATTTCAATGTAAGCCTTGACTGAGATCTGGAAGGATCTAACAGGTTTTAACAGAAACTCTGTGTCTAAGGCATTTTAGCCATCTCATCTGGACAGGTTGGATGTTAAAATTATGAGACCTTATTTCTCATTACTTTTGAGACTGAAGCTACTTTGCTAAGTTACCCTTCAGGGCTGTCGGGAGGGGGAGTCCAGAGAAGGAACCTTTGGGGTCCACCCGAGAGTAGCCCGGGCTGAGAACCCCGCAGTTGTTCCAACCCTTCCTCCACCTCCGCCACAAACACACAACAGAACCAGAACCAGACGGGCGCCAACCTCTGATCCACCAATTGAACCCCATCAGCGCCCTTACCGACGGAGACTACCAGGCGTCCCTGGCTGTCCTCCACCCTTAGGGCGTCCCCCAGGGCTGCAACCTGTGGCCCCCCAGGCACGTCTACCGGCCACTGTTCGGCCACTCTCACGAGTCACCGAACGGCTGCCACCGAAACCTAAAGCGCGCTCACAGAACCAGACCAACTAACAAAACACAAGACAAAGACAGACAACTTCGGGGTACCCCTTCTTACCTCCAAGGTCGACTCCGCCGATGAGGGGGGGCATCTTATCCCGGGCGAGCCCCCAAATGTAAGGCCCCCAAAAAGGAAACCCCAACTCTGTCCCATGGATGGACGGCAACCCCAATCAACCGCAGGAGGCGTCATTTGATGCAAACCGCAAGAGGTGTTTATTCCAGCGCGCTGGGACCCAACTCCAGGAGTCGAGTCCCTAGCAGAAAATCTTGTAGGTTTATAAAGGCAGAGACCACACATCGGGAGGGGTGGCACATGAAAGGGGGAAAAGGGGGAACAAAGCTGCCAGGAAATTTCAAAGGGGGTCTGGGTTTGCTGACAACATGTTTCACAATGTTTTACAACGGGCTGTAGATTCTGGTCAATAGTTTCTGGTAATCCTACTGTTTGAGCACTATCTGGCTATCAGGCTCAATTTACTCTTTTACTCTCTGTTTGGGGCTGTTTCCTGGAACAGCTTTAAGGGCTTTGTTCCCATTACTGGGAGGGAAACCTTAGGGAGTTGAGATAAAGCAGACAGCTTAAAAAAATGTCCATTCTTTCACTAACAGGTACAATTCTATATACAAAGGGTTCTAAAGGTTTCAACTGTGTTTCAATTAGAGTACTATAAATAACAAAATATTTAATCTTATTAAAATGGAGTAATTTATATAAATTAAGAAATTTCATAAGAGTTGTTTGAGAATGTGAACAAAAAGGTCAACAGATAGGAAAGAAAAAAATAAAAGGTTCTAGATATGGAAATATATTTAGTGAAAAACAATATGTTTCTGGGTAAGAAAGTGCTTATGTGAAAAAATACATGAGGGTCTAAATAAGTGCTAAGAATGTCTGTAAAGGGCAAGTTTCAATAAATTTGCATGTAACTAAGTTGGTTGTATGTATGGGACACAGTTAAAGCTATTTAAGGTTTTTCCTAAGGTGAAATACTAATGTTCTAATATAAACCAAAGTTTAATCTATATGGTAAAATGACAAGGATTTCTTAGAAACACTAATTTACTCTTAACTTTGTGTATTAAGTTTTATTCTTTAGAACAATTAGTCTTAAAAATTGGGGTTTATACAATTATGGTTAATCAACTGTTAGAGTATTGTACTATGTTACAGAGTCTAAATTTTTCTTTAAAAAATTAAATTTGGTAAGATAAAAATGTCAAGGTAATTGTGAAATGGTCACTCTTTATATATTAAATGTGTTCATATTTTCCAGGTATACAAGTTTTTAAAGCAGGGAATTTATCAAGCTGCTATTCTCCAAACTAAACTTGTCTGTAAACTTAAAAAGAGTAAATTTTATTGGGGATTTATTTCTATCATTTAATGTTCTATTATAGGACCTGTCATCGATAGGGTATATGTAAAATTTGTTAAATGTATTTCTGAAGGTTATTGAGAGCCTGATTTGTTTAAAGGTTAAACATAAAAACATTTTGTCACTTTGCCACACAAAAGGAAAGTTAAAAGCTCTCTCAGCATTTCTTTAATTCATGTTTAGTTACAATGTTAAATTGTGTTAACTAATGTTCACATAGACTCAGGAGTCAATGTATGTAAACTGTTTAAAATGACATTTAAGAAAGAGTGTAATGCACAGTAGCAAAAACAGGACAGCAGTGATTGAGATTGGGGTCTGTGACCTCATGACTTTGGACAGTGGACTTCCTTGAGAGCTACACAGAGCTCCTAACATTGCACTTTGCACGTCTACCATCTTAGATCTACAGGCTCAACTTGATTCCTTGGCCGCTGTTGTCCTGCAAGATTGTCATGATTTGGATCTGCTAACGGCAAAGGAAGGTTTTGCCTGTTCCTTGGTGAGAAGTGCTGTTTCTATGCCAACTGCTCTGGCATTGTACAAGATAAAATCAAAAACCTACAAGAAGATCTGGAACATCGTAGGAAGGAGCTCCACTCTAATTTCCTCTGGACTGGGTTACATGGGTGGCTCCCCTACCTCCTCCCGCTTATGGGACTGCTAATCACCATTATCCTTGTGTTCACCTTTGGGCCTTGCATAATCAATAAGCTTATCCATTTCCTGAAAGCCAGGCGAAGTCTGTGCAGCTCATGGTGGTCCGACAGCTTTATACCGCCCTTCATAATGATGATTGGGAGCCATATAGGATCATGGATCACTCGTATCAGGACACTGGGGTCTAAGTGTCTCTCCCTTAAGCCCTGCTCCTCCTGAGGGGCCCACCTGAAGTGCTAAGGTGGTAGCCAATGATGGGTAAGATTCATGGGGAGTTCATACCGACCTAAGACAGGAAATAAGGGTAGAGCCTCATTGTCCAATGACGGGTAAGGATGTTGCTCTGCCGTGGACAACGTTAGCCGGGCACACCTTCGAGTAAGGTGGACCCCCAAACTGCTAGGGTGATGGTCCATGATGGGTAAGACCCTTCCGGGGGCAACCTAAGACAGACACACCCTTAATATAAAACAAAAAAAGGGGGATATGTTGGGACTAATGACACGTTAACTAACTCAGGCTGACTCCTTACTCCCTGGCGAGTGAGCAAGATCAAGGCTCAAAGGCGTTTCAATAGTTAATGACGATGAATCGGACCACCGTCAGGGATTGGTTAACAATAGTTCCGCAAACGTGATCAGCTGTGCTTGCCATATAGTCCTATGAGACTCTTTTGCCTGCGTGAACCCCCCATGCCTTGCTGACCTTTAAGCTGATTGGTTCCCGCCTAGCCCCCACCCTACATAAAAGCTGTGTGATTTCCTCAATAAAAGAGTTCCTGCTGTGACGGGTCTCCCTGACATGTCTGATTGTCCTCCGCACGGAGGGCTGGGAGTGGGTGGTCAGTCAGCCCTACCTATCCCGGTCTGACCTTGTTGGGGAGTGTCCCCTTCCCATGTTGCTGGTCAAGAAGAGCAAGGGGGCTAAGACCCCGACAGTGATCCTCCTGCCTGAGCCTCCCAAGTCGCTGAGATTACAGACATGCAACACTGCGCCCTGCTGGAGACATTTTTGTTGTCACAACTATGTGGGGGTGGGGAAGGGAATGCTACTGTTATGAACTGGATAGAGATCAGGGATGCTGTTAAATGTTCTTTAATGCACAAGATAGTGCCTAGTAACAAAGAATTACCTAGCCCCAAATGTCCATGTTACTGAAGCCAAGAAACCCTGCCCTAAACTATGTCATCTTCTATGAGTTATAATTGTACAGATGTAATACCATTCAGAGGAAAAAGACACTGTCATTTCCTGGGATGCTTGCCTAATAGGAAGAAAATTTGCTAGTCTCATAAAATGAGTTTGGAAGCTTTCTGCCTTTTCTAAAAACTGTAAAATTTTATATGAAATAGCTCTAATGTTTCTTGAAGCAACCATAGTTTATGAGTGTTTTATCTTCTTTGTGAATTGGTTCTTTAACCAATAGGCCTTTTAATGTGCTTTGCTTTGTATTCTATTTTGTCTGATATTATGACTCTACTAGCTTTATTTTCATTAATATTTGTCTGGAATACCTTTTGTCCTTTTTTTTTTTCTTTTCTGTTTTTTTGGTAGTGCTTGGGCTTGCACCCGGGGCCTTGAACATGCTAGGCAAGAAAGCACTTTACTGAAGTGCTTTGCTGAAGACCGTGTCCAGCCCCATCATTTTATTTTCAACATTTCTCTGTTATTTGTTTTAGATGTAGGCCTTCTGAATAGCACATTGCTTTATATTTAAAATCTAAACTCAGAGTCTGTCTTCTAATGGGCAATTTTTGTTATTAAGCACTTATGATGATGAATGAAAAATTCGGAAGTATTTCAGCCATCATATATTTTTTCAGTGTGTATTCTGCATTTGCAATGATTTTCTTTGTTTCTTTTCCTTTTTTGTGTTTTTCTTCTTTAGAGCTCACTGCAAAAAGATCAGGTTTGGTTTGCTGATTTTCTTCACTACTATTTTAGAAAGTATATATTGTTTCTATTCTCTTTTGCTAAACTTACAGATTTTAAATTATCCTTATGTTTATTTTTTTGTAACCTATAAAAGAGATCAGCATTTTCAAACATCTCAAAAATATTTCATGTATCTCAGCATTTTCATTTCTGGTCTTCAGAGAGTTCCCTTGCTTCCCTTGTTCCTGGAGGATGGTGACATACTTGTGAGTACTATTTCTGATATCTTGCTGTTTTCGGGAGAGGGAGTTTACTTCGCTTGCTATCTTAAACCAGTTCCAAAAATTTGTCCAAAGGTGCTGATCACGATTGACACAAAGATTTATGTGTAGGGATATTCACTGCAAAATTATATTTTATTACAAAAATAAAAGACAATCTGAGGAAGTAATTAAATAAATTAGTTTATATTCATGTGATGAAATATTGGTCATTCAAGGAGTATTCTATGAAATATTTAATTTGTGGGAAGATGCCAACAGTATAATGTTAATTACAAAATAATTTGTATGTTGTATGTTTATGGAAAAGAACTGAGTGAAATATACCAAAATGTTGATAGTGAGTATATTTGAATAAGGGAATTAATTATTGTTCATTTGTCTCCTTTTCCCTCAATTTTCTTCATATGAATTTAAATTCTGATACCTGATCTCAGTAATCTAGACTGTAGAAATAATCTCAACAATTCAAGTTTTCCACTACTCATTGCATGGTCCTGTGTTTCTCCCTTTTGTGTGTGGGGGGAGTGGGGGAAGTTTTCTGTTTCTGTCTTTATTATCTATCCATGTCAATATGTCTCTATCCCCGATGATTGCTGTCATGTGCTACTCATTCCTATCAGAAGGACTCATGGATCTGGTTATTTTCCTGTTCTTGAGAACACAGACAGCATGTGGCCCTTCCTATATCTTGTAGAACAATGGGGAGCTCTGAGACTTACAAGCTCATTTTTTTGTAGATTCTCAACGCAGCCATCTCATTTTCTGTTTCTATTTCCTGTTAGATTTAGAGGACACTGAAGGACATCCCAGAAAAAGGAGACACAGATTTCTGTTCCTCTATTCCCCACATCCTTTTCTGTTTTAATTACCCCTACACCATCAAATCTCCTCAAAAGTGTTACTTAGTGCCATTTTTCAGGGATCCATTAACATCTCACTCTTGCTTTATTACTTTTCTTTTGTGGGTGAGTACTGGAGATTGAATCTGGCCTCAAAATTGCGATCCTCTTTCCCCAGCCTCTGGAGTTGTTGGAATTATAGGTGTAGGCCACCGTGCCTCGTGACTTCTGACTTTCTTCCCAACCCTGTGGATTCTTTAGTTTGGTTTGATTCCAGATCTATTGTTTAGGGCATAAACTCCACGATCCAACTTTTTAAGACTTGAGGCCTTGGAAACTCAACATTCCAGATTTCTGCAACTCAAAAGAGTTTTAAATGTCAGAAGCCACGATTTGAATCTTTTTTCCCCCAAAGCAATGAAATGCACTGAATAACCTGGGGAGAAGGGGAGATCAAAAGAAATAAGAGGATACAGGAAAATTAGTTTAATATCTTGAGATTTGTTTCATCACACACAGATAAAAAGCATAATCTTATTATTTTCCATGAATCCCTCTCAATGAAATCAAAATCCTCTTCCTAAAACATGAATATGACTTTTACTTTTTAGAACTTCAACAAATTCACATTGGGTATAGATTAAACTTTCCCATAATTGGTCCATGGTTATATTTGTGACCTTTTCTCCCACTATTCCTTACATTGCTTCAATAAAAGATTTGCTTGTTATTCTCCAAATGTAACATTTCATTTTATGCCTCTGTGCCTTTGCTTATACTCTTTCCTCAAGAGTGAACTGCCCGTCCTACCTTCACAGGCAAGGGAAATAATACTTATACTTCAAAGCTCAGCGCCAATGTTTGATCAAAGCCTAAATGAAGTCCTCTCTGATCCCTTTTTCTACAGCATTGCTGCTTTTTAAAAACAGATAGTTTTATAGCACTGCACAAAATAATGAAGAGTGCACCATTCCTTAAACATCAGTTCCAAGCTCTCTTCTCTTGGGTCTATGTTCTCTCTGGGGGCAGCTTTATTCACAGCTTTTGCTTCAATTACCTTGAAGACACCCCAAATAAGATTTCCAACTGAGACATTTCAGATGACCCACAGAACCACATACCCAGCTGGCTTCTCTTCAAGTCCATTTGAATGTCTCTCAAGCACCTCAGTCGCAAATATCCAAACTGAACTTATTAGATACTCAAATATTTAGTGAATATGATATCAGATGAAATAGAATCCAAATAACCACTCTGAGTTTTTTGCTGCTTTCCTACTATAATTTGGGTTGCTATCACTATCTGACCATTTGTAAACAGGTTTTCTTTCTTATACTACCATCCTGCAAAATACAGAAATTCTTAAACTTTTATTTTTGGACCTGGAGATTGAATCCGGAGGCACTAAACCTCTAAGTCACATCCCAAACCCTTTTTATTTTTTTATTTTGAGACAGGGTCTCACTAAATTGCTTAGGTCCTCACTAAGTTGCTTAGGACCTTGCTAAGTTGCTGAGACCAGTTTTGAACTTGTGATTCTCCTGCCTCAGCTTCCCAAGTCACTGAGATTACAGGCGTGTGCCTTCATGCCTGGCCTTAGACTCTTTCAATGGAATAACTAGCTGTATTTTCTTCAGTGATTAGTTTGGCAGCCATGAAGAATTCTTTTACACCTGATATGGAACAGTGCTGTAAATGGAAGCTTTGGGAATAAAGTATTGCTGTGTGTATATTGCAACTCTGCTGTTTCCTAGTTGCAGGGACTTGAGGGAATTACCTATCCTTTATGATTTCTCAGATTAATCATCTGTAAAATGTGATACCTAGATTACACAGGTTGGTTGTGTGGAACAAATAAAATACTCTGTATAATAGTATTGAGATAGGAATTTGGGGATACAGAAAAAGACTAAGTCTCAAAAGAGAAGTGCCCATGAGCCCTGCATGGTGGCACACACTTATAATCCTAGTGTCTTGGAAGGCTGAGGCAGGAGGATCACAATTTAGAGGCCAGCTTAGGCAATTTAGTGAGACCTGTCTCAAAAAAAAAAAAAAAAAAAAAAAAAAAAAAGTCTAAGGAGGTGGGGATGTAGCTCAGTAGTAGAGAGCCCTGGCTTTAATTCCCAGCACCAAAAATTTAAAAAATAAAAGAGAAGTATCCATAAATGTTGGAATGCAGGAAATGCCCATGAATCTTTGAAATGCAAGATAGGCATCCCTAAATATGCCAGCCAAAGTCCTTGGCCCTTGCCCTTGACATATGCCCTTGCCTGCAGATGCTCAATGCACAAATCCTCCAGAAACTCAGGCAAAATTGGTAAGTCCATCCTAGCTCCACCTCTTGTCCATCCCTCTATAATTATTAGCAACCCACATCAATGAGTTGTCCTGCATTCTCCTTCAAATGGGTATACCTTGCTTTGCTCCAAAAGCTTCTCACTCTTAAGATGGCCCATGAACATTCTTAAATGTGTGTCTATTTTTGTAAATAATTTCAGAGCATGCTGAAATTCTTTTCTGACTTGTATTCAAAGGACCCCTACTTGTCCCCACGTGAGGTTCCCCTCTCTGGGAACTCCTTGAACCTCTGGTGACCATACTTAGCACAGACCCTAGTCCATAGTAAGTACTCATAATGTATTTTATTTTTTCTGTACTTAAAAATACTTTATTTACATTTCTATTTTAGCTTCCTTGTTTTATTAAACAACACAGTTATTTATATTCTGTCTCTGACTATGTAAGTTTCTTGAGGGGTCACAGCATGTCTTTTTCATCTCAGAAAATCCATCTAATTGTTTAATAAGTGTTTTTGAATGAACACATGAAGAAAAATAAATGAATTTTAGTGGACAGCAGATTTGTTTCCATTTTATCTTTGATGCGGTTGAGTTTTTCCCACATTATCTGTTCAACCAGGTAAATTATCTGACAAAAAAATTTTTTTTTAGTATTGGTTCAAGGAATTATGATAAAATATTCTGTGCAAAAATTTGGAACTCACATGTTTTAAAATCTTGTCATTGAGACTCAAAGAAATTCTGGTTGTTTTAGACAAAATCTGAATAGTTAACATTGCTCTTTAGGGGATTTTCATAGGATCTCAAGTTTTATGACTTGTTTCAACTTGATTTTGGTTTTAAAAATGTGTCCTATGCTCTTTTTGGTAAGACAACCCACAGCATTGTTGTTGGGTTTTTCTGTTTGTTTTTCTTTTTGATACTGGGGATTGAATCCCAGGGCACTCTACCACTGAGTTACATCCCCAGTTCCTTTTATTGTTTTGAGACAGGGTCTCCCTAAGTTGCTGAGATCTAAGTTTACCTGGCTGGCCTTGAACTTGTGATTCACCTGTCTCAGCCTCCTGAGTGGCTGGAATTACCTGTGTGCACCACCATGCCCAACCTGGTCCACATTATTGATTTACAAGTCAATAAACAACCCAGTGGCAGTGGTGCAGGCTTATAATCCTAGCCACTTGGGAGGCTGAAACAGAAAGATGGCAAGTTGGAGATCAGCCTGGGCAACTTAGCAAGACCTTGTCTCAAAATAAAAATAAAACCCCACCATAAAAGAAAGGCAAAAATGTCAGTAAACTATTTGTACATCTTATGTCACTTCTTGTGCCTAAACTGTTGCTTATTTATTCTTAAGTATGACAAGAACTAAACCTGAAAGTTGTCTGTGCCTTTGCTAAGGTAAAATTTCACTTACATTCCATTGCCAGAGAGTCTCAGAAATGAAGTCAACTAATTGTTTGGCTCTTTGTGGCATCTGTTGTCCCCATTAAATGTAATGTAGGAAATGAGTGTCGACATATACATAACTCCAGGCTCTTGACTACATGATTTACTCCAATGTTTTCCCAGAAACTCTGATGGACTGCAAAAGGCAGACGACACCCACTGAAATTTATTAACAAGCCAGAAAGCAGCTGTTCTGTGAGCTGCAAACAAAAGCAAATGTTAAGCTGTTGAATAGCCCTTTTGTTTTTTTGTGGTTCACTACAAAAGGGCTTTATTGTAACCTTAGCTTTGGAAGTTTGCCTTCTTGTAGGTCGAAAGAGATACCCAAAGGACAGATGGAAAATTTGTATTTAGTAGTGATTACCATTGTGGAGCCTCCGGGTGACCATGTTTTTTCCTTCGTTTACAAGATGTTCCCAAAGGCTTTCTGTATCTTTGAAGTTACTCGTTCCCCATCACCCAATATTGGCTGTGGGGCATAAAGGAAGCAGCAATTTTTGGAGTACAAAATGCAGGAGAGATTGTGTGGAATTCAATCTGGTTAGTCAAGCACGTTTTAGAAGGAGACATTTGTGTTCACATTGCCTGTAAGGAATTTAGAGAAATGCTCTTTCTAATCTTTTTCTTCCTATCAGAAACTTCGAGACTTGGGTTTGTGAGCCTCATCTAATTATTCTAACTCAGAATTGTCTCTCTTCTTTGAACATTTGCAACATATTATTCATATTACTTATTTTACCCCTATATATAGACTTATAAAAATCATTATTCAAATCTCATCTCTCTGGATGTGATTATAACGTCCTTGCTCCTCAGGATTGTATCTTAAACATCCTTATCACATCCATCATTTTGTTTCCTATCAAAGGTTCGTTGCTATTTCTCAAACATTGTAGGCCACAGGAAATGTATGCAGATTGACTGAGCTACAAGCATAATTTCACTATTTTGAACAATAGAGTCCATTATTCAAACATATCCATAGTATTTGGCCTTCATTGCAAATTTTCTAAATAGCCATTCCCTCTTGGTAAAAGTCAATACTATAAGACACTAAAGTTTAGAAACATCATTTAAACCGCAAAGAATATCATAAGAAGTGTTCAGATCAGTTAAAATATTTCAGAGTTTTCTTCTGCTTGTATAATAGGCTTTCTTACTTTGTATTTACTGTTATCTTGGCTCTGCCAAACTCGCTTGCTAGGTCATGCTTGCCAGTGGTTGCATTTTGGATTGTTTCTTGCCCTGGTCCTGCTCCTTTGAGTTTTCCACTTTGGCCTGGCCCTTTCTTCCTGAGCTGATTTTATCCTGAGTTATGGTCTATAGCTGTATTCTGGCTTGATCAACTCCTCCATCCAAATTCTAGCTCTGGAAGAGGCCCTGGACACTGTTTACTCAGGAGTAAAGATAGAATAATGAAGGATAAAGCCAGAAGTTACTATAAGGAAAGTGCTAAGAAGCTAAGGATAATAAAATACTTAAAAATCAATGCTTAAAGCAGGAACTACAAGGATTGGGGCAGATGGCAAGAGAAAAAAAAAAAACGAAAATCTATTCTCATTTTACATCTTCTGTACATTTCTCAACATTTATGTCAATGTCACTCCCATGAAGTCCTTCCTGGGCGCTCCAGCCCACATTGTCTCCATTCTGCCATTTCTAAAGCCCCATAGTACACTGTACCTTTATCATAAACTGCATTTACAGTAATTATTATGAACTGCATTTATAATAATTATACATTGTGAATAATATCACAAGTAGTTTTAAATCAGCCAGAATGAAAACTCTCAGTATGGGGCAAGATTCCAGATCCAAAAACATTACACTTTAAGTAGTGAAATAATCTGAAAATGTGATTTGTGAATCGGTCAGGAGATAGGTATATGTGTTGATTTCAAATGGAGGAAAAAATGGATTCCTGACAATACAGACCTCTAATCTTGGCATGTTTTCCTGGCAAGATTTTAGACTAGATCGTTAAATAAATACCTTATGCGCACTAAGAAAAGAAAATGGTAATCACCAGGAACCAGATGGTTTCTTCTACTAATAAGTCATGCTAAAATAACCTCAATTTTTTTGTCACATTACTAATTTTGTAGATAAGAAGCTGTCTTTTGTTTTAGGCAAACATTTGACAATTTTTAGAATGTTATTTATTTAAAATAGACAGGGATATGTGGGCCGAGTGAAAGTAAAGATAAATCAGCTTAATATTTGGTCCACTAATCATATATGAAGTACATCAGTGCCTGTTGACATCCTCTATCAATACCCTATGCTCTCTTCTTTGTCATTTCCATATAAACAATTTTTATCAAAGATTTGGAAGGAAGCATTCCTTATAGAATATGCAGATGGCATTAAAGAGAATAGCTAATATTGTACAAGGCACCCCAGAAGACAGAGGATAAAAATGTGAGTTTGGGAGTTGGAAAGATTGAAGATTCAATCAACTATGCTGCTTCTTAGTTGTGCGACCTGGGGAAAATTAATTTTCTCTAATTCATGAAGACCAAATGATCACACAGAAAATAATAAATAGCTTCTATCTTTATGGGTACTCATACAATCATTATTATTTCCCTGGGCCAGAATGATAGGTTGAAACTAAAGATGGATTTAGCAGTTACGATTAAAATCAATTGTACAAATGGAGGACCCGAATATACTACACCTTGTGTGAAGAAAACTTGATGGCTTTAGTTGACTGAGCTCAATGAGTCTGACGTATGACATGAACAACAAACCAGCTAATGTAGTAGGTTTTTAATAGAATTATAGTATTTTGATTAAGGAAGATAATAGTCCCTCGGCAGTGCTGCTCAAGCCACATTTGGGAGATTACGTTCAAGGGAAACTTTGATTTTCCCAGAGGAGGATATGCAGGATGGTGAAGTGTCTGGAATTCACATCACAGGAGAAATGGCTTAAATAATTGAAAATCATTCTGCTGGAGGAAAAAAGACTTAGAGATAGGGATTTAGTAGTAGACATTGGAGGGAATTTTTTTTTCTTAAGTTGCTTATTATGGAGAATTTGAAAAAAAGATACAAAAAGCAGGAATATTAGTATAATGATTTCTGATATGCCCATCACCTAGCTGTAACATTTATCAATTTATGGGCAATCTTGTTTCATCTATTATCCTCCTGACTGAATTATTTTGAAGGAGATCTCAGGATTCCAGGTATCATGTTATTTCATTTATAAATATCTTGCTATGTATCTTTCGAAGTCAAGAATTTAAAAAGGTAACTACATTATTATTCTCACATCCCAAAATTAACAATAAAAATAATTTATTTAATATTATTAATTAAATATCCAGTTAGCATTTGAATTTCACCATTTGCCTCAAAATTGTTATTCATAGTTTATTTAAATCAGGATATAAGTAAATCTATATATTATAATCTTTTAATTCCATTTAAATCTATGGGTTTGTCCTTCTATTTTTCATTTATTATTTGTCCTATAGATTTTTCCAGAGTCTGAATTTTATGGATTGAATTCTTGTGTTATCATTTTTTTTCTTTTATCATTGTATTTCCTGTGAAAAAGTGGGTGGATCTTGAGGCTTGGTCAGATTTATGTTTAATTTTTTTGAAAGAATGCTTTGCGGGTAATGTTTATTTCTTCCACCAAATAGGTAACACATTTCTGTTTAGTACTCTTCTTTTCAAGGTTACCAGTCACTGGTTAACATTACCTACATTTTCCAAATACGAGTTACAAAAATGTTTCTGTTCTAATTCTATCACTCCTTCATTGATTAGTTGGACTATTTCTAAAATAGGAAGTTCCCCTTATTAACTTTTAGGTTGTAGGAATTTTTTTAAAATTAGGTGTACATTTGTTACCGTCCAAACGTTTTGATGTATGCGGAAAATGATTAGGATTGGAAGGAGATAATGTAGAGTTTAAATTCGCTCATCAAGTTAGTCTTCCTTTACATTAAGAACCAATGGGAGCCAGGCACAGTGGTGCATGCCTGTAATCCCAGCAGCTCAGAAGGCTGAGGCAGGAGGTTCACAAGTTCAAAGCTAGGCGTCAGTAACTTAGTGAGGCCCTAAGCAACTCAGTGAGACCCTCACTCTAAATAAAATACAAAAAGGGATGGAGATGTGGCTCAGTGGTTAAGCATTCCTGGATTCAAACCCCAGTACCAAAAATGAGAACCAATGGGAGATAATAGTTGTTTTCAAATAAAGCAGGTTTTAAAAAATTTGAGAAATGATAATTGTATATATTTACCATGTACAACATGAGTTTTTTTGGTTATTTTTAGTTATACATGACAGTAGATTCTATTTTGATATAATTATACAAGCATGGAATATATCTTATTCTAATTAGGACCCCATTCTTGTGGGTGTACACAATGGTGAGATTTCCAGTGATGTATTCATATATGTCAAATTCATTCCATTGTCTTCCTATTTCTATCTCTCTCCCTTTCCTTCAATTTCCTTTGTCTAAGTTCGTACATTTTTTTAAATATAAACATTATGGAGTCAATCAAGCTAATACAAGCATTATTTCCCATTTTTCTGTGATAGGACTACTCAAAATCTAATCTTTGCAATTTTCAAAATCTGTTACAATGTCATTACTGTAGTCATCATGTTGTATAATTGATCTCTTGAATTTATTTCTCCTAACTGAAATTTTGGTTAAAATGCTTTAAGGTAGAAATTCATTCTTTTTTTCTCTAGAGTACGGTGTGAACACTAATTGTGAGAGTTAGCAGAGGAGAGTGAATCTACATTTAATTTGAAAAAAAAAAAAAAAAAAAACTGCTAACAATTAGAATGGCCCCAAAAAGGAATGAATTGCTTCAGAGAACAGATAGCTGCCTGTTGTGAGTATGAAAAGAAGAGTTTAGATGATAGTCTTTTGGGGACATGACGAAAGACTATCTAATGCTGGATAGAAATCTTAAAAGTCTTTCTCATCTCTGAGTTTCCATGATACTAAAATATTCCTGAGGAACCAGAATGAAGAAAGACATGCAGGAATTCCTCCAGTGTGACAGGTATATAAGGACTCCATTTTAAAATATTTGTGGTTGAAATTTCTGACCCAAAAAAACATATATTGTAAGTTGTTTAAAGAGGATATTCTTGGTATTCTGCTCATACTGATTGCTTCTTAACACCTTATAACTCTTCACGTTTGGGGATAGACAAGGTTTAATAATTCTTTTGTTAACAGCTCATAGTTTGGTCCCAGTTGAGGGCTTTTCCCCACAAATCACAATTATACTAGCATATTAACAGATGCCACAATTCCTTCAAAATCTTAGACCACATATTTTACCACTGGAGAGGGATTCCTGCATACAGAGTGACATCTTGAAATATTTTAGCTAAAGATCATTAATAATTCTTTGTATTATATTTTCCTGGGTGTTTTTTTCAGGACAATAGTTCTGAGGAATGTTAGTAAGTGCTTCCCTAACCCCATTACACCAGAAACAAATCAGCATGTGGTCAAAATAATTGAGAAAATTCTGTTTGTTATTCAAGACTCTCCAGAGAAACAGAGCTAGTAGGATATATAGATAGATAGATACATATGTAAGAGGAGATACATTATGGGAATATAGTATACCTCACAAGATTATGGAGACCAAGAAGTTCCACAGTATGTTGTCTGTGAACTGGAGAACCAGAAAACTGGTGATTAGTATTCATTTCAATACTAATGATCTGAGGAAGAGGGGAACTAATGTCTAAATTCCAGTTCAAGCCAGAAAGACTAAAATCCCAAGAGGCCTCTGGTGTAAGTCCCAGAGTATGAAGGCCCAAGAACCAGAAACTCTTAATATCCAAGAGTCGAAGAATATAGGACCACAGCTCAGGAAGTGTGATGTGGAGTGTGTCCTTCCTCCATCTTTTTATTCTGTCTAGGCACTTAATGGATTTGATATGATACCTGTCCACATAGGTGAAGGTGAATGATCCATACTCAGTCTATTGACTCAGATGCTATTGACTCAGCCTACTGACTCTTCCAGAAATACTATCACAGACATACCCAGGGATGTTTGATCAGCTATCTGTCCATTCCTTCATATAGTCAAGTTGACATATACATTAAACAGCACAAGTCTACTTCTTGTCAATTCTTGGCTCACATACACATCTTTTAAAATCATAGTTGATCTCCAAGTAAAGGCGATAATAAGGTCATAGTTTCACCTAACATGGTATATAACTATCCTGCCTACAAACAAAAAATACACTAATCCCTTTCCCAGAAGTGGAGGTAAAGTCCTTGAATGATTGCTCTTTTTCTTTTTTTTTAATTTATTTTTATTTTTAAATTTTTTGTAGGGCTGAGGATTGAACCCAGGACCTTGTACATGCTAGGCAAGCACTCTACCACTGAGCTCTATTCCCAGCCCACAAATATGCTATAACTTAAGTACTATAATGGAAAATTAACAATAATTAAATATTGATACACCATCAGAGCATCTTATGCTACATAATAAGTGAATATGAAAGGAAATACAACAAGTAATTAATACATGTGTATATATACACAAAACTATTAATAATAAAATAAGTAAGAAACACTAATGACAATTATAGTTCTTATTTCTGTAAATTGGTTATGTTGTAGTTGGCATTTTAATTGCCTTCTTCCACCATCCATTCAATATTCCTTATGCCTTCAGCAAGTATTTCATGGGTGCTTCTTTTTTTACCTTGTTGGTTGAACCAAACCTTCATTCCTGAAGGGTCTGGGTCATTTGTAACCACTCCCCCAAATTATTGTAGTTTTTCCAGTGATTTTTATTATTTTTTTAAGTTATGCATGACAATAGAGTTCATTTTGATAAGTTATACATGCATGGACTGTATCTTATTCTAATTAGGGCCCCAGTCTTGTGGGTGTACATGATGGTGTGTCCTCTGTGGTGTATTTATATATGTACATAGGAAAGTTATGCCAGATTATTTCCACTGTCTTTCCTATTTCTAGCCCCCTTCCTTCCTTTCATTCCCCTTTGTCTAATTCTCTGAACTATTCTTCTCCTTCCCCCTCCTTATTGTGGGTTAGCTTCCACATATCAGAGAAAACATTCACCATTTGGTTTTTTAGAATTGACTTATTTCACATAGCATGATAGTCTCCAGAGCCATTTACCCTAAAATGTCTTTAAGTCATTCTTCTTTATGGCTGAGTAATATACCATCGTGTGTATATACCACAATTTCTTTATCCATTCATCCATTGATGGGCATCTATGTTGGCTCCATAACTTAGCTATTCTGAATTTTACAGCTATAAACATTGATGTGGCTGTGTCACTATAGTGTGCAGATTTTAAATCCTTTGGATATATACTGAAGAGTAGTATAACTGGGTCAAATGGTGGTTCCATTCCTACTTTTTTGAAGAATCTCCATACTGCTTTCCAGAGTGGATCCACTAAATAATTTGCAGTCCCAACAACAATGTATGAGTGTACCTTTTTCCCTATATCCTCTCCAACATTTATTGTTACTTGTATCTTGATAATTGCCAATATGACTGGATTGAAATGAAATCTCAGTGTAGTTTTAATTTTCATTTCTCTAATTATTAGAGATGGTGAACATTTTTTCATATATTTATTGACTATTCATATGTCTTCTTTTGAGAAGTGTCTGTTTAGTTCTTTCGTCCATTTATTGATTGGGTTATTCGTTGTTTCAGTGTTAAGCTTTTTAGTTCTTTGTATGTCCTGGAAATTAACACCCTGAGGTGCAGATGACAAAGATTTTCTCCCATTCTGTAGGTTCTCTCTTCACCCTCTTGTTTTCTTTGCTATGAAGAAGCTTTTAAGTTTGATGTCATCCCATTTATTGAAGTTTGATTTTACTTCTTGTGCTTTAGTTACACCTGCCACCAGATTGCTGGCTGATTACTCTGGAGAATAATGTTATATATATGGTACTCTGTATTGGGCACTAGATGGGGCACTCAACAGTGGCCATAATAAGGTCAGTCTTGCTGAGTGGAATTCAGTGTTGCTGAACACATGTATTACCTCCATCCCTGATGACCACTTTGTTCATGAGCTTCCTGAGTAGTGACAGGAATGGCTCAGAAAAGAGGCTGACTGCTATCCACAGAACATGTCAGACTGTTCATTTGATCATTAAAATCTTCCTCTACTGAGGTCCCCTTTAATGAGCATTCATATGAGACACCATTATCCTCACACCTTTTTGCCCATTCAATAAGATCTATCCACATACCTCTTCCCCAAATTCCTTTGTCACCAATCATGTTCCCCCCATGTTCTGACCATTCAGATGAACTATTTGCTACAACTGTGAATTGGTATATAATCACACATCTGATCATTTCTCCTTTCAACCGAAGTATACAGCAAGGTTTACTGCCTGAAATTCTGCACTACGGGAAGATTTTCTTACCCACTGTCATTCAGGAATGTCCCAGAGAGGAGCTAAAGTGCTATAACTGCCCACTTTCAGGTAGAGGCCTGCATGTTTGTGCAGAATTCATCTATAAAGCAGGCCCAGGTGTCCTCTTCCTTTGCCACTTGATTGTAGGTTACTTCCTTGGCCATAGGTACAGGTTAGGAGAGAACAGAAGTACAGCTTGAGTGGGGACCACAGGCATTTGAGCCACTTTTTCATGTTACTTACTTGTTCCTTCTGGGCCTGCTCAGGTGTGATCATGTACACACCACTTCCATTTGATGATGGAGTATTCTTGTGCATAACCGACTTTATGGTTGAGTAGGTCAGATAGAACCCAGTTCATGATGGGCAGCTCAGGTTGCATGGTAACTCAGTAGACTTTTGTTAAGCATTCAGTTTCTACTAAGACCCAGCAGCCAACCAAGAGCTGTGTCGGAAAAGGAGAGTAGTTATTTGTGGATGATGATAGGGCCTTGCTCTAAAATCCTGTGATTCACCTATAGATCTTGTCACAGGCTCCAAAAACATCCCTATGTGCCATTGATGTCTCAAGTACTATTGGATCTGTTAGATCTTGTATCCCAAGTTGCCCAGCAGCCTGGACTTTATGTAGAATCTGTTCTTTTCTGGGACCCACCCAAACTAGCAGTTATTTGGGTCACTCTGTAAATGGGCTGGGATAACTTACCCAAATAAGGAATATGTTGCCTCCCAAATCCACATAGGCCCATTAGGCATTGTACTTCTTTGTTGGTTGTAGAATAGGCCAGATATAACTACTTCTCCTTCTTGTTAGAAAGTATATCTTGATATACCACACACCACCAGCTTTATAGAAACTTCACTGAATAAAAGGCCCCTACATTTTCATATTTATTTTCCACACTCTGACACACAAATCTCTTACCAGTAAGTCTGAATCAATTGCTATTTCTTGCTTCCTAGGTCCAACCAGTATATTGTTGTCAATGTAATGGACCAGTGGGATGTCTTGTGGAAGGTAAAATTGATCAAGATCTCTGCAAAGTAAATACAGTTTTTCTTCTACATCCATGGTTCTGCATCCATGGATTCAGTCAACTGTTGATAGAAAACTATGTGAAAAAAATCTGTGTCCATATTGAACATGTACAGCCTTTTCTCTTGTGATCCCCTAGACAATACAGTATAACAACTATTTACATAGCATTTACGTTATAGCAGGCACTATTATAAGTAATCTACAGATGATTTAAAGTATACAGGAGGATGTGTGTTGGTTATATGCAAATACTATATCATGTCATATGAAATACTTAAGCCTCTGTGGATATTGATATCCATGGGGTGGGGGAGAACATGAAATCAGTCTCCCTTGGGAATCAGATGATACCAAGGGATGATTGATGACATGGAGCTGTAGAGTTGATATATCCTTAAGATAGGACAGGGAAGGTATATTGCTTACCTTGCCTTCTGAAAGTAAACTGTCTAGTACTGCCTTCATCAGTTGGTTGTTGCTGCTTGAACCCTGTTACCCAAGGATCCAATTACTTCCATTACACTTCGGTTTTCAAATTGAGTCACTATGTTTTACACTGTGGAGTCTGGCCTACAAGAAGAACAATTGCTGAGCTCTTTAAGGATGCTTGGGCTCACTTCTCAAATTTATTTCTTGAATTACTGGTAGAAGTTCTCTTGATCGTCCCCAAGTGGGTAGGTATTAAATACCAAATCCACTCTAGTATTCCAATATCCCTAAACTTTTGAATCTTTTCCTCCCTGTTAATCTGAGAAAGATCACTCATTTCCAATTTGCTCATGGTGGTTCATAATTTGATCCATGTTTCAGTCAACTAACCAAACAAATTGTTAGAGCCCTTTTTAATTTTCTAAGCTGCAAAAGTAAGGGTAGAATCTCTGCTTAGTAGGCCCATATCAAAAACTCCAACTTGGTCCAACTTTATGTTCCTTCCACCATTTCCCGTTGCCCTTAGTATCCTTTCCCATGCATGTTTCTCAAAATTCTCCTTGTATAAATTGTAAAACTCAAGTAGTTCTTTAGGAGTGTAGCACATCTCCTTATAGGTCACACGTTTTACCTTACCATTGATGGTCTGCTGGAACTTGAGTCTCATAGGTCTAGAAGCAATGGGGTGTTGTGAAGATGAGTTCTGAGGAGAATTAGCTTTGTTCTGCAAGGCAAGTGCCTCAGAAAAGGTTTCCTCAGGCACTGTAGTGTCAGGTCCTTCAGGCAGAGCTAGAAAGTCTAGTACCACTGTGGGTGGAGAGGCTACTACCATTGGGGGTGCAGATACCACTGCCATTGCTGGGCCCTCGATGGATTGAATAATGCTTGGCCACATATATAAACACACACAAATTTAATGCCTTTTCCACATTTAGTTACTAGACTGATTCAAATACTAATCTCTTCCTGAAATACCCTCCCAGACACACCCAGAAATATTGTTTTTCTGATTATCTGGGCATCCCTTAACCAAGTCAATACATAAGATTAACCATCACACCTTTATTCATTCATGCATTCATCCATCCATTCATTTATTTTTATGTCAAGACTTTTCCAGGAACATTTACTATGCTAATGTGTATTGTTAATTTCCAAGAGGATTGCATACTCCAGTATATAGAATTTCCCAGACTTGCTTGACCAAAGAATATTTTTTCATAGAATATGTTATTGTATTTTTTTAGGAGGGGATACTAGGGATTGAACCCAAGTGTGCTTGGCCACTGAGCCACATCCCCAACCCCTTTTTATATTTTATTTAGAAACAGGGTCTCACTAAGTTGCTTAGGTCCTCACTAAGTTGCTGAGGCTGGCTTTGGACGTGCCATCCTCCTGTCTCAGCCTCCTGAGACACTATGATTACAGGTGTGCACAACTGTGCCTGGTGGTACTTTTGTTTTATGACACATATACCATTTTGGAAAAAAAAACAAAGGAATCATCTGATTTCTCTCTTTATCTTTTGAAATTCAATGCATAAGTAAATTCCATCAAAATCTGTTAAAATGTATACTGACTTTTTTTTTTTTTACAATATTGGAGATTAGACCAGGGGCCTCACGCATAGTAGGCAACCTGCTCTACTACTGAACCACATTCCCAGCCCCTCAATATCGTTCTTTATCACTACTGGTCAGTATTCTAAACCCAGCCTCATTACAGGGCTATTTTCTTTCTCTAGATTTCTCTTTGTTCAGGTAGCTTTATGGCCAATCTTCCTCACCAACTTCAGAGTTTTACTCAAATGTCACCTTCTCAATCAATGTAATGTTGAATGGTTTCCTAATCTACATCTTCTTTTCCTCTTTCCCTTTCTATCTCTTCTCTTCTTTATTTTTGAATATATCACATCTCTCTGACCCTTTGATTTGCCTATTTATCTCATTATTGTCTTCCTCCTCCCACAAGAATGTACATTCCATGCAAGGTAGGGAAGGGCTTAGCCTCCTCTTACGTATTTTCAGCATCTAAGAGTGTATCAGGACACAACTGGTACTGAGGAAATGTTTGTTGAATAAGTTAATCAGGTAGCTGACTCTAGAAATGCTAACAGTAAGGGGACACACGCCATATAGTATCTTGCAAGGAGCATTGACTCTGTGGTTAACCAGACCTGAGTTTCTTTACTGGTTCTGCCACTTATTTGCTGTAAGAACTTGAACAAGTTATCTAATAGCTCTGTACCGATTAAAAAATGGAAATAGTGATACATATCCCTTAGATTTATTTGAATTCTTCAGCAGTATATTAAATTACATATACTGTATAACGAGGATGATATTAAATGATATAAAGGTATTTAAAGTACTTAGTGCATATCTAGCATAGTTCCTAGCATAATGATCAGTATAATTCCTATAAAATTACTATGCTGAATAATTTTAATGACTTTTTCTTCTTCTTCTCTATCTACCCTTTAGTCGTGGGGGTGAATTTTCACTGAGCTAGAATATTTGTTCTGTCTTAGGATCAGCAGCACATAATTATGAAGTTTTGTTAGTGTGAGATCTGCGAATATGGGAGAGATTTTTTTCCCCTTTGTATGAATCAACTGGGCCTTAATCAGTTAGGTCATGCCAAGCACTGCCTATTAGTCTATGCAACTACCAATCTCACATGGATAGTTGCTACCTGGGAGAATTAGAAACACTCGTTTCAGAGAAAATGGGGACCAATGGGTAAGATGTTATATATAAACTCCTCCTTTAGAATTGCAATCAAAATCACATTCTGAGCTCTGTCAGATGATCAGTTTCGTAACTTTATAGTCACACTTCATTTTTGATTCAGATGTGTAGCAGTTTGGTCACTCACCCCATTTATAAGATCTGACTCTGAATGATTTAACTGTTTTAACAAAACAAATCTTCCACTCAGAGGACCAGGGTTTGTCATCGGTGGGGATATTCAAAACAACCAACCATCTCAGGCTCTGAAACTGATCTCATTGAGTAATACCATAAATGTTTGTGCAGTAGCATCATGGTTTAAATAAGTATGTGACCACTTTGAGGAACAATGCTCATTTGTCTGTCTCAGTTCTCTTAGATTTGTAGAAAAATTGGTCTCAAGAGGAATACTCACACCTTGGATACACTGTCATATCATAATACTGTCAAAATCTATCTTTTCTTCCTGAGGCCCGTCTGACTTTCATCCTCATTCTAGCTTCATTTATATGACCAAAGCACTGGAATGAAGACCAATAGATAAAGCATTTTCAGCCATTTTGATGGATTTAGATCAACTGTTCAATCACTATGATTTTAATTCCCAAATTTAAAGGTAACTTTTTAATTGATTGTACAGTGCAGAAAGGTGGCTAGTATTGCATTTAAACATAAAATGTCATCTTAATATAACTACTGTTTTTCCCATAAGTGTATCGGTAATTTCCCAATCCTTTCTCTCTATTCATTCCACCCTATTTTTCATTGTTATGCACATTCTATTTCTGCTTTTGCTTATTATTTTCAGAAGCATCTTGTATATTGAGTGGTAATCAGGAAATGGGGTTCAAGTAAAGACATCTTTACTCTGAGGAACAGTACTGGAAACAGGAAAGAAGAGATATTTTGACCATTTTTCCTATTCTTTTTATTTGGCAGGTCTTAATTTCTTGATAACTCTAGTCTTTTTGTGCTAAGTGAAAAGTTAGAAACAGCTATCTTTTTTGCTCCAGAAACACAACTCTTTGCTCCTATTCACATCTTCCTAACTTCTTTTGCTCCCAAGATCTCTTTTTTGGATAATGTAAGCAGAGACTGGTTGAAGCTGAAGAAGCTTAATCTAATGGGTTCCTTGCTTGAATTGGCCCTTAAAGACAATGTACTTACGTCTATACTTGTCATTTTATATTGGGCCTTAAAAAGTCCTGAATCTGTGCCGGATGTCCTCATGCCTTCTGTTTCTTCTACTCCCTCTTGAAGAGTTGCTCTAATCATTGCAATGCTTCTGTTGTCATGCTTTCTGTCCTTGACCTATGTTCAAGACAGAGTAGAGGTCAATCGTTCAGTGGCATATGGGTTCTCTCAATGGCTTCTCTTACTCTATTCTACAGAATTAATCCTAGAGAATAGAAAAGTCTTTAGGACACAATGATGGCTGTGGTCCCAAGAAAACATAGGAGTCAGATAGACTTGGATTCTACTAAGGCATTTGCCATTTAGACATTAGTTAACATTTGGGAGCCTTAATTTCCTTACTTGCAAAATGGAAATAATAATATTTACTTTTCAGATTTGCTCTGAGGATTAAACCAGAAAATCTAGGTGAAAGCATCTTACTCAAGTGCTTGGCACTTACTCTGTACCAACACTTAAACTCCATTTCCTTTTCCTTTAGCTGCCATAGCAGGGTACAGCAGAGAAAACTGGCTCCTTCAGGGAGAATGTTTTCTATCTGCAGTTTTGGAGAACCTTCTCTGACCTACAAAAACTACAGAAATGCATGTTGTTAGCCTAAAAAGGCAAGTGATTCCCCAGACAGGCACAGAAGGATGGAACTGCAGCTTTATTTAAGAGAGTAGCAGCGGACAGCAAGGGTAGCAGCAGCAGTGTCCCTGTAAGCCACCCATCTTCAAGCTCTAGTCTGTTCAGCTCTGATAAGAGAATGTATGTCCTCCCTTGTACTCCACTTATGAAGTTTGTTTCCTCTCTTTATGTATTCCCTGATATGTTTAGGGAATGAACATTTGCTCTTAAAAGGGGAGAATGATTCTTTCATGGCAGGAGTGGGGGAGGGGAGTGGAGCACAAAATTTCATTTATTAAATAGACAATTTTCAGACGTGTCCCTTAAATAATACTTAACTAAAGGCAGAAGAGGCCCAAGGATGCTACAGTGAGCTGTTAAGTTGGAACACCTGGGTTCTTTCTTTTTTAAGCCTTTTTTCCCAGAGTATTTCTTCATTTTGAAAAATAACATCATTTGTCAGCATAATTTGAACACTGGGATCTTGAAAGATTATATAATTTCTTGGCTAAAAAATTAAGGAAATTAAACACTTCATTTTTCCAGGTAGGCATTTTACCCTAGGCAATAGAGGAAATTTATTATTAACACTACCTGGAAGACATATTGTGCCTGTGATCTTGTTGGAAATGTTTAATCCACTTATGTGGATGTTTGTCTGTTATACATTTTTACCTGTGTGGAAATACAATGCAAAAAACAGACTAGAAGTTAGAAGACCCTATATTCTACTCTGAGGTCTTTATCAATCAACTATGGGGCTTCCAGATTGGTCATTTCATTTCCTATTGCAAATGATGCATTCGCAAAGCATGAAGTTAGCTCCTGTCCCTAGATTGTGTTGTGATCACAAATGAGATAACATATGTACTAATGATGTGATTTCAGTGGAAGATAGGCCAACTGGTATTAGTAACAACAACTTTGCACATTAACATAGTGATTTCTAGCATAAGGAAGATTGACACTCTTGATATTTGAGAGAAAACATACATAATTGCTGGTTAGCATGAACTTAAAATAATATTTTGAATCAAGTTAGGTCACCACTTATCTGGACTTTATTAATATAGCTCTTAGTAGACATAACTTCACAGAATGATAAGTTAATATTATGCTAGCTTTTATTGAGTGTCTATATAAAAATAGCCAGTAGAAAATTCTTCTCTAAGAACACTGCCTTTAGGTTGAATGTTTCTTATATCAAGAGCTATAACAAAATTTTCTAATAGTTTGCTTTCAGGCAAAGGTAAAAGATAACAAGTCTGTATCCAAATGAATTGGTATTTTTTAATCAAATAATGCTTCATAATTCATCTTGTTTCCAGTTTTACCTTTACTATCAGAAAGCTTGTAGTTAAATGTAGGATAGCTGTAGTAATTGCCCTTAGCCTAGTTCTTTTATTAAAGTCTTTTTTGTATAGGTTCCATGCCTGGAAATATATATGTTTGTTTGTTTATTTATTTATTTATTTATTTATTTTTGTGGTACTTGGAATTGAAACCAGGGGCACTTTACCACTGACCTATATCGGTAGTCCTTTTTATTTTTGATTTTGAGATAGGGTCTCACTATATTGTAGAACCTGGCCTTGAAATTGTGATCCTCCTGCCTCAGCCTCCTGAGTTGCAGGGATTATAGGCATGCACTACCACACCTGACTGAATTTTTCCTTCCTTAAGTTGTTTTTCTCAGATACTTTGTCACAGTGACAAAAACTAAAATATTGTTCATTATATAAAAGCATTGGAATATATTACCTTGTTCCTAAGAAAGTCATAACAGAAACTTTGGTAGACTCCTGAAGACACTCATGATTTTAAAAGAAGTATTGGTGGGCTGCGAGGGCACTGGTTTTTAAAATTCACTCTATAAATCTTTTACTTTCTTATTTAGATGCAGAACAGTGAGGAGAAAGATGGAAGAGAATGTCTAATGAAGACTTGTTATAGCCTGCTGTTCAAGTCAGTCTTGGATTTGATTTCTGAAATAATGGAATCTCTTGCTAAATAGAAAAGGGTTATCCCAATGGGAGGATATCTGGTTTCTAACAGAGGGACTCCTTTAGACCTAAGAAATGAAATGCCCCTGAATAATCAGTCACCTGAGGCATCTGTAAAAAGACTTGACGAACCATTTACCAAGGCCAGGACCAGAGGAGGAGTCCTTCTGAAAGAATGGACATTTTTTTTAAGCTGTCTGAGGTCACCCTCCCAGTTATCTTAACTCCCTAAGGTCACCCTCCCAGTCATCTCAACTCCCTAAGGTCACCCTCCCAGGAATGGGAACAAAGCCCTTAAAGCTGTTCCAAGAAACAGCCCCAAACAGAGAATAAAAGGGTAAATTGAGCCAGATAGCCAGATAGTGATCAAACAGAATGATTACCAGAAACTATTGACCAGAATCTACGCCCTGTTGTAAAACATTGTGAAACATGTTGTGAAAGAATGGACATTTTTTTAAGCTGTCTGAGGTTACCCTCCCAGTTATCTTAACTCCCTAAGGTCACCCTCCCAGTCATCTCAACTCCCTAAGGTCACCCTCCCAGGAATGGAAACAAAGCCCTTAAAGCTGTTCCAAGAAACAGCCCCAAACAGAGAATAAAAGGATAAATTGAGCCAGATAGCCAGATAGTGATCAAACAGAATGATTACCAGAAACTATTGACCAGAATCTACAGCCTGTTGTAAAACATTGTGAAACATGTTGTCAGCAAACCCAGACCCCCTTTGAAATTTCCTGGCAGCTTTGTCCCCCTTTTCCCTTTCATGTGCGACCCCTCCCGATGTGTGGTTTCTGCCTTTATAAACCTACAAGATTTTCTGCTAGGGACTCGACTCCTGGAGTTGGGTCCCAGCGCGCTGGAATAAACACCTCTTGTGGTTTGCATCAAGTGACGCCTCCTGCGGTTGATTGGGGTTGCCATCCATCCATGGGACAGAGTTGGGGTTTCCTTTTTGGGGGGCCTTACATTTGGGGGCTCGTCCGGGATAAGATGGCCCCCCCTCATCCGCGGAGTCGACCTTGGAGGTAAGAAGGGGTACCCCGAAGTTGTCTGTCTTTGTCTTGTGTTTTGCTAGTTGGTCTGGTTCTGTGAGCGCGCTTTCGGTTTCGGTGGCAGCCGTTCGGTGACTCGTGAGAGTGGCCGAACAGTGGCCGGCAGACGTGCCTGGGGGGCCACAGGTTGCAGCCCTGGGGGACGCCCTAAGGGTGGAGGAGAGCCAGGGACGCCTGGTAGTCTCCATCGGTAAGGGCGCTGATGGGGTTCAATTGGTGGATCAGAGATTGGCGCCCGTCTGTATCTGGTTCTGTTGTGTGTTTGTGGCAGACAAGGTGGAGGAAGGGTTGGAACAACTGGGGGGTTCTCGGACCGGGCTACTCTCGGGTGGACCCCAAAGGTTCCTTCTCTGGACTCCCCCTCCCGACAGCCCTGAAGGGTAACTTAGCAAAGTAGCTTCAGTCTCAAAAGTAATGAAAAATAAGATCTCATAATTTTAACATCCAACCTGTCTGATGAGATGGCTAAAATGCCTTAGACACAGAGTTTCTGTTAAAACCTGTTAGATCCTTCCAGATCTCAGTCCAGGCTTGCATTGAAATATAAATAAAAGAAGCCTAAAGGCTCAGTAGGAGACCGGTCTCAAACCCAGGGAAAGAAAAGGTAAAAAGAGTCTTTAAAACTCCAGCAAAGTAAATTTTATGGTACTTTACTAAAGTAATTAACGGCCGTATGATTTTTTTCCAGGACTCTTGGTTTTTTTTAATTATATGTTTTTTTGAGCTCATGATTTTTTTGACCAGTTCTATTTTTTATTCAACTAGAGTTTTTGAACATCTGTTACACTGCAATGGAGATTCACCTATGAAGTTACAAGGGCTTGATTTTGTGTTATTTGTATGTTGTGCTGTCTGATGTCATGTTTTGTCTGTATCAAAACTGAGCGCTCCTAAAATTAAGATTTAAAAATGGATCCAGATACTTTTAATTCACGTGATTTAAAAAGGTTCAAATTGGGTAAACTAATAAGAGTAAAATGTCTTTGAAAATAACTTGCAAGTCTCTAGGTGGTCAAGCTAATAAAATATTGATGTTAATAAAATGTCTAATATCAATTGTTTCTAGGACTTTTCTTCAACAGGGAAGAGACAGCAAATACTGTTCAGGACACTTGTCTGATATCTTGGTTTTTACAGAATAAGTGAATTAGAGTTAACATGTATGGGATTACTCTAATGTGTTTGTAGAGACATCTGATTAATTTACAAAGTTAAAATGCTAATTGTTAAATAACATCGAGTACTTTTAACTCCTTGAATTCCATGGGGTATCATACTTAAACATTATTGGTGTTTTCATAGGTTGGTAAATAAAAGGGTTTAAACTTGCTTTGTGTCATCACTAAACTAAAAACAAGGTTACTAAGAGTATGTCCTAACAAGTGCAATTCTATATACAAAGGGTCCCAAAAGTTTCAACTGTGTTTCAATTAGAGTACTATAAACAACAGAATATTTAATCTTATTAAAATAGAGTAATTTATCTAAATTCAGAAATTTCATAAGAGTTGTTTCAGAATGTGAACAAAAAGGGGTCAACGAGTAGGAAAGAGAAAATAAAAGGTTCTGGGTATGGAAATATATTTAGTAAAAGGAAAAAGGAAATGTTTCTGGGTAAGAAAGTGCTTGTGTGATGAAATACATGAGGGTCTAAGTAAGTGCTAAGAAAGTCTATGTAAGTAAAGGGCAAGTTTCAACAAGTTTGTGTGTAACTAAGTTGGTTATATGTATGTGAGACAGCTAAAACTATTGAAGGTTTTTCCTAAGGTGAAATACTAACGTTCTGATATAAACCAAAGTTTAATCTATATGGTAGAATGACATGGTAAAATGACAAGGATTTGAAACACTAATTTACTCTTAACTTTGTGTCTATTAAGTTTTATTCTTTAGAACAATTAGTCTTAAAAATTGGGGTGTATACAATTATGATTAAACAACTATTATAGAGTATTGTACTTTGTTACAGAGTATACATTTCTCTTTAAAAACTCAATTTGGTAAGATAAAAGTGTCAAGGTATTTGTGAAATGGTCACTATTTGTATATTAAATGTGTTCATATTTTTCAGGACCACAAGTTTTTAAAGCAAGGAATTTATTAAGCTCTGCTATCCTCCAGATTAAACTTGTCTGTAATGGTAATCTTAAACTTATAAAGAGTAAATTTTATTGGGGATTTATTTCTATCATTTAATGTTCTATTATAGGACCTGCTATCAATAGGGTATGTGTAAAATTTGTTACTTTTTACACTGAGATAAAGAATTTCAAGTGTAAATGTATTTCTAAACATTAGAGTCTGATTTGTTTAAAGGTTAATATTGTGAAATATGAAAGAAACATGAAAACATTTTGCCACTTAATCACACAAAAGGAAAGTTAAAAGCTCTCTCAGCCTTTCTTTGATTCATGCTTTAGATACTATGTTAAATTGTGTTAATTATAAAGTTTATATAGACTCAGGAAACAGTATATGTAAACTACTTAATGGTATTTAAGGAAAAGAAGCAAAGATCAACATCAGAATTAGAACACTTAAGATCTGTAAAGAGCCACGCCTTACCTGAGATAAGGCTCTGCCTCCCACCTCACTGTGTGTAGAATAGCTCCAAAATAAGCCAGACTTCAGCTTATTTAAAGTTATAGTCAAAAGATTGGTTCTTGTTGTAAAAGTACTGTGATCTCAAATAGGGGATATAATGTGGTTCTCAGTCAAAATTCAAGATAGCTATTATACAAGCTGAATATATTTTTACTCTTGCTAATTTCATTTTGTAAAACTGTTACCTGTTAATGTTTTGCAGAAGTAGCTGCTCCAAGAACAAACAACCTAGGTAACTTGTGATAATAAGCCATCACCTATAGAATAGATAGTGGTAACTTCCAGTACTAATGCAGACTCCAGTTAGATAAAAGGGTAAATAACTGTAAAGTTATGGACATTAAAGTTAAAGCCCATTACTCTTAATTTATGACTGGTGAGACTGGCTTGCTGGATAATTAAGATCAAACTTAGAAATTGGAGTTAAATACAGAGGTCAAGAAAAGTCCATATTTGGGTCTTGCCCTCAACATTAGCCTGAACCCAGGGAATAAGAGAACTTCTCTAAGGAGCGTTGCAACTCTGGGTCACACAACCTCCTGATCAAGGAGATTGTTGACTAGAGGATGAAAAATCATCCAGTGCATCTGCTGCAGAGGAGGGTCATGGAAAAGGGGAAACATCCCTTGATGTTTCTAAAGGAAGTCACCCCATCAAGAGACCCTGCCTAACCAAAGTCACTGGTGGAGCTAAGGAGCCGCTCTTAAGTTCTGTACGAGTGACCCCTGTGGGACTCAGCTGACTCTTTAACAAGACAGGAACCAGGTCAATTTGACCAGCTTGATCTTAGACACCCAGCAAAACAGTTAAAACCAAAGTATAGCCATTCTTGGGCATTTAAAGGAAATAATAGTTAAATGTAACTTTAGATGTAGCCTGATAACTATCAGAGAAACTGCCAGAGTCAGAAGTTTTTAGTCAGTTTAAGGCCTGCAGACCTTCCTAAGCTACACAGGTAGACTTAATCTATGTTTGCCAGTATGATTATCTATTTCTAAGTAACAGAAGTATAGAGATCTCTACTAAACACAGGTTATACCAATAAAGGGATATTTTACAAAATCAGATGACATTAAGTAGCTTAACTATATTTTTTGGGGACATCTATGGCAATGTTAAAGTCCCCAAATAAAGGCCTTGTTCTCTCCAGCCTTTGCTAGGCCTAGTTATGGGAACAATTTCTCAGTTCTTCCACCTCCTGGTGAGAGATTAACTTCTGTCATTTTCATGATACTCAGTGGCATATTTCAGATGCTGCAACATTTACTTTGTGCTAATCTCATTTCAGTACTCATGTCTTTTTGTTCTTCTATCATAGAAGCAGCCACCCCCAGACGACTTTACAACCTGCTCTTCTCCAACCAGGCTTCTTCCTGGGACCCCTCGATTGACCCGATTTTTTAAAAAGAAGGAACTCCAAACTGCTTGCCCCTCGCTGCCCCCATTCAGCTTCGAAGCAGCCAGAATGACCGACGCCCCTTTTCATTTTCTTAACAAGCAGTTATGGGTTCCTAAAGCTAAAGGGGGGAATGAAGCCAGAATTGGGAATAGGTAGTTAGTGTAGAAATAGGGGATCGGGTCAAATCGAGGAAATGAAACCATGAGGTCATTTGCCTCTGCAAGTTGGAGACTGCCCCTGGAAGAATGGAATGTCAAGGATCTCCGGAGGCCATTGATTACCAAATTTACCTGCCTTTATCAAGGACTGTTTATCAAGGACTGCAAACAAGGGGCTGCTAATTGGTTGCCCGCCCCCTCGGCTCTTGCCTGCCTGAAATCGCCTAGTCACCTTCATCAGGGAAAGAATAAGTGCTGTACAGGTACTAATGCTTAGGCAACAATACCAGTCCCTCCGCCAAGGAAATAGCTTTGGAGAAGAGTATATAGAGACAGAAGTTCCATGATTAGAACTTACCAGAAAAGAAAATGGGGAAATGAAAGAATGGACATTTTTTTAAGCTGTCTGAGGTTACCCTCCCAGTTATCTTAACTCCCTAAGGTCACCCTCCCAGTCATCTCAACTCCCTAAGGTCACCCTCCCAGGAATGGAAACAAAGCCCTTAAAGCTGTTCCAAGAAACAGCCCCAAACAGAGAATAAAAGGATAAATTGAGCCAGATAGCCAGATAGTGATCAAACAGAATGATTACCAGAAACTATTGACCAGAATCTACAGCCTGTTGTAAAACATTGTGAAACATGTTGTCAGCAAACCCAGACCCCCTTTGAAATTTCCTGGCAGCTTTGTCCCCCTTTTCCCTTTCATGTGCGACCCCTCCCGATGTGTGGTTTCTGCCTTTATAAACCTACAAGATTTTCTGCTAGGGACTCGACTCCTGGAGTTGGGTCCCAGCGCGCTGGAATAAACACCTCTTGTGGTTTGCATCAAGTGACGCCTCCTGCGGTTGATTGGGGTTGCCATCCATCCATGGGACAGAGTTGGGGTTTCCTTTTTGGGGGGCCTTACAGTTGTATGTTATCAGCAAACCCAGACCCCCTTTGAAATTTCCTGGCAGCTTTGTTCCCCCTTTCCCCCTTTCATGTGTGACCCCTCCCGATGTGTGGTTTCTGCTTTTATAAACCTACAAGATTTTCTGCTAGGGACTCGACTCGTCAAGTTGGGTCCCAGCGCGCTGGAATAAACACCTCTTGCGGTTTGCACCAAGTGACGCCTCCTGCGGTTGATTGGGGTTGCCGTCCATCCATGGGACAGAGTTGGGGTTTCCTTTTTGGGGGCCTTACACTTCTATTACAGTTACTACAAGATGAAAGAAATGCAGGTGCCCATGTCCTTTTGAATTCTCACATATCTGGGATTATCATTAAAGAAAACCCATGCTGGGGGTGGTGCACAGGCCTGAAATCCCAGCAATTTAGGAGGATGACAAGTTCAAAACCAGCCTCAGTAACTTAGGAAGGCCCTAAGCAACTTAGTGAGACCTTGTCTCAAAATAGAAAATAAAAAGGGCTGGGGATGTGACTCAGTAGTTAAGTACCCCTGGATTCAATCCCTGGTACAAAAAAGAAAAGAAAATAGAAAACCCTAGCTGGTCATGCCAAATGGGGAATACTCACTCACCTTCCAAGAGTAGAACAGTTTCCCTTCTTGAAACAAACTGCCAGGGCTAGGAAACTAGACAGTACTTTTGAGAAAGAAAATGATATGAGAGGGGATTCTGGTTGGGGAAATGTGTATTCTGATTGTTCATGAGGCTGAAATCCCCAGAGTGAAGGGGAAATGAGGGCCAGTGTTTGAAAGGGGGGAAAAATTGACATTCTATAGGGAACAATTCAGAACAGGGACCAAGTTTCTACTTTGTTCTTTTATATCAAGGATTGAACCCAAGAGCTTTTAACCACTGAGCCACATCCCCAGCCTTTTTTATTTTTATTTTCATTTTTTAAATTTTGAAACCATCTCACTAAGTTGCTTAGGGCCTTGCTAAGTTGCAGAGGCTGGTTTTGAATTTACAATCCTCCTCCCTCAGCCTCCCAAGTTGCTGGGATTACAGGTGTGCACCACCGCACTTGGTTTTAAGTGTCCACTTTTTTAAGGTAAAGGTTGTATGTGTGTATCTGTGTACAGGCAGAAACAGATGAGAAGTTGGCTTTTTTCATCAAGTGCAAATATTTACTAGGGAGAATGAGGAATTTAGATGATATTTTGTAATATTAACAAGAAGAGTTTATTCCTCCTCAAGCTTTCTTATCCTTGGGACCTTCCTTGTCACCACCAACTGCTAGAAAGCTATTATAGCCATAAAACACACAGTGTAAATGACAACACAAAGGGCAGGAGTGAGACTTTCTGCTTCTCAGAGTAGGGAAGAGTTCATTGAGGTGGAAGGGAAAGCAAAGAACAATTTTAGATGGAAAGTTAGACTCACTCATTAGATATTCATGTAGGTGTAGAGGTACATCCAGTTCGTGAAGGTCACAGTATTTAGCATTGCATTTGAAATTATTAATAAAACAATCTAGACCTATTTCCCATGAATCTTCAACTTCCTGTTATTTATTAACTCTGTTTTTGTTGTTGTTGTTTGGTACTAGAGATTGAACCCAGGAGCATTTAACCACTGAGCTATACCCCCAACCCTTTTTATTTTTTATTTGGAGACAGGGTCTCACAAAGTTGCTTAGGGCCTTTCTAAGTCACTGAGGCTGGCCTTGAACTTGCAATCCTCCTTACTCTGCACCCTGAATTACTGGGATTAGAGGTGTGCACCATTGTGCCCACCTTTGCTAAGTCTTAATAAAAAGGAAAATTATAGGAGCTACTTCACCCAGATGTTGCTAGACATTAGAAGAAATGAACAGGAAAGAATGTAAAGTTTTAATGAAATTAAATAGGATTTTCTTTAGTATTTACAATTTATATTAGATTCTATGGGAGAGAATAAATATATAGAAAGTCTATTTTAATGGAACTTATGATTTTATTTAGAATACAAAATAGAATGTGTATATGTGTAAAATTAATAAAACATGAGTGTATATATTATAGAGGCAGCATGACTCAAATAAAGTTCTAAGTTCTCTAGGAGGTCAAAGTGAGAATAGATCAATATTGATGTGGATAAATGGAAATGGCATCACAGTACATGGTTTTGAATCAAATGCATCTTGTTTTAATCTTGGCTTTACTACTTACTATTTGTGTGAGTTTAGGCAGGTTATGCAACCTCTTTGAATAAGACTTTTGTCATTTGTAAATGAGGATGAAAATAGTGTCTATTTCATTGGATTGTTGTAAGGTTTTAATAAGATTATGCATGCTAATCCTGAAGCACAGTGGTTGGCACATGGTAAATGTTTTTTAAATATATATGTTAAAGAGGAGACAGGTAATGAGAACATTTGAACGATTTTGATGGATTAAAAAAAAAGGATGGAAGATGTCATCCCAATCCCATATATTATGGTTTAGATATGAAGTATCAGCCAAAAGCTCATGTGTGAGACAAAACAAGAAGGTTTAGAGGTGAAATGATCAGGTTTTGAAAGCCTTAACCTAATCAGTATATTAATCTCCTGATAGGAATTAACTGGGTGGTAGCTATAAACAGGTAGAGTGTGACTGGAGAAGCTGGGTCTCTGTGGGTGTGCCTTTGGAGTATATATTTTGTCAGTGGTGAGGGGAATCTCTCTTTGCTTCCTGGTGCCATGTCCCCAGCTACTTTTCATTGCCACATACTTACACCATGATGTTCTGCTTCACCTCAGGCCCTGAGGAATGGAGTTAGGCATTTATGAACTGAGATCTCTGAAACCATAAGCCTCCAAATAAACTTTTCCTCCTGTAATTGTTCTTGTCAGTCTTTTTGGTCACATCAGTGAAAAAGCTAACTAAAACACTATATCAAGCTAAAAGATGAGCTGTTATCTTAGAAGTAGGAATGACTTGTTTGTGGAGCAATTAAATGAATATAGGAGAACTAGAACATTCTCTGAGGAGAATCAGATTTTAAAAGTACATTAGGGATGTGAAACACTTTTTCATGTATCTGTTGATTGCTTGTATATCTTCTTCTGTGTAGTGTCTGTTCATTTCCTTAGCCCATTTGTTGATTGGATTATTTTTATTCTTGGTGTAGAGTTTTTTGAGTTCTTTATGAATTCTGGAGATTAGTGCTCTGTCTGAAGTGCAAATGGCAAAGATTTTCTCCCACTCTGTAGGCTCTCTCTTCACATTGCTAATAGTTTCCTTTGCTGAGAAAAAGCTTTTTAGTTTGAATCTATCCCCCAAATGTTCAACATCTCTAGTAATAAGAGAAATGCAAATCAAAACTACCCTAGGATTCCATCTCACCCAAATTAGAATGGCTATTGTCAAGAATACAAGCAACAATAGGTTTTGCGAGGATGTGGGGAAAAAGGTACACTCATACATTCCTGGTGGGATTGCAAATTGGTGCAGCCATTCTGGAAAGCGGTGTGGAGATTCCTTAGAAAACTTGGAATGGAACCACCATTTGACCCAGCTATCCCACTCCTTGGCCTATACCCAAAGGACTTAAAATCAGGATACTACAGTGATACAACCATATCAATGTTCATAGCTGCTCAATTCACAATAGCCAGATTGTGGAACCAACCTAGATACCCTTCAATTGATGAATAATAGATAAAGAAACTGTGGCGTATATACACAATGGAATATTACTCAGCCATAACGAAGAATAAAATTATGGCATTTGCAGGTAAATGGATGCAGTTGGAGAATATCATGCAAAGTGAGATAAGCCAAGCCCAAAAAACCAAAGGCCAAATGATCTCTCTGATAAGCAGATGATGATACATAACGGGGTGTGGGAGGGAGGCAAGAATGGAGGAAGGATGTATTGTATACAGGAAAAAGAAGGGTTGGAGGGGGTGGGGGGAAAGAAAAATAACAGAATGAGACAAACATCATTGCCCTATGTACATGTATGATTACACAAATGGTACGACTCTACTTCACGTACAACCAGAGAAACAATAGCTGTACCCCATTTGTGTACAGTGAATCAAAATAAATAAATTTTAAAATTTATAAAAAGTTTTTTAAAAAAGTACATTAGGATGGTTGTACTCACAGTAATTCCCTGAGATTTTGGGGGGAAATTTTCAGGAAAAACCATATGAGTATCAAATTAATTCAGTTCAGCATATATTGACAGGATTAAGTTTATAGACTTAATATATAGGTACCATGTATTCCTGAAGAGTCTTAGAAAATGCAGTGTTCTAATTAGCACCCCCCCCCGACTAATCAAGGTGCTCAGGTATATCTTTAGGTTGAATTTGTGTTTAAGGAAAACTGAACTATAATTAACTATATTGTTTCTACAGTGAAGGGATGGATTTGAATGGGGTTCCCCCAAAATACTAGAAGAATTGTGAGAAGTCATCAAAAGTTTAAGAGCAGAAGCATAACAGCCAGATAACTGTTTTGGAAGTAAAGCTCTGATTAGTGGGAAGGATGAACTGGAAGAGTTAAATATTGGAGCCAGGGAGGGAAATTTGAAGGCAATGATTTTTAATAATTGCAAATACCTTTTGACATGTAATTTCTTCTGAAAATACTGTAAAATACAACTTAGCAAGTTAATGACCAATTTAAAATCTTAGTGATTTTATAAATAAAGGTCTAAGAAATTTGTGAAATTTCATTTTTATGGATAAGGACTACCAACTTATGTTTTATTTATGTTTGGAAGATAAAATGTGTATATTCAGTTGATAAATATTATTAAAACCAATATCCATGTACCCATCCAATTATTTAGTTTAATACCTAGTTTAATACCCCTTCTCTACCCCTGCTATAGTTGTAGGTCTTTCCTGGAAGTTATACACTACCCTGACTAATCAAAATCCTCTTAATTATGACTATTACTGATGTTTTTGTAAAAACTACTTTTTTTCTTACTTCAATGCTCTATAATAATGGAATCATACTCTTTCATTATTTGCTTCATTAGCTTGATATGATTTATAGATTCATCCATGTTAATATATATAGCTGTACTTCATTCCTTTTTATAGCTGTGTACTATTCCATTATAAAACAACTCCCTAACTTAATTAGCTACTGTAATATGGTTAGACATTTGATCATTTCAAATATTTTTCCTATAATGTTAGTAATTCCATACCAGCCTCAGTTTAGATGCCTTATTTCTGATCTGTCAGAACCCTTCCCCACTTCTGTGCTTCCCTAGTAATTATCCATACTATGTTTGTGGTCACAAAGCCCAGGAGCTATCTTTACCACAGACTAAGGTGTGCATGTGCAATGCTCACTGGCAAGAACAGAGTAGCATGCCATCCATCAATCATACTAAACCATAAGGACTCTTGCCTCCACACTGATTACTTGGAAGAACCAGGTGACACAAGATGGAGATGGAGGAATCCAAGTCCCTGTAGAGCAGTCTTTGACATGGATGACATGGAGAGAGAAAGGAAGTAGCAGATATATTAATCTCTTTATCCTTCCATTCTCCAACAGATGGTTTAAAGATGAAGTATTTTCATATAGCTTCCTTGAAGACATCACATGAGATTGAGCAATCTGTTGCTGAGAGAAAGTGTGTTCAGCTCATGAATGTGTTTGCTGTCCCACTTTTCTATCTCACTTTGGGGTTTTTTTTTTTTTTTTCTTTTTACTGAGGATTGAACCCATGGGTACTTTACCACTAAGCTACATTCCCAGCCCTTTTAAAATTTTTTTTATTTTGAGGCAGAATCTTGCTAAGTTGCTGAGACTGGTCTTAAACTTGTGATCTTTCTGTCTCTGCCTCCTGAGTTCCTGGGATTGCAGGCATGTGCCACCGTTCCTGGCTCATTTCACATTTTTAAAAAACTTTTTTATGACATATTTTGTATATTTCCCTTTACTTTTTTCCTCATTTCTGCTTACCTATGATTAGATTCCTCAATATAGCCTAACCATTTGAACTTTTGCCTCAGGCTCTATTTTCCAGGAAACCTGGTCTCAGAGGGCTGCAATGGGCATTCTTAAATTATTATTTTTTTGGTGTACATGTACAAAGAGTATCTCTAGAATATGTACCTAGGAGTGGAATTACTGAACTCTAGTCTTATATTGTAGGGAACATTCCTCAAGCTTATTTGACAGCCATTGCTGACACCATGATCTAAATAAACCAAACAGTCTGGATGGAGAAATTGAGGAAATGGTGAAGACTCACCATGGAATGAAGGTCTTTGCAGTTGCTGAGGCTGAGTTATGAGCTGAGGGGAAGCCTCGCTCATCAAGCATCCCAGCAAGCTGTGATGTGAGCTACCTGCACTGCCTTGCCTCAAGCTGTGTGTAGGAGCTTACAGTTCCCCCAGTCCTTTGCCTCAGACCTGTTACTGGGCAGAATCACTTACGGATACTTGGTTTGTTTACATTAGTATGATGTATAGTTCACCTATAGGTTGATTCTGTTATGCTTTAACAAGCATCTTAACCTAATTGGATAATGTGCCTATATATGTCTTGTACAATCCTAAGTAAAATTAGGTCTGTGCCTTCAGAGTCTGGTCTCCAATGTCTATGTTTACTGGGAGGCATCGTCATCATTCACTCTCAGCAGACCCCCGTTCCAAATACCCACATTGTATGGTCTGATTCACTAAGCAATGCCACATTGTTTTCCAAACTAATTTTTACCCATGTGTACTTTCATGAGCAGCATACAAGGATTCCTTGCCTTACAACCTCTCCCAAACTCGATGTTGTTTTAATATTTTTAAGTTTAAACTTATTTTTGTTTTAATTTTTTTATTCTTTCCATCTTCTTATCATCCTCAACTGCTATAGTTTATAAGAATACAGTTGATTTTTTCCAGTCATCTTTTTTTAGAATTTCACCATTAATGACAAATGAAGCCAAAGATCACCATATTATGAGGAAGCCTCTAACATGAGTAATGGAGAATCATACAAAAGAAGCGACTTGGAAGAAACACACTGGGCAGAGAGGAAAACATAGCAAGCACACAAACCAATGTTATCTTTAGAAATATAAGGTAATATCTTGTATCCTTATAACTACTCAGGTGTGGTGGCATATACCTGTAATTCCAGCTACTGGCAAGGCCAAGGCAGGAGAATTCCAAGTTTGAGACTAGCCTGGGAAACTTTGTGAGACTATGTCTCAAAATTAAAAGAGTTGGGAGTATAGCTCAGTTATAAGTGTTTACCTCGTATGTTCAAGGCCCTGGGTTCAGTCCCCAAGGCTGGGGTTGGGGGAAATAATAAAAAATTACATTGGGATGCTAGAAAAGAAAAACAAAAGCAAAAGAACTTTGGGGAGTTGAAAATGTCATGGCAGATATAGAAAAACTAAAACTATTTTGAAGACAAAGTTGAGGAAATATCCAAAAAAGTAGTTGGAACACAAAGAAGATAGATATAAATCATCAATTAAAGAAGAAAATATCCCAATGTGGAAGGATATTTTTTTTTAACCTGAAAGGATCCACTATATGCTAGACATGAGGGATGAAAGTAAACCCACCCCAAGGCACATGATATAAAATTTTAGAACACTAGAGACAAGGAAAATTTTTAGACTTGGGGGAGAAAGAGAGGTCACAGAGGATTAGGAATCGGAACATAAACTTTAATAGCAACATGAATTAAAAGACAATAGAGGGCTGGGTTGTGGCCCAGGTGTAGAACGCTTGCCTAGCATGTGTGAGGCACTGGGTTCCATTTTCAGCACTGCATATAAATAAATAAAGGTTCATCAACAACCAATGAAAAAAATTTAAAAAATAAAAGTCCATGAACAACTAATATATATATATAGTAACATATATAACATAACACTGTATATATATATATATATTATATATAATATAAATAATTTTAAAAAGAGAAGCAGTAGACACCTGTGGTCCCAGCTACTCAGGAGGCAGAGGCAGGAGGATCATTGCATTCAGCAGTTCCAGATCAGCCTAGGAACCTAGCAAGACCATCTCAAAGCAAAAAAAAAAAAAAAAAAAAAAAAAAAGACAGTGGAGATCCACCAATTCCACTATTGGGTATAAATTTTTTTTAAAATGGATGCATCAGAACATAAAAATTTTATATATGGGGTACCCTTGCAATATTTCAATACATGTATACATTGTGTACTGTTTAATTAAGGTTAAACACATCTATCTCCTCAGATATTTGTCATTTTTTATGGTAAATATTTTTATGGTGAAAGGATTTTAAAAATCCTTTCTTCTAGCTTTTTGAAATGTGCAGTACTTTATTGTTATCAATAGCCACCCTACTGTGCAATAGCACACCAGAACTTCTTATTCCTATCCAACTATAATGTAGAGCTCATTGATTAACCTATCTCGACCCCTCCCACCCCACCCTGCCCCGGCTTTCAACTTTTTCAGATTCCACATGAGTGAGACCATGTGGTGCTTGTCTTTCTGTGCCCTGGCTCTTTCACTAGAATAAAAGTTTAAGACTTCATCTGAAAGCATAAAAAAAAAAAAAAATCCCTGAATAGCCAAAGTCACAATGAACAATTCTTTTTTAAAAGAATGCTCAGTACAATTGAAGCCATCTGGTCCTGGACTTCTTTTCGGTGGGGGTTGTTTTGATTATTATTTTAATTTTTTTAGCTATTCAGATTTTGTGTCTTTTCTCTTTTTCTGCTCTTTTTATGGTACTACAGATTGACTCAGGGCACTTCTACCACTTAGCTACATCCCTGACCTTTTTTATTTTTATTTTGAGACAAGATCTCACTGAGTTGATGAAGCTGAACTTGAGATCCTCCTGCCTCAGCCTCCTATGCAGCCGGAATGACAGGCATGTGCTACTGTGCCCAGTCAGATTTTCTGTTTCTTTATGATTCAGTCATGTTAGGTTGTATATTCCCGAAATGTATCTGTTTCTTCTAGGCTACCCTATATTTTGACATATTATTTTCATACTAGTCTCTTATGATCCTTTGTATTTCTGTGGTTTCACTCATGTCTCCTCTTTCATTTATAGTTTTATTTGCATCATTGCTCTTTTTTTCTCTCCCTCTTGATTAGTCTAAACTAAAAATAATTCAGTTTTGTTTATCTTTTCAAAAACCCCACTCTTTGTTTTTTGTCTCTTTCCTGTTATCTTTGTAGTTTCAATATAATCTAATGTGCTGATCTTTATGATTTCTTCCTTTTACTAGCTTGTTTGTTCTTTTTCTAGTTCTTTGAGGTATAAATTTAGTTAATTTGAGATCTTTTTCTTAATGTTTGGTTTTCTATAAACTTCCCTCTAATAACTACTTTTGCCTGTCAATAAGATTTGGTATATTTTGTTTCCCTTCTGTTTAATTTAAGGTGCATTTTAATTTTTGTTTTGATTTCTTCTTTGACCTATCAGTGTTTGGTAATGTGTTGATTTTCACATATTTGTGAAGTTTTCCAATTTTTCTCCTGTCATTGGTTTTTTAGTTTCATACCATTATGGTTATAAAAGATACTAGATAAATCTTCTGTCTTCTTAAATCTTTTTTACTTTCTTTAAAGGCATATACAGAGGTTTATTTAGGAAAGTAGATACACAAAGGGAGAATGTGAGCTATGTCCAGGCTGAGAAGCTCTGTCTTGGGCTGGGGGTTCAGTATTTATAGAAGGACCTTATAGGACCAGACTGGAGGTGGAGCCAGGGTGGAGTTGCACAATTTCCTGTCAGGTTTCTCTGTGCTGGCTTTCCCCCCAGCCCCATTTTACAAAGGCATGGGTCAAGGGTATGCACCAAGGGCGTCTTGCTTAGGATTTACAACTTTGCTTTCTGCATCCCAATGGCTTGTGGACATTTCCATTAAAGTAAATTCAGTATTTCTCTCTCTTTATCCTAAATCCCTGTCTTATCCCTCTCTGCATCACAGACTTTGATCCCTTAATCTTAAGGGTTGGTTTGGTGAGGCATGAAGATCCATCTTCTATGGTTGCTTCAGGCTGGCAAGGGGCACTGACCTTGCCTATTCAGGATCAGAAGTCTCATCCTGACTGTTCTAAAGCAGATAGACACTGGTCTCAGTTGCAGGGATGAGTTGAAATTCTTGTATTGCCATCATCTTAAATATGGAATTGTTGTAATCAAAGTCAGCGCCCCCTGAAGCCCCATGTTGGGCACCGGATATCCTGGGACAGAAGGCTCTGAGGAGTTCCCAGAGGAGAGGGGGAACTCAACTCAGGACCAGTGGGATTCTTGGCATATAAAATGGAAAAGAATTTCAGCATGAGCCAAACAAAAGTATAGAAGGAGGTTTGTTTAAGAAGGTAGATACACATTCAAGAGAGAATGTGACCTATCTGGTGAATGAGAAGACTGTCTTCTTAAATTTCTGAGACTTTTGGTATGACCCAAAGTATGGTCTATGCTGAAGAATATTTCTCACATACTTGAGATGAATGTGTGCTGCTGTTAGATGGAATATTTTTTCAGTAACTATTAGGTCTATTTGTTCTACAGTATTATTGGTGTTTACTGTTTTGTTATTTATTTTCTGTCTGGATCATCTATCTATTGTTGAAAGTGGGGCATTATAATCCCTATTATCTTATTATTTGTTTCTCCCTCATTTCTGTTAATTGAGTTAGGTGCTCCAATGTTTGATACAGATGTATTTATAATTGGTGTATATTCTTGATGTTTTGATTTCTTTATCATATTTTGATCTTTTTTTGTCTCTTGTGACATTTTTACTGAAACTTCATTTTGTCTCATATATGTGTAGTTACCCTGCTTTCTTTCAGTTACCATTTTCATGGAGTATCTTTTCCTATCTCTATTTTCAGCCTACCTGTGTCCTTCAAGCTAACATGAGTTTCTTGTAGGCAGCATATTGTTCAACCTTTTTTTTTCTCAATTTATCCATTTTCTGTCTTTTAATTAGAGACCTTCATCTGTTTATATTTAAACCAATTATTGATAGGTAAGGACTTAATGCTGCCATTTTGTTTGTCATTTTCTGGACCCCCTTTTTTCCCTTTCTTCTTCTCTTTTTGTCTTCCTTTGGCACTTACTAGGTTTTTTTTTTTTTTTTTTTTTTTTTTTTTTTTTTTTTTTTAATAATGGTATACTTTCCTTCCTTTATCTTTTGTGTGTCTACTAGTATTTTTTCTTTGTGGCTACCATAAGGTTTACATCAAACGTAAGAGTTTATTTTAATCTGATAACAACTTAATGTTGATCATATATGTAAACTTCGACACTTGGACCTCTTCCTCCTATTTTATGCTATTGAGGTCATACTTTCCATTTCTTGCTATTACGTTTTCAATAACAAATTATTTTAGAGATAATTATTCTAATGTTTTTGTCTCTTAACTTCTGTGCTAGTGGTTAAAATGTTTTGCATACTGCCATGGCAATAATAGAGTATTCTGAGTTTGACTTTTACCTTTACTAGTAATTTTTATGTCTCTTTTACTATCATTTTGTTGCTTAGCATCCTTTCAATTCAGCTGGAAGAATGCTGCTGGTATGCATCCTTAAACAAGATAATTTAACCTTTTCTGTTATGGACCCTTACATATAATGGAATAATACATGATGCATTCTTTTGAGAATATTTCTTCATCTATTTTTATGTCTGTTAGATTCATTCTTTTAGTTTTAGTTCTGTAGAGTATTTCATTTTTGGAATATAACACAAATTATGTATCCAATGTACTGTTATCAAACATTTGACTTCAGTTTTTTGCTATCATTCATAATCTTGTTGTGAACATTCTTGTACATTTCTCTTGTGGTAAATATACAAGAGTTTCTCTGTATAATAGGGGCAGAATTATTTATCCATAAAATTCATGTATGTTAACCTTTACTAGAATATAATAAATTGCTTCTCTAAGTGTTTGTACCAACTTTTACTCCTGATGGATACCATTCTATACTCCTACCAGCAGTGTATGAGAGTTCCTATAGCTTTATACTTGGTTTTACCTAACTCTTAAATTTCCCCAGTCTGTTAACTGTATTATGTATGTAATTTTGTTTTATAATGAGCAGCCCTGATTGTTACCAAGATTAAGCTTCCTTTTGTAATTTTTCTTTTCTAGCGTGATCATTTAAAGCTGTAAATTTATGTGTACTTCTTTATTTACATCTCACATATCCTAATACAATGCAATTTCTTTATTAGTAAGTTATAAATGTATTGCAGTATCCAGTACAATTTATTCTTTCATCTAGGCATTATATTCAAGTTCCTTGTTAAACGGGACATCACCTTCTTAGATCTCCTAATTGTCTTTGTTTTCCTGAACAACTCTAGTGATTGGATCTTTCTAGGGAATTTTTTCCTCTAGAAAATAAAATTTATAATCATTTTTTTTTCAACATTAATAGTGCAGAGAGGGAAAAAAAGAAAACTTATCTTGAAGCAAATGGCGAACAGACTATTCCTAAGGATTCTTGTTTTAAATTCATGCCTTAAGCAAATTATAGATTATAGTGATTATTATTAACTGATTTTTATTGAAGATAGGAGAAATATCAAAGAGTACCTTTAAATATAGGATTTTTTGGTCGTTTTTTTTGTTCTGGGGATTGAACTCAGGAGTGCTCTACTACTGAACTCCATCTTCATCCCTTTTTATTATTTTATTTTGAGACAGGGTCTCTCTAAGTTGCCAAGCTTGGTCCTGAACTTGCAATTCTCCTGCCTCTTTATCCAGAGTCACTGGGATTATAGACATGTGCCAGCATGCCTGGCTAAAATCTATGAATTTTATCAGCAAGTTTTAATGATCTTTCCCAAGTTTTAATGATCTTTCACATATATCACAAAGTTCGACCCAGCAATAACCCTAGGAGATATAGGTAACATTGTGATCATCTTACAAATGGTACAGTTCAGAGTTAAGTGCCAGAACTAAGGTAGGCAAATGTAGATTTGTGTATAGATATGAGAAAATTGTAGGGGTAGTATAAATGAGACTTCAAAATCAGTTTGAAATAAAATTAATATTAACTTAGATAGGTATTGCAAGAAAAGGATCAGAACTTAGATGGGAAGAAAGTAGGTTAGAGAAGCTGCAAAACCATTTTTAACTGCAGAAGTATGAAATATATATATTGTACATATATATTAAGTATGGAATATATATTAAACATATAAAACATATTTCATACTATTTCAGGTAAAATGATACATATATTTTAAAAATATTTAAACTACATAAGTATATATGCATATACATGTACATATACAATATATTTTATTTATATATATATATATATATATATATATATATATGTATAAAGCAAAGAAAAGCTGGCATTCATCTGTGGAAAGGTGATGTTAGGAGCCATGTGTGAAAATGAGAGTATCTAAGGGAAGAAATGTGGGCTACAGAGAAAGGCAGAGCTTTGGATTCTGTCTATATTTAAAGACTAGATGGAGGAGGAAGATAGAACTAAAGAAGCTAAATGGAATGGAAAAAAATATGTATGAGGAAAACCGAGAGAGTGTAGTTTCATGGTAGCCAAGAGAGGATAATATTTCAATAAGAGAAAGAATGTGATTACCTGTGTCAAAAGGTATAGAAAGGTTGAGTATTTGTGTACAATGAATCAAAATGCAGTCTGTAAAAATAAAAATAAATAAAAATTTTTAAAAAAGAGAACTGGTGATAATCAGAGAACTTGATGATTAAAAAAATCATTTGTAACCTTATTAAAAGCAACTTCAGTAGAGTTGGGGCAGAAGTTAAATTTTAATAGATTTAAGAATGACTGGTGAAAATAATAGATTATTTTTTCATGCAGTTTGGTAATGAAGAGAAGAGAAAGGGAGTGTTTAAGATAAAAGCAGACAGGGTGCAGGGTATTTTATTTCTTTTCTTTAATAGTAATATTTGAAAATATTTTTGACTGAGAAGAAGTTACCAATGCTACAGAAAAGATTGGAAATTTAAGCAAGGTGGCGGGGGCAATACAGCAGAAAAGTGTTGGAAAGATAACTGAATTTATAGCCACGGACTAGTGTTTATATGCCAGCTCTGTCATTTTCCAAATATATATTGATAGGCAAATAACTTATTATTTGGTGTCCTCAGTTTTTCTCATCTGCAGAATCAGAACAATTATATTCATTATCTATGCCTTATAAAATTGTTTTAAAAATCAAATAAAATAATCTTTGCATAAGTAAAGTTAGATATAAATCTACATCCCACATCGGAGTACATGACTGTGATAAGTGATATTAATGATTCCTATTTTATTTTGTATAGATATTATTAGTAAGAGTAAAAGTGATTCTATTGAGAAAGTTCTAAAGGATAAGGTCAAGTATATGTGTGTAGTTTCTTTTTCAAAATGGATGTAGGCATGAATTCCTTAAAATAGAAGAGAGGAAGAAGATAGAATTTGAAGGAGACACTTGGATGGTGTAATTACAGAATACTTACGGCTATTTTAGTTCTAATTAAGTCAGGTATTTGTAAGGCTTTTTACATGTGGGAATATCACTACTATTACATCTCATATTACCAGCAATAGCCTATAGGAAATTGTTTTATTTTCAGTTATTTCTCATAAGGTTCTATATTCATCCCATTCTTCATTCTGTTAGTTCTTATATCATATATAAGATTTCTTCTAGAGTTTCTCTAACAATATGATAAAAGAGAACATTTTATGAACAATATGTGGAAAACATCATACTAGGAAAATATTTCTCAACTGAGGATAGTTCTACTTACATGGAGGAGATTTTGCCCAACTGGAAGTACTTTGAAATGTTTTGGAGGCAGTTTCATTTGTCCCAATGACTGTGATACTATCTTGAGTCTATGAATGGAGGCCAGAGAGTTATTAGATATCCTTCAGTTCACAGAACAGTGCCACAAAATGAAGGATTGGCAATAGCATTTTCTAGGAGCTGTGGAAGAATAAAGCATTAAACCAAAATTATGTATAAAATAAGTGAGAAGTATCATGGCACTTAGTAAGCTACATGATAGCAGAGACCATCCTATTCTCATTTTTCCCCCAGATCTTAACCTATTATCTGGAAAAGAATAGGTGCTCAGTAAATATTTATTTTATTTTATTTAAAATTTTTATACTTTATTTATTTATATGGTCCTGAGGATGGAACCCAGTGCCTCACACATGCTAGGTGAGCTCTCTACCACTGAGCCACAACTCCAGCCCCAGTAAATATTTATTGAATGGATGTACTAGTTAGCTTTCCACTACTGTTTGCTACAGTAATACATGAGACAATCAAGAAAGGTTTATTTTGGCTCAGGTTCAGAGGTTTTGGTCCATGCTTGCTTGGACCTCTTACCTTTGGGCCTGCAATGAGGCAGCACATTGGGGTGGGGAGTGTGTGTGGTGGAGCAAGCTATCCATCTCAGGGCAGCTGGAAAGTATAGAGAAGGGAAAGGGGCTGAGGTCCCAATATCTCATTCAGAGCCATGCCCTATGTGATTGGAATACGTATATCTAGGTCCCACCTCTTAAAGGTATACTACCTTCCAATAATACCATGGGTTTATGTAGCAGACCTTTGGAGGACACTGGTTCAAGCCATGGCAATGGCTAAGTGAATTCATGAATGAGTATGATATTGGATTTGAGATGAGAAATATCAACAGGAATAGTGTGATACAGTGGCAAGAACACAAGGCAGTGAATCAAGGGGGCTGCTTGGTGTTCATTCTTTGTCCACTGTAATTTTACCCAAGTCATTAAATTTAGGTTCTTGATTTCATCATCTGTAGACAAAAGCAGTGTCCTAAATGATTTCTAAGCAAATTTCCAACTCTAAAATTTATGTTTTATGAACCAAGGAAAGTTAACATATAGGAGATGAAATTTTAATTAGATCCAAAAGGGTAGAGCAAAAGGAGTGGAGGTTTGGAAGGGAAGGCAGTATAAATGTTCTTGTAGAATAAGCTTGAACAGTCAACCGCTTCTTCAGGACACAGTTCATGTTGGGAAGTAATGGATTGTTAAGTTATTAAAATTAGGATGGAGTACTAAAGTGGCAACTTTTGAGTTTCAGGGTAATGAGGTAAATTTAATTCTGTAGATGACTGGCTTGGTTTCTGCTTGACTTGCCTGTTTTAGAGTAACATCATTACTCCAGATCCTTCTTACTATGCTTTCTCCACTTGATTAGTCAAAATTTGATACTGTGGTTTGAACCATTGACTTTCCTCTGCAGAGCGACTTTATCTCCATGTGATATTTCCCTAGGCCAGTGTTTCTCAATGTGTGGTCTGATTCTGATAACTTCCAAATTTCCTATAATGCATGCTAAAAAAGCAAATTCTCAGGTCCCACCCAAATCTGCTAAATCTGAATCTCTAAGAATCCACATTTAAAATGAACTAGTCAGGTGAGTCTTATGAACAGAACCAGCTTCATGGGCATATGACCTGTTCAGTTATATAGGGCTCCACATTCAGAAGGACCCTGAACTTCATTCATTGTTCTGCTGCAGTTTTCCTTTGACATTCATAATAATTTTTAACGAAGGGTCCTACATTTTCATTGTGCACTGGGTCTCACAAATTATATAGTCAGCTCCACTTATGGGAAGTGCCAGTGTTTGAGTACCACTGCCCTAGTTCAATTCTTACATATTTCCAGCTTTTATGTTTAAATGACAAATGTTTAAGTGACAAAAGTCTGTGTGAGTTTTTTTGTTGTTGTTGTTTAATATAATAGCAGAGTGAAGTGTGGCTTATAGAGAATACAGAGACTAGAGGTTGTGAGAGTAGTTAGGAGGCTACTGTAATATATCATTCCTGAATTGGTGCAAGTTTGGAAAAGGGTTGTACTAAAATGGAAAGAAAGTAATGGGTGTCAAAATCTAAACAAAATAATTGATGGAATTTAATAATTCATTCGTTATGAACCCCAAAGAGGCTCCAAGCTTTGAGGCCTGGATGAATGAAACAGACAAGTTGTAAGAAGCATTTGGTTTTGGAAGGAAAAAAAAAAAAAATTGAAAAATATCACTTCATTCTAGGTACAAAGTCTATTTGAAATGGTGGCAGATAATCTGGGTGAAAAGTTCCAGCTGAAAGTATAAATCATAGGTGAGCGCTTGGTGCAGAGATTGAAGTCTTCAAAAATGCAGTAACAATTGAAGCCATCACTGTAGGTGAAATGGACAGAAAAGAGTAGAAGTGTAAAGAAAGTGAAAGACTAAATAAAGAGACAGCTCCTGCTATCCATAGTTAGGAGGCAGGGAGACCAAATATCCTTGAAGGGGAAAGGAAGTAGTCAGCATAGATAAGGTAGAAATCTTACATTTGTTGCAGCTTTGAGTTGGTAGAATAGACTTGATCACCCCCTGTTCTTTTCATTGTCATGACTTTGTTGAGTCTTCCATGTGTATGATTATTAATACATGGCTGAATAAATGATATATCATCAGGATATTAAGATTTCTCTGGTTTTCTGCAGTACTGTATAGCCACACCATTTGGCAATACATGTTACAATGCAGCTTGCCTTAAGAGACTATTCAAAGGAGTAAGAAGAAAATTCTGTTTAGAGGAGTAAAAAAGTATTTTAAAAAAAAAGCACTCTAAGAATTTGGTGGATACTTAAAAATAATGTATAATGTTGACTGGGTATTGCATATGCTTTGACTTTATCGCAGTAGAATTAAGACTTAAAAGGACAGATATACTTTTTCTTAGAAGACTTAGGTTAGGTTACATGTTTTCTAATTTATTATGGAGCTTTTCATAAGAAAATCGGTTTAAAATTGCTGGAATTCACAGAATCTCATGCTATCTCCACCTATCACATATGATGAGGTAAGTTTTTAAAAAGGAATCATTAATCCTCTTGACATTTTTCCATGTTAGCTGCAAAACACTGGTCATGTCAGAAAGTCAAACTCAAAACTTAAATAATGTTTCCATTTATAATTTGAGATATGTCTATTGCACAGAGAAACAAGTAAATTATATGAAACCTTTTCTGTGATGCGAACAGATCAAGTGCTTTAATAATACTTTGCAAATCTTAAAAAGAGCTCCTGACAATAATGCATCAGCTTTGGAAGCTGTATGAAGCAAAAAATTAATGCCTGCCAAGTCAATGCCAGTCTTTTATCCCAAAGCTAAAATTAACAAAGACCAACCAACCCTCTAACATGTCCAAAAAGAAGAAAGCCCGAACGTGTGTTTTAATTAATGCTTAGTGTATGTTATTAGCAAAACAGATGATGGTCTAGTAATTACCTTTGAAAATAAAGAAAACTCCTCCCTTAATTAGCCTCTTTATAAACTATCCTTAATATTTTTACTCTTTGTGAAGACTGACTTTCAGTTTAAGAAAATTCAGTATGCTGAAATAGGAGAAATAGATTCTTTATCTACGGAACAAAAACCTTTGAGAATTCATAGCAACTTTGAAAAAGCTTCTGGGCAGTATGCAAGGAAAGGTCTCAATTATTTTTAAGTCACATAAGGAAATGTATTGTTAAGTTGTAAGCAAAACTGTCATCCGTCTCATGATACCTCAACAAAATGGGCATCCACTTGAATTAATATTTTAATTTGCCTTTGCTTATTAGAGGACATATGGCAGGTTTCCATCTTGGCTGTGAGATGCTCTGATTTTAATTTTTGTAAAATCCTTAGCAGTCATCTCATGCTGTATTTGATGAGAGGCTAATTTCCAACACTCCGTTAACAAGGTCTCTTCAATGAGTATGAGGTTTTAAAATGAAATTTGCATATCTACCATGCAGTGATTCAATATCCAGTCTCATTGCTTCTTTGTTACTGTGAAACATGATGCAGATTAGTAAAAGCATTTGGTTCTACACCTTTCCCGTTTCTCCACTGATAGATATGTTTGGATAGATCTGTTATTATGCTAATTTCCTTGTGTTATCTTTGGTTGCCTGGGACCATGGAACAAGAGAATTCACAAATTTTGGAAAATAATAAAATGAGTCTTAGCAAGGCAATCACAGGAACACATTCAGCTGTGAAATTCATCTTGAATTATACAAATACTTTCATGTTTGTCCAGCACCGGGATCACTGAAAGGAGTTGCAGAATGGAAGATGCTCATTTAATGATAATATATACTTTTTGCTATTTGGGTAACACCACCTTATCCTTACATTTAAGGGCTATAGTACAAAGTGCAAGATATTAACAAGAGGAAGGACTAGAGAGGAACATTTTACAGGTAGAGCAGGCTGATGGGGACAAACTAGAAGAATGATGTGGCAGTTACCTTGGGGCAATGGATGAGGGTTTAGATTAGAGCCTTGTCTGTGAAAATGTAAAACCATTGATAGGTCCAGGAAATTGACAGAGGTTATATAGGGGTTTCGAAAATGATTCCTGGAAGCTGAGCATGGTAGTGCTTGCCCATGACGCCAGCCACTCAGGAGGTACAAGTTCAAGGCCAGCCTGGATAACATAGCAAGACAATGAGTCAAAATAAAATAAAAAGGGCTGGGGATGTAGCTCAAAGGTAGAATGCTCCTGAGTTCAATCCCAGAAGGGGATTCTCAGGCAACTAGTCCCTATTAATGCTAACTGGGAGGAGGAATGTGAAGGTGTTATGGGAATTCTCTGACCAAAGTCCAATTTTAGGTCATAGAAGATAATTCAAGTGAAAAGAACTTATGGACAAAAAAGTCAACAGAGTAAAAATAAATGAGGAAAGTAGATGCAGATTCCCTATTTTCAGAAATAACTGAGGTAATGAAAATAGAACTGCAGTTTGTTTGAGTGAATAGAAAGAGACTAGGTCACCTTTACATTTTAAACATTTTGAGAAGCTTGGGGGAAGAAGAGTGTGTTTGGGAGGGAACTTTCTTAGAAGCCTCTGGGCATCTTTCTTTTGGGTTTCTTTCTTATAGTGCCATCTGCTGTCCACAGAGAGCTTCATGCTGTGGTAACTATCGTTTTGATTACTGTACTTTATTGATATGTAGTGAGTGAAATAAAATAACAGAGTGCATTCATTCACCAGCAACTAGGATGAAAGTGTATTATTATTATAAAAGGTTTGAAGGTACTCAGAAGTCCCCAGCCACTTATGTAGTTAATTCAAGCAACATGACTCTCATTTTGCTAACCAATCATTCTCTCTGACAAAAAATCATTGGAATAAAAGTCTTTCTTTCCAGGCAATGAAAATGAACAGGGCAGTTTTTGTAATGGCTCCGGTAATAGCTGTAGACTACAGGATTTAAGCAGTCCTTCCACAGTAAATAACAAGGAACTAAATGAATGAAACAGGTATGGCATATATTGATGCAAATTTCCTAAGTTATCTCCTTTTTGCCACTAATATAAATATAATTATGAGAGAATACATTCCAGAAAGTTTGGCCCTTTAGGAACAAAAGGAGTAAGTGAGTCTATTTGTATTTTAAACAAATGACTTTTGGAGAAATAAAACTTCCTTGGGTTTCTTATTGCTCTTGTAAAAATCTCTAGCTTTCCTGGAGAAAGACACATGCACAATGTATAGATGGGGGCTGTTCGCTGGGAACATTGTAGCACATGTGCAGTTGAGTGCTCTGACCCAAGAAGGACAATGTTTAGGGCTGGACTAAATCCATAGGTTAAATCCCAAGTTACCAGAAAACTTGGAGCTATATCTCCCTATGAATTCCTCAGATCTGAGAGGCATCTTCAGATGTCTTTAGTTAGTTAAAGCTGAAGTTTATCTAACTCTTAGATGTGCGTTCCAAAAGATAAGAATTGTTACCATTCTGACTCAAAGAAGCAGAAATCCCCTCTCGTTTCCTCTCTAAAGGAGATTGGCATCTTTCTCCCCTTCATAAATGGAAAAAACCCACATCATTATTTATGATTCATCCATGAAGTATCTGTTACTGGGGTAGGAAATGTGGCAGGCTTTTGTGGTATGACTTCATGGATAAGGTCAGGGGTTAACTGCAAGGGGGAATGTGCTTATTATTTACTATAATGTAATTAATAAGAAATCTTCTTTGCTCCAAAACACCTCATGTGAGCACTACTAAAAACAAATATTAAAATCCAACAGACTTGTGCTAGGTACAGTGGTGCACGCCTCTAATCCCAGTGACTTGGGAGGCGGAAGCAAGAGGATCACAGGTAACTAAGAGAGGCCCTCAGCAACTAAGAGAGGCCCTCAACAACTTAGTGAGACCCTGACTCAAAATAAAACATAAAAAGGACTGGGGATGTGGTTCAGTGGTAAAGTGCCTCTGGGTTCAATCTCCAGTACAAGAAAACAAATAAACAGAAAACCAAAACCCAGCAGACTTAATGGACAAATCGACTCCTGAGAAAGAAAGAACGCAAAAGTGACACTCTTTTGAAGCTTTCTAGATTAAACATGAAGCATTGTCCTAGGTATTATAGAGTCTTATGTAATTGTATGGTTTGTGCATAGTTTCTATAGTGACAGAAATTGGCAGAGCTAAATATGTACCACAGAAAAACAGGCCTCATAAAGGCTTCAAGGAAGCCTCTGTTAAAGTGAGAAATTTAAAAATCAACTGGTTGATCAGACTGGACAACTACTCTGGAAATTTCAGAATCCATTTTTTTTCCCCAGAGTGTTGGGGTTTGTTTTTTACCTTGACCATTTCAGTTAACTTCACATGCATGCACTCAAACTCAGTGCCACACAGCTTCGTAATGTACTTCAGTTTGTATAATAGAGTATACGATTTACTGTGTTGCAGTCAGTGTTTTTGCTGCTGAAAGAATGGACATTTTTTTAAGCTGTCTGTTTTATCTCAACTCCCTAAGGTTTCCCTCCCAGTAATGGGAACAAAGCCCTTAAAGCTGTTCCAGGAAACAGCCCCAAACAGAGAGTAAAAGAGTAAATTGAGCCTGATAGCCAGATAGTGCTCAAACAGTAGGATTACCAGAAACTATTGACCAGAATCTACACCCTGTTGTAAAACATTGTGAAACATGTTGTCAGCAAACCCAGACCCCCTTTGAAATTTCCTGGCAGCTTTGTTCCCCCTTTTTCCCCCTTTCATGTGCGACCCCTCCCGATGTGTGGTTTCTGCCTTTATAAACCTACAAGATTTTCTGCTAGGGACTCGACTCCTGGAGTTGGGTCCCAGCGCGCTGGAATAAACACCTCTTGCGGTTTGCATCAAGTGACGCCTCCTGCGGTTGATTGGGGTTGCCGTCCATCCATGGGACAGAGTTGGGGTTTCCTTTTTGGGGGCCTTACACTGCTATGACCAAAAGACCTGATAAGAACAATTTTAGAGGAAGAAAAGTTTATTTTGGGGTTCATGGTTTCAGAGGTCTCAGTCTATAGACAGCTGAGTTCATTGCTCTGTGCCTGGGATGAGGCAAAACATTACAGCAGAAGTGTGTGGCAGAGGAAAGCAGCTGGGAACATGGCACCAGGAAGCAGAGAGAGACTCCCCTCACAGTTGACAAAGTCTAAACCCCAAAGGTATGCCTCCAATCACCCACCTCCTCCTGCCATACCCTATCAGCACTCGGTTAATTCCTAAAGGGATTAATGCACTAATTAGATTAACACTCTCATAACCCAATCATTTTACTTTAAACTTTCTTGCATTGTCTTACACATGAGTTTTTGGGGGATATCTCATATCTAAACCATAACAACTAGTTTATATTTGCTTATAATTTATAGATTATAAATACCTTATAGTTTACAAATTGTTTTGTAATTGATTAGCACATTAAATCCTTACAACAGATGCATGAGGTAAGAATAGATTTCCATTTCCAATATGAAGAAGTGGAGGCCAAGAGTAGTGATAAAGCTTACTAAAAGTCCCAGAGTTTGAGGACTTGGCTGAATCCTAGATTTCAGATTCCAACAACTTTATATTTGTTTCAATCACCACATCTCCATCATCTCATATATTATCACTTTCTCAAAGAAGTCTAAATTTTTCTGGCAATGTATGGAAATATTTTCTGAAATATTGATATATGTAGGCTAAGAATGTTATGGAATTTAAAATTGAGATGAGAATGGATGGTTTAAAAAAAATGTTAAACATCTCACCAGGCATGGCGGGCCATGAATAATTTCAGCAACTTGGGAGGCTGAGGCAGGAGGACCACAAGTTTGGGGCCAGTCTCATTAACTTGGTGAGATCCTGTCTCAGAATAAAAACAAAGGGCTGAGGCTGTAGCCCAAGGGTAGAGTGCCCCTGGGTTCAATTCCCAGTACAAAAAAAAATTAAACATACCTTTGACTCCCAGAAAGAAGATGTATGCTCAGAATAGTCCTTTTGTTGAACTCCATGCTAAAACATTGATTACTATCTTCTATTGATTGGAACCAGAAAAAATTGACTTTAGATTTTGAGATATTCTACTTTGTTGGTTTGATTTTTGAAATGAAATATTTGGTTCTTTCTCATCAGTGGTAATTTTCAATGAAAGAGGAAAGTATAAGTTTATGACTTCAAATGAAAGATTATACACTTTACCTCATTTGTAAGTCCTATTCATAAGTATCCACAGAACCAAACTACACAGGATTATAAGACATGTAGCGCTTATCAGTTGCTGCCTACCTATCATCTGTTCCCCGTTCCTTGTTTCTGACAGAATCACATTTTGTTTAGGTGTCCACTTGAGGCACATGTAGTAGATCTTAGTGGTTTAAGAAAAACTCTATCCTATTATTAAGTAATCCATTCAGGGTGTAATTATGACCAATGGTATTCAAGATCTTCTGGTGAAATTCTCCCTCACTTTTAAGTGAGAGCCATGGGAAATCATTGTCTCTTACTAAATGTTGTGGTGACCATATAAACATGCTCCCAGAAAGAGGATGCATGCTGAGGTGAACGTAGTGGACTGAAGACTTCAGTTCCGCCTCTGTGAATTGACCATTGCATTTGCAAGCAAAGTCAGTGACGGCACACTGAGTGTATTGGCATAGACCTATTCCTGAAGGATGTGGGTCTTCTCTACCAGGCAACATTGGTTTGAAAACTGTCCATCATCCTGACAAAAGAAAACTTGCATAGAACTGCACTGCAGTCTGAAATTCTTCCTACTCAATCTTTTTCCTTCCACTTTTCCTTTCAGAGATGCTGTAGTTTGGATATGTCCCCTTCAAAATTCAGGTGATGAAACTTAATAACCAAAGTATTAAGAGGTAGGGCTTTTAAGGGGTGATTAGGTCATGATGGCTCTCCCCACACGAATAGGATTAAGGCAATTATAAAAGAGGTTTCATGCAATATTCCACCAGCTTGTCCTTCCACCTCTGTTGGGTGACTAATGGCATTCCTCCCCTTCAGAGGATGCAGCCTTCATCAGGTGTTTTCGTCAGCTTTTTCCATGCTGTGACTAAAAGGCCTGAGAAGAACAATTTTAGAGGAGGGAAAGTTTATTCAGGGCTCATGGTTTCAAAAGTCTCAGTCCATAGAGAGCCAGCTCCATTCCTCAGGGCTGGAGGTGAGGTAGAACATCATGGTGGAAGAGTGTGGTGGAGGGAGGTGGTTCACACGATGATCGGGAAGTAGAGAGAGAGACTCCACTTGCCAGATACAAAATATATACTCCAAAGACACGCCCCCTATGACCCACCTCCTCCAGCCACACTCTATCCACCTTCATTCAATTAATCCCTATCAGGGGATTAATTCACTGGGTTAAGGCTCTCAAAACCCATTCATTTAACCTCTTAATGTTCTTGCATTGTCCCACACATGAGCTGTTGGGGGACACCTCATATTCAAACCATAACACCAGGCAACTGAATCTGCTGACACCTTGATTTTAGATTTCTGGTCTCCCAACCTGTGAGAAAATAAATTCTATTTATAAATTATCTGTTCTGCAGCATTTCGTTATAGCAGCACAAAACAGACTAAGACAGAATAGTTGTCAGAACTGTGTCATGGGTTGAAGGATTCTTCTGCCTCTTCGGCCTTCCTCTCCTTTATTCTTCACAGATATTCCTCAATAAATCTCTTGCATATGAAGTTCCATCTTGCTTTTTATCTTCTCAGGAGCTGAAATGACACAGATATGCATGGAGAAGCACATAATCCAAATTGCTATTGGAAGCCTTCCTACAATCTGAAAGAACAACCTGTGAAATATTGGGCGGTAATGGGAAAATGAAAGGATCTGGATTTTTTGTTGTTTGCTTGTTTGTTTGTTGGTATTGGTGATTTAAATCAGGATGCTTTACCATTGAGCCACATCCCCAGTCCTTTTTATTTTTTATTTTGAGTCAAGGTCTCACTGAGCTCTTTAGGGTCCCACTAAGTTGCTGAGAATGGCCTCAAACTTGCAATCTTCCTGCCTCAGCCTCCTGAGTCCAAGGATCTGGTTTGATGATTTCAGTGTCTTAGTCTTTTGGGGCTGATATAATACAATGATATACACTGGGTCACTTATAAACAAACAGAAATCTATTCCTTATTGTTTTGGAGTCTGGAAAACCCAAGATCAAGTTGCCAACACATTTGGCTTCTCAGAGGGCTTCCTTCCTATCTCAGATGTCATCATCTTGCTGCCTTCTCCCATGCTGGAGAAACAACTACCTCTCTAGGGTTGCTTTAATGAGGTTGTTAACCACCTCCCAAAGCCCCCTTCTCCTAATACCAACATCTTGGGAGTTAGGATTTTAGCATATGAAATGGAGAGGACACAAATATTATGTCTATTGTAGTTAATTAAAGGATGACTCAACTCCTCTGAATTTGTCTTATTTTTTAACTATTATGAGAATATATTTATTTCTTTATTGGTTAAATGACTTTAAAAAGTACCGTTTGTTACTGGCAGCCAAAATATCTTCATCTATATAAAAAATTGAGTAGGGAAGTTTGTGGAGTTCACAGACCATATGAGGACATAGATATTGAGGGAGTTTATTGTATGGTAAAAAGAATGAACTCTAAAGCCAGGTTACCTGGGTTCTAATTCCAGATCCACCACTTACTGGGTCTCTTAGCGTGGACAAGTAATTTAACTGTAGTGTTCTCATTTTCAAAATCAGTCTAATAATATGTTCTCCTTCATAGGGTCATTAGAAGAATTAAATAAATTACATGTAAAATACTTTGAATAGTACCAAGCACAAAAGCAGTGTTATATAAATGTTTACTAACAGTAGTAATACATGCTCAATTAATGTTAATAATAGCTGTTATATTTACGTTATCATTACTATTTTACTGAGTGTGGATGATTAAAGTTCTGTGAAAATTATATTTGCAACAGGGAATAATTAGGAATTTGGCTTGATCTGTAGAAGTAATATTGCAGTATTTATTTTATTTTATTTTATTTGGTACCCAGGATTGAACCCTGGGGGTGCTTAACCACTGAACCACAATCCCAGCTTTTTTTTATTTCTTATTTTGGGTCTGGTTCTCACTAAGTTGCTTAGGGCCTCGCTAAGTTGACAAAGCTGACCTCAAACTTGAAATCCTTCTGTATCAGCCTCCTGAGCCACTGGGATTATAGGTGTGTGCCACCATGCCCAGGGGTATTGTTTATTCTATAATTAAAACTGATATTCATATATACATAATAATCAGTATAGTAGTTATTTTACATGAAAAAATAGCAAGTTTCAGGAATAAAGTCTTTAAACCATTTCCTTTCAGATAACAGATGTTTCCTACCACATTGAATCAAGCAGATAATGTCTGTCTCAACACTTGTAGCTAATCTTCCATTTAGACTAGATGATTTCTGTCTAATAACAACGTACCCATACAAATCACATTTTTTTAGTCCATGTCTGTTTGATATTTTCTATCTGAATCATAATAAGTGTAGATTAATAGCACTATTTTTCCTTCTCATTGGAGAAACATCATTCAAGAGGAGGGATGGAGAACATTGCATTGCAGCCACTTCTTATTTAGGTTGGCAATTTCTAGAACTATTGGAAGCTCTAAGTTGTCAACAAAGATATGGATAATTTATTTAAATCAAGTCTTTTATTTTTGATAAATAATTTTCATGATTATTCATTATTAAATTATTGAATTCTGTACTCTTGCTTCCTTCTCACCACTAGACAATACAAATGCTATGGCCATATATATAGAAAGTTGTCAACTTTTTTTTTTTTTTTTTGGTACCAGGGATTGAACCCAGGGGGGTATAACCACTGAGCAACATCCCCAGTCCTTTTTATTTTTTATTTAGAGACAGGGTCTCACTGAGTTGTTCAGAGCCTCACTAAATTGCTGAGGCTGGCTTTGGACTTGTGATCCTCCTGACTCAGCCCCCTGAGCCCCTGGGATTACAAGCATGCACCACTGTGCCCGGTGGTGTCAATTTTTTTTTTTTTTGTCAGTACTGGGGATCGAACCCAGGGCCTTGTGCTTACAAGGCAAGCACTCTACCAACTGAGTTATCTCCCCAGTCCGGTGTCAACTTTTTGATTGTGACTGAAACCTATAATTCAGGACAAATAGATGAAGTCATATATATGAAGCCCTGGACTAAGAAATTTCAATGCATTTCTATATAGTTTATAGACTTTTACCTTCTTCCAGGTAATTTTTCATTCATTACTGAGAAGAGGTCATAAATGGTACAAAGATGCAGACTTATGACTGAAAAGGGTGATTTAATGTCAACAAATAAGTACATTCATGTCAGTGCACAACAGCAAAGAAATTTTAAATTATTGATATTTCGTTTCTCTGTGTTTGTCTGAATTAGCAAAAGGGTGTTTAGCCAAGAAGGTATCTGAAAAACCAAAATATATATCAGTAAAACCCATGTACTTTGCTCAGAGGAAAATAAAAGTAGATACTCTATCATCACCTTTTTTTAGTGTTAATTTCAAACTAACAGAAATGTACGAATAGTATCAAAGAACTCCCATTGTCCTTCGTACATATTCACCGATTGTTAACATTTTGTCCACGTCCTTTATCATTCTTCTTCTTAGATAACAGGAAAAATACTATTATCTAGCATATGGTTTATACTGATGGTTTTCCAATTTCTCCAATAATGTTCACTTTAACATTACAGGATCACACATTGCATTCTGCCATCATGTAACATTAGTCTCCTTTAGTTGGAATGTTATTTCAGCCAATCTTTGTCTTTTATGATATTGACAGTTTTGAAGATTATGGGCCATGATTTTATAGACTGTCCCTCAATTTTTATGTCTGATGTTTCCTCATCATTAAATCCAGGTCATGCATTTTTGGCAGGACCATCATAGAAGAGATGTGTCCTCTAAAGTGTCTTATCACCAGTGACATTAAATTTGATCACTTGGTTAAGATGGTGTCTGCCAGTTTTCTCCACAATCAAGTTACTATTATTCCCTCTGCAATTAATGCAGAATTTGTGGAGTTATATTTTGATATTATGTAAATACAGTATATTGTTCTTCATGTATCACACAGTAATTTTAGTACATGTTGGTGATTCTTAGAATAAATTATTTCTGTGATTGTTGTAAAATAATGAATTTCTGTCATTTTTATCAGCATTTTCAATAGAAATGGCATTCAAACATGTTTGACTATAGGATATTCCAATTTGTACTAAATGATCAATAACAAATTAGAAAGGAAGGTGTGCAGAAAAAGAAGGAAGACACAGCCGCCTGTGGTGGTACATGCCTGTAATCCTAGCTACTCAGGAGTCTGAGGCAGGAGGATTATAAATTTGAGCAGCCTGGGCAAATTAGCAAGACCCTGTCTCTAAATAAGATAGAAAGGACGGGGGTTGTAATGAAGTCAGAATTAAGAACAGGTAGTTAGTGTAGAAATAGGGGATCGGGTCAATTCGAGGAAATGAAGCCATGAAGCCATCTGCCTCTGGAAGTTGGAGACTGCCCCTGGAAGAATGGAATGTCAAGGATCTCCGGAGGCCATTGATTACCAAATTTACCTGCCTTTATCAAGGACTGCAAACAAGGAGCTGCTGATTAATGCCCCCTGGGCCCTTGCCTGCCTGAATCACCTTGGCCCTCCCCCTGCCCATGGCTTTTCACTTAATGCAAAACCAGGCCTAGTCACGTAGGCAGGAAGGAGAGATAAGGGGAAGAGAACTGGAGAACAAAAGAGACCTTAACCCATAAAAGATGTAGGGTGCGCTCACTTCTTGGGACTTTAGAACATCTTCCATGGCCCCCTTCTTCCTGCCGGGAGAAGTCTGTATTATTAGCTTTAAATAAAACCTGCTTAATATGCTTGCCTTGGCTGCTTCTCTAGTGTTCAATCTTCAACATTAGGAGGAGCAGAACTCGTCACCGGTAAACGGCAGTATCAGTAATACACTCCAGGTTTGGTCCTCAGGACTGAAAAAAATAATAATTAATAAATTAAAAAATAAATGAAGACACACATGACAGCAGTCATCACAAGTTACAGTGGAAACAAAGAGGAAAAAAATATAATGATAATGTCTAAGAACTTAGAAAGCAGAGAAGTGTTTGTGTGCCTCTGAGCAGAATGCTTCAGGTTTTATTTTATTTTCCATCTTTAGCTGAAGAAACCACAAAAAGCCCCAATGCAGCTGCAAATGGTTGGCTGAGGAAATCACTCTGGCCTTGGTTTCCAATCCTTTAGTTTCAATGTTTACCCCACAGTTTCCATAATTTTGATGTTATGCCCAGAATTTCCTTCTCTGTTTGGATATGGAGGGTTCACATGACATATTGATTTAGCTTGTTATGAAGATGATATTTCTTGAAGTTCACCATGGGCCTCAGGCGCTGTATCCCTTGGGTAAGTGCAGATGTTCCCTGACTTACTATGAGATCTCATAAACCCATCATAAGTTGAAAATATCACAAGTTGAAGTGCATTTAATAAAACTAACCTACTACACCTGGTAGCTTACAACACAGTACTCTTAATAAAGAGTATCGGTTGTTTCCCCTTGTGATCCTCTCTGGCTGACTGGGGCCTGTGACTCTCTGCCCTTGCCAGCTGGGCTTTGCAAGAGAGGGTTGTACTGCATATCACTAGTCCAAGAAAAGATCAGCATTCAAAAGTCAGAGTAGTTTCTGCAAATGCATATTGTTTTCTCACCATTGTAGTGAAAGAATGGACATTTTTTTAAGCTGTCTGAGGTCACCCTCCCAGTTATCTTAACTCCCTAAGGTCACCCTCCCAGTCATCTCAACTCCCTAAGGTCACCCTCCCAGGAATGGGAACAAAGCCCTTAAAGCTGTTCCAAGAAACAGCCCCAAACAGAGAATAAAAGGGTAAATTGAGCCAGATAGCCAGATAGTGATCAAACAGAATGATTACCAGAAACTATTGACCAGAATCTACGCCCTATTGTAAAACATTGTGAAACATGTTGTATGTTATCAGCAAACCCAGACCCCCCTTTGAAATTTCCCGGCAGCTTTGTCCCCCCTTTTCCCCCTTTCATGTGTGACTCCTCCCGATGTGTGGTTTCTGCCTTTATAAACCTACAAGATTTTCTGCTAGGGACTCGACTCCTGGAGTTGGGTCCCAGCGTGCTGGAATAAACACCTCTTGTGGTTTGCATCAAGTGACGCCTCCTGCGGTTGATTGGGGTTGCCGTCCATCCATGGGACAGAGTTGGGGTTTCCTTTTGGGGGGGCCTTACATTTGGGGCTCGTCCGGGATAAGACGGCCCCCCCTCATCCGCGGAGTCGACCTTGGAGGTAAGAAGGGGTACCCCGAAGTTGTCTGTCTTTGTCTTGTGTTTTGTTAGTTGGTCTGGTTCTGTGAGCGCGCTTTCGGTTTCGGTGGCAGCCGTTCGGTGACTCGTGAGAGGGGCCGGACAGTGGCCGGTAGACGTGCCTGGGGGGCCACAGGTTGCAGCCCTGGGGGACGCCCTAAGGGTGGAAGGAGAGCCAGGGACGCCTGGTAGTCTCCGTCGGTAAGGGCGCTGATGGGGTTCAATTGGTGGATCAGAGATTGGCGCCCGTCTGTATCTGGTTCTGTTGTGTGTTTGTGGCGGAGGTGGAGGAAGGGTTGGAACAACTGGGGGGTTCTGGGCCCGGGCTACTCTCGGGTGGACCCCAAAGGTTCCTTCTCTGGACTCCCCCTCCCAACAGCCCTAAAGGGTAACTTAGCAAAGTAGCTTCAGTCTCAAAAGTAATGAAAAATAAGGTCTCATAATTTTAACATCCAACCTGTCCGGATGAGATGGCTAAAATGCCTTAGACACAGAGTTTCTGTTAAAACCTGTTAGATCCTTCCAGATCTCAGTCCAGGCTTGCATTGAAATATAAATAAAAGAAGCCTAAAGGCTCAGTAGGAGACCGGTCTCAAACCCAGGGAAAGAAAAGGTAAAAAGAGTCTTTAAAACTCCAGCAAAGTAAATTTTATGGTACTTTACTAAAGTAATTAACGGCCGTATGATTTTTTTCCAGGACTCTTGGTTTTTTTTAATTATATGTTTTTTTGAGCTCATGATTTTTTTGACCAGTTCTATTTTTTATTCAACTAGAGTTTTTGAACATCTGTTACACTGCAATGGAGATTCACCTATGAAGTTACAAGGGCTTGATTTTGTGTTATTTGTATGTTGTGCTGTCTGATGTCATGTTTTGTCTGTATCAAAACTGAGCGCTCCTAAAATTAAGATTTAAAAATGGATCCAGACACTTTTAATTCACGTGATTTAAAAAGGTTCAAATTGGGTAAACTAACAAGAGTAAAATGTCTTTGAAAATAACTTGCAAGTCTCTAGGTGGTCAAGCTAATAAAATATTGATGTTAATAAAATGTCTAATATCAATTGTTTCTAGGACTTTTCTTCAACAGGGAAGAGACAGCAAATACTGTTCAGGACACTTGTCTGATATCTTGGTTTTTTTTACAGAATAAGTGAATTAGAGTTAACATGTATGGGATTACTCTAATGTGTTTGTAGAGACATCTGATTAATTTACAAAGTTAAAATGCTAATAACATTTAAATAACATCGAGTACTTTTAACTCCTTAAATTCCATGGGGTATCATACTTAAACATTATTGGTGTTTTCATAGGTTGGTAAATAAAAGGGTTTAAACTTGCTTTGTGTCATCACTAAACTAAAAACAAGGTTACTAAGAGTATGTCCTAACAAGTGCAATTCTATATACAAAGGGTCCCAAAAGTTTCAACTGTGTTTCAATTAGAGTACTATAAACAACAGAATATTTAATCTTATTAAAATAGAGTAATTTATCTAAATTCAGAAATTTCATAAGAGTTGTTTCAGAATGTGAACAAAAAGGGGTCAACGAGTAGGAAAGAGAAAATAAAAGGTTCTGGGTATGGAAATATATTTAGTAAAAGGAAAAAGGAAATGTTTCTGGGTAAGAAAGTGCTTGTGTGATGAAATACATGAGGGTCTAAGTAAGTGCTAAGAAAGTCTGTGTAAGTAAAAGGCAAGTTTCGACAAGTTTGTGTGTAACTAAGTTGGTTATATGTATGTGAGACAGCTAAAACTATTGAAGGTTTTTCCTAAGGTGAAATACTAACGTTCTGATATAAACCAAAGTTTAATCTATATGGTAGAATGACATGGTAAAATGACAAGGATTTGAAACACTAATTTACTCTTAACTTTGTGTCTATTAAGTTTTATTCTTTAGAACAATTAGTCTTAAAAATTGGGGTGTATACAATTATGATTAAACAACTATTATAGAGTATTGTACTTTGTTACAGAGTATACATTTCTCTTTAAAAACTCAATTTGGTAAGATAAAAGTGTCAAGGTATTTGTGAAATGGTCACTAGTTGTATATTAAATGTGTTCATATTTTTCAGGACCACAAGTTTTTAAAGCAACTAATTTATTAAGCTCTGCTATCCTCCAGATTAAACTTGTCTGTAATGGTAATCTTAATCTTATAAAGAGTAAATTTTATTGGGGATTTATTTCTATCATTTAATGTTCTATTATAGGACCTGCTATCAATAGGGTATGTGTAAAATTTGTTACTTTTTACACTGGGATAAAGAATTTCAAATGTAAATGTATTTCTAAACATTAGAGTCTGATTGTTTAAAGGTTAATATTGTGAAACATGAAAGAAACATGAAAACATTTTGCCATTTAATCACAAAAGGAAAGTTAAAAGCTCTCTCAGTGCAGGCCATTTAGCTCATCTCGTACGTAGAGTTCCTGACTCTCAAGCGGGAGGCCTGGGTTCGAGTCCCAGCACTCTCGGATTGTGGAAATAACAAAAGCTCTTTCAGCCTTTCTTTGATTCATGTTTTAGATACTATGTTAAATTGTGTTAATTATAAAGTTTATATAGACTCAGGAAACAGTATATGTAAACTACTTAATGATATTTAAGGAAGAAGCAAAGATCAACATCAGAATTAGAACACTTAAGATCTGTAAAGAGCCCTGCCTTACCTGAGATAAGGCTCTGCCTCCCACCTTACTGCATGTTAGAGTGACTCCAAAATAAGCCAGACTTCAGCTTATTTAAAGTTATAGTCAAAAGATTGGTTCTTGTTGTAAAAGTACTGTGATCTCAAATAGGGGATAGAATGTAGTTCTCAATCGAAATTCAAGATAGCTATTATACAAGCTGAATATATTTTTACTCTTGCTAATTTCATTTTGTAAAACTGTTACCTGTTAATGTTTTGCAGAAGTAGCTGCTCCAAGAACAAACAACCTAGATAACTTGTGATAATAAGCCATCACCTATAGAATAGATAGTGGTAACTTCCAGTACTAATGCAGTCTCCAGTTAGATAAAAGGGTAAATAACTGTAAAGTTATGGACATTAAAGTTAAAGCCCATTACTCTTAATTTATGACTGGTGAGACTGGCTTGCTGGATAATTAAGATCAAACTTAGAAATTGGAGTTAAATACAGAGGTCAAGAAAAGTCCATATTTGGGTCTTGCCCTCAACATTAGCCTGAACCCAGGGAATAAGAGAACTTCTCTAAGGAGCGTTGCAACTCTGGGTCACACAACCTCCTGATCAAGGAGATTGTTGACTAGAGGATGAAAAATCATCCAGTGCATCTGCTGCAGAGGAGGGTCATGGAAAAGGGGAAACATCCCTTGATGTTTCTAAAGGAAGTCACCCCATCAAGAGACCCTGCCTAACCAAAGTCACTGGTGGAGCTAAGGAGCCGCTCTTAAGTTCTGTACGAGTGACCCCTGTGGGACTCAGCTGACTCTTTAACAAGACAGGAACCAGGTCAGTTTGACCAGCTTGATCTTAGACACCCAGCAAAACAGTTAAAACCAAAGTATAGCCATTCTTGGGCATTTAAAGGAAATAATAGTTAAATGTAACTTTAGATGTAGCCTGATAACTATCAGAGAAACTGCCAGAGTCAGAAGTTTTTAGTCAGTTTAAGGCCTGCAGACCTTCCTAAGCTACACAGGTAGACTTAATCTATGTTTGCCAGTATGATTATCTATTCCTAAGTAACAGAAGTATAGAGATCTCTACTAAACACAGGTTATACCAATAAAGGGATATTTTACAAAATCAGATGACATTAAGTAGCTTAACTATATTTTTGGGGGACATCTATGGCAATGTTAAAATCCCCAAATAAAGGCCTTGTCCTCTCCAGCCTTTGCTAGGCCTAGTTATGGGAACAATTTCTCAGTTCTTCCACCTCCTGGTGAGAGATTAACTTCTGTCATTTTCATGATACTCAGTGGCATATTTCAGATGCTGCAACATTTACTTTGTGCTAATCTCATTTCAGTACTCATGTCTTTTTGTTCTTCTATCATAGAAGCAGCCACCCCCAGATGACTTTACAACCTGCTCTTCCCCAACCAGGCTTCTTCCTGGGACCCCTCGATTGACCCGATTTTTTAAAAAGAAGGAACTCCAAACTGCTTGCCCCTCGCTGCCCCCATTCAGCTTCGAAGCAGCCAGAATGACCGACGCCCCTTTTCATTTTCTTAACAAGCAGTTATGGGTTCCTAAAGCTAAAGGGGGGAATGAAGCCAGAATTGGGAATAGGTAGTTAGTGTAGAAATAGGGGATCGGGTCAAATCGAGGAAATGAAGCCATGAGGTCATCTGTCTCTGCAAGTTGGAGACTGCCCCTGGAAGAATGGAATGTCAAGGATCTCCGGAGGCCATTGATTACCAAATTTACCTGCCTTTATCAAGGACTGTTTATCAAGGACTGCAAACAAGGGGCTGCTAATTGGTGGCCCGCCCCCTTGGCTCTTGCCTGCCTGAAATCGCCTAGTTACCTTCATCAGGGAAAGAATAAGTGCTGTACAGGTACTAATGCTCAGGCAATAATACCAGTCCCTCCGCCACGGAAATAGCTTTGGAGAAGAGTATATAGAGACAGAAGTTCCATGATTAGAACTTACCAGAAAAGAAAATGGGGAAATGAAAGAATGGACATTTTTTTAAGCTGTCTGAGGTCACCCTCCCAGTTATCTTAACTCCCTAAGGTCACCCTCCCAGTCATCTCAACTCCCTAAGGTCACCCTCCCAGGAATGGGAACAAAGCCCTTAAAGCTGTTCCAAGAAACAGCCCCAAACAGAGAATAAAAAGGTAAATTGAGCCAGATAGCCAGATAGTGATCAAACAGAATGATTACCAGAAACTATTGACCAGAATCTACGCCCTATTGTAAAACATTGTGAAACATGTTGTATGTTATCAGCAAACCCAGACCCCCCTTTGAAATTTCCCGGCAGCTTTGTCCCCCCTTTTCCCCCTTTCATGTGTGACTCCTCCCGATGTGTGGTTTCTGCCTTTATAAACCTACAAGATTTTCTGCTAGGGACTCGACTCCTGGAGTTGGGTCCCAGCGCGCTGGAATAAACACCTCTTGCGGTTTGCATCAAGTGACGCCTCCTGCGGTTGATTGGGGTTGCCGTCCATCCATGGGACAGAGTTGGGGTTTCCTTTTGGGGGGGCCTTACAGTAGAGTCAAACAATCATGAAGTTAAACCTTCATATCTGGAATTCATCTGTAATGCCTACCTCTGTCTGTGCTTGAGATTCTGATCTTCAGACAGAGCCTCTCTCACGATCCTTTTTGTTTCTCTGGAGTCATGATAAAACACACTGGTGGCATTCAATGAGAGGTCACATAAACTTGCACACTTTAATAAACTCTAAGGTTACCTAGTCATTATTTAATATTAATAATACATTAACTAACATATGATCGTGCATGATTAATGATTAGTATATTGATTAATAGAAAATGACTCTGAGGCAATGAGAAAATGTAAATGCATTTGCAACATCATTTATTTAATAAATAAGGGAAAAGGGCAAGGTACATATTAACAAAAATTGACTTAAAATGTAATAGACTTATAACTTAAAATATTATGAACCCTTTTTTCATTTTAAATATGTCCATGATATTTATCGAATAATTAATTTATTAAGTCATTCGTATGTAGTTTCTAATTTTTCATAATTACAAATAATGTTGGGAAGAACTATTTGTAAATAAACATAAATAAATAAGATTATTGCCTTAACTCATAAAAAAGGAGTATTTCAGTACAAAGGTATGGAGAATTTTAAGGATTTTGTTTTCCATTGCTAACGTATCCTCCAAAAAGATGCCATCATTTATTATAGTACCACAGGTTTTGTAGCTTCACCATACTGAAGTCCAACATGATTTTAATTTGTAATTTGATAATCAAGATATATTTAATTTCAATAATCAGGGAATTGTTTTCAAATGTTTACTGGTATTTAAATATTTCCCTTTTCATCTTCCTATGGAAGTCTTTTCTCCATGTTTGAGATCTTACAATCATTTTCCTTACTAATTTATGAAAATCCCTTATATATTAAGATTAATGCATCTTTTTGTTCATCTTTCTATTCATATTCTTTTATATCTCTTGGTAGAAGATTGAATATTTCTTCCTGGACCTTTCAGTATTAAGTAGATTCAGTATTAAATATTTAAGATGCTTTGTTGTTCCTGTTTTAAATAAGATATTTCTAAAATATTTCCTCTCATTAGATTTGTATTCAGTGTGTGTGTGTGTGTGTGTGTGTGTGTGTCCATGTATCTATGTATAGATATATATAATTGTTTTCATAAGTTATGTCTAAACTCTTATATTCCACTCTCCCTGCTTGTCAGTACTGGGTGTTGAACCCGAAGGCAGTCTACCTCTGTGCTATGTCCTTCATCTGTCAGAAGTAATTTTTCAGGGACCGGGGGAATGATCTATGTGAGCCATCCTTAGATTCAGAATGCTGAATAAAATGTGGGAAGTCATTTTGTAAAACAGTTTCAAACCTCTTGCATTGAAAAAAGCTATGTCTAGTTATGATCTTATGACCTATTTTTAACTAAGAGATATAGGTTTAATAACATGTTATAACATGTTTCCCATCCTTTTTAGATAAAGCATTAAGCTTAATGACCTCTATTTTAAAGATTCTTGAGCACTGTTGGGATTTTTTTTTTAAATAAAAGATAGCTCCAAACTTTGAAAATTTGTTTTAATCAGTCAGTAAGCACTGACACTTGCTAAACAAAAGATGATTTGAGTATATACAAAAAGTAAAGCAAAACAAAACAGAAAAAAATTGTTTTATTCTGTCAATTCTGTCAGCTGACTTCTTTGTCGTGTGTACTCTTCTAAATTCCCATTTGGTTTAATTGTTATTTGTCACATCAGTACAGTTGAGTTTTGTTCACTATGATTCCAGATGAAACTGAAGAGTTTTCTTTTCCACTTTTGAAAAGGTGTTTCAAATTGTACACATCTGTTCCTCTGAAAATAATCCAATCCCCAAGGTGGGGGCATCAATATTTTCAAACAAGAAGTGCAGCCAATGAAACCAATGATCACAGATTTGGGTTCAAAGAGCTAGTTTTCAGTCCTACTGTTTAGCATGTATATTTGTGTATATTATGGCTCCAGCTACAGAATAAATTGAGGTTCTAAGGAAAGTCCCTATTTGTATCATTTATGTTCTGCTTTTCCAAATATTTTAGCTGAGAAGCACAAGAAAATCATTGAAATAATGCTTCTAGGATTATAAGCATCAAAATGGTAAAGGGTGTTTTTGTTTTTGAACGGTGTCTCTACAATTTTAACTGCCATTCCTTCTCAAGTTAGATCTAGGAAACTCATATCTGACTGTAATTTTCCTCTTTAAACTACAGCAATCAACATTCTGGCAGAGTGTTTGAAACTTGATTTGCAGTTCATGTGCATTCTTAAAACATTGCTTGCTTGCTTTTCCTCCTTCTCTCCCTGCCTCCCAACTCCCTCCTTTTCTTCTTTCTTTTCCTTCCCTCATTTCTTTATTATGCATCCTGTACTCCAGATTTAAGGAAATGCCAGGACTTAAAAGTAGAAAGGCATGATGATATTAGTTATATTTTTTCTATTATTGCCATAAAGTGATTTAAACCTCAGGATTAAATTGCCAGTGTGATGCTGCTACATAGTGGCCTGGGATGATGAGAGGGAATGGGGTTGGGGAGTGGAGAGAGAGAGAATGAGAGAGAGGAAAGTGATGAGTCTGACTTTCCATGCTAATTTTCTTGGAAGTTGTAAAATAACACATTATAGTGGAAAGCAAAGTACACTGAGAGACCTGAGTCCTAAGTTAAGCTGTATTGAAGCTCACTGTGTAAAGGTAGGTAAAGTTCATCAGGGTGATGTGGCAGACACCTGTAATCCCAACAGGAGGCTGAGGCAGGAGGATCTCAAATTTGAGGCCAGCCTCAGCAATATAATAAGAGCCTTAGCAACTGAGTGAGACCCTGTCCCAAAATAAAAAATTAAAAGCTCTGGGAATATGTATAGCTCAGTGGTAAAGTGCCCCTGGGTTCATTCCCCGGTAACAGCAACAAAAAAGATAGTTAAAGTCATTTCACCTGTCCTTCTCTGGTTAAAAAATAAATAAATAAATCCAAGAAAATTTTCACCTCCAAGGTCTCTGAAATGCAAATTCCATGAAGACAAAAAATTTGCCTGTTTTCCTTTCTTCGTTAATTGACTCCTTCATTAATTATATATTTTTATTAACCATTTTATTGTATAACTATTTTTATTACCTGTTTTGGGTCCAGAAGTGTTTTAGTAGTAGTAGTCCAGCACCTAGAACATTGTCTGGCACTATGTAGATGCTCAATAAATATTTGTTGAGTAAGGTCCCTTCAATTGTATAGTTAAGTTTGCTCTAAAAGACTGACAAAAGCAGTAGCATGGTGAAAGTAAATCTAAACTTGAAGTTATGTAATGTGTTTTTACTCTTCCCCAATGTACAAGCCTCTAGCATCTTCAAAGACAATAGCTGTCATGCCCTGCTGGATAGATGCCTAGGCATTTATAGCTCCTCCTATGCTGCTACAAAAGAATTATACTTTGAAATTTTAATTATACTTTGTCCTCAGAAAACCTAGTTTACATTCCTGGATTTCCCACTAACTAACTTTATGGTTTTGACCAAGTTGTTTGTCAAAAGACTTGGAAAAAGAAAGAACTTTTCTTTCTCTCATGTGTAAAATGTCAGTATTGGTTAGTTTTCTTTAATCATGAATTCATTCATTTGGTTAGCTTTTATGAAGTGCCGGTGAATGTGAGGGATGGAGATGACTGATTTATCATATCATTAAGTCTCTAAAATCATGTGACTGTACAAGTAGCTTTATAGGTATAGACATTAAAAAAGATTTGCTAAATTATTTCCTGAGTTTAGCTTTATAATTTTCAATTACATTTTATTCCAAATGAAAAATTACTTATTATATTAGTTACTTAGACTCATACCTTTATTTATTTATTTTTTAATCAGGAGAACGGAAATTAATTAAGCTATTTCAGCTTTCTCTTTGGCAAGGACTAAGTCTTGATTCTAGTACACATTAACTTTTTCTGTTGGATTTATTAGATGTATAGTTTTTAAATATCTAATTATAATAAACCCTGATATTATGTATGAGCCTGCTGTTATAAGCAGAGCTTTTAATACCACAGTGTGTTTTTGCTATTTTTTTTTTTCTCACCTCATGTTGGAAAAGAAATACTGACATTTTTCTAAAATGTTCTTTCCTGAGAACAAAATGGTTATGATTTTCCATATGTTTGTGGTACAAAAAAAGGGAAGTATCACTTGATTTCTCATGTGTACATGTGGCTTCTACATGTATTTTTAATGAGGATGGGAGTGATCGACTTGATCAATCTGTGACCCAGACTCCTTTTATATATTTGACTGACTGTAGCTCAATGTTCATATTTGGTGTTACTTATTGTATTGCATTGTTATTTGCCTTTTTGGCTTTATTGATGCGTGAACTTGTAAATTCAAACCGAGCCATTATTTCTCAGAATGTCAAATCGCAGTGTGGGTCTTTCTGCAGCTGTAGCTGCTGGTTCCTGTCTGCTGACTGCAACCTTATATTGCTTGATTTTAGACATCAGTGGGTCCCTGGTGTTCATACCATTGCTAAGGTAGGCCAAACATTCAGTAATTGCTTTGGTAATGAGATTGGACTCCTTTTGATTAAAGTTGTCTATACTTCTGACTTCTGACTTGATTTTTTTACAGAACGAATGATTTGCATTTAGACACAGAGAAAACATAAAGATGCTCCCTGACTTACCATGGGGTTATGTCTGGGTAAACTTACTGTTAAGTTGAAAATACTGTAAGTCAAGAAATGCATTAATACACTTAACCTATTGAGCATCATGGCTTAGCCTAGCCTACCTTAAGTGTGCTCAGAACACTTACATTAGCCTGCAGTTGGGCAAATCATTGAACACAAGGCTTATTGTATAATAAAGTGTTGACTATCTCGTGTACACACACACAGATGGGCGTTTTGTAGACATAACAGGATGCAGACTTGGAAAACACCATATCCAAAAAACGCTGGCAACCCTGTACATTGTTGAGTACTGTATTTACCCTCATTTGTGTGGTTGACTGGGAGTGGTGGCTTGCTGCCACTAACATCATGAAAGAGTATCTTTCTGCATACCACTATGTTGACAAAAGATGAGAATTCAAAGTTTGAAGTATGGTTTCCACTGAATGCATATCATTTTTGCATCATACTAAAGTTGAAAAATCCCAAATCTAGTCACCATAAGTTATATTATTTTGGGTATTTGAGATTCACTTGGGAAGCCTAAGGATGGCCACAATATTTGGAGAACCTGATAATCATGGTTGAAAATTATTACAATTGGCTCCTTAAAATGGGCTTCTTTATTAATTCCATATTTTTATTAATAGTTTTATTGTATAAATATTTTTATTACCAGTTTTGGGTCCAGAAATGTTTTAGTGGTAAAGGAGATGAATAAATATAAGTAGGATCTTGATTTAACAAAGTAATTCATATAAAAGATAAATCCTATATGTAATTAACTATATATCAAGACTGGAAAAAAAATGATAAAAGAGGGGCATATATGTGTGCTAAAGAGGTTCTGAGAATGAAGAGAGAATCTCTAGTTAAGGGACCAGATGAAGCCAGGAGGAAGTGGCATTTAATTTAATATTGGGCTTTATATGAGTGTTGGGACACAATCTAAGATGGAGAGTAATGTGAAAGAGGTACAAAGATGAGGAAGTACAGGGTACATACTGGAGACAGTAGGTGAAAGAATGGTAGTCTTACTAGTAAATTTATAAGTATTTGAAAATAAGTCTTACCATTTTCTTAACCACGTTTTGGCATTTTCTCATTTTTAAAACATGCCAAAACTCTAACATTGGAAATGGTCTATATGTCTTTCAGCCCCTGAGATGCCAGACTTAAACTCAATTTTCCCTCTTGTCTTAGAAAGAGCAGTTTCTTCTGTTTGAATTTGACTTTTTCTACCTACCATCTTCCTCTCACTTCTTTGTTTTCTTTGAAATGATGGTCTTATTCTATTGGCTAACCTGACTCTTCTGTTTCTTTGTTTCCAATGACTCATCCCAAGTATTTTACACACATAAATCTCTCCCAACTTAAAAATAAAGCAGCTTCCTATAACTATGGCTTTTTTCTATCTCTTCTTTCTTGAAAAGTTAAATTTATGAAGAGTATTCTTCATTTATCATCTCCACTTTCTTCTCTTATGGTTATTCCTCAACTTGCTACAACCTGACCTCCCTACTAATAACTTCATTGAAACTGGATGGCCAATGGAATTAGGTAGAAACATGTGTTTTCCAGAAAATGCTCTTATAGCAAAGGAATATTCTTTCTTGCCTTCCTTCTTCATGCTTACTGGAATGCATTATGACTGCCGGACCTTAAGCAGTTCTTTGGGCCATGAAGTAAAGACCATGGCTTGAGAAAGATTCAGAAGTGCATGAAAGAGGCCTACATTCCTGGTGACTCTGAGAAACTACCCTAGCTGCTCTAATTTGTCCCCCTTTAGAAAGAGAAAAAAATCTTTGTCAGGCTACTCATTTTGGATTGTCTGTCACTCCAAACCTAAGTAACATATTGGGTAATGCTAGCCATTCTTTTTTTTTTTTTTTAATGCAAAAATATTTTTTTTTTTTAAATTGGTCTAATTCGTTATACTGTGCTAGCCAATTCTTATGGCTTACAATATGACCTTTGTAGCAGTGACTCACCAGTCCAGATCCCTATCTTTCTCCTGATCTTCAGGAGATTCAGGATGTCATGTTCAATTTATCCACATGTATGCCCATGCACATCTCAAATTCAACATGCTTAAAGGTGTTTAAAAATGAGGTGATTTTCTCCAACTTCCTTGTTATTTCAAATGTCAGTGAATGTGATTCAGAGTAGTAGACCCCCAAATGAGAACAAAGAAACATCATATCAAAATCTCTGGGACACTATGAAAGCAGTACTTAGAGGGACATTTATTTCATGGAGCGCATTTAATAAAAGAAGTAAAACTCAACAAATAAACAACCTAACACTACAGCTCAAAGCCCTAGAAAAAGAAGAACAGAACAGCACCAAAAGTAGTAGAAGACAGGAAATAGTTAAACTCAGAGCTGAAATCAATGAAATTGAAACAAAAGAAACAATACAAAAAATTGACAAAATAAATAGTTGGTTCTTCGAAAAAATAAACAAAATTGATAAACCTTTAGCCACACTAACAAAGAGAAGACGAGAGAAAACCCAAATCACTAAAATTCGGAATGAACAAGGAAATATCACAACAGACAGGATTGAAATACAAAACATAATTAGAAGCTATTTTGAAAATCTATACTCCAACAAAATAGAAAATTTCGAAGACATCAACAGGTTTCTAGAGACATATGAATTGCCTAAACTGAACGAGGAGGACATAAACAATTTAAATAGACCAATTTCAAGTACTGAAATAGAAGAAGTCATCAAAAGCCTACCAACAAAGAAAAGTCCGGGACCAGATGGGTTCTCAGCTGAGTTCTACAAAACCTTTAAAGAAGAGCTCATTCCAATACTTCTCAAAGTATTCCATAAAATAGAAGAGGAGGGAACCCTCCCAAACTCATTCTATGAAGCCAATATCACACTGATACCTAAACCAGACAGAGACTCATCAAGGAAAGAAAATTTCAGACCAATATCCTTAATGAACATCGACGCAAAAATTCTCAACAAAATTTTAGCAAATCGCATACAAAAACATATTAAAAAGATAGTGCACCATGATCAAGTGGGCTTCATCCCAGGTATGCAAGGTTGGTTCAACATCAGGAAATCAATAAACGTAATTCACCATATTAATAGACTTAAAGTCAAGAATCACATGATTATTTCAATAGATGCAGAAAAAGCATTTGATAAAATACAGCACCCCTTCATGCTCAAAACACTAGAAAAAATAGGGATAGTGGGAACATTCTTTAACATTGTAAAGGCCATTTATGCTAAGCCCATGGCTAATATCATTCTAAATGGTGAAAAACTGAAAGCATTCCCCCTAAAAACTGGAACAAGGCAGGGATGCCCTCTTTCACCACTTCTATTCAACATCGTTCTTGAGACTCTGGCCAGAGCAATTAGACAAACCAAAGAAATTAAAGGGATACGAATTGGAAAAGAAGAACTCAAACTATCCCTGTTCGCTGATGACATGATTATATATTTAGAGGAACCTGGAAATTCCACCAGAAAACTCTTAGAACTCGTAAGTGAATTCAGTAAAGTAGCAGGTTACAAGATCAATGCTCATAAATCCAACGCATTTTTATACATAAGTGATGAATCTTCGGAAAGAGAAATTAGGAAAACTACCCCATTCACTATAGCCTCGAAAAAAATAAAATACTTGGGAATCAATCTCACAAAAGAGGTGAAAGACCTCTACAATGAGAACTATACAACACTAAAGAAAGAAATTAAAGAACACCTTAGAAGATGGAAAGATCTTCCATGTTCTTGGATAGGAAGAATTAATATTGTCAAAATGGCCATACTACCTAAAGTGCTATACAAATTCAATGCACTTCCAATTAAAATCCCAATGACGTACCTTACAGAAATAGAGCAAGCAATTATGAAATTCATCTGGAAGAATAAGAAACCCAGAATAGCTAAAGCAATCCTTAGCAGGAAGAGTGAAACAGGGGCTATCACAATACCAGATCTTCAACTATACTACAAAGCAATAGTAACAAAAACGGCATGGTATTGGTACCAAAATAGAAAGGTAGATCAATGGTACAGAATAGAGGACACGGACACAAACCCAAATAAATACAATTTTCTCATACTAGACAAAGGTGCCAAAAATGTGCAATGGAGAAAAGATAGCCTCTTCAACAAATGGTGCTGGGAGAATTGGAAATCCATATGCAACAGAATGAAACTAAACCCATATCTCTCACCATGCACGAAACTAAACTCAAAATGGATTAAGGACCTCGGAATCAGACCAGAGACCCTGCAGATTATAGAAGAAAAAGTAGGTCCAAATCTTCACCTTGTTGGTCTAGGACCAGACTTCCTTAACAGGACTCCCATAGCACAAGAAATAAAAGCTAGAATCAACCACTGGGATAGATTCAAACTAAAAAGCTTTCTCTCAGCAAAGGAAACTATCAGCAATGCGAAGAAAGAGCCTACAGAGTGGGAGAATATCTTTGCCAATCATACTTCAGATAGAGCGCTAATCTCCAGAATCTATAAAGAACTCAAAAAACTCTACACGAAGAATACAAATAATCCAATCAACAAATGGGCTAAGGAAATGAATAGACACTTCACAGAAGAAGATCTACAGGCAATCAACAAACATATGGAAAAATGTTCAACATCTCTAGTAATAAGAGAAATGCAAATCAAAACTACCCTAAGATTCCATCTCACCCCAATTAGAATGGCGATTATCAAGAATACAAGCAACAACAGATGTTGGCGAGGATGTGGGGAGAAAGGTACACTCTTATATTGCTGGTGGGGCTGCAAATTAGTGCAGCCACTCTGGAAAGCAGTGTGGAGATTCCTTAGAAAACTCGGAATGGACCCTCCATTTGACCCAGCTATCCCACTCCTTGGCCTATACCCAAAGGACTTAAAATCAGCATACTACAGAGATACAGCCACATCAATGTTCATAGCTGCTCAATTCACAATAGCCAGACTGTGGAACCAACCTAGATGCCCTTCAACTGATGAGTGGATAAAGAAACTGTGGTATATATATACAATGGAATATTACTCAGCCATAAAGAATGATAAAATTATGGCATTTGCCGGCAAATGGATGAAATTGGAGAATATCATGCTAAGTGAGATAAGCCAATCTCAAAAAGCCAAGGGACGAATGATATCGCTAATAAGTGGAGGATGACACATAATGGGGGGGAGGGAAGGGTTAGTGTTAGGGTTAGAGTTAGGGTTAGGGAGGGGGGCAAGTATGGAGGAAGGAAGGACTGTATAGAGGGTAAAGAGGGGTGGGAGGGGTGGGGGGAAGGGAAAAAATAACAGAATGAATCAAACAACATTACTCTATGTAAATTTATGATTACACAAATGGTATGCCTTTACGCCATGTACAAACAGAGAAACAACATGTATCCCATTTGTTTACAATAAAAAAAAATAAAAAATAAATAAATAAATAAAAAAAAAAAAAAAAAAATAAAAAAAAAAAAAAAAAAAAAAAAAAGAAAAAAAAAAAGAAAAAAAAAAAGAAACTGTGGTATATATACACAATGGAATATTACTCAGCCATAAAGAATGATAAAATTATGGCATTTGCAGGCAAATGGATGAAATTGGAGAATATCATGCTAAGTGAGATAAGCCAATCTCAAAAAGCCAAAGGACGCATGATATCGCTAATAAGTGGAGGATGACACATAATGGGGGGGAGGGAAGGGTTAGTGTTAGGGTTAGAGTTAGGGTTAGGGAGGGGGGCAAGTATGGAGGAAGGAAGTACTGTATAGAGGGTAAAGAGGGGTGGGAGGGGTGGGGGGAAGGGAAAAAATAACAGAATGAATCAAACAACATTACTCTATGTAAATTTATGATTACACAAATGGTATGCCTTTGTGCCATGTACAAACAGAGAAACAACATGTATCCCATTTGTTTACAATAAAAAAAAAAAAAAAAAAGAGTAGTAGACCCCTGAAGTTTGTCTCTCCCCTCTTCTTAACCTTCACTATTATAATCTCAATTTAGGTCCCCATCATCATTCTTTTAAAAAGTCTTCTAAACCAGTCTGTCTTCTCCAGATAGTGCCACATCTCTAATCCATTTGCTAATCTGTCACCACAGTTTTGTTTCTGAAACAAATATTTTTATTTCTGAAAGAATTATTATCTTGTTTAAAATCTGTCCATGATTCTGTATTACCAACTGATGAAACAGAACCTTCTTTGCTTGGCATACAAAGCTTTCCATGATGTGTACTATCCTGCCTACCTCTCCCACTTACTCTCCACTGAGGAGACCACTGAATTTATGGTTTCCTTTCCATCACATATTATATTCTCTACACTTTTCTCTCTCTTTAATATCTTTCCCCACCTTCAGTTTCATATTTATGCTTTTAATTGAATAATAGCATATACATTCAGTTCTGTTTTTGTGTTCACTACGGAGACTTTTCTCACCAACCCCAGGGGGAATTGGCCATTCCATCAGGTATGTACCATTTCACTCTTAGGTTTCTGTACTGGCATCTACAACCCTGGAAGATAGTTAAGTAGAGAGGAACTTGTATTCATCTTTGTATTCTCAACCCTTACTAAGATGCCTGATGGAAGTGAGTACCTAGTAAGTATTTATTATATTAGATTAGGTAGATTCTAGTAGAATTAGAAATGGAATGGGACACATGAAAGAGGCCCAGTAACTGATTCAATGAGGAAAGTAGGGAAAGGAAGAGGTCATAGATGATTCTTATATTTTAAGCCTGGATGATGAAAGGATGTATGTATGAATAAAGAAAATATGGACTGCAGGGAAGAGAAAGTTTGGCATGAGAGATGAGGTCTCCTCTGGCCTTCTTGATAGCCTGGTGGTATAGACAAATGAGAATTGGATAAAAGTGAGCGGAAGCACCATTACCTTCCTATAAAAGATCCTCTTATAGGATTGTCAGTGGACATCTTAGTATGTGATTGATCAGAATAGGATGAGAAACAACTCTCAGTACCACAGAGTTTATAAGATTAAAAACATGAGTCAGGATTCAGATATTGACCAGGATATGAAGCATCATTGGGATTAAAGAGTCTCATTTAATTCTACATGGAGAGCTATTTGGCACCATGTCAGGTCCATATAGTGAGCTGGTATAGTTCAGATGTTGATCTTTGTCATAGGAGACTCACAGATTGGGGGAAAATTGTTTATATTTGATCCCAGAGCACTTGAATAACTAACCTTTGTTCCTTTCTGTCAATGGTGAGAATATAAGACATTTATTAAAAATTTACTTCCCCCCAAAATAACAGAACGAATCAAAAACTATTACCCTAGGTAAATGTATGATTACACAAATGTTATGCCTCTACTTCATGTACAAACAGAGAAACAAGATGTATCCCATTTGCGTACGATAAAAATAAATTTAAAAAATTTACTTCCCTTATATGAATGAATGTATTTATGAAGAAGTTGAAAAAGCCTAACAATGCAGTCATCAATTGGGCACGAGAAACTTGAAGAAAATCACAAATTTCTGGGCAAGGCTTCATCTGTATTTTCTTTCAGGCAAAAATGCCAAAATAAGTAAGTATATACAAAAGGCCTACATAGTGGTAGTATTCTCCACCATATTTTATGGGGAGTCAGGGGAACCAGGAAAGTAAAAAAGCAAACAATCTCAGTTTAGCTCCTAGAATTTATTCATAAATGTCTTTGTAGCAGCCTGCCAGGAAGACCTCTTCTCAAAATTGTCATTTTTTGATAAGAATATCTGAAAATTCAATCTCCAAGTCAAGCCAGAATCCATTAAATCAATTCAATGAATTGAATATTTACGGAGCTTGCTAAATTCTGAGGATAAAAATAAAAGAAACATACTTCCTGCCCTCAAGGAACTCACAGTTTAGTGGTGCAACTCTATTTAGAAATGCTTTCAAAGACAGTCATCTCAAAAAGACACTTGCAGAAGGGAAAGTATGCAAACATACAGCAGAATTGTGAAGTTTATGTTTAGAGTCTTGCAGTTTGGGAGAATTTACTGTACTCTACCAAATGAACATGACTACTCCTCTGGTTCTTCAATTGACATTTTTGGGGAGTGTTGTTGATCCATGAAGACAAAAGATCATCCCTGAGTTTAGGTTGTAGCCTTGCTAAAGGTTTAGCAAGAAGGGTAAATAACTAGACTAATAATAATAATAGACTAATCAATAATAAGTTTAGGCAAATTTTACCATATAAATCATGTGCTATTGGTAGGGCAGAGTTTTGGATAAAATTTGTAACAAGGGTAAATGTCCCAGGGAGAGAAGTTTTTGAAGTTTTATCAAGTGATTTGTTAGATATTTTGGATTTGGATGGATAAATTAGCTGTATATCATCTCAGATTAGCTGGGAAATCATCATCATCATGAGTTAGAGATGTGTTTTGAGGTAATCATACTTCATCACCATTCAGTATACAAATAGGATTATTTCTTACTTATCGTGTTACTGTCACAGGAAGAGGCCAGAATCAAGGAGGAGTTCAGAATGGGAAAGTTTGAAGTATATCATTAAGCACAGGCAGTTGCTATGTGTCAGGCAATAAGCTGGGGCTAAAATAGGAATGAGCACTGAGGAAACAATATCTACCACTTACTGGGACATTTTCCTAAGTCCTAAACATATTGTCTCATTTATTTTCATGTTGTCCTATTTTTTATTTTTCAACTGATAAGATCTGGGATTAGAGATTAAATCATTTCCCCAAATCCTGTAACTAACAACTAGTCAGTGAAATTCAAACCTAAATGTATCCAACTCTAAACCATGGCTCTTAACCAAGTATTTTCAACTGTCAAAATGTTGAATGTGCTGTGTGTGGTGGTGTATGTCTGTAATCCCCGTGGTTTGGGAGGCTGAGGCAGGAAGATCACAAGTTTGTGGCCAACCTCAGCAACTAGAAAGGTCCTCAGCAACTTAGCAAGACCCTGTCTCAAAGTAAAACATAAAAGGGCTGGGAATATGGCTTGGTGGTTAAGCCTCCCTGGGTTCAATCCGTAGTACCAAAAGAAAAAAAGCATGTTGAAGGCATGACCCGAAACACAGTAGATCAGGGTCAGGTTGATGACCCTGAAAGGTACAAGAGAATAAAATCAGGAGTGGAAAGAGATATGACATGCATATATCATGTTTTAGAGGATGGAGGGGTAGAGAGGCAGATCAGTTATCAAGTGGAGAGTTTCTGGCATATTAAATACTTCCTCATGCTGACTTGCAGGTTTATATCTGCTAAGGATTTTTCTTTTTAGAGCTTGAATAATTCTGATACTGCAATTGGGAGTTATTGAAAATAGAATTCTGTAGCACACTGACAAAAACAATTTAAGTCTGAGTGGGAAATGTCTAGATAGCTCTAGAGTGGTTAAGGTTTTTGTTTTTGTGTTTCGGGGTGGGGTCATGGAATGGGGGCAAAGGGTTGGGGAGGGAGGACTATCCAAGTAAAGATAGTATGAATTGTGTATGTAAGGCAAGAATTGCTGAAGTCATTAGTCATGTGAATAGGGTTTACTTTCAGAATGCATCCTGTACCTTTTCATTTTCTACAGGTTCTGATTTCATTTTCCATTTACTTTAAAGATGATGATGGCTCAGTATCTGTATTATCATATGGGTCTGTGCCTGGCTCATTAGATATATTGTACTGATGGAAATTTCCCAAAATTATTTTGAGTACAGAATTGCTTGCATGTTTCAATACATATAAGTTGATATAGAAATGTCCCAAGAAAAGAGATGTCTCTAAAGAAGGGTCCAAGGAGTTCCCGGAGAGCAGGAAGCACTCAATTTAGGACCAGCAGGGACTTTGACTGTTATGGTTTGAGTATGAGGTATCCTCCTCAAAGCTCCTGTGTAAATACAGTCGGATTCAGAGGTGAAATGAATGGTCTGAGTCGTAACTGTAGTCAGGTGGGGTATTACTGGAGAGACTAGGTCACTGGGGACATGCCCTGGAAAAGTGCATCTCCCTGAAGGCATCCCCACTTCCCTCAACTATGCCCTTCCACCATGATGTTCTGCCTCACCTCTGACCCAGAGCAATGGAGTCAGCAGACATGGTCCGAACCTCTGAGACTGTGAGCCAAAATAAACTTTTCCTCCTCCTCCATGTTGTTCTTTTTGGGTATTTTGGTCACAGTGATACAAACTGACTAACACATTGGCTTATATGATGGGAGAGAACTTTAGCACACAGTCAGAGGCATAGACAGAGGTTTATTTAAGAAAGTAGACACATGTTCAAGGGAGAATTAGGGCAAGCTCAAGAGTGAGAGATGAGTTTTCGGGGTTCCTGGTTGTTATTTTAAAGAAAACTTGGTGAGGATGTGAGGGCGATCTGGCTGCGACATCTGTCACCCCATTGATTGCCAGGGTTGATTCGGCTGATCTGGCTGGCGAGGCGGGTGTCCCCTTCCTCCCTCACTGCTCCATGTGCGTCCCTCCCGAAGCTGCGCGCTCGGTCGAAGAGGACGACCTTCCCCGATAGAGGAGGACCGTTCTTCGGTCAAGGGTATACGAGCAGCTGCGCTCCCCTGCTAGAACCTCCAAACAAGCTCTCAAGAAAACTTGGTGAAGTGTGGGTATGGAAAGGTATGTTAGGCATATCAGTCTGGTGGTCTCAAGGCAATTTCTGGTGGTCTGGTCAATCTCAGGATCCTTAGGATGACATGGTCTTCATAATCTGATTGATAAAATAACACTGGAAAGTTCCCTAAATTACAGGTTCCTCAAGATACAGTATCTTTCTTTGCTTGATCTATTTATTGGTGGGCTAGTTAAGACTTCACAGGTAGATTTGCAGATTTCTTAGGAATTTGGGAGTAAAAGTCCTGGGTGACAGACTTAGGGAATGACAGGCCTGGAAAAGTATGAGAAACTTCTGAATTAACATAGTTTTCCATGTCCTTCCTTTATGTCTCCTTTCTATTTCATACCCCTCTATCCTACCTCAGGTGGAGAATACTTTCATTATGGAGTTATCATTCCATAGTGTTTATCGCTGTCCTTTAATTGCATGAGCCCTGACAAACTTCCATGCATTGTTTTTATTAACCGCTTGTTTAAATTTCACAAAAATGATTTTTGTTGTTACTTCTTGGTCTTCTTTTTTCATAGGATTTACTCTAAGGAATTTGAGGTTTTTGGTTTTTTTTTTTTTTTTTTTAGCATTTCTTGTCTTCCTGGGAGTACCATCTCCCCATCTACACAAATCCCTAGATTTCTTAGAGAAGATAATGCTAGTATTAGTAATCACTGTCAGTATGTCCTAACAACTATCATTTAATTTCCTAATACCTTGTCAATTTCTATGCTTGAGGCACTTTTTAAAAATAATATAATGGTGTACAAGATAAAGTAGTTCTGTGCACATCACTTCAATGATATTTCTACTTACCCTTGTGGGACTCAAAGCTGATACTCAATGAACTCTGGCTAAATAATTGGCTGTGTTGAACTGGGGATCTACCTAACACTATAATTTGCTATACATACATGAAGGTAGAGTTTGTGACTGAAATAGGGACTAGTCTAATGTTTCTCAAAGAATGGATTTCCTGGTCTATCTGCAGTAGAGTCCCCTGAGATATTTAATAAAACTGCATGTTTCCTGTTTCTACCCAAAATGTTCTGGGGGCAACACTTGGAATTCTGCATATTAGTAAGTTCTTCAGGGGATTCCAATGCACCTCAATAACTATGATGCTTAACGACATTTACTGAGTACTTACTATACCAAGCATTATGCTAAGCACCTTAAATAGCTAATTTGATTTTCATAAAAACCCTATTATATAAGGTCTTTGTATTGCTATTAGAAGAAGAAACTAATGCACAGAAGAGGTTACGAAAACTTTTAGGAGCACTAGTGGTTCTGTGTGATTCTATCCCTTTGATTGAATTTACCAAATTATTCAGATAGTTCATTTAAAAATTCAGTAAACCTGACCTTTTGATCTCAGATAGATATGTTCCTTTACTCAAAGGTCTGAGCCTCATTCTCTTGTGCCTTCATTATGAGAGACCGGGTATGACAATAATCTTGTTAGTGGAAAGTCTATGGCAGTGTTTGAAGTCTTGCATATGAATATTGATCTTTTCTCCCTTAACACCCTAAAAAAAGGGTAAAGAAACATTGCCATAATGTAAGCTGTAAGTGAGGATTTGGGTTTCTTCTGCCTATAGGTATGTTTTTTCAGGTGTGCACGCTCTTTAGAAGCTTAAACTATTAGTGCTAAAATGGAATAAAATAGGGTATTTGCAAATATCTTATCATATATGCATTAGGTTTGTTGTCAAACCAAAAGATGTAATTAGAAAAATTTGTTACTGATTTTAATTATTGAAATTTTAAGGCAGTGTAGTGGGAACTGGCACTAGAGTCTACCTCTTTTACCTTAGAAGGACAGTTGACTTGAGGACGAGAGAACTAATCCTAAATGTCAAATATGAGACAGATCCCTATAGCTTAGGCCAGTTTCTAGTTCCATCTGCACACAGCACCCAAAATGAAAGAAATTGTTCTGATTCCCTCTTTTTGCATACACAGAAAACCAGTACAACATATTAATGTATTTTATTAAGAACAACTGTGAATTGGAAGCAGGTTTGATGAAAGGATGGAAAGAAGGGAGAAAGGAAAAATTATGCCTGGTAATATCATTCATTAAGTACAGAATTCATTAGAAGAAAGTTCATGGGAAAATAAGTTTAAAAGTATATAAAATCTTTTGATGATGTACTCTTCATTTTGTATGAGAACTGCTTTAATTGCCTAATTTGATTAAGAATAGCTATAATCTAGGTTACTTGCACAATAAAGTGTGAACTGCTGAATTGTTCTTTATTTATTCTTTCTTATAGTGTCTTCATAAAATAATCCCTTGTATATGCTGATGAGAGGCTGCATTGCTTTGGAAATGTCTTAGGTTTTGTTGTATGGATAATTATTTAATTTAGGAAGATTAAATCGATAAGATTATATTCTATCCTGATGTTAGTGGCTGTGAAATTAAACACTCTAAGCAATGAATGTCATTTTTTTTTTAACTAAGCATGACTGGTAAGAGTCAATGACATAACTTTTAAAAATAAAATAAGTATGCAATGTAAAATTAAATCTATTTACAATGTGTGAAAACAAAATCATTAATTTTGGTATTTTTGGTGAATAATTCAACATGATTTATTCTTGAATGAATGAAAAGTGTTTAAGGGAACACATGTATTTAACTAGATTATTATATAAACTGTGTGTGTGTGTGTGTGTGTGTGTAACCATCCATTTCATAACTAGACATAAATTTTCCTTCCAGAACCCCTGACAATTGGAATTCATAATATATAAAGGAAATTATAAGTCTCTATATTTTGGCTCCACAAATCAACATAAATAAGAATGTAACTCATTCAAAGGGCTTTACACAAGTAAAACAATAAAATGAAGTCATAGTTGATCTTGAAAGGGGCTAATTTTTATATGCTGACTGCATAAAGGATCAATGTACTTCAGGGTGTTAATTGTGTATATCAAAAGCGTTGGTTGAAATGAAAAAAAAGGCAAAATATAAATCAAAGAAATAAGATTTGTTTCACTGCATTAAATCTTTCAGAACATTGAGTTTCCACAGTAGATATGTTTGGACATGATATAAAGTACATGAGAATTCCTAATACATACTAATACACATTTCGAAGCTGTAATAATTAACACAGCTGGGTACTAGAGAAGAACAAGGCAAGAAGTGAATGGATTACATAAAGAATCCATAAATAGACAAAAATAATATATGGAAATTTGGATACATTAGGGCTGTCATTTCTCCACAATAGAGAAAGGATAAATGGTTTTGAGAAAACAGGAAAAAACAAAATCCAATCCCCCTCCCACAGATCCCTACCTCTCTTTTTGTACCAATATATATTCAGATGAATCAAATACTTAAATAAAGTAAATCATGAAAGTACAAAAAATAAATAAATAAATGAAGGAATTTATTTATATTCTTGAAGTTTGGTAGACCTTTATAACTAGGACATGAAACCTACACCCATACATTTGATGAGATAAAACATAATGAAAAAATGAATAAAGTCTAAAAAAATGAGAAAAGCAATTTGCAACATAAATGATTTTTTAATATACAAAACAACCTGTATACCAATAAGCAAAAGGATAAGAAAACAGAATATCAAATTCTCAAAGGGTATATATACTCTGTTTACAGAAAAGGAAGCATAGTTTAGAAGAGACATGGCATTATAGGAGTGGAAAGATGTGATCCTTTTCCATGTCTATCATAAGGGTCATGGGCAACACTCCTGCAATAAGATAAGTTAACAAAAGCGTAACAGATTTATTTAGTCAAAGTTTTACATGACATGAGAGCCTTCAGAAATGAAGACCCAAAGACTCAAGGAAAAACTATTTTTATGCATCAGTTCCTTGAGAAGTGGATAATTGTGTAGATCTATGATGAGACAAAAGGGTATGACCTAATGGTAATAGCCTGAGAGGAACGGGGAACAGAGCAAGGCCTGTCTGTTCAGATACTTGATCTCTCTGTGTATGTAGCATTCTTCCATTCTGGGCATTGAACAGGATCCCTTGGGAACTGGGGTCCTCAAGGGAGAAGGGAGAAAGTGACCTTTCTAGATTTTATGGCTTGTTTGGGGTGAAGGGGTTCCAGTTTCCATGGCCCACTTCAGGAAAGGGGAATTTCAGTTTCTATGACTTGCTTCATAAAGTAAGGAGCGGGAGACAGGAGGATGGGAGAAGTTCAGAAAGATCTTGCTTCTGAGGCCCTTAGAATTTTCTTCAATTCCAAGTACTCAGCATGCCAGTGTGAACTATTTTGGGGTATCATATCCTGAGATGCAATCGAATGATGGTCAACTCTGTTCATAATTAAAGAAATGAAAAGTAAAACAACAGTAATTTATGTCTCATATCAAATTACAACAATTAGTAAAAAGAATTTTAAAATATGATGATAATTATCTGAGAGGTACAGAAACAGGCACACTCTATGCTATTGATAGTAATAAAGAGTGGGCAGTATTTTTAGAAGGCAATTTTGCAATATTTATCAAAATTCAAAATTACTTTAATCCCTCAATTCCAATATTAAAATTTTACTAAATGATACACTTACCTAAAATGTGCCAAAACATTGCCGCCTAGCTATTCATTGCAATATTGTCAGCAGTAAGAGTAAACTGAAAAACTTAAATGTCCATCAGTAAGGAATCTGCTAAACATATTACAGTATATTGATATAATGCAACAGTAAAAGTGAATTAAATCTGCTTACATACGAGATGATATCAGTTTTAGGCAGCTTTTTCACAGCTGTGACCAAAAGACCTGAGAAGAACAATGTCGAGGAGGAAAAGTTTATTTGGGGGTTCACGGTTTTAGAGGTGTCAGTCCATAGATGGCCAACTCCATTGCTCAGGTTGGTGGTGAAGCCTAACATCATGGCACAAGGGTGTGGTAGAGGAAAGCAGCTCAGGACATGGTACCAGGAAGCAGAGAGTGAGCTCTGCTCACCTGGCACAAAATGTATACCCCAAAGATAGGCCCCCAAAGACCTACCTCCTCCAGCCACACCCTACCTGCCTAAAGTTACCATCTAGTTAATTCATTCAAGTGGAATAGTGCACCTATTAGGTTAAGGCTTTCATAACCTAATCATTTCACCTCTAAACTTTCTTGTACTGTGTCACATGTGAGCTTCTGGGGGACACCTCATATCTAAACCATAACATTATCTAAGAACATGCTTAAGTGAAAAAGAAAATAAACTAAAGAACAGTGTGATCCATTTGGGGAGTGCTTTTTCCAGTAATGTCCCAGGGAGCTCATTTTGGGTTGTCTGGTCACCTGAAGTCACTTTTACCCAAACTATAAGGACAACTTCAATACTCAAATTCACACTAAACTATAACTTCTTTCCAGCAGGTAGGTCTGTAACTTCCATTGCATTTCTGAGTTCTCTAGGTGCCAGGCAACTGGTATTTCCTAGTATTTCTATAAACAGCTTGGCATTCATGCCTTTTGGTGTTGGAGCTCACAACATTTATCCCTCTTTGGTAGTCATTTTTATGCTCACCGTCCCCAATCCCCCCCCCCCCCAAAAAAGAGGACCAACAGTGGGGCATGGTCCACTTTCTAGAGCAAAGCTTTGGCATTTCCAATCAACTCAGGGATTTGTCTATTGGATGTCAATGGAGGAGAGACCTCATGACCCATGTTGCTAAGCCTAAACTTCCTCAATTAAGCCTTATTGGTAATTTATATCATGTCACACTGCTGAATTTGCTCTAACTCACCATGCCACAATTTATATTTGTGGTTATGTGCAAAAATGTTTTTGAAGCATATCCAAGAAACTGTTAACAAGATTTAGGGAGAGAGGAGTAATTTGTATGGATAAGGGGGTTTTTACTTTTCATTTTCTACTTATTTCATCAGAGAGTTGATTTTGAAATTGTTTCATTTTATCCTAAACTTCATTAGAAGTACAAAAATACTGCATAATTACATAGAAGTATGTAAAGAAAAAAATTAATAATCTCTTCCCCATACAATTCTTTTTCTAGTTCCCATTCCAAGTAACTAATGTAAAGAATTTGGTGTGTTTAAATCCACATCTTCCTCTTTTTTCATGTAAACAGATGCATGCATATGTGGAAATTTTCTGGGGTTCTTTTTTTTTGGAAAATAGGTTTCACTATTCAGATTACTTTGAAAATTGTTATTTTCACTTTTATACCTTATTGGCTACTACATATTCTATAGTATGGATAATTTATATCACATTCCCCTAATGATAGATATTCTATGAATAAACAAATGTAGGACAGGTCACTGGGGGATTGTATGTGTCAAAGTTTATACACATATTCTTTAAAAACAGATTTGGTCAGAGTATTTTTCACAATTCTTTCTCCTACCAGCAATGTGTGAGTGTCTGTTTTTCTGGACTTTGACTGGGTTGAAAATTACTAATCTTCAAAATGTTTCTAAATAAAGTCCAGGGTGATAATCATATAGGGTATATTGATTTTCCTTTTTTAAATGTAAAGTTGAGCAGCTTTTCATATGTTAACTGACTGATTTGGAGTTCTATTCAGAAGGCCACAGGTCCCTAGGATTTCTACAAATAACTCATGTTACTTCACAAAAGTAGGGGGTTCCCCATTTTACAAATACTTCTTATATTATCTAAAAAATTTAAATCTCCCTAATTCATTTTATGCAGAAAACATAATCATATCAAAATCTGATCAACAAAAAAGAAGAAAAGTAGACCAATGGTTCTCAATTCTGGGTATACCATATAATTATTTGGAGAGCTTTAAAAAAATGAATATGCCTAAGCTCACCTGAGTTTCTAATTATTTGATTTGGGGTAAGGTCTGGGATTTAGTGTTTCTAATGTACTACAAACCAATGTTACTTGTACATATAATACTAGATTCTAAATGAAATACTAATAAGCAGTTTAAAGTAATAGCACCCCACATTGAGTAGAGTTTATTCTAGGGATAAAAAGATGGTTCACCATTAGTATTCCCAGGTACTGAAGGACAAAGGCTATATAGTTATATTGGTAGATGTATAAAAGTTATTCAGCCAGGATTTCTAGGAAATCTCTGAGTAAGTTTGGACTGAGAAACCCACTACCATGATAAAATTACTTATCACAAACTATAGAGATATTATTGGAAAGTGAAACATACTAAAATCATTAAGTTCACAATAAGGTCACAATTAAGTCAAGAAAGCTCAATTTAATCAGTAATAAATACTTTTGAGATCTGTTAATGCACTAAGACAATGGATAAGTGGTATGAATTTTGTAAATAAAGATATAATCAAGTCATGCAATTGTATACCTAGTAAATTCAAAAGACTATAAAAATATTTGCATTTATAAGAAAATTAATAAGGTAAATGAATGAAGTATAACTATGCAGAATAAATAATATTTTAAAAGCTAGGAAAAAAAATTAGAAAACAAAATGCAGAGTATATCATATACAAATATACATGTAATAAATTAAAAAATCAAACACCTGAACTAAATTTAATAAAGAAAATATAGGACCTATGTGAAGAAAGTTGTAATATTTTAATAAGATTTAAAACAAGTTTCCCAAAATAGAGATCCATTCCGTGTATTTTTATGCAGTATTCTAGAAATGTCAATTCATCTCAATTTCCTCCACAAATTTAATGCAACTAAAGGAAAAACATAATCTCTAAAAAGCCTGCCACAAACCCCACATAATATCCTCAATGTGGTCTTTTACTGAAACCAGATGAAATTTTTTAAGTTCAAGTGTAAAAAATGATGCCTAAGAATATTTAAGAAACCTGTGAAAATAAGAAGGCTTCATGCGATATGTTTTGCCAGATATTAAATCTTAACTTGTAAAACCATTCAAATATGTAGATGGATCGATGATAGATAGATAAATAAATGGATAGATAGGTGATAGATAGACAGATAGATATAAACTTGAGAGCATAATCAAGTCCATAAACAGAACTGAGTATACATATTGAAACTTAATATTTGACAAATTTTGTTGTTTAATTCTGTGTGGAAATTATTTTTTTAGATGATTATCAAATTTATTGAAAGGAAATTGAGATTATCATAAAATAAAGTAATGACAGAATCAAGATTCAAAATTATTTCAATATAGTCATCTTATGGGTAAAATCTAACACAGTTAAATAGCATGATTATAGCATTTGTTATAAATGCAAAAACTGTCACTTGAAGTTCAAATAACAATTATGCAAGGAAAAATGAGGGATCTATAGCTAAATAGCAGCAGGGGAACAACCAAATAACTTTAGTTGGGTACAAATTCCACGTGAAGCAAAGAAAACTTCACATGTAGATGGCCTTCAAATACCAAAAAAAGGGCAGATAGTTTAAAAAGAGCTCCCCTAATCTCAAGTCAGGCCTCACTTGGGTCTAGAACCATCTTCCCTTTTATGTAGAGTTCATTAGGAGGAACCTGCATAAACTAGACTGGTTGTTGTGAAATTGTGAAGTCATAAACCCCTCAATAGACTAATAAAAGTTATGAATGTTCTCTGAAAAAAAATGTATATACATACAATTTCTAGGTGCTCATAGATTCCTTAAAGGATCTGTGAACAACAGGCCTAGACTCAGTTTCCCATGGATCCCAGATTAGGAACTCTGATCTAGACTGTATCCAGAGTAACTATAATCAGAAGTGTTCTGGAACAGAGAAACCTCATATTGAAATGTTTGCTTTACTCAGTCTTGCTTAAACCCAAGACCCAGTTAAGTGGCCCCAGAGAGGCAGTCACTGGTCTTAACCAGTGGTTTTATATTAACACAAAACCATGCAAGGAGGTCAATTCATTTCTGAAAAATATCAGTCAAATATCTTAAATTCTTTACATGAACAGACAGCCCACTGATTTTTTTTTTTTTTTAGCTTCCTACGTATAATAGCCACAATAATAGCCAAAATTTAGGAAATTATGTTTTTTAAACATAATGGACATTAAGTTACAGTTAGGTTGGAGCAAGTAGTTCTGGTATGCTATTGCACAGTAAAGTGATTATAGGTAATGATAATGTGCTATACACTCAAAAAGAGTGGAAGATAGGATTTTGAAAGTTTCCACCATAAAGTAATGGTAAATGTTTGAGGAGATCAATATATTTAACCTGATTTAAGCATTACACAATGTAAAAACATTGAAACATTACATGGTACCCACTAATATATGTAATTTTTATGTCTTTTCATATCAGGTAAAAATAAATTTAATAAAAATAAAAATAAATAAGTAGAATGATATTGGCATAATTTGCTATCCATATGGAGAAAAATACATAATATATTCTATCTTACAACATATACAAAAATAAATTCAAAATGGTATGAGGATATAAATGTCAAAAAAAATCATAACTATTAGAAGGAAGTTTAGTGTTTTTTCTTTAATCCTAACCAAAAGAGGAGCTACAGATGCCAGAATTAAAATTTTCACAGATTTTGCTAAATAAACATTTAAAACTCAAATCCTAAAAAATAAAATAGAAATGATAAATAATGTTGAAAGACATTTAGAAGATTGCTGTTCCTAATGAATAGGGAACCCCCCCAACACACACACACACACACACACACACACACACGTAAAAGGCAAACAATCCAAAAGAAAAATGAGCAAATTAAATGTGGAAACAACTTGTAGAATAGGAAATTATATAATTCTTTGAAGTTTTATAATCAGATATGTACATTACTTATAATATTGAGAAATCACAATATAAGGACTGGGGTTATGGCTCAGTGGTACAGTGCTTGCCTAGCACGTGTGAGGCACTGGGTTCAATCCCCAGCACCACATAAAAAAATGAAATAAACAAAATATAGGTATTGTATCCATTTACAACTAAAAATTTAAAAATCAAAGTATAATGTTGATTTTTTTTTAAATCAAATCATAATAAAAATGTATATTTCAGAGAATATGGCTTATGCCAGATTTCATTTATGTCTGATTTTCTGAGAGGTATAAGAAGAATGTCAAGGCAAGAGGTTGATTAAGGAGAATCCTAGAAGTTTTAATTTTGATCTTAAAATTGAGTGGACAATATATCCAGTTTAAAAAGTTTCAACATTTGAAATCTCAATTATAATATTTTAAAACCTACCTAATAATACAAGCTATTTATTGAACAAATTATATGTGTCATTTGTAGGACTATTCATGCATTATTTCATTTAATTCTTAGAACAACTTATGAGACATATAATTAGTATTTGCATATTAAATATAGTAATCCAAGACTCGGTGAGATTATGTCTCTTGCCCAATATCACTTAGTGGTAAAGCAAGTCCTTATACTAGGTCTTTCTGACTCTATAGTCCATCTTTTAAACTTTCATTTGCATATGTTATAAATGACAACTATGGAAACTGAAACATTTTATAAGCCTCCATCTCTAAACTGCACAACAATGCTTCTTCATCCTTTCCCCACTCCTGTACCTTTTTGGGAATTGATGAAATGGATAGATGTATTGTGAGAAAACTGCAAATACACACACACACACACACACAAACACACACTCATATATACACCCAAGCACAACTTTGTATACAATTTTCAGGAAATTATGCACCCTTCGAAGCCTAAGCTGGATCTTCATGTTGTGAGCCTCTGTTCTACTCAATGATGAGGTGACCGGAAACAAAGATTTCACTGTCCATACAAATGTGTAACAAATTGTAGGAAACTTTATTGAATGATTTTTTTAAACCTTATATGTGTTTTCTTTAAAAATTTTTATTTAATTTTGGGAGATACTAATGATTAATCCAGGGGTACTTTGCCATTGAGTTACATCCCCAGACCCCCCAACCCTGGATATTTTTCAATTTGGGACAGCTTCTTGCTAAGTTGCTGAGGCTGGCCTCTAATTTGTGATTCTCCTTGCCTCAGTCTCCTGAGTTGCTGGGATTATAGGTAGGCATTATCTTGCCTGGCCTGTTTTATTTTTATGTGACTGTGGAATAAAATGGAAACTTTGGGTTGATTATTAAAATAAGTTAGGGGAGGAATGAGCTGCTAGAAAAGAAATTAAAAGAATTCCTGTGTGCTAGATCTCTATTCATTTAGAAACAATGTGGAACATCTATAAATTTGATGTTCCATCATTTATTAACAGTAATATCAGAAACAAAATACTTTTGCAGTAACAGTATCACTACACTCATAGTTCTACTCCAAAATGTCTTTTTAAAGACAATGACTTTACCTACCTTTATGTTCAGTATTCTCAAGGATATACTCATCAGTACTTAATCCAGATCACAAAATTTCAAAGGGGTGCTTGTTTTAGTCAACTTTTTCATTGCTGTGACCAAAAGACCTGACAAGAACAATGAGAAGAAGAAAAGTTTATTTAGGTTCATGGTTTCAGAAGGTCAGTCTGAGGTCAGCCAACTCCAGAGCTCCCAGTCCAAGGTGAAGCAGAACATCATGGTGGAAGGGCATGGTGGAGGAAAGTTGCTCAGGACATAGCAACTAAGAGGCAAAGAGAGAGTTCCACTCACCAGGGACAAAATATAAACCCCAAAAGCATTTCCTCCACCCCCAGTGACCTACTGACCTACTTCTTCCAGCCATACCCTACCTGCCTGAAGTTACCACCCAGTTAATCCATATCAGTAGATTAATCCACTGATTAGGTTATGCCTCTCATAATCTAATAATTTCACCTCTGAAAATGTTTGCATTTGTCTCACACATAAACTTTTGGGGCATACCTCACATCTAAATCATAAAAGTTCTTTTGTAAGCCCAATGCTGAAAAAATATATTTGCTGCGTGTACCTTGTTCTTGCTAGATCTACTGGGCAACTCTTTTGAAGATCATTTGCCATTTTATAAGAAAAATAGCATCTTATGACCCCATCAGTTATAATGGTTACATGAATTACAGACAGGGCATATAACTAGTTAATGCATAATATATATGAGGAAGTTAGATAGGCCAAAATGTCTTATACACTAAACATTAATACCTACTTCGTGGCTAGTCGTATAATAGGTAAAAAAGTCTAGAACAGTATGGTACTCTTGTTGAGAGTGAATAATGGTAAAAGCTCCTCAAAGTACTGACAGAAATGTGAGTTATTGAAAATGATGAGATTTTTACCAGTGTGTAGGTAGTAATGGATCCATTTGGGTTAACTGAGAACTGATGAAAATGCAGATTTGATGAATTATATATCTCAATTATATATCCCTTAGTTTTCATTTTTGCTTTTAGTTTTCTTTGTACCTGGGTATCTTGCCAACAAACGCACCCAAAACTGATCTTCAGTGAATTTACTTTCCATATCAATGAATTTCCTTTGATCCTGTGATTGCACAATGATACTAAAGCATACAGAGAAATATTGAGGATCCTAGAATGAACAGCAGAGCAATTAACTACGTTTTATATAGCTTCTTACTACATGTGCTTTGTTTGGGTCCTGGCTGGGATTGCTTGTGACAGGTGCCATACTTGAAAGTTATAGATGGAAGTACCTTATTTCTGTGCACTTATGGTGGCTGAGAATTTATGTGCACAGAGGATTTTATTTTAAAATTTTTACCTCAGTTTGTCAGAATTTCATTACCACATCTTTTCTTTTGCCCTTACTTAAACCTTCATAATAATTTCACTTGGCAAAACACTAAACTTTTGTATTGTCCTTTTAATTCTAAATTGATTTTGGATCTGGGGAAAAGACATTATATTGAAGAAACCTTAATATTAAAACACACACATCTCTTTCTAATATTTAGTCATTAAAGCTCTTCTTGGATTCCTAGGTTGATGTCACTTTGAGAGTAGACGGGATAGTGTATTCCATTTGTCAAGGATATTTGACAGAAAGTGTATTAAATGGAGGATATAAAAAAAAGTCAAGGGGCCTGGGGATATAGCTCAGTTGGTAGAGTGCCTGTCTTGCATGCACAAGGCCCTGGGTTCAATTCCCAGCACCACAAAAAAAAAAAAAAAAAAAGTCAAATTCTCATTTTCTTCTTTTTTGCTGAAAACATTTGTAGAGTCTCCTTGTATTCTAGAGAATTCCTTTTTAGAAAGATTCCTGAATTTCCACATTAGAAGTGTGACTATATCCCATAGGCTGCAGGTGGCTACTGTTCTGATCCCTGAGGCTTACTTGGTTTTCCCTAATCGAAAGCTCCTGTCTGGTACAACTGCATGAATAGGTGGCTCATTTCATCTCAGTACCAGACAAAGCAACCTAGGCTCTGATGGCACTGATGTAAAGGAATAACCATTACTTTGCCTTTCCAAATTTTATCTTAGGCAAGTGTCATGGTGGTTAACATTCCCATTCACCTTTATCCCATTTTTGTTTGGTATGATAATTGTCCCCTCATATGATAAGTATCCCACTAAGTAAAAGCTGATTTAAAAAAAAAGCAGCTTTCTAGTAGCATGACTATTAGATATATCTTTGTAAACATTGCCACCATAGTCAGACAACTGATACTAAAACTCCCTGTGTATATGTGTGTACATTGTGTGTGTGTGTGTTTCCAGGTTGGAGAAGAATAAAAAGTCCTTTACATTCTTAAAATAGATTTGCTACAATAAGAAAAAAGTGAACAGGTAACAAGATGAACCATGCGTTTTATTTCTAAAGGTTTGAAAAGAGACAAAATTTCCATTCGGCTGTGTAGTCTCAGTGAACTTTCGTCTATGAAATGCCTGCAAAACTGCCTAGGTTTGTTTCTAGTATTCTGTGAGCTAATTGTTTATGTTATTTTAAATCCATGTTTAAACTCTATTCTGTGTGCTGCTGAAATTGATTTGAGACCAAAATCATGTAGAAACTAAACATGTGAAATACAGTGTTATACTTTCAATAGTATACATTTTCTGGCATCTCTTCACTTACTGAATTTTCAAAATAGTAATAAATAGTTGTAATGATGAATATGACATTTGTTAAAAAAAAAAAAAAAGTACACTAAGCCAGGGATCAGAAAGATTAAATCTACAATCCTGACTTTGCCATTCCCCAGATGAACGACTTAAGGCAAGTCACTTCCCCTCCTTCAGCCTCGTGTTATCATTGAAAAATAAGAGATTTGGATTCTTATGTGCCCCTTCCCCCCTAATACCTGTGATGTACTGTTTTAGGGATACCTTTGTTGTATAATAGCATTTCTTATGAGGTACTATTTTTCAACCTCTCTAGAAAAATATTTTCTATTTATAGAATTATAGCAGTAATTTCAAATTATTTGGGTTTTTTGACACTCAAGAAACAATTCAGCATTGAAGTATGATTATATCTTCTTTTAACTTTCAACTCTTTTGTAATACAGTAATAAATAAGCTGACAGTATTTATTGACAAAAGAGAAGTTCATTATTTGTATGAGTTCATCTTTTCCCCTGTGATACATTAATGTCCTTTAATAAAGATCATCCAGTTTTGTTCTCATGTTTCAGGAGAGAATTTTAGGATGTGTTTCAGATATTGCTATGTTTAGTGAGACAGAATTAGAGGAATCTGTAGAAGGAGATTTAAAAAAAAAATCCATAATCTAAAGGAAGGGAGATGTGGTAGAGATACCTGTTATTCAACATAAGAAAGAAAATGATTTCTTTTTCATGTGTTTCCATATTCCTTAGTTAGAGTGGCTCCTAAAGATCTTGTTTTTGCAAGCTAACATCGGGAGGACATAAAGTTAAGGCCTTTCAATGATAAAAAGACAAAAGGCAGAAGTTCAATTGATACAGTTGAGTTTAACAGGTTAGTTCATCATTCATTCATTCATTCATTCATTTATTCAATATTTAAGTACATCTATGTACCAGGCACTGTGCTTTGACCTATATATAATTCCTGTCAACCCATGTGTTTTCCCATCTTTTTAACAATTCTGAGATGTATCAAGCTATTGGAGAGGAATAGCTAACAAACATCTTTGTGCATACCACTAAGCGTTATCATTTTTAATATTAGATTCAGATATTTTTAAAAAGAAATAAAATGTTTGAGATACCCTTTTTATACCATCACATATTCCCTGAGACAGTCAACACCCTTCACTTGATATGTTTTCCTTTTTCAATACACATGTATCTCTATATACCAATTATATCCATGAATTCCTATTTTTGAGATTGAGTTGCATGTGTTTGAATTCTATACAAATTGTATGTAAGTAGTATTATTATTGTATCATTCAGTAACCCAATTTTTTATGTTCAAACTTATGTTTTTGAACTTAAACTTATGTTTATACAAGTAGCTTTACTTACATTTTAATTGCTATACACTATTCAGTTGTTTAAATATTCCACAGTTTATCTGTTTTCTTGTTGATGCACTTTTAAATTCTATTTTTTAATGTACTACTAATGGCTCTATAAGGAAAGAAAATATTGGATATATATTCTTAAATAAATGTGTGAGAATTTCTCTAATTGTATAACTAAGACAGGCATTGTTCAAAAAATATGTCCATTTTCAAATATACAATATATTTTTGTCTAAATAATATATGTGCAATTATGATATTCCCATCAGTAGAATCTGAGTGTTATTTTTGTTCTACAACTTTATCAAACAGTGGTGTCTTAGGGGTATTTTCCTTAGTTCTCTGTTCTCTAACATTTCCCATAAATTAGGGATTCTTGCTTCCTTGAATTTTTGATAAGAGTCACCTGTTAAAATCACCAAGGGCTAGTGTCATTTTTCTGATGGTAGTTTTTTAAAAAATTACTGATATAATTTATTTAATGGTTATTGATTTATTCAGGGTTTATGTTTTTCATCAGGGAACTTTGATAATTTATTTTTTTCCTAGGCAATTATTCATTTCATTTTCAATTTCAAACTTACTGATACGATATTGTTTGTAATATTTTAGCTGATGTGTGACTGAAACAGGCTTATTTCATCTTTTATTTGCTTTTTTTAAAGAAAGGAATTTGTTTAAAGTGCTTTTCCCTTTAGAATAACCTGCTGGGTGATTGTAGGGTAAACCTGGCAGAATATTTTGGAAATACACAGTAAATTTTTTGGGAGGAAATTGAATCACTACTAGTAGAAATGAATTCTGTGCTCAAAAATTTGTCCTCTTTTTATTTATAGCCTAATTCCAATATCTTTCTCTTTTTTCATTTCTCATTTTCTTTCCCTTTAAATGTGTTGCTCCTGTTGCTTAGTGACTGTGGGGGTAGAAAATGGAAAGTGTGTGTGTGTGTGTGTGTGTGTGTGTGTGTGTGTGTGTGTGTGTGTATTTCTTGGCAGGGGCTTCCCATTTTATCTTATTCTTATTTTGGATTCTTAGGACTGAACCCAGGACTTTGCACATACTAAGTATGTGCTCTACCATTGAGATAAAACCCCAATTTCCCTACAGCTTCTCATTTTGAAAAAAGCATTTTTAGTGGGGTGAAGATTGAGAATTTTGACCTTGATGAGAAATTAAAGGTCATCCTTCTAAGACAAGAAAAAGACACAATTTAAAGCATTTGACATCATAGAGGGAAGGCCAATATTTAGTCAGTTTTGAAACAGAAAATATTCCATAAATATTAAACGTTTCTATGTATTCTATACCTCTTTTTCCTTCTTAGAATGTTGTTCTGTATCTGTGATGGTTAATTTTAAGTGTCAACTGGAGGGGGCCATGGAGTACCTGGATGTATGGTCAGGCATTCTTTGCGGGTGTGTCTTTGAGGGTGTTTTTGGATGAACTTGGCTTTAGAGTTGGTAGATGGACTCAAGCAAATTGCCCTCCTTAATATGAATGAACCTCATGTAATCAGTTCAAGACCTGGATAGAACACAAAAACCTGCCTGACTGAGGTAAGACGTTGGTCTTTCCCTGCCTTCAGATTTGAACTGAAACATGGCCTCTCCTTGGGTCTTGAGCCCCAATTGAACTGGAGCTTACAACTTTAGCTGCACTGGTTGTCAGGTCTTTGGATTTGGAGTGAAACTACACCACTGACTCTCATGGGTTTCCAGCTTGCTGACTGCAGATCTTTGAATTTCTCAGTCTTTTAAATCATGTGAGTCAATTACTTATTATAAATGATGTTAAAATACTTGTATATATGTTTTTGTATGTCCTCCTGGTTCTGTTTCTCTGAAGAACACTAATAAAACTGTTTAGTGGAAGAAAATCTTTAAACTCTGTTGGAAAATAAATGAAAAAACCTAGGAACAAGGCAATCTAAAAGGTTTATTCTAGTATACAAGCTGAGAAAATCCTCAAGGATCAAAATGAAGTATGTATTCTAGGAATACTAATTCTGCTGCCTAATTTTTGAGAGGTATCCTTCTGTCATTATTCTAAGCAATTTAGAGAACCAGGCATCACTAAGTAAAATAAGCATCAGGAATTATTTGAATGATTCCCTTGTAGAACATGTAAGTTGTTCACAGTAATTTTTGCTATTATAAATAATATTGTGGTGTGATTTGCACATAATAAACTTTTTGTACATTTTTGCATATTAGGGTAATGTGCTAAAACATATTATTGGTTTAAAAGATTCAAAAATTCAAAGGTCTTTGACACTACTATGCTTATACATTTTGTAATTTATGAGAACACTAATTTTTATTCAACCTTTGTTGATGTTGAGTGTTGTTAGATTAAAACTTCACTAATTTAACTAAAATAAAATGATTTCTTGTATTAATATCAATTTTCCTGTCATTGTTTTCTAGAAAGTATGGTGACATATGTCTACAATCCCACAACTTGGGAGGCTGAGGCAGGAGGATTGCAAGTTTGAGGCTAGCCTTGGCGACTTACTGAGATTGTGTCTCAAAATAAAATAAAAATAGGGCTAGGGATGTAGCTCAGAAGCAGAATGCTCCTGGGCTCAAACCCCAATACCAAGGAAGAAGAAAGAAAGAAAAAAGGAAGAAAGGAAGGAAAGAAAGGAGGAAGGGAGGAAGGGAGAGTGAATTTTTTATTCCACGTTGTTGGTCTCTAATTATCTTCTGTAAATGGTTTTCATTTTTTAACAGCTTTAAGTATAATTCATCATTTAGCATGCAATTCACCCTTTTAAAGAGTATGATACAGTAACTTGTTTATATGTCACATTTATTAATTTTTTAAAAATTGAGCTAAAGTATATATAAAATTGCCATTTTGATCACTTAGGTGTCCTATTCATTGACATTTATTACATTCATATGTCATAATCATCACCACTATAACACTAAATACCTATTGCCAAAATTTTTTCTTCACCAAAATGGAAGCTGTAAATGTTACAGCCAGTCACAAAATATTCTATAGCCATAGGTAACCTACTTCTGAACTCTGATTTCTTTCTAATCTTCCTTTTGTCTTCATGATTTTTTTGTTTCTAGATATCCTATATTAGTAATCATACCATATTTATCTTTTTCATGTGGCTTATATCACTTATCATAATGTTTTCAAGCTTTATCCATGTTGTAACATGTATAAAATTTCATTCCTTTTTTGAAAGCTGAATAACATTCCACTGTATGTATATGCCTTGTTTTGCTTATCCATTCAACTGTTGGGTTGTTTTCACCTTTTGAGTATTATGAATACAACTGCAATGAATATTGGCATACAAATATCCATTCAAGTTCTTGCTTTCATATTCTTTGGGTATATACTTAGGGGTGGAATTGCTCTATTACATGGTAATTTTATGCTGAACTTTTTGAAGAACTATAATCTTCTTTATGGCCAATATACCATTTTGCATTCCCATCAGCAATGTAGGAGTGTTCAAATTTTTCCTCATCCTCACAAAAACCTTAGTTTTTTGATCATAGCCATCCTAATGGGTCTGAAAGCCTATCTTATTGTGGTTTTGATATTTATTTCTCTACTAATTAATGATTTTGAGCATGCACTCATGTGCTTACTGGCCATTCATATATCTTCTTTGGAGAAACGTCTATTCAAATCCTTTGTCCCTTCCTAAATTGGATTTTTGGATTTTTGTTTTGTTGTTGTTGAGTTGTGGCAGTTGTTTTTTTTTTTAAAGTATCCTGGAAATCAATCCCTTATAGAATGTATGGTTTTCAAATATTTCCTCCCATTCTGTGGAGTGTCTTCACTTTCTTGATGGTGTTCTTTGGTGCATAAGAGGTTCTGGTTTTAATGAAATCCACTTTCTCCTATTTCTCTATTGCCTGCATTCTTCAAAAATAACATGTCCAAAAACTCATTGTCAAATCCAATTTTGAGAAAAATTTTCTGTTTTTATCTAAGAATTTTATAGTTTTAGGTGTTAAAATTGGGTCTTTAGTCCATTTTGAATTATTGTATGTGGTGTAAGACAAGGGTTTAACTTATTCTTTTGCATGTGGATGTGGATATTCAGTTTTCCAGTGTTTTTCTTTTTTAAAAAAATACTATTCATTCTCCATTGAATGGTCTTTAAATAAAATGCTGGGGCTGAGATGTAGCTCAGCATTAGAGAGCTTGCCTAACATGTGAAGCCTGGGGTTCATTACCCAGCACTGCAAAAACAAAAAATGTTGTTGCTGTTGTGGTAGGGATTGTATTGACTCTATAGATCTCTTTGAATAGTATCATTATCTTAATATTGTCTGCAAGTTTTTTTATTTAGGCATTAAATAATTTTCACCAATGTTTTATAGTTTTCAGTATAGAACTCTTTAACCTCCTTTGTTAAATGTATTGCTAAATATTTTATTCTTCTTGATTTTATCATAAAGGTTTTTAAAATTTTCTTTTCAGATTATTCAATGTTTGTACAAGAAATGCAACAAATATTTGCATTTTGGCTTTGTATCTTTTAATATTGCTGAATTTTGTTGTTAATTTGACAAGTTTTCTGGGGGTAGAATCTTAGGGTCTTTTTACCTATAAGATCATGCCATCTGCAAACAGAGATAATTTTACTTTTTCCTTTCCAATCCACATGGCTTTTATTTCTTTTTCCTGTCTAAATTCTATGGCTAGAACTTCCAGTATTATGTCTAATAGAAATGGCAAACGTTAGCATCTCTGTCTTGTTCCTTTTGAGGAAAAACTCTCATATTTTACCATTAAGTCCAATGTGTGCTGTGGGTTTTTAACACATGCCTTTATCATGTTGAGTAAATTATCTTCTATTCCTACTTTGACTATTTTTATAATGAATGGATGTTATATTTTGTCAAATGCTTTTTCTGCAAAAATAGAGTTGATCATATAGATCTTTTTCTTCATTCTTTTTTTTTGAAATTATACTCCATTTCATTATGATTTGTCAAAATGCATAAATGCATTCTACTGTATGTATAACTAATTAGAACAAATTTTTAAAATTTTTAAAAAGAGCCTGCCTTAGCAGCTTTGAATTGGACAATTATAATCTGATTTGATAATATAATTGTAAAATCAGACAAAAAACAAATGGGAGTGATTCTACTCCCTTAGTTTTTAATCAGCTTTGAGGGTAAGTTCATACAGAACATCTCAGCTTTAACCACACCTTAGAGTCACCAAGAAGTTTAGAAAATTACTGATGACTCGGCCTTGCTCCTCAAAGATTGGGAGCCTGGGTATCTCCTGGGAATCCGGCTCTTTGAGTCACAGATGCTGTTTGTCGACTTCTCCTTGCCACCCACCAGGCCGGCATTCACTCATTTACCATGCACTATTAATTTCAAAGACAGAACATATCATAATAGAGGCTTAAGCATTCCTCTTTTGTATTTTAGACCTTTTAGCATCATTGACAGGACCTTCATTCTTTTAATGTTGTATTAGAAACAATTTTCTTTCTGTTTGCCCTTTTGTTACTGTTGATGTACATTTTACTTAGGTTTTTAAGGTTTTTTTCTTTGACAATAGAAAGTTTTCTTTTCAAGATCAAATATATATTTACCTGCATTTTCTTCAGGATGTTTCAGTTTTTTTCAGTTTTCACATTTCATTTATAAACCATGTAGAATTTATTTTGGTGTATGTTAAATAGTAAAGATATAACTTGATTTCTTTGTAAATTGTGAGCAAAAGTTCCTAACACCACTTGTTCAGTAATCCTCACTTAACTTACTGGGTTTGACCGATGTCCTTTATCATAAATTCATTATTCCAATGTCTTATTCTGACCTACCAATTTTGTTTCATGATATGCCCGTCACTTCCTTTACCTGTAAAATTAGGTTTTTAAATTTTGTAATGTGACAGTCTGGATTATGACAAATCTGTATTTCTTCCACAGTAATAAAATTAGTGTTTACATGTTTTTGTTTTTTGTTTTATTTATTTATTTATTTATTTTTGGTACCAGGGATTGAACCCAGGAACACTTAACTACTAAGCTATATCCCCAGCCCTTTTTACATTTTATTTTGAGATAGGGTCTTGCTAAGTTGCTTAGGGTCTTGCAATATTGGTGGACCTGGCTTTGAACATGTGATCCTCCTGGCTCTGCCTCCCAAGCTGCTGGGATTACAAGTGTGTGCCCCCCACCTCCATCGCGGCTTTGTTTACACATTTTGCCATGAACTTTGCAGTGCCCTCTGACTCTGACTCTGGGTTGGGCCATGTGACTTTCTTTGGCCAACGTAACATTAGGGAAACATCATGCAATAAGATACTTGAAAAGTATTTCTAGAGTTGTACTTACTCAAATTCAGTTCTGAGATTGCCTCTAGAAATAGATACCTAGGTTATCCTATAGATACAGGAGGATGAAAGACATCAAGAAAAACTGTCTCAGCCAAGGTACCCCATTTATGTTGAGCCTAGGTTAGCTGACTTTTAGTTAGCCTACAGAGATTTAAGAAACCCCAGTCAATATCCATAAAACTGAAAAAAATCTTAGTTGTGCATGGTGGCACACACCTGTAATCCAGTGACTGGGAAGGCTGAGGCAGAAGGATTGCAAGTTTAAGGCCAGTCTCTGCAACTTACAGGGCTGGGGATGTGGCTCAGTGGTTAAGTCCCTCTGTGTTCAATCCCCAATACAAAAAAAAAAAAAAAAAAAAGAAACAAAAACAAAGGAACAAAAAACAAAACCCCAAAGAAACAACAACAAAACGACAAAAAAAAAATCCCTGAAAACCCTAAACTAAACTCCATTAGTTAACTGTTGACTGACAGACATGCGAGCTCAATAAATGCCACTGAAATATTTGTTATGTATCAATAACTAAAACAATAATCCATTTTAGTATATGGTAGGATGTAACCCATTTTGTATAATTACTGTTTTTCATAAGTATTTTTAGCTATTCTTAGCTGTTCATACTCATTTGCTTAATAATGTAATTATTTGTATGCATCTCTTATATTTTACCTTGTCCCAATCTAACTCGAAAATATCTTTGAAAGCAGACACTATACTTCTTTGATAGTATCCATCAAAATTCCTAGCTCAGCTAGAGTTGTAGCTCAGTGGTAAAGTGCTTGTGTAGCATATGTGAGGCACTGGGTTCAATTCTCAACTTTGCATATAACTAAATAAAATTAAGGCCCATTGACAACTAAAAAATATTTTAAAAATACCTAGCTCAGAGCTTCTTTTCTCATAGTGATACTGAATACTGATAATTCACTATTGAATTACACTGAATATTCAACCATGAAAAAACTTCTGGAAGCATACAATGAATTCATACATTTCCATTTTTTTCATTACCAATAATGAAATTTGGAATATTTAGTGTCATATAGAAACAGTCTCTATTTAGATGAGTTTTATTTTATTCTATAGTCTCTTCTCCATTGTAGCAATGACTATTGCGATTTATATCTAATGGCATATGCTACTTTGGAATGTGATAGAATTCATAACATAGACACTACATAAATTGTTTTCATATGCCTTTGGTTCTCAATTTTACTTTAGCTCACCGTCCTTCCAACTTATTCTGGAATTTTTCTTACTTTCCTTATTTTCATTACAAGAAACAATACAGCATTTGGATATATGAAAGTATTTGAAGCAGGTGGCCAACACTGATTCACCCAAGTAAGTAAAAATGTTTGCAGAATTTTCATTTTTTTCGTAATCTTATATGTACCACTTTTGAGTAATAGCAAAGGAGATTCATTAGATATAACTTATGAATTGGAACTCAAAATTGCCTGGGTCTTGATTTTGCTTGAGAAGAAAAGGGAGGTGGGAAAGAATATCAAGGTTTAGTGGATATATCACCAATGTAATACTGATTAATTTCCTTGAGTGGGAAAGTATTTTTTATTTTACTATCAGGATTTGCTGGAACCATCTTCCCCTCAATATTTATCCCACTAGATCTTATTAATGGTACTTTATCTTTTGGCTGTACCTTTCCCTCTTTCCATCTGTTTGTGGAGCATTTTAATAGCCTCTACAGATCTCCACTATAACTAAATGTGTTCTGAGGCAGTCTATGATAGATGGTTGTGCTATTGTGTTTAATCATTTCCATTAAATATTATACTGAAACTGAATTATGATGAAATTAAATAAAAGAATAATATATTACGTTGGTTTTGATTTGGAAAACCTCATTAATTTATGTTTGCATTTAATAAAACTAACCTCTTAAATCATTTGTCCAAAGTTTAAAAAACCTGTTTCCCAGAAAAAAAAAGTTAGGAAAGGATAGCTGAGTTGCAAGGGTGATGACAACACTTTCAAGACATTATAGTCTTATGTTTTAAGATGTGTGACAAGCATGTAACTTCTCTTAATTTTCATTCAGTCTAGCTTTTCTCAAGACCTTGTACAGATCACATGACCTTGTCCAAGTCATAGTATCTATGAGTGTCTGCTTTTTAAACTTTTATTTTCCAAACTAATTACTCTGTACATGGTAAAAGGAAGTATAGCTATGCTACTTTAATAATTATTCTCCCCGGGTATTTACAATGCAATGATTATAGAGGTATATATTAAGATAGGATCAGTATGTCAGGTTCCTCCTACCTCTTGAACCATACAAATACAATCATGTCTGTGTTAGGAATATAAATGGCCTCTCAATATTATGTGTATCTCACAAGTGTATGTGGTGTTACAATGATGTTTGTATTACAGTGCCTGTCATACAAATAAATACTGAATAAATGCTTATTGCATTGAATTGTCACTTCTACAAAAATAATTCTCTGAACTGACAATTAGGTGCCTAGTTACATACATGAACATCAGTCATAGTATTTGAATAAATTGATACTAAAATGAAGCAGTTGTTAGAATAGTTGAGGGAAAATCTTGTTGTCAAAGTACTTATAAATTTTGATTATGGCATTGATTGATAAAAACAAATAACAGGATTTTATTTATCTTTCTCCAAAATGCTTGCTATGTTGAGGACAAGCAACTGCAATTTTCCCTTGCTCGTTAATCTGCCCATACACTTGTCCATGCCCTCTAACTATTAACTTTTTTTCCTCTTTCCATTCTTAGTTCAGAACAATATATCCTACATAACTTTTCAGATTTACCATGGAAGGAGAAAGAATCTGACATGCAGGCTTTGTTTGGATGTTCTGATGGAAAAGCATGGGTTAGAATCAAGAACATGCCAATAAGATGCATTGTCCCCAAACCCAGAACCAGGGAATGAGGAAGTTGAGTTCTAACTTATGAGCAAAAGTAACAAGTCAAATTGAGGGTCAAAATAAACAATGTTCACCATGTATGCAGAATAGGAAGAAACTATATTGAATGAGTGTGTTCCCTGTATCCCTATACTGTTAGACCTTTGCCTCCTTTTATGAATATTAAGGACAATTGACTCCACTTCTGAGTTGATGGTTGAATAAAAAGTAAAGGTGACCTCTGCATAAGCTTCTATAATGAGATGTTGAGTCTCTGGCATCAGATGACAATTCCTGGAGTCCTGGAAGCAAGTATGGAAACCAACAAAGTATCAGAATGATCTATTCCATCTTTTTGCTTTTTGGGTTTCCTTCTACCTGTCCTTTCTTAACTTCAATAAAGTTTAGGAACAATGCATCATATGAAAGTGTTTTGGTGGCAGAGAAACTTTAGGTTTCTGAAGTCTGCATATGGGATACTACAGATAGTCTGCAGCTGAGATACTCCATAATGACATGGCCAGAACCCAACTTTAAGAAAACTTTCTTTCAGGTAGTCAGGAACACTATTACTGATCCATCCTCATCAGAGTAAATGCATTAGTCATCACATACACACGAGCAGTGCTGTACAGGCTCCTGGGAAAGTGCTCTAAACATAGAGGGCAGCATATTCTGAGAATAATTGTTGAATTCAATGCTATCTTCAGAAAATTATATAAGGAAAACCAAGCAAAACAAAAAATAAAAGAAAGATGTATCACAAGAGGACCACTTTTTATCTTATTGCCAGTAATAAAGATGATTTCTGCTTGAGTCTATTTATTCATATGTAAAATTCTTGAGTTATTAACCTTTCACTTTCAATAGACTTTTCCTTGCACATGGGCTCATCCACTCTAGAGACATACATATGTGATACTAAATTATATGCACAAAAAGTTAGAATTCTGATCCATTATCCACAGTGTTTGGTCCACATAAGGCCAAATACATCTTTTTGACCCTACCATGGAACTACTCCACTGCCTTCCCTACACCGTTTCTTTTGGCCTCTGAGACTGCTTGAACATTGGGGGTCCCAGTTGACCCTATTGATATCACTTCAACTCCCCCCCTTAGCAAAAGAGCACTTGAGTGAGGCAACTTGTCACAACTCTTGGGATCCCTCTCTTTGGTCTGTGATTCTTCCAAATATTCCATGAGTCACTTGAAACAATGAGGAAAGAAAAATTACCTTCATTATGTTATCTCTGAGTCCAGCCGGGCCAAGATTTAGCTACTTTCAATGAAAGAGAACACTTGAGGAAGATGGATACATCCTCAAAGATGAAACAAGGAATGGGGGGAGGGTTCGAGTGGTGGGACATCTGTTGGGTGTAGTCTGAGATATAGACCATCTAGAAGTTTGATCTAGGCTCTGCTTGTTATAGTTACATGATCTTGTGCAATCATTTAGCCTCTTTGAGTTTCATCTGAGTAAAATGAAGATAATATCATATAACTCCCAGGTTGTGATAAGAAAGGAAAGAGAAAAATGGCATATGGTGAGCATTAATAAATGACCTCTTAGTTTATCTCAGAATAGTGTCTATAGGGCATGAGAGGTACAGGTAAACAGTCATCTTCATCCTTACAGGGTGCCTAGACAGGCTGAATTGAATAAGCGGTGGGAAGAGAGAAGGCCTTGCAGGTGGAAGAAACAGCACAAAGAAAGGAAGAAAGGTGTAATGAAAAGGAGCTGCTTGGGCCAGATTTAAATAAAAAAATAGAATTATAAACAATCTGTCCCATGCCTGCAAATACCAAGGAAAAGAAAGAAGATTTTTAAAAATCAGCTTTGAGACATTACTTTTTATGTTTACCATTCTATTGCCAGAAGCCTGATTAAGTTGGAAGTACAATCAGTTTTCTCAGGAAATAGTATGGGTGTTAATTAGACTGGTGTGAAGCTAGCGGGTCTCATGTGTCAGTGGGGTCAATGGAAATTTTAGTCACTGCAACTTTGAGAGCATTCCTCAAACTATGAAGTTTGCAAACTTTTTCACATATCCTAAATAAGGAAACCTATTAGCCACAGAGTCAGCTATTAACAAGATTACTGTTAACAACACTTTCAGGAGAGAGAGAGGTGTTGGAGAATAGAACCACTGAAAGATTATCGCTGCTAACCCCAAAGGAGGTGGAGAAGGACCATATGGCATATTTCATTGTTTGAATTTACCTGTGCAGTGTTAGTCTGTTTTTTATTACATCCTAAGATGTATGTTTAATGTTTTCAGTCACCCTGAAATATATCATTGTCCATGAAAGTAAAAAGAGGAAACTTCAAGTGGCGTTCCTTCCGACAACAGAATTATACCCCCACACATCTCCTTGTTGGTACCTGCAATAATCATGAACTGCTCATTTGACTTGAGATTTTGTTGGTCCTCTTTTAAGATGCTGATAGTTTTGGGAGGGATAATGTATTAAGCTATGAAGTGTTGTTAATCCTTAAGTGAGCGTTAATCGATCAGATCCCTTCCAGAGGAACAACCAATTGGAAAGAGGTTTTCCAAGAAAGAATACAGGAAATTATCTCCTGGGAGTGAGTTTAGTTAGTTAGAAAGGGATGGGGGCATGAAGCATAAAGATACTGTGGAGAACCAGGTGATAGTGCAAAAATATATTAATAGAAAAAATGCTAAAAGAAGAGGAATTGTGGGGAAATTTGTGCAAGTGATCACTATGTACCAAGTATTGGGTCAGGCACATGTACATTTACTTTTTTTATGCTAGTTAGGCTTCATCTACTTCGCAATTTTGCCTAGGGCCAGGCATGTTTGTAGCTTCAGCTTTTATTTAGAGAACTTACTTACTTATACCTGTAAGTTTTGATTCAATTCATAGTTCTTGGCTTTGACTTTTCACATGTAAGGATGAGTAAAAAATGAGACCAAATTCCCTAATGAACACCGGTCACTTTCCTTTAGAAAATGAATTAGAAAATATTTGATCAGTTACATTCTGATAAAAGGAAAGTATTGCACTGTAATTCTTTTTCTCTGGCTATTTTAAAAAGGTCTTTTTCAAACCCTTCAAATCCTTCTGCCTTATCTGCAAAGGGGTGAAGATAATTATGGATGTTTCTTTCCAGGCAGGGCATACGTTTCAGTGAAAATTCAGGTTCAGTAATGAGAACTTATAGCAGAAAACACTAATCCTATGCTTTCAACCTGTTCTTGTGCATTTGGTGTTAGAGAAACAAGAAAGGAAGGAATAATATTCAGTTTTGTAAAATGGACAAATGGCAAATCTTATTGGGGGTAAAGATTTCTTTTAATCATAGTGCCTTACTAATTGACACTACACTCAAGAACAAGTGATTTTCATTTTATTTTCTTTTATCTCCAGAACATAACACCCTGTTAAATAAAAATAAATAAGGAGAATGATTTGGTTTTATATGCATGAGAGTGGGACTCTAGCCAAAGAAAATTCAGCCTTCTGGGCTATGTTTTCTCACCTGTGTCTCTTCTGTGATTTGTGGTGCTAGTATATTATAAGCTCACATATCCACAAGTCTCTGGATTAATTAGGATCTACAAATATGAATTTATAGAAACTCTATAGAGAAAACAGAAAAGTGTGCACTTACACAAAGCACATTAGCTGTGCATACTCCTAAGTATGACATCAGTGTGACACTTGAAAAGGTAAGAATTCTGTGTCAATCAGAAGCAAGAGAACATTCTGTTCTTGAGTGAATAGGAGATGGGGGGAGTAAGTATGTTAGTGCCAAATTCATTTGAACCAAGTACAACTCTGTTTGACATGTGTAGCACCATTTGGAAATGATTTTAATAATTTGTTTTCAAATCAATCAGTTTAATGGATTTAGTCAATCACGGCTAGCTTGAAATTTGTAATTTTAATTGAAACTTGGAGTCGAAATTGTACTTTTGTGCAATTAAAATCTCCATTAGCTGAACAAATAGAACACGATAAACAGCTAGGTTGTGAGGTAAAAAGAGAGAGGAAGGTGAGAAATGAAAGAAAAAGCAGAGCTTCCCAGTGTGGTTATAATAGTTGTCATCTTTGAAATACATGCTTTGAGAAAAGAGCCAAAGACCCCCAAAGGAATAAAATGCATAATTCTGATAATAATACTTTTTGGTTATTTTATGTATGAGAAATCACATACCATCGTGTCTTAGGATGCTAGAATCTGGGGTAATGATGTTTTTGAGACCAAGATATACAGGAAAGTAATGATCATCAGGAGAGAACTTTGATCTTAATCCTGTAGAAACACTCAGTATCATCCTCATTTTTATCATGAAAATTTGACAGGGAGACAAGAAACTAAGAATTTGACACAAGCTTCAACTGTTGAGCCTGAAAATATAACAAATTACCATTAGTTTTCTTCAGCACATAGGATCTCCGTGGAAGACAGTGAGTGGAGAAGCTGTTTGTTGCACAGGTGAACTTGGGGCTCCTCACAGTGAACTTGCCCAAACAAAAGCACCTACATGACAATTTAATCATGATTATAATAAAAAGGAAATGAGCATACTTCTCTTTCTCTGCAATTAAATGTAACTTAAATCAATCAGTTTAGATTAAAAATCTTTTTTAAAAAGAATATTTAGAGAAGAAAGACAACAATGGAAGATGAATGAATTTTGCCAAGAGGTGATTTCTATTCAGATAACAACTTGTAATATGGAGATTAATAGAGTTTCTCTACTATTTCTCAGTGTTATAATTTATAGTTCCCTGCTCTCAAAGACATGATATTACCTATAATAAAATTAAAACTTCCTTTGTGCACATGAATGTATTTTATAATAATAAATGAAACTGAAGAATCCACCCTCTCCTAAAAAATACGGAACTTACTTATTGTTTCTATCTCAAGGAAAAAATTTTTTCATATGCATGAGAGAAATCAGAATTTATATAGCATTTAAAGAGGTCTCTTTTTCATAATCTTTCTAAAGAATATTAAAGACTAATAGGGCTATGCAATTATTTTGCTGTCAAATTAGCATATGATCTTTCCTAGACTTCAACCTGACTATTTGAGTGAACACATATCTTTTTTTTTTTTTTTTGTACCAAGGATTAAACCAAGGATGCTTAATCACTGAGTCACATCCCCAGTCCTTTTTTTTATTTTTTTTATTTTTTTTTAATTTTGAGACAGGGTCTTGCTCAGTTGCTTAAGGCCTTGCTAAATTGCTGGAGCTGGCTTTGAACTTATAATCCTCTGGCCTGAGCCTCCTGAGCTGCTGGGATTACAGGCATATACTACCATGCCTGGCAAGTGAACACATACCTTTGGGTGAAACCATATAGTGAGGTGAGAAAGGCACTGAACTCCTGCCTAGCAAGTTAGCTATCTCAAATCAACCCTGAGGATCAATGTCCTGAGAGCCAGATTCTATCCGATCCACCTGATTATAAAATATGACAGCATTTTTAGATGAATCTTATTCTTTTACAAAATTGTGTGATATACATAATGAACTATGGACATCTGAGAATGCTTTCCTAAAATGATGGCAATATGCATGTTTTATAAATGTATAATCACATTCCAGAAATATCTAAAGTCACTGAGATAGAACAAAGATATTATCATCTCTATATAATAACATATTTTTGGTATGAATTTGGAGGAAGCATGTTTCTCGCAAGTTATAGCATATCTATATGGGTGGTTCTCAGATGTATATTTCCAACCTCAACCTCTTTGCAGAATTTCAGTTCTCTATAGGCAACTGTCTACTGGGTATCTCCACCTACATATCATATTGGTCTCTGAAACTGATGTGTCGAACATAGGCATCATACATTTCTCTACGCAAACTTCTTTCTTTGTGGTTCTACTTGCAATGGAGATACAGACTTTTATATTCAATGTGAGACTACTTGCTAATGATTCTACCTCCTTAGCACTTTCCATATTCAGTAGCTTCTCTATATCTTCACTGTTTCAGCTTTAGTTCACTCTGTACTCATCTACTCCAACTATTTTGCTTATTTCCAGTCTTACTTTCCACAAAATTATTCTGTCCACACATACTGACTGAATTAGCTGTTTTATGGATTGTACATCTGATCATTTTACTCCCTTAACTGAAATACTTCCAGAAACTGCTAGATAAACATACTTGTTTATCTGAGCCATTATTTGAAGCCCATAGACTCTGATAATAAAAGCAACTAAAAGGTACAAAACTACAAGGACAAAGCAAACTGAGGAGGAAAATCCAGATGAATATGTGTGTGTGTATACATATATATATATTCACATATATTTGGTCATATATATGTATGTATATATAGAGAGGGGTATATATGCATATATATATACACACACATCTTGAAAGATATGAAGTAGATGGATGAGTAATAATTTATGTAAAAGAGTAGTGAAAGGGAGAACTTAAATACCTGTGATGGGAGAAGTAAATTCCTATAACACAACAACAGAAAGGTTTAGGAAGGCTTAAGTTTAGGAAGTGAAGTAACCATGTAACTGAAGGCAGATTACAGGTTTTGGGTAAATAGGAACAAGAAGATTAGTTGAATGTCTGCAAAAGTAATAATACCCTACGTCCCCTTAAGAGATTTACTTCTACTTTAAGCAATAGTCATGGATTAGAATGCATATTTTTCACAAGTTCTTTGATATCATAATATACAACTGATATATATCAGCTGATTATATGCATATACGTATACATGTAAATCACAATGCATCTGAAGCTTATATTCATTTGATAGCCTAAGAAATTATTTCTCTATCACTGTTATTCTCTTACAAGCTTTTATCTGTGCCTTTCAGGCAACATAGTGTACAGATTCATAATGAACATTCAATGAACAATGTGTGCAAATAGGACTTTTTAATTGAAGCAGGGTTTTTGACATGGGAGATTTCTAGAACCTGCAATCTTCCAAAAATCTTAGATCTTTATTTATGAGGTATTTGAGATCCTACTGAATTGTGGTGGTTGGCTTTAAGGAGGAGCAGTACATGGAAACCATACATAAGATCTGAGGATGCAGAGACCTGGGGGAGGCAAAAATTGGGTAGGAAGCATCCACTGCACAATTACTTAGCAAATTTACAACATACTTTGTATTTTGGTAGTTTGCAGAGAATGACTAGGGAAGCATGAAGATAGGATGCAGAAAATTCAGTCTTTGGGGAATGGAAAGATAATAAGGTTAGATAAAAGGTAGGTGGGTTATAAAATAGAATGAAATTATGTTTCATATGAGTGTGGTATGTGTTATGATTTTGAATCTTTTTCAATTTTCATATCTCTCTAGTGCCAACTTGGGAGACATATTATCATGACTGAATTGGAGAGTTGACAGCATACCCATAAGTATCATTGTATAGTTTTGGAAGATGGAAATCATAGTACTTTTTTTTTTATACAAGCACCCCAGGAAATTAACCTCCGAATTCAACTGAGGAATAGGCACTGTTATGGCTTTTTTATGGATCAGTAAACTCATGAAATATGGCGAAGTTGTGTAAGTAGACCAAAGATGTACAAGAAGACATACACTGCAGAAAATAAATTTGAGCCTTGCTTCTCAACTCTTGATTTAACCAGAGATAGTTCTATCCCAAACATGAGATTCTATATAGAAGCATCAGAGAATTAGGAAGTAAAATCTGATGAGCATTTTTTCTGAAATATTACAGCTGTCATTTCCAGGGCCCTAGTCCTGAGATAGTGGCAGGTTAAGACACTAAATTTATATTTTTCCAAGAACTCTTCATGGACTATTGCCATGTCAATGACAATGCAGACAGAAGCACAGGTGATTTTAAAGAACAGACTGCTTGGAGTACTCTGTGTGTAGTATGGATACACTCCAGAGAAGCTAGCACTGTTCATCTTTTTATTTGTTAAAAATATTAATGTTTTTTGACACAATCATTCTTTTCCACAAAAAGAATATCAGTGGTACATATTGCAGCAATGCTTTAACATTTGAACTTCTGTTGCAAAGATCAAAATAGTAAGATGACCTCCAAAGAAAAAAGTGATATGGATAAAAGTTAAATGTTTTAACGTTTAAAAACCTGGTATGCTGTTTCTCTCTTTCCCTCTTTTCTTTCAATGCATTAAGCATCATCTCATACAACTATGAATGTAAATCGTGATCAGTTTACTGAGTAAGGTGATAATCAAAAGAACATATAATGATATATTTGTCTTTCCTTTCTTGTCTTTGCATTTAATTTTCATATATATCCGTGTTTGTGCAGTGACTTTGAATGTGTGTCCTGGAGGCAGATGCTCATGCAGGTTTAACCTAGTGCAGGCAGAAGAGGGGAACGTTGACAACTAGGAGAGGATACATGGAGCAATGTGAATTGGGCCAGTATGTATTATATGAATGGGAAGCAGGGTTCTGACATCAAAGGGAACCAGAGTATTCATTTTTGTTTGGTGAGGAAACTAGCCCATTATAAGGAATAATCTTTTGCTTATCTACTCTATATAGTTATAATATATGCTTTCAAGTGGATTCCTTTAAGGATTTTTCATTGTAGTTTAAATAATAGTCATGCCAATATGCTATCTTTTAGGATTCTTGAAAAGGGACTGATTTGGAATACTCTGACCAGTGTGGGTGTCCACTTTACCAAGCTACTCCTCTAAGCTCTGGGGGCCTAGGTGTCAGGCAATGAAATGCTCTGAAGATGATACTGGAGACATATATTTCCCTGATGCTATTTATTCATTTCTCTCAGCAAAGTGACTTCAAGGTCTTTTAGTTCATTAAACAAATTGGATAGATGTATACCCTCATGAAATCAATAAGAAAAAGAGAGATACTACGAGAGAGTCAGTTTAAATTTTTTACTTAGTAATGATAGTAGCAGCAAAACTACTAACACATATAGCACATCCTATGTGCCAAGCACTCTTAGAAGTATATTACATTTATCATCGTGTCTTACAGTCACAAATTCCAGTGTGATAGGAACTAATTCTATCCTTATTTTACAAAAGAGGCATTTGAGATTTGAGATTCTATCCCAAGTAGTATGATTTCTATGATTCTAGAGACTATACTCTTCATTAATATGAGGTATTGCCTCTTATCCAATAAGGTGATGTGTTTTGGGACCTGGATTTACGACAGAACCACAGTGTAGGCCTATCTGGGAGTAGGTAAAGTTTGCATCACACTCAGTTCAGTCTTCTCTTACCCTGCCAGCTATTCCTCTCCATCCTTGCCCCATGGCCATTGTCCTCCAATGTCCCAGGTTTTACATTTTCCTACACACTTTTGGTCTAATAGAAAAGCACCTGATAAAATATATGCCCTAAAGTATATATTATCATTTTCAGAAATATATTCTTTCATGTATGAAGTATTAACCCGAAAGTATTTGTTTGTATTTTCAAAGAGGATGCATGGAGAAGAGATTGGGAAAATACTATTCAGTAGATAACATTTTTAAGAACCTCTCAAACTGCAAAAAGGTACATAATTACATACTTCCCCTGCCATTATGGATAGCCTAGCTTTATGGCACTATCAGTACTTCCTTACCAGATGCAAAGATCAGAAGAAATTGAATAGTTTTCATATTACTTCAGAGATGCCTACTTCCTCTACCCACCCTGAATTCATTACCACTCTCTGGATTTCTGGAGAAAAGACAGTTTCCCACCATTCATGGTACAATATAGATTAATTTCCGGCTCACTGGGTTGCCAGGGTTAGCACATATAATATGTGAGTCTAATGTAAATTTGAATTTTATATAATGAGTAATTTTTCGTATAAATGTATGCCATGCTATATTTGGGACATACGCAAAAATAAAATTGAAATTGGTTTTTTGAAATTTAAATTTGACTGGACATCTTGTATTTTATAAGGTAACCCACACATGGTAGATTCCAATTGTTTCTAGACTAGAAACATTTTTAATTATGGGTATTTTATAATAATCTATGAGATGGCAAGAATGTGAAGGAAAGTGGTGGCTAAAAGAGAAAGGATAAATCCATACAGGCGACAGAAGAATTGAAATATCGTGCTTCCCTGTGAAAGGGCTGATGAACAATGTTATTGAAAGAGTTCTTAGGTATCTTGCATAGAATTATAAAGAACAAAGGAAAAAGTCATTATGAAAGACTAAGGACAGAAGCTCAGGGACTTTGATTCAGTTTTGGGGAGCTAACAGGTTACATAAATTAATCAGATTAGAGAATAAATTGAGTCCAGAAAGTTCAATCAGGTTTAGGGGATTAAGCGAAACTTAAACATTATTTTAGGCCATGACCCAGAAATTAGAAGGTCAGTTTGCTAGTCAATGCCTAATAACCACAGACACAATACTAAAAAGAAAGTGTTAATCTTCTGAAACCATATAATCATATTTCTATATGAATAAAGAATATTCCTTGCATTTAACGGTTTAGTTAAGATGATAGGAAGATCAAGCCTGATAGTTTACAATCAAAACTGAAATCGCAAAATGCTACACCTGTACTTGGTTCTGAAAAATGTTCTGATGTCACAAAATACTTCAAGCATAAAAGATAATCCAATTTCATATCCTGTTGGGTTATGAGTTTGCTCCCCCCTCAGGAGATGATTCCTCAAAGAGTAGATGACAACTAGTGGCTAGATTAGGAAATAGAAGTTTTATAGAAATGGTTGTAGTGTGAGTCTAATTTTCTGTTCTAGGAAGGATGCCCATTAGCTATTTCAACTTATATAATTTTAGTTGGATTTCAAAAATTAATAAATCATTCTTTGTATTGTAATGTGAATACTTAATCAGACAGCTCTTGCAAGATGCTGATGCTGAGAGTTAGAATACAGTGTAAGAACAGCATTTTAAATGTAAAGACGGTATTGTAGGGCATATGCAGTAGGGAAAGAGCAGGGTTACCTTGGGAACCGTAATCCTGAATTTCATGACTTGTCTTGTGTGATTACAAATTTAATGCTGTAGGAGGATTGTGTGACTTTTCCCTTTATTTTGAGGATGATTTATTTGTGAATAATCAGGAAAGGATCAGGCTTAGCTGTGACCTGAATCTGACCAAACAGGGAGGATCTTGCATACTTTAGAAAGGTAGAAGGGGAAAAAAAAATACCATACGGGATGACAGTATCTTCAAAAGTACATGAGTTCAGCACACTGCAAGTTTTCACTGTAGAAAAAGACAGAAAACAATTTTGCACTTTGACTTCATTTGCAGTTGAGTATTTCCAAAATGCTTTGAAATGGGCACAGAAGCTTTACTTTTCTTGAAGCTCCACAGGGGTTTGAATTCATGACAGTGAATGAATTCCAGGGAAGAGCATGCAGCTGGCAAGAGAAAGCAAGAGCAGCTAGAGTAACACACTACTGCACGGATTCACTGAAGTACAACTCACAACAGAGAAGGACTGGTATAATTGTCTGAGAAATAACAGTATCAGAGAGGCGAAGTGTGTTGGCAGTCAATATGTGAGTTGTGTTGCTTTTAGGAAATATCTGGAGTCAAATATGAGTATGAGATTATGTGCATACACAAAGCTGTGTCAAACTTATCAGGTCAGCTCAATACTTGTGTCTACACAACATGCATTTTGATGGAAAGGAAAGCATATGGTCAATTGATAGGGTGTATTTTTTACTACAGTTCTGAACATATTAATGTCTGTAAGAAGTTGGATATTTGGAATATTTTTTAAAAGTATTAATTAGCTGATTTTTCTTTGGATATTGCCAGAGGCAATAAATTTTGAGGCTATACTAATTCTGGCAAGAGATATTCCAAATAATAACCTTTTCTGTATTGAGTTGCAAAGGCATGAAGACTCATTACATGCACTCACACAAAAGTGGAGATCATATAAAAGTCAGGATCCCTTTGGGTCCTTTTGGAGGAAGATTTAATATAGAGGTTGAAGCCTAAACAAACAGCTGAAATTAACATATTGATGATTAATATTTATGCTAATGTTAATTCTAATACCCGCTGGTTCCATTCTCTTTTTAGCTCAAGATGTAACATTACTAAAGCCAATCAATGTAAGCACCAGAGGCCTGGAGATGCAGTATGGGCTCTACAGAAAAATAATTTAAATTATTGCTATAGCTGATAAATAGGAGAGGAAATAGTGAATAGAATTTAGTTTTAAAGTAACAATGATAAATAAAGAAGGAATGAATGAATGAAATATATACTTCAAGGCATAGAGGATCAAGTATATCATCAGGGAAAAAATTTGGTTAATGGAGGGGAAAACTTAAAAGTTTGAGAGTGTGTTTAGCATCAGTAGAAAGAATCCAGCAATGATAAATGAATAAAAATGTAGAATATCAGTCAAAAACAGGGACTAGTAAGAGAAACAATCTTCCTGGTTTTGATCAACTTATGATAAAAGTAGGTTATTTTGGATAGGCAAACAAAAAGGAGCCTAGTTTTAAGTTTTCACTGACTACCTATAGATTGAAATGAATAAGAAATGAAAGAAACAATTAAAGGAAGTAAAGCCTAGGTACAATAAAATCAAAAACATTTTGAATGTAATATCTTTTGCATGAATAGACTGTACTATCAATGAAATGCTAAAAGCATTTGCATGTAAAAAAGAATATTAGAGCCTCAGAATTTGACAAGTATTTGGAATAATACAGTAGCTACTTTGAGCTCTCATTGCTTTTTATCACCATTTTCTCATGAAATGACTTACCTTGTAATGGAGAAAGTGTTTTAATAAGATAGCTGTATTTTTATAATTGAAACAAAAAAAGATTGAACTCCATTTCATCAGATTGATACAAACCAGCAGCTCTACTAAAAGAGGAAAGGGAAATGATTTCTCAGAATAAGAATGATTTAGAAATAAGTGCGGTATCAAAATTGATCAAAGAGGAAGAATTGTTTAATGTAAGTTTGCATGAAAATGGTACAAACAGACAAAGGTAAAGGGAAGAGCACAATGAAACTGAGGCATCTATATATATAGCAAATGAAAGGAATTCACAATAACAATGTACATTGATATCCAAATAATTCAGGTTATATTTATATAGTTCCCTGAAAATCCTGATTTGCACTAGGCTTTATAACTTATAAGTTCTAAATGCATGAGCTACCTCTATCTGCACAAAAGGAATTTTTATAACTTAATCATAATTAGAAATAAATTTGGTCCCTTTGACTTTCTATAGGAGCTCTATGGGCTATTTCACAATGAAAACAACAGTAACAATACCAAAACTTTCAGATCACATGTAAACTTGTCCAGGATTTGGAGGCTACATTAAATATTACACAATACATTTATGAATTTAAAAAGCCCTTTAGTTTTCTATAAAATAGAACAGCAGAGAATGCAAATGACAGAAAAATGTACACATGTATATGTTTACTTAAAAAGTGAAAATGAGATTTTATAAATCATTTTTAAATGATGTTAGAAGAAACCCCAGAAATGAAGTGTAATAAGGTTTCTTGTGCTTTTCTCACCCATTTTTTCTACTCCTTCTACTTGATGATTTTTCTTGGATGTTATATTCATATAACATTAGAAAACTAAACCCTTCCATAATAAAGTATACTTAAAAGAATATTTTCAAAGAAATGCTTTGATTAAATTTGAATAAACAATTGGTGCAATAGGGTCAATTTTGCTACCTGAAGAAATTTCTGCCTTTACAGGCCTATGTCATTCCCTAAAATAGGCTTATATCACAATCCCCTTCTATGGCTGAGAAGTAAAATGTCTCTTCCAGGTTTGGAGAGTTCCAAACTTCTTTTGACATCACTTTCCCCCCTAATGCATCCTCTTTTCCTCTTGTAAGCTCCCTATTTCACGTTTTTCTGAGTATCCTTTTTATTACCTGTTGTTGAATAGCTCATCATCAAGCCTGTGGATTGTCTAGTTTTTTGTCTTTTATTCCTCAATCCTGATGACATTTTGTATTTTACCTCTTTAAAATTGTTACATTTAATTTGAGTTTAATTCTCAAAAGAATATGAAAATGAATATATGTACAAATAAGAATGTTATAAATACTTATCTATTAACCTTATCTATTAACCACCAAGTTAAGACAGCCCTTTACAGGCCATGATATTTCCTTATGTTGGCAATGGAAAATGATAAAGTCAATATATGGAATTTTAAATAAAGCTTAAAATTATTTAATTTAAACTCATTCACAATTACTTACCTTCAGGCTGGGGATATAACTCAGTTGGTAGAATGTCTTGCCTTGCACGCACAAGGCCCTGGGTTCAATTCCCAGCACTGCAAAAAGTGAAAAACAATTACTTACCTTCTTTCATTCAATAGATATTTATTGGGGCTGGGGTTGTAGCTTAGTGGTAGAGCGCTTGCCTAGCATGTGTGAAACACTGGGTTGGATCCTCAGCACCACATAAAAATAAATAAATAAAACAACCATTTTACAACAACAGTTGTAGATGTGTCTGTCTACAACTAAAATAAAATATATTTCTTAAAAATTGATATTTGTTGATACCTACTCTACTAGGCATTATTCTTTTTATTATTTAATTTTTAAAAACTATTGGAGAATGATTTACAAGTTAAAAGTTGTACATATTTAATGAATAAAACTTACTGAATTTGCAGTTAAGTGTATGCTTATGTTTCCTCCCACCCCATTTATTAGTAATATTTTTTGGTGTATGTGGTAAGAATACTTAAGATCTACTTTCTTAGTAAATTTAAAGTATATAGCTCCATACTGTTAGTTATAGGCACTATGCTGTATTGTAAATCTCTGTAAATTATTTATCTTGCATTACTAAAACTTTGAATACTTTAACCCTCATTCCCCTCTGAACAGCCCCTGACAGACACAATTCTACTCTCTGCTTCTCTGATTTTAAGTATTTTAGATTCCACACATAAGTGTGATCATGCAGTATTTGTCGCCTTCTGCCTGACACATTTCATTTAGCATAATGCCCTCTGGGTTTATCCATGTTGTTTCAAATGGCAGGGTGGCAGGATTTTTCTTTCTTTCTTTCTTTCTTTCTTTCTTTCTTTCTTTCTTTCTTTCTTTCTTTCTTTCTTTCTTTCTTTCTTTCTTTCTTTCTTTTCTGGGTGTTTCTCAAAACTTTTTGATGAATATTCTGTTAGGTCGGAATTTGAGTGACTATATGAGGGAAGAAAGCAGAGCCACTGAGGCAAAGGGCAGCGCACCACACCGGGACCAATCAAACAGGGGCAGAAAAACACTGACCATTACCTCCACCTATCACTCAGCAGGACCTCCCCACCTATTCTGGCCTATAAAGACCCTGGGCAGCAGGAGCCATGTGCGATTTTCTCCGGCTCCCTACACTGACCTGTTACCGGATCCGGGGTCTGGGAATTTTGCCCAAGAGCCAAATTCCAATAAAGCTTGCTTCGGTCACTTTCTGTGCAATTTTATTTGGTCACTAGCCTTGCCCCCAAGCTTACATATTCCTGCTTCACTCTTCTTGTTCAATTTTGGTGGAGAAATCTTTGGACTGTATGTCTTTTCTTGAACCACAAAGCCAGGCTGCTTGCTGAAAATCTTCCATTCATTTTCTCTAAGACAGTGACCTAAAGTGTTCAAGTTTGTGCACCTTTTTCTCAATGCCAGCTGCCGATATCAGTGTGCTATTGGTAGGGACCCATGTGTGCCATCTGTGGAGGCTTGTATATAGCATCTGCTGGGAAGTACAGGATGTCAGTCAAGGAGGGAGGTGTACAGAGTGCTGGGTATGTGTGTTGGCTAGTCTGGATGAAGAGTTCTGTAGGTGAGCCTTTCTGTGGTGCTCCTGGGCCTTGTTCTTGTTGGAGTCCATAACATACTTAGTAGGGTCTGCAGTCAGTTATTGAGATATGCTTACCAGCAGCTGTGAACTCCTGTCCCTTTTCATTGCTTTTAGCTATTCCAGACTATTCACCTTTGCAGATCTCCACAGTGATTTGAGTGGGATGAGACAGTTGAGGGTCTTTTAGACAGCATTCTACAAGGCCTGCAAAAGCCAGATGTTTGTTGTACTCTCGTTTTCTGTCCTCAGAGAATTAATAGGTCAAAGGATTTTCTCTTGGCACTGACCTTCCACACCTTGAGGGCGGGGTACTGTGAGTAAAGTGAAACTATTCTTCTTATCCTCTTCTTTGAATCTATTCTTGGGTTTTTTGCTCCACCGGGGTGCTAAAAACTCTTAACTAGACTCCTGGCCTCCCATAAAGGTATTTTCTTCCATAAGTTGTTGTTAAAATCAGTGCTTTGTGAGGACGCAAGGACTTGAACCTCCTATTCCTGTCAAAATCAGTGCTTTTTCAGGACACAAGGACTGGAACCTCCTATTCTTTGCTCTTGCTAGAAGATAGAAGATTGTCTTGGAAGGGCCAGTTTTTATTCTTTTTCTTTTCCTAAATTTCTCTTTCTTTCCCTCTGCCCCCTCCTTCTCCCTTTCTGTGATTTTGGTTTCTGTCATTCAAAATGTATCATCAGAATACGACTCGAATACCAGCTAAAGGAATAGAAACTTCATAAATCACACAAGACAAAAATAGAGACTAAAAGGAATAGTCGAGAAATGTCTTAAGTAATCAAATAGTATCTGCCCTCAGGAAGCAATAAAAACTACCTTGAGTAGGAGGAAGAATACAATTTAAATAATGACCACAACAGTATAATATTCAAATAGCAAGTTATCTACAAGTTTTTTAAAGTATATGAAACACACACACACACACACACACACACACACACACACACATGAGTGTGTATGCTCAAAGAAGGAATTAATAGATGCTGTCTCTAAGGCTTTAGATATACTAGACTAATATTGTAAGTCACTGTTTTAGTCAGCATTTTCATTGTTGTGACCAAAAGACCTGACAACACAATTAAAGGAGGAGAAGTTTATTTTGGGGCGCATGGTTTCAGAGGTCTCAGTTCATAGAAAACTGGCTTCATTCCTCAGGGCTTGAGGTGTGGCAGGACATCATAGTGGAAGAATGGGGCGGAGGAAAGCAGCTGGGGACATGGCACTAGGAAGTAGAAAGAGAACTCTTGCTCAACAAGGACAAAATATATACCCCAAAGGCACACCCCCAATAAGCCTACCTCATTCAGCAACACCCAACCTACCTATAGTTACCACTCAGTAAATCCCTATCAGCACTGATTAATGTACTGATTATTTTAAAGCTTCCATAACCCAATCTTTTCATTGCTAAACTTTCTTGCATTTTCTCACTCATGAGCTTTTGGGGACACTTAATCTAACCTCTAATAGCATATCTAAAATATGCTCAAAGAGCTAACAGAAACTAGGAGAAGGAACAAATTGGTGATATCAATAAAGAGAAATTATAAAAGGAACCAAACAGAGATTCTGTAGCTGCAAAGTACAGTAACTGAAATGAAAACTAACTACAGAGGTTTTTTAATAAGGGATTTGAGCACACAGAAAAAAGAATGAATAAACCTGAGATCAAGTCTTTAAAATTACCCTAAGGAACAGAAAGAAAAAGAATGAAGAAAAATAAACAGAATCCAAGAGATTTGTGACACACCATTAAGTGTACCAGTGTATGAACAATGAGAATTGCAGAATGAGAAGAGAGAAGTTGGGATAGAAAAATATTTGAAGAAATAATGACCAAAAATTTCACAAGTTTGATGGAAGACATGAATCTACACAGTGCAAAAATTCAACGAACTCCAAGAAGGATAAACACTGAGACACATTATAATCAAAATTGTTAAAAGACCAAGAAAAAGAGGCAATCTTGAAGGTGGCAAGAGAGAAGTATAACATCATGTATAAATATTCTTCAATAATTTCAACAGCAGATTCCTCAGGAAAACCATGAAGACCTGGAGGGAGTTAGATGATATCTTCAAAGTTCTGGAAGAAAAAAAAAATCAGCCAGGAGTTCGTTTGAATATGTGGTGGCCCTCAAAAGCTCAATGTGAGCACAACAATGTTCAGAGGTGCAATGATTATATCAAGAGAGTTTTAAACTAGTCAGTGGATTAATCCATTGATATGGATTAACTAGATGGTGACTGTAGGCAGGTAAGGTGTGGGGGAGGAAGTAGGTCATGGGAATGTGCCTTTAGGGGTTATATTTTGTCCCTGTTTGTGGAGTCCTCTCTCTACTTCCTGGCTGTCATAAACTGAGTAGCTTTTCCTCCACCGCACTTTTCCACTGAGATGTTTGGTCTCATCTGGGACCCAGAGCTATGGAGTTGTCTCACCATGAACTGAACCTCTGAAACTGAGCCAAAATAAACTTTTCTTCCTTCAAGTTGTTCTTGTCAGGTTTTTGGTCACAGTGATGGCAATGCTCATGAAAACACCTGGCAATAACATATTTAGAAATGAGGAAAAACATAGAACATTCCCAGATTAAAAAACCAAAAGAAAAACAAACAAAAAAAAGTGGGATTTCGTAGTTAGTAGACATTCCCTATAAGAAATGCTGAAAGGACTTCTTCAGACGGAAATGAAAGATACTAGATTGGAACTCTAATCTATATGAAGAAATAAAGGATTCTGGTAACTGCACAGGTAAATATAAAAGCTTTAATTATTATATTTTGACTTATGACTCCACCTTTGATTTCTTATGTGACATAAAAAATACATACATAGAATAATAATTATAACCTATGTTAGTTGGCACAGGTATATAATGAAAGAATTTTTTGACAATTGTAGTACAAATAGGTTATATGACAGAATCCTATTGAGCAAAGTTTTGGTATGTTATAGAAGCTAAAATGTTACCAATTCAAACTAGATAGTTATAAATTTAGGATGTTAATTGTAATCCCCATAGCAACCACTTAGAAAATATCTAAGTACACAAAAGCAAATGAGAATGAATTCAAAACAGTATAATACAAAAATCAATTAAACACACACATAAAAGACAATAATGGAGGATAAAGATAAAGAACAAAAAAAATCTGACATAAAGAAAGCATATTGCCTAGTGGCAAAATTAATTCCTTCATTATTTAAAGTTACTTTAAATGCAAATGGATTAAATTCTGTAATGAAAAGACAGAAATTGGGGCTGGAGGCGTATTTCAGAGGTACAGCTCTTACCTAGTATGCATGAGGTCCTGAGCCTTATCTCTAGCGCTGGCAGTTGGGGAGAGGGATAGAGAAAAGAAAGAAAATAAAAAGGCAGAGATTAACAGAATTATAGAAATTTTGATCCAATTAGGTGCCATCTAGAAGGGACTGAGTTTAGCTCTAAAGACACATAGATTTAAAGTGAAAGGATGGAAACAGATATTTCGTATAACCAAAAGAAAGCAAAAGTGTTATTACAAATACCAGACAAAATAGATTTTTAAGCCAAAATGTGTTATGTGAGGCAAAGCAATACATTACATATTGAAAAACTGGTCTTTAGTCAACAAGAAATAACAATTACATACATATACTCACCAAACAACAGAGCCCCCAAATATATGAATCAAACATTGATATGATTGACAGGAGAAATAGATGCTTTGACAATAAGTATAGGATTTAACAATCCTATAAACCATTGGACCACAACGAAGTACACATATTTCAGGATAAGCTGTGTTAGGTTACTAAACTCTTCTCAATTAATTGAAAAAGATTGAAATCATACAAAAATCTCTTACTGATCATGATAAATGACATTTATGAAAAATCTACAGGAAGATCATAATCAACGGTTGAAGAAAGATTTCCTTTGACTATCTAGAACAAGATTCTAATATCTGTTTTTACCACTGCCATCCATCATTGTACTAGAAGTCCTAGCTAGAGCAATTAGGCAGTAAAAAGAAGTAAAATGCATCCAAATTGGACATTTCTTTCTCAAAGAGATATAGTTATGTCTGAGATATGTCCATGAACCTCAGAATGTAATGTTAATTAGAAGAAGGGCCACTGCAAATGAAATCAGTTAAGATGAGGTCACGTTGGAGTAGAATTGACCTTTCAACTAATATTCCTAGTGTCCTAAGAAGTTTAGGGACACGGATACACAAAAGAATGCCATGTGATGATGGACACATAGATGCCTCTATAAATATAAAATTCCAGGAACTACCAAAAGCCAAAAGAGATAAGAAAAGGAGTCTTTCCAAGAGTCTTTTGTAAAAGCATAACCCTGCCAATGCTTTAGTTTCAGACTTTCATGCTCCAGAACTGTGCAAAAATAAATTTTTGTTATTCTAAGCCATATAATTACTGGTAATTTATTATGACATTCCTGGGTATGTAGTACAGATTTTAGAATCAGGGGTTGGGTATTCTTGTACCATACCTCCAAAAAGTAGAGTTGACTTTGGAATTGGTTATTAGGTTGAGACTGGAAGAATTTTGAGATGCTTGCTATAAATATCATAAATTTCCTTCAAGAGATGTTTGGTAGATATATGAGCATTAAGTATACGTTCGGCGAGGACTTAGGCAAGCACTCTACCGACTGAGCTATCTCCCCAGCTCCAGAAAGAAGTGATGAACGTACAATTCGATACTAGAGAAAAGGTGGTTCTTCTTATAAAATGACAGAATCTTGACTGAATTATAGTTATCACTGGGAGAAAAGTAGAATTTCTAAGGAAAGAGCTTGGATATTTAGCCATGAAGATTTCTAAGCAAAATGTGGAAAATGCAGTTCGGTTTCTCCTAGCTTATAGTAAAATGCAAGAGGAACCATGTAAATCCATGGAATGAACTGGTAAGCACAGTAGATGTAGCACCTGATGATTTAGAAAGTCTACCAAGATAGTGTGTTCTAGAAGTCCAATGTGTGGCTGGACAATTTCTTGTTAAGAGATTAGGCCTGTAACTTATGGATTTAAGCAACCGTTTTCCAGAAAAGTCACAAATAGAGATGTGGGAACTCAAGAGTGTCTGTGGAAGACTCTTTTATCTAATGGTGTGGCTCACTGAATATTGGACAACCAAAAGGATTTTTTAGAATTTTATATCAGCAAAAAATGTGGCCAGGCTGAACTGAATGGGACAGATTGGACAAAGTGAAGAAAAAAGACCTTGAAGTCCAATGGAATTTTCCTGCTGTTTTTCAGACTTATTTGGAAATCCTGGCAGGTTTTTTCTTCCTATTTCTCCCTTTTGGAATGGGAATGCCTGTGTCATGTCTCCCACCACTGTGTTTTGAAAGAAGATAACTTATTGTTTCATAAGTGATAATGAAATAACTGAGATAATGAACTTATAAGAGAAAAGATTTATTTAACTTACAGTTCTGGTGATTCAAATCTGCAATTGGGTGGAAAAATTGTTTTGGACCTCTGGTGGGAGTGCTGGGTGGCAATGGTGGGGCGTATGTGGAGCAACAAACCCACTTACCTCAGAGTCAAGGAAGTAAGGAAAAGAAAAAGAGATCAGGGGCCCACAGTCGCCTTTGAGGACATACTCCCAATGACCTAGGATCTCTCACAAGGCCTCACCTAAAGTCCATACCACCTCCCAATAGTGCTGTTCGTGAACCATTGGGAAGCAGTTGACATCCAAAGGTCCACAGATGAAGAGAGGAATTTTGCCCCAGAATAGACCACACACTGGTCTCATCCATGGTTGTTTTAGATATTTAGATGAGAATTTGAACTTCATCAGAAAAAAAGAAAGAAAAACTCTTGAGTCGGAAGACATTAGGAAACGAAAAAGAGAAATATTTATAGATAATACAACTGATAAAAATCTAGTATCCAGAATATGCAAAGAACACTTAAAACTGAACAACAAAAAACCCACAAAACTTTAAAATGGGCAAAGAACTGAAATAGACTAAAAACCAATGAATTGTGCATTTTACATTGTGATTTGTATGATATATGAATTATATCAACAAAGTTGTGATAGTTTTGCAAAGCAAATTGAGTGAAATGGGAGAGTGCTGTGACATTGGGTTAGGCAGTAGTTTCTTAGATATGACACTTAAGCAGAAGCAACAGAATAAAAAAAATAGATAAATTGCACTTCATCAAAATTAAAACCTTTCACACAAAGGAAACCATCAAGAGGGTAAAAAGACAACCCCCAGACTGGGAGAAAATATTTGTAAATCATTTATCTGAAGATGGTCTGGTATTCAGAATACATAAAAACACCTTATAAGTAAATGATAAAACACAAATAACCCAATTAAAAAATGGGCACAGTATCTAAGTGAAAATTTCTCTAAAAAAGATAAACAAATAACAAAAAAATAAAAATAAAAAAAGAAACACACACAAGAAAAGATGCTCAAGGCCAGGAGTCATCGAGGAAATGCAGTCAATTGCAAATCTAAGTCACAATGTGATTTCACTTTATATCTACTATAATGGTCATGATTTAAGAAGGAAAACCAAAAACGAATGTTGGTATGAATATGAAAGGATTAGATCCCTCATGACACTGTTGGTGGGAATGTAAAAAGTTCAGTCACTTTGGAAATTAGTTTCGTGGTTCCTCAAAGAGTTAAGATCAAATTATATGACCCAGCATTTCCCTTTCTAGTTATACACCTAAGACAAATGAAAACATGACTACTCAAAAATGTGCAGACAGATGTTCATAGAAGCCTTATTCCTAATGGATGGATCCCAAATATCCATAAAGTGATAAATGGATTAAAAATGTGATGTAACCCTACAATGGAATGTTATTGGGCAATAAAACAAAAATTAAGTGGTGATACATGAAACAATGTGGAAAATCTTTGAACACATTCTGCTATGTGAAATAAGAAGTCAAAAAGGAACACATATTGTATGATTTCATTTACATGAAATGTCCAGAGTAGCAAAGCTATACAGATAGTTATGAGATTATTAGTTGCCTAGGGTTGGGTGCTAGGGTGCTATCAGGGAATGGAGCTCATCTGCTAGTGAATATGGAGTTTTTTTTGGGGGGGGGGGGTGATGAAAATGTCCTAAAATTAGATTGTGAAGTGATGATGATTATACAACTCCATGAATATAATCGATTGTGGCTCAGTGGTAGAGTGCTTGCCTAGCAGGTGTGAGGCACTGGGTTAGATCCTTAGGACCACATATTAATAAATTAAAGGTATAAAAAACTGAATATTATCATTTATAGTATATGTACTATATTTCAAATAATCTTTTTAAAGTATATGTATTTTATCTCAACAAAACTTTTATAAAAGGGGACTGTAAGCTGGGTGTGGTGGCATACACCTATAATACCAGCAGCATGGGAGACTGAGGCAGGATGATTGCAAGTTCAAAGCCAGCCTCAGCAACTTAGGCCCTAACCAACTCAGGAAGACCCTATCTCTAAATAAAATATAAAAAAGTGTTGGGGTTTTTACTCAGTGGTTAAGTGCCCCTTGGTTCAATCCCTGGTATCAAAAACAAACAAACAAAAAACAAAAAATAGGACTGTGATGATTATAGCATGTTTATCAGTAATAAAGCCAAATTTGTGAATCTAAGATTCTAATTAAAAGCTAATTATAACAAAACTACAGTTACTCACTAAAATTAAAAAATGGATTCAATTCCCAGCACCACACACACACACACACACAAAGATAGAATTAATAAAATCTGAAAAATATATTGAACTAAGATTATAAGATCATTATATGCCATTTTTAGCACATATTCCTAAGGTATTTAATAACCACTTAAGGTATCATGGAAATTCTATAGGAACACCAGTGTTTCTGTCTAAATAAATACACATACCCATATAGACCAGTGCATTTTGCATGCACGTAGTTGGATAACTGAAAATGCATCTCAATTACTTCTCTGCAAGATATACTTGGTTTAGGTTATTTCTAATACAAATAGTATAGAGAGCTGAAAAGTCATTTTGTATTCTTATAGCCATGTTCTTTTAAAATCTGTGGTGAGGGACAGAAGTTGTTAGGCCTTGGGTCCCCATATGTAGAAAAATGTGAGTAGTGTCTTCAGCTTCTTTGTCCTACTGGTTGTAATTTAGAGCTTTGAGTTCTTAACCCCAACTGTAGTTACAGTAGTTCGCCTTATCTGCGGGGGTACATTCCAAGATCCTGAAACCAGAGACAGTATGGAACACTCAATCTCTCTCTGCTCTGAGAGACAGAGAGAGAAAGGGAGAGAGAGATTTAGAGAAAGATATTATATATATAGAGAGAGATATTATATATCTCTCTATATAGAAAGATATTATATACAAAATATATAGAGATTGTACATATACATATATATAGAGATGTTATATAGAGATATTACATATAATATATGTAGACTGCACATATACATATATAGAAATACATACACACATGCACACAGCATATTTAGACCTACACATAATACTTACATTGAAGTTTAATTTAAAAATCAGGTACAGTAAGAGATTAGCAACAATCACCACTAATAAAGTAGAACAATGATAAAAATATTCTGGAGTAGAAGTTATTTAAAACTTAAGAATTATTTATTTCCAGGATTTTTTAGTTGATATTTTGGACAATGGTTGACAGAAGATAACTTAAATCATAGAAAGTGGAACCTTAGATAAGGGGAATACTCTTTTAAGCTTTGGGGAAATAATTAGTTTCCTATCTCCATATAGTATATTACCATTTTTGAAGTACTTTTACATATACTTTCTCGTTGAATTTTCACAATGTTAGGTTGTTATCCAACTTTCATAGCTAGAGAAAACAAATGCTCATCTAAGATTATATTAATCATGAAAAAGGTGAGGCTTTGACATTGATGGTTGGATATTAAATGTACTTTCTGTGGCTTCCAAGCTTTGTCAAAGTGGAGTGTATCCAGAAGCATCTGTTGAAATGAGACTCCTAAATGGGGAACAGAGGAGGTGAAGAATATCATGGTATCCTATTGCTACCAGGAAATTATAGAATGAATTACTTTCTCAGACTCATTCTTTGTCATCCAGAATAGAGCAAGGACCTGAGTTATGGAAGCTTTTATGAATGAGGATACAGAACTTAAGGAGTAGATTGAAATAACAGAAAAAATATTTACCCAGAGTATAACATATTAAGGAAATATATGTTAGTTAAATATAGTTAGTATCCTAGGATACTTTACTAAAATATAAAATATTTAGGGTTGTGGGTGTCGCTCAGTGGTAAAACACTTGCCTGGCATGTGTGAGGCACTGGGTTAGATCCCCAGCACTACAAAACAAACTTTTAATTAGAAATAGGTATTTTATTTTGATCTGCTTCAGTCATTTGAATGAACTCCTGCTGTTGTATAAACATGTTAGAAAGATGTATTCCATCAGCGTGTGTGGGACTTGGATTGTGTTTCTTTTTGTAGTGCTGGGGATTAAACCTAGGGCCTTCAAATACTGGGCAAGTGCCCTACCACTGAGCCAAACTCCTAGCCCATCTGTTTCTAGAATTACATTTAGAACATCAGAGAGGTTAGAGGATTTACATGTGTTATCTTCTTGGGTAGAACTCTAAATTTCTCTGTCCTATCCTTACCATAAAGAATTTAGGCATTAGAATTCTTTGCTTTTGATTTTCTTTTGATAAAACATTGCTTTTCATTGTGTTTCCTTTCTCCCTTTCTAAATAAGCCTCTAATGGGTCTCTGTGTCATCTTTATCCATTTCTGCAAATGAAATTAGTTTGCCTTAGGTCCCACATGAATAAGTCAAATGCAATTGTTTAATTATGAATTGTAACTCTTCCTTGTCTCAGCTACTTACTTAGCCTTTTGCTTGGAATATCTTTCCTTTTTCTTTTTTGATGTATTGTTCAAGCGTTTTCTTTCTTCTTTTTTTAATGTATTGTTCAATGTTCAAAGTCTGATACTTGACCTACAACTGAAGAACTACAATGTCCTCCTGCTTATCTGGTCTCATTTTCTTTTCCTTGGAGATACATGTTAGAAAACAACCTGCTGTATTTTTCACAGTTGCAGATAAACTAACCCTGATTTTCAATGTATTGCATGTTGTCATTTTTTTTTCTTCCAGAAAGAGATGAAGTTTGGTGTTCTTGTCAAAAGGACCAAAGATCAGTGTGTAACTGAATTCTGCTTCTTCTCTTTCAAATTTCATGTGGTCATTTCTATCAAATAGTCCAGGGTGAGTCCTGGATTTTTTTTTTAAACCTCCTTTATTTCTCCACTTGCAAAGTAAAGAGAATAACGTTACTATATGTGGACTTCAGGGAGATTCTGAAAAATGGTGAGGATTATCATTGTTTAGCATAACTAAATTTTCATAAGTACTAGAGGAGGTCCATATTGTTTATACAATTATGAATCATATAATGACAAGGATATGTTCTGAGAAATCACATCAATTTAATCATTGTGTGAACAAAGTGTACGTGCACAATCCTGCATAGTATCACCTACTACACATCATGGCATACATATGGTTTAGCCCATTGTTACTAGTGTCATAGAACAAAACAGAGTGAGATTAAATCAAACATGAGAAAGTGATGTGATCAAGAGATATGGTAAACAAAATGTATGAGGCTGCTGTTGGCACACACTAAGCTTTTTTTAAATAAATAGGAGTATACTCTAAAATAACAATAAAAAGTGGTAATAGCATTTATAAAAACCAGGAGCATAGTTATTTATTATTATCTTCAAGTATTATGAACTGTACCCTGTTGTATGTGCTATACTCCAATAGGGCTGGCAAGGATTAATGCATTTTGCTATGACATTCTGATGGCTATGATATCACTAAGCTATAAGTTCTTTATAATTTTATGGGAATGCCATCACATAGACAGTATGACATTGACTAAAATGTCATTATATGACATGTGACTATATTATTTATAATTAAAGCTAAGAGTTTATATATCTTTGCAGAAACAAGTGAATAAATAAGTCCATTTAAATACTTTGTAAAGTTAAATATGGCATTTTAAAATATGAAATCACTTTCACATATTTTTTCCCCATTTTTATAGGTGCTTTATAGTTGTACATAATGATAGGATTTGTTGTTACATATTCATACATGCCCACAATACTTTTCATTTATGTTACATTTTTCTCAATTGGCGCTTATTTAATTTTGGACTACTGTGGTTCTTTATGTAGTTTACCTTCCATTTATAACTTTAATTTTTTTGTGTGGAAACTTCCAGGCATTGAGCTACCCAGTATTCCGTAGTGAGTTCCTTCCCCAAGGCTTCAATAGCAGTGTAATTATTAGTCATGATGCCTTTAGTTCATCAAGTAAAAGAAAACTTCTGGTGTCAATAATGAAGAAATTTATTTATCCCATTTAGAAGAAATTCAGAGTGGGCATATCCTTTGTAGTTCATTTTGGTTAGCTCAGTGATATCATCAAGGACCGAGGTTCTTTTCAGTATTCTGCTACGATATTGTCACTATGACAACTTTGGGCTTGGGCTGTTTTCCCTCAGAGTCACAAGATGACTGCCCAGAAAGAAAGAAGGGGATAATAGTTATTATGTAGACAATCAACAGTGTCTCTTCTCTTCCTGGAAGCCTCTTCATTTAATCTTTGCCAATGGAGTTTCTTTTAAGAATTTCCTACATTGCATTTGAAGGTTAAGCCTCAAGTTGTTTATATTCCACTCATATTACTTGACTTGCAATAGCTCACATGCATTTAATTTGAAAAAATTTATTGAGGTACAACTCATATACAAGAAGGTGTTATTCTTCCAGATGAATTTCATGATTGCTTGCTCTATTTCTGTAAGGTACATCATTGGGATTTTAATTGGAATTGCATTGAATCTGAATAGCACTTTTGGTAGTATGGCCATTTTGACAATATTAATTCTGCCTATCCAAGAACATGGGAGATCTTTCCATCTTCTAAGGTCTTCCTCAATATCTTTCTTCAATGTTTTGTAGTTTTCATTGTAGATATCTTTTATCTCTTTGGTTAGATTGATTCCCAAGTATTTTATTTTTTTTGAGGCTATTGCAAATGGAGTTATTTTCCTCATTTCCCTTTCAGATGTTTTATCGCTTGCATATAAAAATGCTTTAGATTTATGTGTGTTGATTTTATAGCCTGCTATTTTGCTGAATTCATTGATGAGGTCTACAAGTTTTCTGGAGGAGGTTTTTGGATCCTCTAAATATGGAATCATGTCATCAGCAAATAGTGACAGCTTAAGTTCCTCTTTTCCTATTCGTATCCCTTTAATTTCTTTGGTCTGCCTAATTGCCCTGGCTAGAGTTTCGAGGACAATGTTGAATAGAAGTGGTGAAAGAGGACTTCCCTGTCTTGTTCCCGTTTTTAAAGGGAATGGTTTCAGGTTTTCTCCATTAAGAATGATGTTGGCCATGGGCTTAGCATAAATAGCCTTTACAATGTTCAGGTATGTTCCTACTATCCCTATTTTTTCTAGTGTTTTGAGCATGAAGGAGTGTTGTATTTTGTCGAACGCTTTTTCTGCGTCAATTGAAATAACCATATGATTCTTATCCTTAAGTCTATTGACATGATGGATTATGTCTATCGATTTACGGATGTTAAACCATCCTTGCATTCCAGGGATGAACCCCACTTGATCACAGTGCATGATTTTCTTAATATGTTTTTGGATATGGTTTGCCAATATTTTGTTAAGGATCTTTGCATCTATATTCATCAAGGATATTGGTCTAAAATTTTCTTTCCTTAATGTGTCTTTGCCTGGTTTGGGTATGAGGGTGATATTAGTGTCCTAGAATGTGTTTGGTAGGGTACCCTCCTTTTCTATTTCCTGGAATACTTTGAGAAGTATTGGAATGAGTTCTTCTTTGAAGGTTTTGTAGAACTTGACTGAGAATCCGTCTGGTCCTGGGCTTTTCTTGGATGGTAGGTTTTTATTGGCTTCTTCTATTTCATTGCTTGATATTGATCTGTTTAAATCGTGTATGTCCTCCTGGTTCAGTTTGGGAGGAGTGTATGTCTCTAGAAATTTGTCACTGTCTTCAGTAGTTTCTATTTTGTTGGAATACAGATTTTCAAAGTAGCTTCTCATTATATTCTGTATCTCAGTGGTGTCTGTCGTGATATTTCCTTTTTCATCATGAATTTTAATAATTTGAGTTTTCTCTCTCTTTCTCTTTGTTAGTGTGTTTACTTTGTCAAAGAACCAACTTTTTGTTCTGTCAATTTTTTGAATAGTTTCTTTTGTTTCAATTTCATTGATTTCAGCTCTGATTTTAATTATTTCCTGTCTTCTACTACTTTTGCTGTTATTCTGTTCTTCTTTTTCTAGGGCTTTGAGCTGTAATGTTAGGTCATTTAGTTGTTGACTTTTCATTCTTTTCTGGAATGTGCTCCATGCAATGAATTTTCCTCTTAGTACCGCTTTCATAGTGTCCCAGAGATTTTGATATGTTGCATTGTCGTTCTCATTGACCTCTAAGAGTTTTTTTATCTCCTCCCTGATGTTTTCTGTTATCCATGTTTCATTCAATAGCATATTATTTAGTCTCCAGGTGTTGGAGTAATTTCTGTTTTTTTATTTTGTTATTGATTTCTACTCTGAGTCCATTATGATCTGATAGAACACAAGGCAGTATCTCTATTTTTTTTGCATTTCCTAAGGGCTGCTTTGTGGCATAACATATGGTCTATTTTCAAGAAGGTTCCATGTGCTGCTGAGAAGAAAGTGAATCTGCTCCTTGATGGATGGAATATTCTATATATGTCTATTAAGTCTAGGTTATTGATTGTGTTATTGAATTCTATGGTTTCTTTGGTTGGTTTTTGTTTGGAAGATCTATCTAGTGGTGACAGTGGTGTGTTGAAGTCACCCAGAATTATTGTGTTGTCATCTATTTGATTCCTGAAATTGAGAAGGATTTGTTTGATGTACAGGGATGCACCATTGTTACGGGCATAAATATTTACTATTGTTATGTCTTCCTGATTTATGGTTCCCTTAAGCAGTATGAAATGTCCTTCTTTATCCTTTCAGACTAACTTTGGTTGGAAGTCCCCTTTATCTGATATAAGGATGGAAAACCCTGCTTTTTTACTGAGTCCATGTTCATGGTAGGTTTTTTCCCATCCTTTCACCTTTAGTCTGTGGATGTCTTTTTCTATGAGATGAGTCTCTTGCAGGCAGCATATTGTTGGGTCTTTCTTTTTAATCCATTCTGCCAGTCTATGTCTTTTGATTGATGAGTTTAGGCCATTAACATTCAGGGCTTATACCCAAAGGACTTAAAATCAGCATACTAAAGAGATACAGCCACATCAATATTAATAGCTGCTCAATTCACAATAACCAGATTGTGGAACCAACCTAGATGTCCTTCAATTGATGAATGGATAAAGAAACTGTGATATATATATATATATATATATATATATATATATATACAATGGAATATTACTCAGGTATAAAGAATAATAAAACTATGGCATTTGCAGGCAAATGGACGAAATTGGAGACTATCATGCTAAGTGAGATAAGCCAATCTCAAAAAAGAAAAGGGTGGATGATCTCGCTGATAAGTGGATGATGACACATAATGGGGGGTGGGAGGGGGCAAGAATGGAGGAAGGAGGGACTGAATAGAGGGAAAAGAGTGGTGGGAGGGGCGGGGGAAGGAAAAAATAACAGAATGAAAAAGAAAAGAAGATGTGCCCATTTTAAATGACAATTCAATGAGTTTTGACATGTGTATGCTTGTGTAACTGTCACAATAATAAAAATATACAATATGTCTATGAATCAAAATGTTCCCTCATGCTCTCTTTCCAGTCAGTTCTCTCCAAATCTGGTTGGCAGGAGATCAAACTATTTTCCAAAGTTAAATCAGTTTACATTCCCAACAATAGACAAGAGTTCCAATTATTCCACATCTTCCCCAGTACTTGGTATTGTCAATCTTTTAAAATTTTTATCCATTTAAAATTTTACTGTCATACATTTATTTTTCATATCCTGAATAATATAAGTGTTAGTCAGCACTTTGTTGCAGTAAGCAAATACCTAACAAAAACAGTTTAAAGGAGTTTATTTGTGGCTCATTGTTTCAAGGTCTCAGTCCATGGTTGGCCAACTCATTGCTCTGGACCCAGGATGAGGCAGAACATCATGGTGAAAAGTTGTGGTGGAGGAAAGCTATTCAGCTCATGGCAGCCAGAAAGCACAAAGAGCAAAGTGATAGAAAAACTTTTCTGTGTAGGCTTGATGGCAAATATTTTAGGCTTTGAGGTTTATGGTCTCTGTTGCATATATTCTTCTCCTATCCTTTAAACATGTTAAAAAAAATTCCTTAGCCCTTGTGCTGTGCCAAAATAGACTAGGCCACAGATGATCCAGAGGCCATATTTACTTTGTGTGTTTCTGTTCTCAAAAATTTAAAACTTTAGCTGTTATGTTTATGTTTATGAGATATTTCAGGTTAATTTTTGTATATAGTTTGTAGTGAATTGAAATTCATGTTGTTCTTCCTATGTGTATGTCTAATTGTTTCAGCACCTGTACTGAAAAGACTCAGGGTTTCTTGGGGAGTTACCTTGTAACTGTTTAAAAAAGCAAGTTGACCTTATTAGTGCAGACCTATTTTTTGGGTCTAAGGACTATTTAATTGATTTATATGTCCATTTCTAGATGTACAGCACAAAGTGCTGATTGACATCTTAACACTATTAAATTTTCAACCCATATACTTATCACATTGTTTTATGTAGGTTTTCTTTAATTTCTTTTGACAATATTTTGTACATATTTTTATGATAATAGGTGATACCTTTACCCTATTTCTCATCTTAGTGGAAAAGAATTCATATATTAGCTATAGATTTTTTCATATGTATCCTTCATCGGATTAAGAAAATTCCCTTCCCTTCTTATTTTACAGAGATTTTTGTGTGTGTGTGTGGTGTTGGGGCTTGAACCCAGGGCCTTGTGCATGCAAGGCAAGCACTGTACCAACTTAGCTATATCCCCAGCCCAAGAGAATTTTTTAAATCATAAATGAACATTGAGTTTTTAAATTATATTTGTTTTGGTTTGGTTTTGTCTGCTTTCAAACTGCAAATTTGGTCTTACCCACAGTATACAATGACTGATATCTCTGTTCTAGCCTTTTATTTTTTTTTAATAAAAGATGTTTTATTTATTTTTAACCAGTAGTTAAAAACATAAAAACTGTACATATTAATGGGGTATCATTCTGTTCCATTCTTAAGGTCTTTCATGATTATTCCTTTTTTAGCCTGTTGTGTCCAATTGTCTCCTGTACATGGATAATTTTGTAATCATTTCATGGTTTGGGCAGAGTTTTAACTCACTCTCTATGATTTCCTTGCTTTTAGGGATTGATTCTTAATTTCCAGCTACTCTTCTGGCCTCCAACTCTGTTCTTTGACACTTGAAGCTCATAAAGGTTTAGCTTTCTACCGCTGGAGCTGTGCATGACTAGAAATATATTTCTGTTATTGATCTAAAATTTAATTCTTTTGTGGTTAGAGAACATTGTCTTTATGATTTCACTACTTTGTAATTAATTGAAATTTTTATGACTCAAGTTATAGCTCTTTCATGCAAACTTGAACCAAATGTATGTTTGTCTGTTGGAGAGGTATTCTATAAAATTTTAATTTAGTCAAGTTGATTTGTTGTGTTGTCCAAGTATTCTATATCCTTTCTATTTTTCTGTCTACTTGTTCTACTGATTATAAAGAAAGGAATTTTGAAATTTCCCCTGCAATTGGGAATTGGCCTATTTCTTGATGCAGTCTGTCAGTCTTTCTTTGTATATTTTAAAGCTCTACAATATAATTAAGTGCTTGCCTGTTTAGGATTGTTATATCCTCTGGCTGGTTGACTTATTATAATTAGGAAATACCCTTTTTGCTCCTGACAATCTTTTTTGTCTTGAAGTCTACTTTGACATTAATATGGCTACTGCATTTATTTTGTGAATAGTGTGTGCATCATATTATCTTTCTTCATCCTTTTACAAAGAGACTGTATTTTTATCTTTAAAGTGCATGTATTGGTCATCCTGTTGGTTTTCTTTTTTTGTTGTTGTTGACTCTTTTAGAAATATATTCTGACTACCTCTTCCTTTTAATTGGAGTGTTTAGACTATTTATCTTCAATGTACTTATACAGTTGAGTTTAGAACTACCATCATGAATGTTTGTCTCCAACATGATCCATATATTTTGCTATAGAGTCTATGATGTGTACAATTTACATTTTCAGTCTACCTTTAAATACTATCATAATATGACAAAGCATGAATGAGATCATTATGAGTTTGCTTCCCATTTCAACATATGTTATAAATTGAACAATAATTTGATATTAGTTTTACTTTAATCAGTTATAAATAAATTAAAAAAGAAAAAAATAGTCTTTTATATTTACCCACATAATTACCATTCCTATAGCTCTATATTACTAACTATAGATGTTTCTTCTGGTATCACTTACTTCTGGTCAAAGAAGTTCTTTTAACATTTTTGTAGTGGAGATTTGATGACTACAAATTCTCTCACTATATTTTTTGCCTGGCAAAGTATTTTTGCCTTCATATTTAAGGGTTATTTTCATTTAATATAGAATTCTTCTTGGACAGTTTTCCACCTTTCAGCCCTGTATTGACGTTATTCACTGTCTTCTGGATTACAAATATTCTGATCAAAAGTCTGACGTTATTCTTATCTTTGTCCCTCTGTGCTGGTCTTCACTACAAAAATGTCAAAGTAAGTTTCAATTACACATATATTAATTTGCTGAATATTTTTCTGTGTGCCACCAAGACTCAATTCAGATTTTTTCAGGTTTTTTTTTTTTTTTCCTGTGCTTCAATTTGGATAATTTCTATTGGTATGTCTCCAAATTCACTAAGTTTTTCTTCTGTAGTGTCTTGCCTGATTTAAACTCAGTGTATCTTCATTTCAGGTATTGTATCTATAAAAGTCCCCCTTTAGGCCTGGTGCTGTGGATCATGCCTGTAATCCCAGCAACTGGGGAGGCTGAGGCAGGAGGATGGCAAGTTCAAAGCCAGCCTCAGGAACTTAGTGAATCCCTGAGCAACTGAGCAAGACCTTGTCTTTAAATAAAATATAAAAAAGGGCCAGTGTGGCACAGTGGTTATATATGCCTGAGTTCAATCCCCAGTACCAAAATAAATAAATAAATAAATAAAAAGTCCCTCTTGGCTCTTCTTTTTAAATTTTTTTCTTCCATTTCTCTCCTAATTACGCTTATGTTTCTCTTTAATCTTTGAAAATATTTATATTAACTATTTAAAAAATCCTATTTGTTATTCCATCATGTCTGGTTTTCAGTTTCTGTTATAGACTAGTCTTTCTCCTACTTATAGATCATATTTTCTTCTTATGTTCATTAGTTTTGATGATATGTTGAACATTGCAATTTTACTTTTTTGAGTACTAGTTTTCATTTTCAAAACATTTAACTTTTGATGAGATACAGTTCAGTTACTCATGCTTGATTTTTTTTTTTAATTTAAAAATATTTTTTCTTTTGTGCTTTTTTAGAGATGATTCTAGCACAGTCTTCACTGATAATTTAGTCACTCATTCTAGAGAATGATTTTCCCTTGGTCTTTGCTGAATGCCCTGTCTCTATTCACTTAGGGCTGTCATATCTGTTTGACCTCCTTTCATCTCTTTTGCTTCCCTTGAATCTAGTCTCTTGGATCCTAGTCTTGTATTGCCCTTTTCTAGTTCCTAAAAATCATAGTTTCACATATTTCATTCAGCTTGCTAGTTGCATATTTTAGAAGATAAAGTGTGGTTCCAATTAATTCATCATGACTCAGAGCAGATTTTTCTTACATGTTGACTTGTGTGGAAACTACTTGCTATGGAGAAAAACACCATTTTTCATTTTTTAAATTAATTTTTATTTGTTCTGTTCAGTTTTATAGGACACTTAAATCCATTTTGACATAATTATGAAAGCATGGAATGTATCTTGTTCTAATTCATTCCCCAGTACCTCTCCTTCCCCTCCCTTCCCTATACCCTTCCCTCTATTCTACTGATCTTTTTGCCATTTGCCCATAGTTATTTTTTTTAATTAATTTTTTGTAGAATGATGATATGACACTTGATAGTAAATGGATGGATCTGGGAAATATCATGCTAAGTGAAATAAAGCCAGTTCCAAAAAAACAAAGGTTGAATGTTTTCTCTGATATGTAGAAGCTAAAACACCATTTTTTCAAAGCAAAAGCTCAAGCCTGCTTATTTAAAAAAAAACTATTATGAAACCACCTGGAAATGAAAATTTTCTATAAGAAATATTAACTTATAATTGAAAGCCAATGAAAGAGAAAGAAAAAGAAATGGAGACAGACCTCAATGGATAAATGATGCTTTATGAAGCAGTAGAGGGGCACGTTTTCAAGAGGAAAATGGTGACTGGTTACAATAGGGGTCTGAGTTTTATAGGGTTCAGTGAGACTGAGTCATAGCAGAATGTGTCAGTTGGGAAGTCAGGGGACAGTTATACATATGGGAAGTTGTGAAAGTCCAGAGCCCATTGTTCTCCTTTTCTTCCTGGGGGTTGTTATTTTCCATATCCTTCATTCCATAATCTGAAATAGGATAATGATTAGGGGTATCAATATCACATCTGGCTGCTTTCTGCTGAAAAGGGGCCAAGTAGGGAGACAACACCCACTTTCAGAGTTCTGGGAGAAAATACAGAGATCCTGGGGTTGAGACTGAAGGGAGGTGTATGTGGAAGGAGCTGCAAGGTCATCATAGGTGAATTATCCTTTTTGTGGTTTCAGAGAATCAAATTGTGAGCACAGGAGGAGAATGGCTTTGGCATGTTCCTGGGAGGCAGTTTGAACTAAATGGGTCACCTTACTAAGAAGCTATTTCTGTATAAAATTAAGAATACAGGGAAGAAAGCTTATTATGAGAGAAATGACTATTAAGGGGGATATAAGGGAGAGTAATCAGGAGGTTCATCATTTCAGATTCCCCAATGAGGACCACAGGAATCAGCTACTTCTCACCTCTGCTGTTCCAGGTGGTCCTGGAGCTGTTTAACTTTGTCTCTTACCAATCCCAATTGCTGCACATGGAAATAGCATTCTTCCCTGAGGAAGAGGCTGAGGCTATCATGTTTGGCAGTGAGGAGATCTAGGCCCTGAGGGCTTTGCTGGACAACAGATGCCAAGAATTCACTTGATTTTCTAAAGTCAGTCCTGAGTCAACAACCCGTTGGATGTCTTCAATAACCTGTTCTCATAACTTTTTATAGTAATGAATTGAGGTTCCCAGGCCTGCTGCTCCTTTACAAATCCCAGAGGATATCTCTAGCCCTATTAGTATGGGAATAAACTGAAGGGCTCTCTTATGTCTGGTGTGCACCATTATGGGAATAGGCAAACTTTAGTTGTTAGGAAAAATGTCAATTTGAGGAGTAAGGAAGACCAAGGTACAGAGGCCATTCTGAAGTTTTGGTAGGCAGGGGTAAATATGAGCCTTGCAAAGGAAAAATGCCTCAGAATTGGGGGGGGCACCAAGACTATGGGGTTGACACAAGTGTACATCTTAAGTTCCATTAAAAGAACTATTGTCATTTCTTTTAACTGCCCAGGTAAGGCTGTACTTTGGTTATAACTGTTATTACTAGGTGTCTAAGATCAAACTGGTCAAATTGACCTTGTTCCTATCTGTTGTTTAGAGTCAGCTGAGTTTCCTCAGGAGTTCACTCTTGAGAACTTGTGAGCATCCTCTTAGTTCCTTTAGTGCCATCTGCCAGGATGGATCAGAGTCGCCTTGACCAAGTGGTTTCCCTTGGAATCATCATGGATGTCTCCTCCTCAATGACCCTTCTCTTTGCAGCATGTGAACTGGTCGGCCTTCTGTTCTCCAGGGTTTCATTAATCTCTCTGATTAGGAGGTCATGTGGCCCAGAGTTGCAAAGCCCTTAGAGAAGTCCCCTTTTTCCCTGGATTCAAGATGACCTCAGAGAACAAGAGCTAAGTATTGACTATTTTCTTTCTTGGTCCTTTTATTCCTTAACTTTAGTCTTTGAGTTTTGGTCTTAAACAGTCAGCAAACCAGTTTCACCAGTCTTAAATAAGAGTACTGGATTTTACCTTTATTGTCTATAACTTTACAGTTACTTATCCCTTCTATTTAATTTGGGTCAGTATTAGTACTGGAAGTTAGCCTTATATCTGTCTGTCCTATAAATGATGGCCTATTATCTCAAATTAACTCAGGTTGTTATATTAGAAGTTGTACTTTTGTAAGGCACTAAAGATAACAGTCAAAGTTTACAAGAAAAATGCAAAATGAAACTAACAAGAATAAAACATATTTGGTTTGTAAAATAGCTATGAACTAAGAAGCACAATTTTTACAATCCCAAACCTTCACTTTAAAGTTTAGTTTGAAGACCACCAGCTTGGTAAAATGTTCTTCTAAACCTTATACTTTAAAGACCTGTATATGGGGGTGATCCAAGATGGTGGACTAGAGGGTGACTGCATCTCCAGTCGCTCCAGAACCCAGGATCCAAGAAGGGGAGGCATTGAGAGTCTCAGAATAAAATAGAACCATGGGAGCCAGCCACAAGTCCCCAAGCCAGCGGAGACCTCTGACCCGCAAGCAGCCTCTGGGACCAGAGCAGGGCAGCCAGAGACCTCTCCAGGCATCCCTGCCCCCCTGTGGCCCGCAGGCTTTTTCAACGGGGTGATCCAAGATGGCGAACTAGAGGGTGACTGCATCTCCAGTCGCTCCAGAACCCAGGATTCAAGAAGGGGAGGCACTGAGAGACTCGGACTAAAATAGAACCACGGGGTGAGTCTCCCCCACCTGGTGAAGCTCAGCCCGGGCAGCAGGCCTGGATTCGGGCGGCTTATTAGGGTAGGGCAGGGCAGCTAGAGTCTCCCCCAGCCAGCCCTGAACACTCCGGCGGTGGGCTCCTTCCACAGGGCCAGATACTCCAGCTACTCGGAGCAGGCCCCCCAGTGAGAGCCTTTCTGCACACAACCAGCTCCCAGTCCCTGATCCATCATGAGGCAAGCTCTGGGCCGCCCACACACTGCTTCAGAGACCAGGACAGGGCAGCCAGGAACTTCCCCAAGCAGCCCGGCTCCCTCCGGCAGGAAGTGCCTTTTTAGGCTAGCTTCTCAGAGCAGACCGCTCAGTGGGAGCCTTTCTACACAGAGCCAGCCACAAGTCCCCAAGCCAGCGGAGACCTCCGACCCGCAAGCAGCATCTGGGACCAGGGCAGGGCAGCCAGAGACCTCTCCAGGTGGCCCTGCCCCCCTCTGGCCCGCAGGCTTTTTCAACCGGGCGATCCAAGATGGAAGACTAGAGGGTGACTGCATCTCCAGTCGCTCCAGAACCCAGGATTCAAGAAGGGGAGGCATTGAGAGACTTGGACTAAAATAGAACCACGGGGTGAGTCTGCCCTACCCTGTGAAGCTTGGCCTGGGAGGCAGGCCCGGATTCGGGTGGCTTATTAGAGTAGGGCAGGGCAGCTAGAGTCTTCTCCAGGCAGCCCTGGGCACTCCAGCAGTGGGCTCCTCCCACATGGCCAGCTTCTCCGAGCAGGTCCCCCAGTGAGAGCCTTTCCACACAGAGCCAGCTCCAAGCCCTGGAACCAGTAGTGGGCTAGGGGCAGCTTTCTTCAGAAGTACTGCATTATCAAGTTACTCCAAGACTTCAGGCTACTGAAGGCTGGGAGGTGATACACTGGAAATCTACAGGGACAATATAAGCCAATAGAAGAATTCTGCAATACCACAAAGTCCCACTGACATCTGACCAATATGAGAAAACAAGAGAAGAAAATGTCCCAAACAAACCTAGATACTATATCAATAAAACTCAATGACAGCACAGCAGAAGATATGTCAGAAAGGGAGTTCAGAATGTACATAATTAAAACAATCAGGGAAGCAAACGAGGAGATGAAAGAGCAAACGCAGGCATTGAAGGAGGAGATGAAAGAGCAAATGCAGACATTAAATGATCGCACCAAACAACGGTTAAAAGAGCAAATACGGGAAGCAACAGATCATTTCAATAAAGAGAGATACTGAAAAAAAAAAAAACCAGAAATCCTTGAAATGAAGGAAACAATAAACCAAGTTAAAAAAAAAGCATAACCAATAGGATAGAACACCTGTAAGACAGAACCTCAGATACTGAAGACAAAATATTTAATCTTGAAAATAAAGTTGACCAAACAGAAAAGATGGTAAGAAATCATGAACAGAATCTACAAGAATTATGGGATATCATGAAAAGGCCAAATTTAAGAATTATTGGGATTGAGGAAGGCTTAGAGAAACAAACCAAAGGAATGAACAATCTATTCAATGAAATAATATCAGAAAATTTCCCAAATCTGAAGAATGAAATGGAAAACCAATACAAGAGGCTTATAGGACTCCAAATATACAAAATTACAACAGACCCACACCAAGGCACATTATAATGAAAATACCTAACATACAAAGTAAAGACAGAATTTTAAAGGCCACAAGAGAAAAGAATCAAATTACATTCAGGGGGAAACCAATAAGAATATCAGCAGATTTTTCAATCCAGACCCTAAAAGCTAGAAAGGCCTGGAACAACATTTACCAAGCCCTGAAAGAAAACGGATGCCAACCAAGAATCTTATACAGAGCAAAACTTACTTTCAGATTTGACGATGAAATAAGATCCTTCCATGATAAACAAAAGCTAAAGGAATTTACAAAAAGAAAGCCAGCATTACAGAACATTCTCAGCAAAATATTCCATGAGGAAGAGATGAAAAACAATGATGCAAATCAGCAACAGGAGGAACTAGCCTAAAGGAATAACCAAATAAAGCAGAAACCAAATCATGTCAAAAAACCAAAAATGAGTCAAATGACTGGGAATACAAATCATATCACAATAATAACCCTGAATGTTAATGGCCTGAACTCATCAATCAAAAGACATAGACTGGCAGAATGGATTAAAAAGAAAAATCCAACAATGTGCTGCCTGCAAGAGACTCATCTCATAGAAAGAGATACCCATAGACTAAAGGTGAAAGGATGGGAAAAAACATACCATGCACACGGACACAGCAAAAAAGCTGGAGTATCCGTCCTCATTTCAGGTAATGTGGACTTCAAACAAAACTAGTCAGAAGGGATAAAGAAGGACATTACATATTGCTTAAGGGAAGCATAAATCAGCAAGACATAACAATCATAAATATCTATGCCCCGAACATTGGCTCATCCATGTACGTCAAACAAATCCTTTGCAATTCCAGAAATCAAATAGACAACAACACAATAATACTAGGCGATTTTAACACACCTCTCTCACCGCTGGATAGATCGTCCAAACAAAAATTGAATGAAGAAACCATAGATCTCAATAACACTATCAACAATTTAGACTTAACCGACTTATATAGAATATACCATCCAACAAAGAACGAATACACTTTCTTCTCAGCAGCACATGGATCCTTCTCCAAAATAGACCATGTTTTATGCCACAAAGCTACTGTTAGCAAATACAAGAAGATAGAGATACTACCTTGTACTCTATCAGATCATAATGGATTGAAATTAGAAATAAATGACAGAATAAAAAACGGAAACTTCTCCAATACTTGGAGATTAAATAATACACTATTATATGATGAATGGATAACAGAAGACATCAGGAGGGAAATTAAAAAATTCTTGGAAGTAAACGACAACAAAGACATATCATATCAAAACCTCTGGGACACTATGAAAGCAGTACTTAGAGGAAAATTTATTTCATGGGGCGCATTCAACAAAAGAAGTAGAAATCAACAAATAAATGACTTAACACTACAGCTCAAAGCCCTAGAAAAAGAAGAGCAGACCAACACCAAAAGTAGTAGAAGACAGGAAATAGTTAAAATAAGAGCCGAAATCAATGAAATTGAAACAAAAGAAACAATCGGAAAAATTAACAAAATAAATAGTTGTTTCTTTGAAAAAATAAACAAAATTGATAAACCCTTAGCCACACTAACAAAGAGGAGGGAAAAAGTCTAATTACTAAAATTCGTAATGAACAAGGAAATATCACAACAGACACGAGTGAAATACAAAACATAATTAGAAGCTATTTTGAAAATCTATACTCCAACAAAACAGAAAACCTCGAAGACATCAACAAGTTTCTAGAGACATATGAATTACCTAAACTGAATGAGGAGGACATACACAACTTAAATAAATCAATTTCAAGCAATGAAATAGAAGAGGTCATCAAAAGCCTACCAACAAAGAAAAGTCCGGGACCAGATGGGTTCTCAGCCGAGTTCTACAAAACCTTTAAAGAAGAGCTCATTCCAATACTTTTCAAAGTATTCCATAAAATAGAAGAGGGGGGAACCCTCCCAAACTCATTCTATGAAGGCAATATCACCCTGATACCTAAACCAGACAGAGACACATCAAGGAAAGAAAATTTCAGACCAATATCTTTAATGAACATTGACGCAAAAATTCTCAACAAAATTTTAGCAAATCGCATACAAAAATATATTAAAAAGATAGTGCACCATGATCAAGTGGGTTTTATCCCAGGGATGCAAGGTTGGTTCAACATCTGGAAATCAATAAATGTCACTCACCATATCAACAGACTAAAAGTTAACAATCACATGATTATTTCAATAGATGCAGAAAAAGCATTTGATAAAATACAGCATCCCTTCACGCTCAAAACACTAGAAAAAATCGGGGCAGTGGAAACATTCCTTAACATTGTAAAGGCCATCAACACTAAGCCCATGGCCAATATCATTCTAAATGGTGAAAAACTGAAAGCATTCCCCCTAAAAACTGGAACAAGGCAGGGATGCCCTCTTTCACCACTTCTATTCAACATCTTTCTTGAGACTCTAGCCAGAGCAATTAGACAAACCAAAGAAATTAAAGGGATACGAATAGGAAAAGAAGAACTCAAACTATCCCTGTTTGCTGATGGCATTATTATATATTTAGAGGAATGTGGAAATTCCACCAGAAAACTCTTAGAACTCATAAGTGAATTCAGTAAAGTAGCAGGTTACAAGATCAATGCTCATAAATCCAATGCATTTTTATACATAAGTGATGAATCTTCAGAAAGAGAAATTAGGAAAAATACCCCATTCACAATAGCCTCAAAAAAAAATAAAATACTTGGGAATCAATCTCACAAAAGAGGTGAAAGACCTCTACAATGAGAACTACAGAACACTAAAGAAAGAAATTAAAGAAAACCTTAGAAGATGGAAAGATCTTCCATGTTCTTGGATAGGAAGAATTAATATTGTCAAAATGGCCATACTACCAAAAGTGCTATACAGATTCAATGCAATTCCAATTAAAATCCCCATGATGTCCCTTACAGAAATAGAGCAAGCAATTATGAAATTCATCTGGAAGAATAAGAAACCCAGAATAGCTAAAGCAATCCTCAGTAGAATGAGCGAAGCAGGGGGTATCGCAATACCAGATCTTCAACTCTATTACAAAGCAATAGTAACAAAAATGGCATGGTATTGGTACCAAAATAGACAGGTAGATGAATGGTACAGAATAGAGGACATGGACACAAACCCAAACAAATACAATTTTCTCATACTAGACAAAGGTGCCAAAAATATGCAATGGAGAAAAGATAGCCTCTTCAACAAATGGTGTTTGGAAAACTGGAAAACCATATGCAACAGAATGAAATTAAACCCCTATCTCTCACCCTGCACAAAACTCAACTCAAAATGGATCAAGGACCTCGGAATCAGACCAGAGACCCTGCATCTTATAGAAGAAAAAGTAGGTCCAAACCTTCAACTTGTTGGCTTAGGAGCAGACTTCCTTAACAGGACTCCCATAGCCCTAGAAATAAAAGCAAGAATCAACAACTGGGATAGATTCAAACTAAAAAGCTTTCTCTCAGCAAAGGAAACTATCAGTAATGTGAAGAGAGAGCCTACAGAGTGGGAGAATATCTTTGCCACTCATACTTCAGATAGAGCGCTAATTTCCAGAATCTATAAAGAACTCAAAAAACTCTACACCAAGAATACAAATAATCCAATCAACAAATGGGCTAAGGAAATGAACAGACACTTCACAGAAGAAGATGTACAAGCAATCAACAGATATATGAAAAAATGTTCACCATCTCTAGTAATAAGAGAAATGCAAATCAAAACTACCCTAAGATTTCATCTCACCCCAATTAGAATGGCGATTATCAAGAACATAAGCAACAACATGTGTTGGCGAGGATGTGGGGAAAAAGGTACACTCATACATTGCTGGTGGGGTTGCAAATAAGTGCAGCCACTCTGGAAAGCAGTATGGAGATTCCTCAGAAAGCTTGAAATGGAACCACCATTTGACCCAGCTATCCCACTCCTTGGCCTATACCCAAAGGACTTAAAATCAGCATACTACAGAGATATAGCCACATCAATGTTCATAGCTGCTCAATTCACAATAGGCAGATTGTGGAACCAACCTAGATGCCCTTCAGTTGATGAATGGATAAAGAAACTGTGGCATATATATACAATGGAATGTTACTCCATCATGAAGAATGATAAAATTATGGCATTTGCAGGCAAATGGATGAAATTGGAAGATATCATGCTAAGTGAGATAAGCCAATCTCAAAAAACTAAAGGACGAATGATCTCGCTGATAAGCAGATGAGGACATATAACGGGGGGGTAGGAGGGGTTAGCATTAGGGTTAAGGTTAGCTTTAGGGTTAGGGATAAGGAGGGTGGTAAGAATGGAGGAAGGAAGGACTGTATAGTGGGAAAAGAGGGGTGGGAAGGGTGGGGGGGGAAAGGGAAAAAAATAACAGAATGAATCAAATAACATTGCCCTATGTAAATTTATGATTTTTAATAAAAAATAAATAAATAAAAAAATAAAGACCTGTTTATATTGGAGAATTGAACACATTTAGGAAAATTCAGAATTTATAGTGTTGTCTAATACTCTAAAATAACAGTTGTTATTTAACCAAAGTTGTACAAACCCTAATTACTTTAAGAATGGTTTCTCTAAATAATAAAATAGACATAATAAATTATCTTGATAGATAAGAGCAGATTAATGGTTTAAGAAATCCTTGTTATTTCAGCCTATAGAAGATTAAACTTTGGTTTATATCAGTAGATTAATATTTGACCTTAGGAAAAGCCTTCCTTATGAAATTTCTACATTTTTCCAATTATTCCTCTTAATAAGATGAAATACTTTATGCTATTTACAGTACTTTAATTGAAACATAGCTGAAAGTTTTTGAACTCTGTGTATAGAATTATACCTCTTTGAACTTTAACTGTTAGTAACCTTGCTTTAGTGAAGACCTAGAAACAAAGCAATCTTAAATTATTTTTCATTTACGAATTTATAAAAACACATTTAGTGTTTAAGTATATTACTTTGATTTTATATTTATCAGTTGATGTTGTCTAGTACATTAACTTTGTAAATTAATCAGATGTCTCCTCTAAAAAACATATTTCTGATTAATTCCATTGATTTTGATGTTAAATCTAATTTACTCATTTTTAACTGTAAAAACCAAGATATCAGACAAGTGTAGTTAACAGTGCTAGCTGTCTCTTCCCTGTTGAAGAAAAATACATTCTAGACATTTTATAGAAACCAATACTGTTGTCTGACCATATAGAAGAACTTTTGAGTTTGTATTTTAAAGACATCTTTAATCTGTTTACTTAATTTAAATTTAACATTTTAAGTTCTGTGAGCTGAAAGATATTTGGATCCATTTCTCTTTTAAATTTTAATTTATGAGTACTCATTTCTCTATATGCCAGTGTCAATACCATGTTCATGATATATGGACAGAAGCATATGTTGACACAACACCACAATACACAGATGTGCACACATACATAAAACAGACAGGAAACAGAGATCTTGTAGTTATTTGTAGGTAGATCTTCACAGGTAGGAGGTGATGTTACAGGTGTTTATTAAAGCCTCTATTAGAGGGGCTGGGACTATAGCTCAGTTGGTAGAGTGCTTGCCTAGCATGCACAAGGCCCTGAGTTCAATTCCCAGGACCACCAAAAAAACAAACAAACTTAAAGCCTCTATTAGATTTAAACTGTTAGAAATTAACATCGAGCTTATCAGACTTTCACATTATGACTTAAATACAGAGGCCTGTGCAGTTGGAAATGCTAGGTGTGAAGTCTAACAGCCATGGTGGACACTGAGATCAAAGGTTCAGGTAGCCACTTGTCCTCCATGGTTATCAGATTTATTTCCAGCATCACCAGGTCTATGTCATTATTAGGATTTTGTAAAAGGAGATTCTCCAGTGTATTTAAGAGCTAACCCTTGGAAATTTGGCCTTTAAATAAAGACAGGGTGTACGAACTTCTATAGGTAGATAAAATAAAACTGATCAGAAAAATAGTTTAACTTAGATGCACAGGATCAAGTGTGAATTTGCTGTAAAACCACGAGCTCAAAAATATAGAATTTTAAAAAACAGAACTTTTGAAAAAAAAAAAAAAAAGACATGGCCATAAGTCATGCAGAACTCTTTATCAGATTAGAGTCCACTTTTGGGTCATATTAGAGTCAGTTCAGATATTGAAAAAACGAGAGTACCCTGAAATCCTTAGGTAAAGATTCTCATGGTTCAGAAGAGTTGTATATATGACATCATCAGATCTCTCCTCCCTGTGCTGTAGTGTTTAAAGAGGAACTTATTAAGAAAGCACTGTTGTTAACTGCTAAGAGGAGATAAGATAGCCAGCCATTTAGGTCCCACAGATGGCTTGAATTTTAAAGTGACACTTGTTTTTTCCTTTGGTCTTAAACAGTTCTCTGCAAGCCTTGTAAATACTGCAAGCTCAGCAGGCTCTGTAAGCCCTGCAGAGGTAGAGGTCTGGCAGAAGCTAAGAAGTAAGCGGAGCTGCTATTTTGAGCAAAACCTCATGCATAGGGCATTTTAACCATCTTTCATTTCCCCAGTTGGTAATCAGGCCAGGATTGGAGGCAGACAATTATTAGGCATCTTCTTTATCTCATCTGTGATTAGGTCATTCCCTACTTTTGAGGATGAGGCTCCCCTCTAAATTAAAAAAAAAAAAAAAAAAAAAGGAAGAGAACAGAACATGGGTGCCTGTGCCCAGGAAACTGTCTCTTTGGATAGGGGGTATCTCCCCAGTCCCGGAGCCTCTAGTAGTCAGCAGTTTCTACCTTTCCTTCCATGATCTCTGGCTGAGGCCTCACTTAGAATGGAGGATACTAACTTCTTGGTAACTAGTTTAATTTAAGGGAGGACATTTGCCAACTAGTTGTTCCCTTTGTCCTTTTGGGTCCTCATACTCACAAGACCTTGATTTCATATTATGCTCCTCAATTTGAAGTGGGACACAAACCTTTTAGTGCCCTGGGTGATAACTCCACTAGAGAAAATAAATAATTTGGATTCCTGAACTAGGACAGATGAGGGGTAGCTTTACTTTAATTAAACAAGACATGTTTTCTGTTTTTTTTCCTGTCAGATGAGGGGAGTACAGAAGAAAATGTGTCTTTTCAGAGTCTAGAGAAGATAGTCTAATTATAAAGTTAGGGGTGCTCTATCTTGAGAATCTCTCATAATTAGTCCCTGTTTAAGAGACAAACGGTATGGACAGAATTGGAGTAGAAGCATTTCTGAAGGAGAGATTGCTTGGTTTACACTCTTGGGATTAATGGGTCACCTCTTGCCCAAAGGACTCAGATGAGACCAAGATTTCATCTCAGGATCCACGATTCATTGATTGAGGGTTCTCTCCACCATCAGGCCAAGTCAATGAGAAACAGAGACAGGCAGTGGTCAATATTTGGTACTCCTGAGGGCTGTTGGGGTCAGACTCAGCACGTGAGACCTTCATGCAGCACTGGAGGGTGGCCCTGACCAGCTGCCTTCAGTTGTCTCAAGCCTTTCTCTGTCCCATGCACCAAATTTCTCCCAATGAAATGAAACTGAAGCAACTCAGGACTGACATTCCCAGCACCTGGGTGAAGGGGGATATAACCCACCTCTTGACTTCTGACTGACAGCAGGGTGACATTAGACTTTCGAGTCCCCACTATCATGGCAATTCTAGGTCACCTTGCCTCATGCTGACCCATTCTATTTGAATTCCTAACCATACATTCTTATAGATTTTATGGCTCAGAGGAACTATCCTTTTCTCCCAGTTTCAGGATCTGGTCACAAAAGTCTCCTCTTTCAGTGTCATTTGGGTTCCTTTTATCAATATTATTTTGGGCCTGCGTTTCTCCTCCAGTGAACAGATAGTTTGCTAAGAAATGTAACATATCCTGTCCACAGAGGCCCAGCAGGGCTGCAGGTAAATTGCTTCTTGGAAAAGAAAGCATGTGGGGGTCAGCACAATTGGCCCATTTTATAGAATTGTTATACACAACATTTAGCTTTTATAATCTCACATGTGTCCTCATGAGCTGTAGTTAAGATGTCTAATGTCATTTGATTTTTGCAGAATACCTTTCTTTTGTCATTACCTGTTTTTAGTAGCGGTTCCTTTATCTGTGTCAGTTAGGGCTTTCTTGGTAAAGTTAGTGAGGACTTTTGTGTGCCATATTACATCTTTCAGACCAATATAAGGGATAAATATTGGGGCTAGATAATCATACTAGCAAACATAGGAACATAGATCAAGCCAGCCTATGTAGGAGGTTAGGAAGATTTGTAGGTCTCAAACTATTGCAGAAAAATGCTTGTGACTCTGACAGTCTCTTTTGATAGTTATCAGGTATTCCTGTCTATGAAATTTTCCTTTATAGCCTCCAACTTTACTTACTTTTGGTGGGAGTTCATCTGCTGTTTTGGGGGCAGTAAATGAAAAAGAGGACTGGGAGTCAGGACCTGATCTAGCGGGTTTATGGAGCAGGGAGTCAGTGAGAATTGTAGAGCAGAGCATGTTTGGCATAATGAGGGCCTTGAGCAAAGGTAAAAGAAAGCTTGGAGATAAGGAACCTTAGGCCATTTTCCATTTCATTGGAGGAAATTGTCTAAGTCTTGGAGGGTTTTTGGGTCAAAGGTCCCAAATTCTGAATTCAGACCATTGACTTAGGTTGTCTAATTTATATTGTGGCCAGATCTGAGTACTAAGCCTAATGAGGCATCTAATTTTAAGATTAGTTTGGAATTGGAGGTTCCTAAAATTATTTGAGACAACCTAAGGGGCAGTTCCATGGGACTGGGTAGCTCCCATGTTGGAGAGGTTGGATGGAGTGGCAGTTGAGGTCAAAGCATCCATTGATGTCTACCATCACCAGAGTTTCACCAGAGAATGAGAGGGCATCCCCTTCTACAGTCTCAGTGGTGGGGGACTCCCAGGGTCCAGATGAACTGAAAAGCAGATAGTCTCAGGCAGAGCGCCTCTGCATTGGACTGGAAAGGATCTTACCTCTCTGAAGAATGAGAAGACTGATGTTGCATACAGAAGTAAAATGGCAAAAAGTGGCCTCTGATCCTGAGGTCTAAGTGTGTAAGAGAAGGGAGGAATTGGAGGAGAGAGGATTAGAAGGAGGATGCCTCCAACACCAATCTGAAGTAGACTCAGAGGGCATGAAGGGCCTCCCCCTGTAAGGCAGAAAGAGAGAAATGGGAAGGAAAGCGATAGAGGTTCATTAGGATGAGGAGGAGTAAAGAGCCCCGAGTTCACTGGATTTCGGCACCAAATGAAAGCAAATCAAAGAGAAAGAAAAAGAAATGGAGACAGACCTCAGTGGATCAGTGATGCAGCTGAGGGGCACATTTTCAAGAGGAAAATGGTGACTGGTTACAATAGGGGTCTGAGTTTTATAGGGTTCAGTGAGACTGAGTCATAGCAGAATGTGTCAGTTGGGTAGTCAGGGGACAGTTATACATATGGGAAGTTGTGAAAGTCCAGAGCCCATTATTCTCCTTTACACCCTGGGGGTTGTTTTGTTTCTCTAACCTTCAATAATTATGGTCAACAATGAAAGTGAAAAAGAAAGCATTTTTGAAAAATGAAATAAAAAGTAGACAGACTGAAGTATACAGACATTTTCAAACCAAAATACCATGATTTCCAACAGTGGGTGAAAACTGATTCTGTGATATATGTGGTAGAATTCAACTGATTAATGTTTCTGTGTTCGTATGTTTGTAAAACTGGTTTATTCTTATCTTTCATAGACTCATAATTGTGTTCTTGAATTATTATGTCATTTTAAATAACAGCTTTAATAACTTAATATTTAATAATTTGGTTAATATTTAATATAAATGCTTAATACCTAAGGGTTTGATAATGTTAATTTTTATTATAATGGCATTTACTATTTCCGATATTTTAGAATTATATGAAATATTTTGAATTTCCATTATGTTCAAGACACTGGCTAGATAATTTGTAGATCGAAGTAAAAATGATCAGTCTGTGTGTTTCACACCTATAGAAAAAGAAAATTATAATGAACCAATCAAAAAATAAATAAATAGATGGGAGACTAATAGAGGAAGTGGGGCCAGGGATAAGAAGGAGGGGAGGGAAATAGAAGTGTGGGAATGAAACAGAGCAAATTATATTACATGCACATATGAATATGTCACAGTGAACTCCACTATTATGTATAATTATAATGCACTAATAAAACTCAAGAAAAAGAGGTAGATATTATAAGTGATTAAAATATGGAAAATGAAAGGGCCATGGGAATTTATAGAGACATTTTTGTGAAGGAATCTTCAGAGGTTTTGATGAGAAACTACCTTTTTTTTTGGTACCATGAACTGAACTTGGGCACTCAACCACTGAACCACATCTCCAGTCCTATTTTGTATTTTATTTAGAGACAGGGTCTCATTGAGTTGCTTACCTCCTCACTTTTGCTGAGGTTGGCTTCGAACTGGGGATCTTCCTGCCTCAGACTCCCAAGCCCCTGGGATTACAGACGTGCCACCGTGCCGGGGGAAGAACTGACTTTTGATTTGGGCCTAGAAGAATAGGTGAACTTTTTTTAGGATGAGAATAAACAGGCATTTCTTTGGGAGTGTATGGGTACCAAGGATTGATTTTAGGAGCACTCAACATTTCTGATAGAACAACTTTGTCATAGGTATTGATGCTATAGTGTTTTATGAATATATCGTAAGTTCTATGTTACATCTGATATCTTCACTTATACATTTTTAATAAAGGGATATTAAAAATCACATGGCCTTATAGGTGAAATTGGACTATTAAAATGTATTCCAAGGAATCTATTAATAAAGATGTTAGAATAGAGCAAATGGCAGTGCTCTTTGATCTTGTTCTTTGTTCATTCTCTTTCTACTCATTAAACTTTAGCTGAAAGACTTTCCATAGAAAACGTTCTCTGTAAGTTACACACTTTAACAAAAATGGTAACAGTTTGATTCATCACAATGGAGTTTTGTATTTTTGGTTCTGGGGATTGAACCCAGGGGTACTTAACCACTGAGCTACATTCCCCAAGTCCTTTTTTTTTTAATTTTTATTTTGAGACAGGGTCTTGCTAAGCTGCTTAAGACCTTACTAAGTTGCTGAGACTAGCCTTGAACTTGTGATTCTCCTGCCTCAGTCTCCTGAATTTCTGGGATTACAGACAAGTGCCATCACAACCAGCATAGTGAAGGTTTTTCCATGTTATTTGGGTACACAGGGTCTGAAAGATACTAAGAATTCAAAAAAAAAAAAAAAAAAGAATAAGAAATTACTGGTGTTTACCATGTCCCAGCCTCTATATTAAACAGTTTACATGATTTATTTAATTTAAATCTTCACAACCACCCTATGTAGGAATCAATGTTATAATTTCCATTTTATATATGAAGAAACTAAAGCACAGGGCTGGGGATGAGAGGTTAAGCAACTTGCCCAAGTTCACAGCATTCACAGAGTTAGGAAATGCTTGAATAGGATTAAAAACGAGATTAGTCTCATTTAAAGACTAGTGTTCTTAAGCACTTTTATTCATTTCTTCATGTACGATTATTTTGATTGATTTAAATGTAATTTCTAATAGTGCATAAATCTTTTCTATGTGTATGAAAATGTAAATAAACCAGTGTAGGGCAGAAGGAAAATTTTCCCTCTGCCTTCCGAAAATTTTCTGGAATATACTAACAAAAATTTAATAGCAGAAAAGGCATACAAATTTATAAACAAGCAAAAAGGGAAAAATCACAGGTATATGACTATTCATTAGTCCCAAATTATTCAGGAAGGTACATACCCCTCTTTTTCTACAGGGAAAGGAGAGAATAGGGGATGTCAGAGGAATAGCAGTGATTTTTAGGGAAAACTCAGTGCTTTTGGAGAACACTTAGTAGCTTGGGAAAAGTCTTTTTTTTTTTTTTTTTTTTCTACCTGGAATCGAACCCAAGGGCACTTAACCACTGAGCACATCTCCATTCCTTTTTATTTCTCATTTTGAGACAGTGTATCATTAAGCTGCTTAGGGACTCACTAAGTTGCTGAGGCTGGCCTTGAACTTACTGTCCTTCTGCCTCAGCCTCCTAAGTCACTGGGATTACAGGTGTGCACCACCACACCCAGTGAGGCAAAATCTTTAAGCAGCAGAATGAACAATGATTTAAAATGATTCTTTATGGGACTAAAATAGAAGACATTGGTGTATGATAAGTCTGTGCAAGTGTGCTTATCAATAGACTTGTATTTTGCCTTCAATAAGAGTTTTGCTAATGAAAGTTCATGGGAGAAACCAGAGATAATTGCTTCCTTGGCGATCCATATCAGAGGAAAGGCTATTCCAGTCTATGTGATCTAAATTCCTTAAATTTAAAGTAATCAAAATATCAGGGTGTTGTGTTTTGGAGGGACAGTCCCTGGACTACTTCACCAGTATCTGAGGAAGATGGATACAAAGAATAGCTTTCAATATTTCCATCATTACATCCCACCTTGTAGAAAGTCTAGGCATGTCAGACTCCTGCTGATTAAGTTAGGATATAATTATTATAGGAATAACTCTGTGAAAATCTTCAAGTCCAGTCTTGGTGAACAAATAAGGGTCACTCACAGAAGTCATTTTAGCCATTTGCATTCTCATACCAGAAATAGTACTAAAATTAATTGCATTTACCAACATTAATAAATTGAATAATCTTATATTATACCAATGTTTCAAAGACCAGGCTTCCAAGTATAAATAAATATTTCTTACAAAAATTTCATAACAAAAAATAAACAAAGATACAATTGCATTGGTAATCCCTAGGAATCACAGCCTAATTTTTAAGATGTTCTAGAACACAATATTCTTCAACTGTCAATCAATTATGTACAACTTTGGTGCTTAAATTTCATTCAAATGTAAATTGATCTAGTATTTGCAGAACATTATGAGAATTTTGTGTAAAATGAAGATTCCCAGATGCAAATATTCTGAGAATGTCTCAGATTTCAAAAGGCTTTAAACAAACATAGTTTTATGTATAAGTTTTGTTATGTTATATGAAAGAATTTTTATTTTTGAATATTAATTTTATCTTTTAGACTAATTATTACAAAAATTAAAAGAATTTTTCAGGTTTAAATGTAACTACAGCAAGGATAAATTTTAGCATTGAACACAGCTCTTTCTTGAATATGCACATCTTTTCTATTTAAAAAATGTGAATTTAATGTATATCAGACAAGATATAATTATGAATGGTAATTTGAGTGTGCCTTGTATGAATAATATTTAACTCATAAGTAAGATAAATATCTATTGCACTTTTAATAAGTTCTTTTGATATGCCACTGTTTAAGGGACCTAAAACAAGTAATTTATTTACATTAAAAAATTAATGTACTAGTCAAATTTTAATGTGACCATTTTAAGGCGTTTTAATAATAATGCAAAATTCAAAACATAACCAGATAAATGTGTCAGAACTCTATCTAGTACACATGAAGAAGTTTTTCTCCAGCTAAGTTTAAAAAATGAAAAGTTGAATTTTACAGTTCCCTTCTTATTTCTCTCTGCTTTTTACATGGTGAAAAATGTGGCTATTTAAGATGAAAATCACAAAGCTATATAAAAACTTCGAGGGCTGGGGAGATAGCTTAGTCGGTAGAGTGCTTGCCTTGCAAGCACAAGCCCTGGGTTCGATCCCCAGCCCTGCAAAAAAAAAAAAAAAAAAAAAAAGCATAAAAACTTCGCATCCCCAGATACTTCCCTTTTGAGTAGACATCTTTATGAAGAAACAAATTGACCCTTTGTTTTCACAGTCAGGACTTATGTGAAGATCATCAATAAAAATATAGGCAAAAAAATTATCAGAATCCTTACTTTATGGTTTTAAAATACATGATTCCTTTTTTGCTCTTTGTACAATGTTCATAGTTCCAGATCTAAAGAGTTAGCACTAAAGGGGGGTGGGCAGGAAGGGGAGGGTGCAATGAATTTGTATTGAATTTGCATTTAGGCTGAGAAAGTTTTAAAAACAGACAGTTAGTGTTATGGAATTGTAATTTATGATCAGTCTGTTATCTTTACACATTCTAGCAAGACACCTTAAGTCTGATTGATGAGAACATGCTTAAGAAAACCTTTGAAAAATTAAGGGATAAAAGCAAAAGTAATAATGAAATATTTGACTGCTTTGGAATAAACTTTGTTCTGACCTCAACTATGTCATTTGGTACACAGGGTATTATTACTATGACTGGCAGATAGCCAGTTTCACAGAGGAAATTCACAGTGCATCATTTTAAAGTTCATTAATGTCCTTATATTTTTGCAGATTCTCTTCTTCTTCCCATCTCTCCTCCCTATTGACCTGACACATTTCTGGTAAATGAATATTGCTTTATTCACCAAATTTTGTATGTTTATTTTAATAAGAGGTATGTAGATTGACTGTTAACTTCAGGATAAATCACTAAATACAATATTAGCATCTTTTGGATTGGCATATGTTGAGTTGCAACCTGGTATATGAAGTGTGGTATGTACAACCTGGCCAGTGACTTTCAGATAATGGAAAAGGTCATTTTAGTAGTGTTTTTCAGTTCCTTGATTTCTACAACTATCTGTGGAAATTGAGCCATGTTTCTTCTTATGAAGAACTGTTTTCTTTCTCAGGAACCTATTTGCTTTCTTCATATATAGCTTGTTTTGTTTATATACATTAATGAAATTTATCATTCTTTAGTGACTTGTTTGCATACATGATTTTTGTGTATCTCTACCATGGACTATAAATTTCATAAGAACAGATATCTCTCTTGTTCACTGTTATATTCTTAACACCTAACACAATGCTGACACATTATAAGCCATGAATAGATTATATGTTGAATGAATGAGTCATGGATAGAAGCCAGGCTAACAAAAGATACAATGTGGTTTCCAAAAGTAGTTAGTTGGTAAATATGAATAAATGGTTACATTGGGTTCCAACTTAAAAAATTTATAGTCCAAATGTAGAGAGACTTATTTTTGTTTCTTTACAGGAGTATGAAATTACACATACATGCACAAGGTAACATAACACTTCTGTCAACTTGGTTGCCTTTCTCTTTATCTTGAGATGTCAGTTTTCAATGAACCTACTAGTAGTCATAATCGGTATTTGGCAGGCCCTACAATAACATAGGTTTCCTATGAGTAGATAAGTAGGAATTGATTTTTTTGAAAAATGTTTATTGGTTTTTGCTGAATATATTTTTCTCCCCTTCTTCCAAATACTTCATTGAAAATGTCAGTAGAGGAAGACAGATTGGAGTGAATATATAACATCGCCAAAGATGAGAAGAGTAGGCCTTAACACATTTGAAATATATGTGCATTTATATCTGAATGAAGTTTAGCCAACACATGTACTTTATTTTTAAGGCACATCAAAGTCTTCTTGAGCTTTGAAACACTAGAAAGTACTTAAGTGCTATTCTTGGAGGTCAACTTAACCCACATGTCCCATTTATGGAACACCTAGAAAACTTAAATGAGGAAACTTATGCCACTTATGGAAACTCTGAAATAAATGTGTATGTTTTTAGAGTTCCATTCTTTTGAGAAAAGTAATGGATGAAGGATTAGTGATAACATCCTTGAATATTATTAATGATATTCTTAATATTGTTAATGGTATCATTAATGATAATAAATTATATAAGAAACTCTAGATTATGATTTCCAACCTATTTTAATGCAGCTGTGTCAATTTCATTGCAATATTTACGGATTTGAAAATTTGGGACTTAATGGGTTCAACAATAAAACCACCAAGAAAAAGCATCAAAATGTGAAAACATGGCATTAAACAGAACACTCAAAGGACACTTGTTTACAGTACGAAAGCTGAAACAAGAAGGGCGAGCACTCGGGGGATATGCATGTCCAATGATGCAAATTTTTCAGTACTCTGAACATGTCTATCAATGACCTCACATGTTCTCTAAATATTGATTTGGGTGTTACAAGCTTTAGTGAATAAGAGAATGTACAAATACAGAATCTCAGAATAATTAGGTTCTGTGGTATTCCTTTTAGATTTTTTTATCTGTACTCACAAGTGATATTGTCTCCTTTACTGGTTTTAATAAAAAGGATTGTACTAGATTCACTACACGAGTCAGAGCAATATTCCGTCTTTTTCTAGTATCTAAAAGATTTTTATAATATTATTATCATGTGATTCTTGAGTTTTGATATAAGTGACTTGTAAAAATGTCTTCCTAAGAAAAACTTTTTTTTTTTTTTTTTTTTTTTTTTTTTTTTTTTGCGGGGCTGGGGATCGAACCCAGGGCCTTGTGCTTGCAAGGCAAGCACTCTACCGACTGAGCTATCTCCCCAGCCCAGAAAAACATTTTTGTGTAGGGGAAAAGGGAAGGAAGAGGTTAATATAAGCTTTATTTATTTATTTATTTATTTATTTATTTATATTTTTAGGTACTAGGAATTGAACTCCTGGGTACTCTACCAGTGACCTACATAGCCATCCCTTTTATTATTATTTTTAATTATGTGCTTGTAGTTTATTGATGGACACAATACCTTTATTTAATTAATTTATTTATTCATTTTTATGTGGTGCTGAGGATCAAACCCAGTGCCTCACCCATACTAGGCAAGTACTCCATCACTAAGCTACAACCCCAGCCCCAGCCCTTTTGATTTTTATTTTGAGACAAATTCTTCCTAAATTACCCAGGTTGGCCTTGAACTTGGGATTGTTGCTATTGGAGACTGGGTCCTGCTGAGAGTGAGGACAAATGATGCCTCCCAGTAAATACAGACATCGGAGACCAGGCTCTGAAGGCACAGATCTATTTTTACTAATGATTGTACAAGACATATATAGGCACATTATCCAATCATGTTAAGACACTGGTTAAAACATAACAGAACCAACCTGTAGGTAAGCTATACATCATACTAATGTAAACAAACCAAGTATCCTAAGTGTTTCTGTCCGTTAACAAGTCTGAGACAAAGGACTTGGGAAACGGCAAGCTCTAGCACACAGCATGAGGGGAGGCAGCACGGGTGAACTCACATCACAGCTTGCTGTGATGCCTGCTGAGCGAGGCTTTCCCTCAGCTCATTGCTCAGCCTCAGTAACTGCAAAGGCCTGCAGTCCATGGCGAGTCTTTACCACTTCCTCAGTTTCCCCATCCAGACTGTTTGTTTATTTAAACCATGGTGTCAGCAACTGCTGACAAATAAGCTTGAGGAATGTTCCCTACAAGGGATCCTTCTGCCTCAGCCTCTGGAGTAGCTAGGACTACAGGAATGTACCACTGTAATTGACTACATAAGTTTTAAAATCAGTAGATTTTTCTTTTTAGTCAGTTTTGGAAAATTACATTTTTTAAAAAATTATTTACCTGTGTATTAAAAGGTTTGCAAAAAGTTGTTTGTACATCTACACTTAGGTTTCATTTTTCTCATTCTTATTAGATTTGAATTTTCCTTTTCATTTCTTTTCTTGGCCAATCTTGACATATTTGCCTATTTTATTCATTTTGTTCTTTCAAACAATCAACTTTTGTTTTTTTCGAGTCTCTGTCAATTACATATTTAGCTTCTATATCACTGATTTCTGCTCTTGTATTTATAGTTTTCTTTGTTTTTGTTTTTAATATCTTACACTGGAAATTAGTTCCTTACTTTTAATCCTTTTGTAATGCAAACATTTAATGCTACAAATGTTCATTTAAGTACATCTTTGATTACATAAGACAAGTTTTGACATGTGTTTTTATATATCTTTCAGTTTTGCAGTTTATCTTGTTTTATATTCTTTTCTTTGAGCTGATTTATTTAAAAGTATGTGCTCTACTTTCTTAACACATGTAGCACATATGGTCATTTTGATTTTGTTTCCTAATTTAAATGACTTTATGGTCAGAGAAAGATCTTGTGTCACTGTCTCTTCAATAATTGATTATACCAACTTTATTCTATGTGTCAACTTTTAAAAATGTTCTATGTGTTCCTGAGAATGTATATTCTCTATTTAATGGGTATTGAGTTGTGTATTTATTTATTAGGTTATTAGTTTGTTGTTAATTCTTCACATACTTAATTTGTATCTTGAATTCTAGGAGTTATTGAGAACAGTGTGTTAAAAATCTCTCAAAATGGCATTAGATTGGTCAATTTTCTGCCTTTAGTATTTTCCATTTCTGCTTAGCATATTATTACCTTTTTTCTGTTCTTTATCTAATTTATTGTCTCTTGCAACAACAATTTTTGGCCTTTCTTTTGTAATAGAAGCATCTAATGCCATACATTTCCCTTTTTAAAAATTCTACATATATTTCTTTCAATAGCTATAGTCTTTGGAAGTCTGATTCTATTTATTTGTTCTAGGATTTTTCTTTTGTATTGATTTTGTTCCCTTATATTTTTTTTAAAAACAGGGTTCTAATACTATTACTGGTTTAGGACTTTCCTTACAATGGAACCAAAAGCAATTGACAATTCTTGGTTTGAACAGCTTATTATTTCCTTATTTACCTGTTTGTCTTGTGGATATCATCTCATTTTTGACTGTATAGAAGCTCTTCTACATCTCTTATCATTTTGAGGATTAAAAGTTGACTCAACATTTAGTATAAAGATATTAAATTTAAGCCTGATAAGAATAATAAATAAGGCTATAGTACATTCACAAATTTCCCATATAGATCCCTCTGGATTGTAACACTATAAAGCACTGCATAAAATTTGTTTTCTCTGTTTGAAAATGTATGCAGTACCTATAGCAAAAAGCCTAAGACATACTTAAAAATTATGTATTTTAAAAACTACTTTCTCTTTGAGGCTAGATGTCACAAATAAACATAAAAGAAGTTATCCTTTATTCTAGAAAGGGTTTAAGTAAATGCAAAATAATTCAAGTTTATTTTTTCACACTCCAGTAGGCATTTGAAAATTACAGATAGCCTATGATATTTCTCATTGTTTTGTGGAATAAGAAAAAGTGAGTTTATCATTTTCCAGGATGCAAAGGGGATGTTAAGGAAGATTTATCTCCTTCTTTCACACATTTAGAATGAATTTTAAAAACACTCTAGTAAACACACAAAGAATGTAAGGCAGTAATTTGTAGTGTTTGAGAACATAAAATCAAACCAGACTACCTTTGTTATACTCTTGGCTAAGCTACTGCTTAGCTATTGTGTGTGTGTGTGTGTGTGTTAAGTTACTTAACTGGATGTTCATTCTGCATCAGTAAAGTAGGGATAATAGTAACTTGTTAGGGTTATCATAATCATTCAATAATATAATCCATGTAAGTGTTCAAAAGAGTTCCTGACATAAAATAAACAAATAAAAGGCATTTTTTTAAATGGGAAATTTTTGTCAAGGTTCAGTATTATTCCTATTTAAGATCTAATCAAACTATAAAATTAACCATCAATAAAATGATTTTCATTTTAACATAAAATTACTACTTAGGAATCAGTGCACTATGGTGATGCCATGTTCTTATTTTTCAAGTGTGTTTGTAGGTATTGATGGATATGTCGGATATGTCGGCTAAGTGTGTTGAATGTATATGGAGGAGAACATGGAGATAAGAACTGCTGCTTTATATTTCATTACTGATCTTTTTCATTTTCTTTCATGATATTTATGATTCAAATTCATTGGGTAATTTATTTATGGAAATATAGTCTTGCACATGTCTGTTATTTTAATAAAATAATTGATACATTTATAATCTGTGATTTCATACCTAATGTTTTTTAATATGGTGCTTTTTAGAAATAATATGTTTTCTTGTTTAATTTTTAATCAGGTATTAGGCTGTATATAGTAAGAAAACACAAATTTTATAATTAGCTATATCAACATCTACACTATTTAATTTTCAAATTTTATTTATTTTTCAAATATTGCACAGGATCCTTAGACTACCAAATGTAATCTCAGAAAGCATCAAGAGAAGGTAATTAGCATTCCAGGCAAAACTACAATATTAAATTTTCTATGAATTTAAAGAATTGAGTCTAATTCCCTCTTTCTATAAAGCAAAAATTAGATAAATTGGTTACAAATATTACACTAAATTTTTTTCCTACAGACTCCCTAAAAGTTTTGTTGTTGAAAGAGGACTGGGAATGGACAACTTGCAATGTTTGAAAAAAACAATTTAATGCCAAGTGTATGAATATCTTTAAATATTTCCATTATATATATTTCTATTCTGCATGTAGAAGAGGTAAACTATTACTGAGGATTACTAGTTTATGCTCCACCTTTGAAGAGGAAGTACAGATGGCAGATAGGAGGAAGACAATGAAGTAATCAAATCAAACAGATAATGCCCAAATATCAAATGAATCTGGTATATTCTTTTTTTTTTTTTTTTTTTTGCCAGGGATTGAACCCAGGGCCTTGTGCCCTCTACTCTACTGACTGAGCTATCTCCCCGGCAAATCTGGTAGATTCTTAAGGGGTTTTATTTTTTAATGGGAAAATTGTGTCAGTATATTTTAAGTGCATATGGTTAACTTAGTAACAAAAAGTCTGAGAATGACCTAGTTGTAAAGAAACCACTTATTTAATTGGAAGAACTAAACTGCAAGCTTGTACTGTTTGACAAAAATCCAAAACAGGATCTAAGTAAAGTAAAGAAATAGGACCATCATGTCATCCAGGTTAAAAAGTCTGTAATAGAAAAGTGCAAAAGTACAAATCAATCCTTAGAGATTAAGGGAGAAATAAAAATATGAATAAATAGTCCTCTCCAAAAAGGGGAAATCATGGTATAATAGTAAATACATGATAAATAGATAAATACAGCACAACTTAAATTTATGAATATCATTCCATTAAAATAAAAACATAATGTATAAAAGCAAGTGTTAATTATCTCAATAATAAAAATACTTAAAAAGATGGCAAATCCCCAAATTTCCAACATAATTGGGATGTGGTTGCTAGGAGGGAAAAAGAAGTTAAATTTCTCATTTAGGAATAGAAGGGGGAAACAGATTAAATAATAATTTGAGCTTAAAAATAACAAATATTTGTTTAACACCTATTAATTATGGAAAAGTACATGGTCTGGTATGTATGAGATGCAATGAAGGAACAGGTAGTTACTAAGAAAAGGAAAATAAAATGAGTGAGAGTGGGCAGACAGAAAAATGAGGATCAGGAATAATAAAAGAAACATTTTAAGTTAAGATAGGTATATTTATAACAGCATTGATTTTTTTTTTTCCTACTGGGGATTGAACCCAGGAGTTCTTAGCCACTGAGTCACATCCTAGCCCTTTTAATTTTGAGACAGTCTTGCTAAATTGTTGAGAGCCTCTCTAAGTTGCTGAGGCTGGCTTTGAACTTGTGATCTGCTGGGATTACAGGTGAGCACCAACTTGCCCAGTACATTTCTTATTCTTCACAAAGGGTCTGTATATTTTGAAGCTTGTAAACTTCAGTAAAATAATCTTGAAAATTGGTGTGTAATGTTTGCTAGAAACTGGCACATTTATTTCAATAGCATATTATTTTCTTGACTGCAGACACTTATCATTTAGCAAATACTTAAACTTTTTGTGTTTTGTTTTCTTTATTATAATTTAAGTGACATTATTACCTGATGGCCTGTGCTGTCATAACCAGATTTCATTAGCTCTCTTCTAGGCCACTATGATGGTTGCTGGGATTCCAAATGCTTAAGATTATCTAAACATGCACCATTGATACGATTTTGAGATAATAAATTTTCTATTTACCACTTCAAATGGTAGACTTCATGTCATCACTATTAATTACCATTCTTTTTTTTTTTTTTTTTTTACCGTGCTGGGGATTGAACCCAGGGTCTTATGCCTGCAAGGCAAGCACTGTACCAACTGAGCTATATCCCCAGTCTAATTACCATTCTTGTTAGTGTGTTTCTTAAACTCTGAATAAATGAAATTGTCATATACATAATCTAACACTGGTTGGTATCACACATGAACTTTTTACAGGTATCCCCAGGGATTTGGGTTTTGCTTTCTTCCCTGCTGGGTTTTGATTATTTCCTTTCAGCTAGTGATACTGTCTGCTTACAGTATTTTGGTATACACTTTCTCATTAATGGTACTAGTCCTAGCTTGCTGTATTATTGCATTCACAGCAAAGTAGACTTTACTGGGACTCTTTAATTAAAAGACTCCTCTACCTCTGTCACCTTTCACTTAACTTCTCTGGGAAGGAATTGTCTATGATAGGGATATGCTTCAACACTCTCGGCTAAGAATTTGACTTAACCCATGAGTGACAAATTCAGAAATTCATATTTAGCCAGTTACAATTATGCAGTTAAATATATTACACCCTCCATTTTATCTTCTTTTAATTAAAGATGTTGTAAAGGTATATTTCTTTGTTCTAAAGAGCCTGTGCCTTTATTTGGAAAATTTAGGTTTAAGCCACCAGGGAATTAGGATTATGATTTAATATGTGTTTCAAGATGCCTGGAAAGTGCTAAGATACTATTGTTTAAGTTATTTTTTGTTGTTTTTAAGGTAACAATGACTTCGTTTTTAAAAACTGATGCCTGGGTGTCAGTTAAATATCCAAGCAATAGAGAAGAGTATGAAAGAGAAAATGTAAACATTTTGTGCAAAATTCCATCATCTAGAAAAGATTGTCATTAATAATTGGTGAGAAATATCCCAGGCACACACTTCATCTATGTGAATATACAGATGAAAAAATAAATAAAAAGAAATCTACACAGAAGGCTAGATGTTGAAGGATCAAAGAGTGGATGAATGCCTCTCCATATAGATAGATGAAGAGATGTAACTGATTCCCAAAAAGGTATCTCATAAATACAGTTTTAATATTAAAAGTTTTAAGCTTCTTTTTCTTGTGTTTAACAAAGAACAGAAATGCAACTGAAGAAATTAATTTATTTCAGATAAATTTTTCTTCATCACAAGTGAGATTAGTTCTTAAAACATCTTCTAAAGTATAATAAAAATTATTTTGAAAGTCTTTAAGTTGGAGTTTTGTCTTTTTTTAAAAAATTGGATTAGTTTCAATCTTAGGACAATTTTATTGACCTCTACACTTGCCTCCTTGTATGTGTTAATTCGTTATCTGTTATTTAAACAATTATTATTTGTTAGAGTTTATACCATTTACATTCTGATCAGGGACTAGAATTGCAACAAGTCTTAGATGTACTTTGAAATAGCTTTAATGATCACTCCATACAGATAGTCTCCTAAGCAAATACATTCCTTTTCCACAGTGACTGATTCCAAAGTGGACAGAAGGATAAGAGACTAATGCAGTTTTAGAGAGATGTGAACATCTAGAAAGAAGAAATTTAAGTAGAAAGAAAGAGATGAGAATACCTAAAGTTACTGAGTTACTGAAAGTTTACCTGAAATTAGACTTGTTTAGTAATCAGAAGGACCAGGGAGTTGTGAAACTAGAATAAGTTTCCCTCATTACCCAAAATGAAGTATGTTGCTACATAGTTGTAGGTAGCAGTTGTTGAAATAAAAGTTTCACAAGTTTTTCCATATTTATTTCTGAATTTGGTTAATTACAGGCTTTTGTAATTTTTTATTACTGAAAATTTCAAATATACACAAAAGTAAAGAACAATCTAATGATCCACACGAAGCAATCAGTCATTGTCAACTAATATCAATACTGCAATACTGCATTTTAATTTCATCTATTCTCTTTTTCCTTTCTTCTTTTTTTTTTCTTTTGGTACTGGGGATTGAACCCAGGTGTGCTCAACCACTGAGCAATATCCCCAGCTCTTTTTACAAGTTTTATTTTAAGACAAGATCTTGCTAAATTGCTGAGGTCCTCGCTGAATTGCTGAAGCTGGCCCTGAGGTTGTAATTCTTGTGCCTCAGCCTCTGGAGCTGCTGGAATTACAGGAGTGTGCAACCATGCCTGGCTGTTTAGTTTTTAATAAAATGTATTTTTCTTTTCAGTTTTAATTTTGAAATAATTTCATATTTATAGAGAAGCTGCAGAACAGTACAAAGATTGCCTGAATATCATTCACCCCAAATTTCCAAATGTTAACATATTATCAAACTTTCTATTGACAGACATCTCCTAACAATTGAATACTACTTGTTCTTATGTGCTTATTTTTTTTTTTTTTTAAGACAAGGACATATACTTACAAAATCAAAGTGGAACTGGCAAACCAGAAAATTAATAGTGATAAAATTGTAGTATATAATCTATAGACTGTATTCAAATTTTACATGTGTCTAATAATGCTTTTTATGTCAGAAAAAACCAAAAGCCCTCCTACTCTAGCATCTTCTTTTCAGCTTCACATTTCTTTTTTTTTTTCCAGTTATTTCTTTAATTTCTTTTCATCTGAAACTTTTCAGTCATGTTGAAGACCTTTTATCTTTAGATTTTCATGATCCTCTCTCTCTCTTGCTCTCTCTCTCTCTGTCTCTCTCTCTCTTTTTTTTTTTTTTTGTGATACTGGGGATTGAACCGGGGGCACTCAGCCACTGAGTCATATCCCCAGTCCTTTTTATTTTTTACTTTGAGACAGTGTCTCACTAAGTTGCTTAGGGCCTCACTAAATTGCTGAAGCTAGCCTTGAATTTGCAATCCTCCTGTCTCAGCCTCCTAAATTGCTGGGATTACAGTTGGGTGCCACCATGCTCGGCTTGTCATTATTTTTTGGTATTCAAATTATCCCAGATTTGGTCACTGGCAACCCATTCAACTGCTTTCTTTGTCCTTGTGATAATATCTCATCTTCTCTCTGAAAAGTCCTGGTTACTTTTAGTGTAAATTAATATTTACAAAAAAAGACCTGGATACCAGGTGCTCATTACTTTTGGAGTATCATTGCTATAGATCCTCATAGGAAGCAGGGTTGGAAAGTGTGTGTGTGTTTTGTGTGTGTGTGTCACACATGCATATCTATCTACATGAAATCAATCAATAATGTATTTACCTACCTACATATTTATCTGGAAAACCATGAGCTCATACTATAAACTCCAATTGGAATATCAAACCACAAAAATCATTCTAACATCTACTCCTTACAGATTTGTCTCTTCTCCAAGATTAAGAAATCTGTCTCCCTTTCTCTAGAATATATTCCAATCATTGGTCATTGCTTGAAGACAAACACACATAATTTCTCTCTCTCTCTCTCTCTCTCTCTCTCTCTCACACACACACACACACACACACACACACACACACACACACACACATTTTTGGTACCAGGGTACCAGGGATTGAACCCAGGGTTGCTTAACCACTGATCTACATCCCCAAACCTTTTTATTTTTTACTTTGAGACAAGGTCTCATTAAGTTGCTTAGAGCCTCACTAAGTTTCTGAGGCTGACTTTGAACTTGTGATCTTCCTCCTGAGTTGCTGGAATTACGGGCATGCACCACGGTGCCCAGCTTATCCCCAGCCCCTTTCATTTTGTATTTCAAGACAGGGTCTCTCTAAGTTCCTTAGGTCCTTGCTAAATTGCTGAGGCTGATCTCAAACCTGCAATCCTCTTGCCTCATCCTCAGTTCCTGGGATTATAGGCGTGCAACACCAAGCCTGGTTGAGAAAACAAAGCTTTTAACTGGAATTCAAAGAGTTCAGTGTCTAGTATGTTTTTTTTCCTTTGAGACCCAAGGCTATATAGGTAAAATACTGTGTAAATAAGTTAGTTGGGTTTGTTATTTTCCTCCCTCTCTTCCAGTGTGAGAACGTTGTTTTTGTTTTTTATTTTCTGGGGTACTGGGGATTGAACTCAGGGCGCTTGACCACTGAGCCACATTCCCAGCCCTATTTTGTATTTTATTTAGAGACAGGGTCTCACTGAGTTGCTCAGTGTCTCACTGTTGCTGAGGCTGGCTTTGCACTCACAGTCCTCCTGCTTCAGCCTCCCTGGCTGCTGGGATTACAAGTGTACACCACCGCACCCAGCTTGGAATGTTATTTATTTGTAATACCTTAAAGTTATTTGTGGGGTTTTTTTTTCCTGTTTATATTTCACTGAAGTTTTTCTTTTCCCTATCCTGATTTGTTCCACGTTTTAAAGATGTGAAATATTGGCATGGTTACAAAACTATAAAGGGAACTGTGTAACGAGAAAAGTGTTACCTCAAACCTTTTATACCCTATCTTTTCATGTTATACCCGTGCACCATCTGGAGACAACAAATCTTGTTTGTTTCTGATTTATCCTTCCTGTTTCCTTTTTGTGTAACTGAGTGCATATCCATCTATCTATTTATCTATCTACTAGTCTTATAGAAGATAGATATATCTATCTACTATAGTCTTATTTCACCTTTTCCATTATATGGAACTTAGCATACTATAGATACCCTTAGTACTTTACATAGCACTAAGGCGTGGATGTCGTTTGCCCCTAAGGATTCATATATTGGAAACTTAGTCCTTAGATTGACTGTGTTGGGAGATAGTGTGGAACCTTGAAGAGATGGGAACTAGTCAGATGTTCTTAGGTCACTGGGGAATGTTATGGTTTAGATATTAGGAGTTCCCCAAAACCTCATGTGTCAGACAGTGCAAGAAGGTTTACAGGCATACTCATTGGGTTATGAGAGCCTTAACTTAATCGGTATGTTAATTCCCTGATAGGGATTAACTGGGTGGTGACTGTAGACTGGTAGTTGTTTCTGGAGGAGGTAGGTCTTTGGGGGTATGCCTTTGGGGTATATATTTTGTCCTTGATGAGCCGAGCTCTCTCTCTGCTTCCTGGAGTGATGTCTTGAGCACTTTTCTCCATCACACCCTTTTGCTATGATGCTGTGCCTTATCTAGAGCTCCAAAGAATGGAATCGGCTATCTGTGTACTGAGTCCTTGAAATTGTACGCCCCCCAAATAAACTTTTCATCTAAAAATTTTTCTTGTCAGGTCTTTAGTCACAGCAGCAAAATTGCTGACTAAAACAGGAAAGCTGCATGCAGAAGAGATTAAGGTAGCTCTTATAGGACCTCTGAGATCTCCATATGAGTTGTTATAAAAGTGATTCTGAGCTCTGAAACCTGAATTGGTCTTTGATTTCCTGTTTTTCAATGTCATTTCTCTCTTCTGCATGGACTTGTGCCATGATGCCATTAGGTCCATGCCAGAGTTTGAACCGATGAGGCTGCTCATTCTCTGACTTCAAATCTCTGTATCCATGAGCTAAATAAACCTCTTTACTTCATAAAGTTAGCTTGCTTCATGTATTTTGTTATGGTAACATAAAATGGATTATTCATGTAGTATTCTATATGTGGCTGAACCACAGTTTCCTATGTATATGCCTATAGATGGCTTATTGCTTCCAATATTATATATTGTATAGGCATTTAGATAGCTTCTAGTGTTTTGAAATTACATACAACAATTCAATGAATAACCTTGTGCACATGTATTGTCCTATTTTTGGAATTGTGTCTTTAGGTTAGAGTCCAAAAGGATAGATTGCTGGGATCAAAAGATAAATGCTTATTTAGCATGTGTTAGGTATTACCAAATTTCCCTGTTACACAAATACACATTCTTGCCCATGGTGTATTCTGTGGTTTCACCAACAGAATTAACTATCATAATATGTGTTTTTTTGCAATTCAGATAGGTGAAATATAATATCTCAATGTACTTTTAATTTGCATTTATACCATGATGAATGAGGTTGAATATATTTTCATGTTTAAGGGATATATATGTGGGTTGTATACATGATTTTTGCCCATTTTCTATTTGGGCATTGGTCTTTTCAACTTTTAAGAGTTGTTATAAAAATAAAGCTATTAGCCCTTTAATTGTGATATATGTTAAAAAATTTCCCCCAGTTTCTGAGATGTCTTTTGAGTTTGCTTTTGGGGTTTGCCTTTTTAATTTTTTTATATAGCCAAATTTATCAATCTTTTATTGAATCTGGATTTTGTGTCATGTAGAAGATTTTTCCCTACATTCAGAAGTACATTCCAGTACTCATATGGTACATTTAATATTTGCATGGTTTTATTTTTTACATTGAGACTCCTGATCCATTTGGAGTCTATCCTTGTGTAGGGTATCACATAGTTTCACTTGTATCTTTTTCTAAAATGTTTAATTGGTTGTTCTAGACCATTTAAAATATTAGTCTATCTTTGTCTCAGTGTTTTGAGAAGCTACCATTGCATTCTAATTTTCCATATGTACTTAGATTCAATCTAGACTCTGTTCTCTTCCATTGAACTTTCCTATTCGTCTATAAGTACTGTATTGTTTTAATAATAAAAGTCCATAGTATTTTTTAATGTATGATAAGCTAATCCTACATTGCAAGTTTTTCTTTTCACTGTTTACTATTTATTTTTGAATTTCATTTTTCCATATGACTATTTATATTAATTTGTTTGGCTCCAGTAAATAAAGTTGCTGTTTTTTTTATTTAGGTTGTTCAGAATTTATAAAGTAGCTTAGAGAAAACTGACACCTTCATGTTATAACAACAGAGATCTTCTTTTTCCATTTGTTTATTGTAACTTTTAGGAGTTTTTTCAATTTTCTTCATATTAGCTTTGCATGTTTCTTTTTTCTTTTTCTTCTTTCTTTCTTTTTTTTTTTTTTTCCTTTTTTCTTTTTGGCAGTATTGGGGATTGAGCCCAGGATTGAGCTCTGCCAGAATAACAAACCCAGCTCCTTTATTTATTTATTTTGTATTGACATAGGGTTTTGCTAGATTGCCTAGTCTGGTCTCAGACTTGGAATTCTATTCCCTCTTGAATAACTGAGATTATAGTTATGCTCCACTGAGTACTGGCTGGCTTTGCACATTTCTTTTTAATTTTATTGTTAAATGTTTCACCTTTTCATTTTGCTTGTGAATGGAGATTTCTTTACCATTGTATTTCTAGCTATTGTTTGTGTTCGAAAAGGCTATTTCTTCCTTTCTTTTTTTTTTGGTGGCGGTGCTGAGGATTGAACCCAGGGCCTGTGCATGCAAGGCAATTACTTTACCAAATGAGCCCTGAAAAGACTATCTCTTTTTGATGATTTTAGGTCTTTATACATTACTGAATTATTTTGAGTTAGTTTTAAATTTGAATCCCTTGGTCTTTCCAGGTATACTATGATATCATCTACAAATTCAGATGCTTTCCTTTCTTACCTTTTTTATTATCTTTAGTTCCTCTTCTCTAATTGCGTTGAGTAATATCTCTGTAAGAAGCTGAATAGCAGAGGAGATAGTGAGCATCTTTGCATTATTCTTGATTTCAGTCAAAATGTCTCTAGGGTTTCTGCATTAAATGAGATGCTGGTTTTAGGGTTGAGAAGACAATGCTGGAAGCAAGGAGACTAGTTAGAAGGATATGGTAGGAGACCAGATAAAGATCACCTGATCAGAGTGATAATAGTGGAGGTATAGGGAAGAAGAAAGATTTGAGATGTACTTTGTAGGTATCAGCAACTGTGCTTGGAGGTGAATATGCCATAGGAGAGGAAAGGAAAACTTTAAGGCTTTTAGTTCAGGCAACGAATTGTGTGAATATATTGTTACCTGATCTATATGGTAAAATCCATGATCATAATTGACTATAAAAATGTCATACTTTAAAACCAGATTTCCTAGATTTAAATGCAGGCTTCAGCATTTACTATATGGCCATGAACAAGTTGCTTGATCATTTAAATCTTAAGTTTCCTTCCATATGTCTGTAAAAGGCAATAACAGTAATACCTATATCATAAGGTGTTTGTGAAGGTTAAATAATAAGAAACAAAAATAAAAGCAACAATGACACCCTTAGCACAGTGCTAATATATATAGACTCAATACTACTAATACTAATAATGATACTCAATACTACTCTAATAATGATGATGATTATGATGTTGATAATTCTCTACCATTAATACAGTCTGGAATCTATTAAGTACTCCGAAATACTATTCAATTAATGATTGCTTCTTCAAGTACCTCTTGACGTAAGACACCCATTTTAATTTCTTTTCTCCCACCTCAACTTCTTGAGAATATTCTGCCTTATGTAATGTAAAGGTTTAGTTTTTAGGATGATGGAAATTTTAAAGACACAGTAAACTAAAGGTATCCCCCAAAATTCCAGAGAATTTTTCTTTTACTCTAAGATTTTTGATGAATATACCTGGCAAAGCTGTACTGGTAAAACATAGGCAGGTTCATTAATTCAAAAGCTTTATTTGTGTTAATGAATAGAATTTTGCCTGAAGCAGACATCATTCGTACATGAAAAATGGCAGAATTTTCTCTGGTATCAAATCAACAAGGTGACCACCTTTTAATGGATTCTTATTTGTGTAAGTGACTGTGGTAAGAGTAGAAATTATCATTATGTACTTTTTGTGAACTTGAATAACAATCCCATTCTGAGCAATGCATTATATTTTGTCATCATTTACTTGGTTAAATTCCCATTAAGTAAAGAAAAATATACTGTGTATTACACAGGATGCTTTTGGTGGGAAGAATTTTAATTAAAGAATACCATGGAAATCTCTTTATTGTCTAGAAATAGTTCATTACTTAACAAGAGACAAAAAATACCAGGGCTTGAACTCAGGGGCACCCGACCACTAAGCCACATCCCCAGCCCTAGTTTGTATTTTACTTAGAGAGAGGATCTCACTGAGTTGTTTAGCACCTTGCTTTTGCTGAGGCTGGCTTTGAACTCATGATCCTCCTGCCTCAGCCTCCCGAGCTGCTGGGATTATAGGCATGCACCACTACACCCAGCAATGACACTTGTTTTATTTTGAATTCTCTTAAAGGGTAGTACTACTGAAGCCTGTAGCTGTAGAAAATAAATCCATTCACATTTTTATTTAATGTGAATTTCAAAAATACCTGCATATTTTAATGTAGAAATGATAAGAAAGGATATGAATTCATTTTAAAATCAGCATATCTTAATAAATTGCATTAAACAGCTACATAAAAGTATGATTATTTATTGCCTTTGAGTTGACAGTCATTAAATTTAGTATCAAGAGAAAAAAAAGAATGAGGATCATCCTGTTATGGTTTGGACTGTGATGATTCTGATTAAAGTCAGTTGATTTTTGGTGCATGAAATGATGACAGTCTCTAAACTTTGATAATTTGCTTCAATTCAACTAGGATCTTTAATTTTGCCTTTTGAAGTACATATCATGAGTGATATGTGAGGAAAATTTTCAATGAAGAACTGCATTTTTCAAAATATATTTTACCTTGTACATGCTTGTAAGAAGATTATTACTTAATCATCTTTCCTTTGATTGATCAGAAGTCCATTAGTAGTGAACATTGTTTTTCTTTGCTTCTCATATCATATCATGCATAGATATTGCATTTCATTCTGCTTGTAATATAAATATTCTTGTATTCGTCATTGAAAGTACTATGTATCTGAGTTCAGAGTGGTTATCGCTAGCAAACAGAAGCTATTTCCCTAGCTATGATTATGCTTAATGGTTCATAAATGTGTGCATAATAATGCTCTTGTTTACTTATCCTTCTTGTTTATTTTCATCCCTACTAGTTATTCTTTAAAGCCCCTGGTATGATGCAAATTAGTCATCCTATGTCCCTAAACCACAGCATTGAATTTATATTTGATTATTTTACTGCCTATACTGTATTCACTTTTCAGATACTTTAGAAAAAAATTGATCAGTTTTCAAATGAATTCTAATATTACAGTTAAAGGTTATAGAGGCATATTATCTCATTTACATCATTCTGATCCTGGAACATACATCTGTCATTGAAATTGAATTAAAGCCAACAAATATTATTTTTTAAAAAACAGGGCAATAGTTTTATAAAGCACTCTCAGAAAAGCTATGTTTCATGCTATTTCTAAAAGCATCCATAACAAATGTAGTTACCTTGCAATCACAATCTTTATTTATTTATTTTGGTCATTGCTATGGCAGAAAATTATTTTTAGAACAAAAATTGAACTCGTGACTTTGGTTTCTCTTTTGGGTGTAGGAGAATTTTGGGTTTTTAAGACAGGTCGTTACAACAGAAGATAGATCTTAGTACAGAACCTAGGTCATAGATCAAGGACCTGGATAGGAATGAAATCAAGAAGAGACTCGTATATAAAGCTAGAATCTTAGGTGAGAATGACCTTAATACCACATAGTTTAAGAGTTTGGTTTGAATATATTACTAGGAAATATAGACACTCAAATCAGTGAAACAAGACTCAGAATCCAGATTTCAGGACCCAAATTTCTCCCCTTGAAATCTTTCTGCTTTCACTAAAGCAAATCTCATCTCTAGTTTAAACCATTCAGAATTTGTGTAACTTCTGTTAAAAATACTTGGTTCAGGGCATGTAACCTAAACTAGCCCAATCAGGGTAAAATGCAGCAACAGGAGAGTTTCATTGTCTTTCTTTCTTTGTTTTGGTGTGGAAAATATGGTATGCCTCATGAAGCCTGAAATTATAGTAGTACCTTTTTTACCACCACTAAGAAAGCCAGTCCAAGGATATAGATAGCATGTTAAAAAGGCACAGCTGAGAGATTTGCTGACAAAATCACACCTGATGTTTATCCTACCTTGGGACTTTGAGTTACATGCACCAATAAAACCCTTTTGTCTAAAGAGTTTGAATTTTATGTTTTCTGAACAGAAAGTCCTAACTGATTCAGAAGGTGTATCCCTCATGAAGTTGGTTAATGGCAGTCTTCCTGATTATTGGATTTGGGAAAAACTAAATATAACCAAGTTCAGTTTTTCTAGGCATGGTGGCATATGCCTGTAATCCTAGAGACTTGGGAGGCTGAGGCACGAGGATCACAAGGCCAGCCTAAGCATCTTAGTGATACCCTATCTCAAAATAAAAGATAAGGACTGGGGATATGGCTCAGTTGGCAGAGTGCTTGCCTCATAAGCACAGGTACTAGGTTCAATCCCCAGCACTGCAAAAATAAATAAGTAAATAAATAAGTAAATAAAAGATGAAAGGGCTGGAGGTGTACCTCAGTGGTAAAGTGCCCCTGGGTTAAATTCCCAGTACCCACCCCACAAAGTAGTCTTGAGAAAAAGTGTACCATCATTTCATAAATGTGGGATCATTTACACATTGTCAAAACAACATCATCATTACTACTAATGATTGAGCAATAAATTTGAAGGAAAAAAAAAAAACAGGAACAAAATACTAGAAATGCTTCTGAATCATGGAATCAAGTTTTAAAGTGAGAATCCTTCCCTTTGGCCCCAGTAGAAAGTGTTCACACTTTCTGCAACCTGCTATGGTTGCCACAGCTACTGCAAAATACTTTGGATTTCTCTTCCAGTCCTTTGATGTCTACCCTTCATGAGATTGACCAGCAATAAATGGTTATAAGCTACTTTAACAAATAATTTAAGGCATTATAAAATGGTATTTAAGCAGCTGAATATAGGAGTCCTGAGCAAAGGTTTTCAAATTTTAGTATGAATGGGAATGACCTATGGAGCTTTTAAAATCCAAGCCCTTGCATTCACACTTAACTGATGCAAGTGGTCATTCCATGTTTGGTAAACTGATTTAATTCAGCTAATATTACATATCTTCATGGATTTGATCCCTAAAACCAGAAAGCTACTATAATCTAGTATTTACAATCATATGATAATAAGAAACCGTCATAGTTTTTTTAAAGTCATTTGTACAGCTATCTAGTTTCCATCAGTTTGGCTTATGCTACTGTAAACAGACAACAGTTTAATGTAGTATCATGTATTGAAAAGGGTAGGGATTTACTTTAAAATAGACCTAGATTCTAATTCCAATTACTTAAGTAGCCATTTAAAATGAGTTTATCTTAATTTCCTTACATACGTAGTATGAATAATTATGCCTTCTTCAGAAGATTTTTTGAGAAATAAATAACATAGTGAAGCTATAGAAAACATTTATCACTGAATTTTGAATAAAGTAGAAACTCAATTATAGCTATTATTATTTGAATGCCCTGACTATTCAGTTCTTTCAAATATAATTTTAAAAAATAAAGCATAGTATTGATTTGCATTGGGGTGGTTGTGGGAAATGACCAATTTGGGTGACTTGGTATAGTAATGACAGACCAATCAGTTTAGTTCTTTGAGTCCCACACAGGTTGCATAGTGGAAGAAAACTAAAGGTTTGGTGTCTTAAACTTCCTGAGAGTAACAGAGTCATCTTTAAAAATCCATGGTCTGCTATGATTTGTATTTATTCTAAAACAGAAATGTAAAGAAAGAAAGTAAGGAAAAAAGTCAGAACTGTGCATTATGTGTGGTTTTGATAATGTACAACATAACTGACTTTAAATGAAGTGGTAAGACTATAGATAGTGAAATGATCAATTAAATAGCAGTGCTAGTTTAACATCAGTACAAGAGTCTAAAGATTTCAGATAAAGTTATACCTTCAGATTTGTTCTCATCTGTCGCATAGTATAGCTATCATTCACCATAAATTATACCTCAGAGAACCTTAATTACAAAATTAAACAATTAAATAGAAATGTGGTGTTAGAGAAAAGATATATTATGCTACAATAACTTTTCATCTCCTATCTGATAAATTGGAAGCTCCTTTAATGAGAATTAAAGAGTATTATGCTCAATGAAATGCTCCTGAATTATTTTTAACTTTTTAAAATACCACTACTCTCTGTTCAGTATCCTTCAAGCATCCCAAAGGTTGATGAGCTTTCTTAACATTGGAAAATAAAGAAGTTGGGAACCAAGAGGACTATGTACAAGATCATAATATGAATTCAAATACAGCAAAAGGAAGGAAGAAACTCATTTATCAGACACATTAGTTGTACCTGGTCATTATATGACTCTGAGAAATCCACAGAGGATAAAATAGATTTTCCTGGTACCTACTTTTTTTCACTTATGAAGTTATTATGGAACCAGAAAGTTTTGTCATAATTTAGTTGACTATTTTCACTAAAAATATGTTTTAATCTCTGCTTTGCTACTTTCATCATTCACTTTCATTAGGTTGGTGACATTAATAGTTCAGACTCTGGCTGTTATTTTGTGCTTTCTTGTTGATGAATCCATAAACAATCCATTAAGATGTTACATTATCTTTTCTTAAAATGTGTTTTCAACATCTATTTGTACAGTGTTATTTTGTCTAACTTCTTACTTGGTTCCCAAAATAGGGGACTTGAAATTATAATTAATCGGGATTCAGTCTGGAAAACAGAAAATCATACCATTTGTTTCAAGCAGAAAGATTTAACGAAGGTAACTAGGTACTTACCAACTTATTGGAAGGGTGGAGGAATGAGTATCAGGGGTGGTGCCACTGGCTTTTAGGCTCATTACCACAGATAATAAGAGTGGCTACCATGCAGAATTAGAAAATTGAAGGAATCTTCTAAAGACTTCACAGCTCCTGTTCAGTCCCACAGAAGGGTGAACAGCAGGAGAACATAGAAATGGCTTCCAGAAACTCTTATCTGGGAAGCCCAATTATCTGCCTGCACAACTGTCAGAGAAAAGAGATAACTTTTGCTTCTCTTCTTCCAAATTGTACATGAAAACCTCTCATTTATAAAATATAAAATACATACATAAAATGGTAGAGAATTGGTACTCTGAGGAATGTAGTTCCAATGTTCCTATGGCTTACAGGAAGTAGAGGCCATGGAAGGTAAGGCAGAAGTTGGCCAAAGTCAGCATGACATATTCATCAGTTTTCTCCTTTGGCAAGAAGAATTGATATACACACTTCAAGTACTTACCTGGCAGGAGAGATGCCATGATCTCATGCATACTTTTGCAACAACAGTGAAAAATCTATTGTGGCTATCCCTCATCCAAATAAATGGAGACCTCAAATCCTATCAGTCACTATCTATCTCTGCAGGATGTTGAATCCTCTTCTAGTGTAGCCACGATCAACTTTTTATATCCTGCAGCCTAAAGACTAAGCTCTAAGATTAACAACCACTAACATTTCCTCATATAACAGTGAAAGGAAAGAGGGCCCCCCAAAAGTTTTTTGCCTCTTATAAAGTATATACTAAAAAAGCAAGGATGAGAATATATCTACTGCAGTCCTCATTTCTGCAATTCCTAGTTGAAATTTAGAATTTTCTTTCTTTACCATTTCATGTTCATTTGCCATGGTTACTTTGCTGGTGTGGTAAGCAACATCTTTATTCCTGAAGAGTCTCAGTTCTGAGTAGTGGTGTTAATAACTGGGTTTTAGTCATCCTCTATGAACTTCAACCACTGGGCATGGAGGTACAAAGAGGCACGATATAAAATCCTCTGGTTTCCAGGTACTTTCTCTGATTTGAGGAACAGCAACTCTATTTCTGAATAATGCTCAGGATCAATCACCTAGCCAGCACAGTATTTCAATGTGGTGATTCTGATTTTCAACCATGATTATCATGGTACTTTTATTTTCTTTTCACTGTGGTTTGAATGATGTCAATATATTTGTATTGGGTATTGAGGTTTTCTGTTTTAATATAGGTATAAATCATATTTTAGGTTGCTTTTATTTAAAAATAGCTTGTAGAAATTTTCTACTTGAACAGATGGGCTAGCAGTGTTAACTCCCCCAAATTTCAAACTGTCTGAGATAAATGTATTACCTTCCCTGAGCCAGTGAAGGGGGGAAAATCACTTGCTAATAGCTAATATGGCATTCTTTTTCTGCACACACACACACACACACACACACACACACACACATAAAATGTCTTGTGAGAAAAAAAGAAAACATATCCTGGAGGTAGATATTTATTTGGGGGGTAGAATTTGTATTATACTCTGTATTATTATTTTGTAGATGCACTAATGTGAAGTAGTCTGTAATTTAGTTTTCCACAATGTGTTTTTGACATAAGTTATGATATACAAGATGACAGGTTATTCGGGATAGGATTTTTTGTTGTTGTTGTTTGACTTTAGTATTATGGGAACCCGTCCTTTGAGTGGAGTTTGGGACATGAGTAATTGAGCATTAGGAACGAGTGGATGTTTCTGAATAGTCTCCATGTTCTCTGAAATTTTTACTTACCAATCCCTCATGAACACAGAATGATAACAAATTTTAGCCTTTCACCTACTAGTTTTAAAATACAAAATATGTAGCTATTAACACATATGTAAATGTAACATGAAGAATGAAACCGTTCACCAGATAAATAGAGGTGGGGTTGCAGGTGGGCATTAATTAGGACTTGTTCCCCTACTCAAAGCACACATATTGCCCAGGACACTCTAGCAATGGTTTCCAAATGGTAGTCTACCTACCCGTGGGCTGAATCAGAATAATTTTTTAGGGATCCATCTACTGAAAAATACAGATTTCTGGATACTGTTTTCTGAATTAGCATCATTTGTATGAGGCCCAGGAACCTATATTTTAAACAAGTACCCCAGATATTTATGCACAGATAGGTTTGTGAACCATGGCAGTGAATTCTATATTGACCCTGGGCTTCTATTAATCCACTTACTATGTGCCTGAAAAAGGAAGGCAGAAAAATGTACACGTTGGTGAACTTGCAAAGGGTGCTGATTCAATTTCAATGATTCTCTTTTCCAATCAAGAGTGAAGAGATAGGATAAAGTGGTTTCTCTCACTTATAGCTCTGCTTTGTGTGGCTGAGAAGAGAGAATCAAGCAGAACCAAAAAAAGAGGGTATATCTAAAATTGTGGCCTGATTTATAATTTTCCATTTTCCCTTATAGCAACCTCAATTCTTTTCTTCTTATTTCCAATAACTTACTCTCAACACTACTAGCTGACTCACTATGAATTACTTTATGTCTGGTAATAATTGTATAATTAAATAATGTATAATTGTTTATGGTAAGTAAAGCAAAAGAGGGAATGTTTTGAGGAAGTTTGGAACCCAACTATTTTGTTCACAGGGATTATGTTTATCAGCTACTTTAGTTATGTGTGTTATTTATTACAATCAGTGTTCATATTTAATTAATTATCAATGCAGCTCATTCTTTGTTTTAGTTATTAATTAAACTCACCTAATGTGATAATAAAGTATATTTAATGCATAACATTTCTTTTTAAATGTGTAAAATTTGCTAATTGTTGAAATAATTCTTACGATATTATTATCACCCTGCACTGAACATTATCACTTCATTAGTTATAGAAATAGGTCTTCTTCACAGCCTCTTCTACCAATTTTCTCCACTCCTTGAAATTTAAGAAAGACATTTGCTGATTGCAGGATGGACATGAATTACAGCTGCTGAGAATATAGTGAGAAATGAGCTTGAGGAAATAAATGTATATTGAATAAAATGCAGCAAGAATAAGGCTTTTTCAGTGAGGTGTTTGTCTTAACTTTTGAAGATTATTGTCAATACACTAGTGTTACGGTTTGGTTGTGAGGTGTCCCCCAAAAGCTCATATGTGAGACAACGTAAGGAGGTTCAGAGGAGAAATTATTGGGTTTTGAGAGTCTTAACCTAATTAGTGAATTAATCCTTGGTGGGATTAACTGAGTGGTAACTGGAGGCAAATGGGGTGTGGCTGGAGCAGGTGGGAATTGGGGCGTGACTTTGGGGTATATATTTTGTATCTGGTGAATGGAGTCTCTCTCTCTCTGCTTCCTGATCACCATGATGTGAGCTGCTTCCCTCTGCCACCCTTGCCCACCATGATGTTCAGCCTCACCTTGAGCCCTGAGGAATGGGGCCTGCCTTCTATGAACTCAGACCTCTGAAACCATGAGTCCTCAAATAAACCTTTCCTCCTTGATAATTGTGCTGGTCAGATCATTTAGTCACAACAGTGAAAAAGCTGACTAAAAAAACTAGCATGTACCAATCTGCTATAAGCGTGAAGCTCAAACTCTGTGTTCTTGTCATTCTTGTCATCATATAATTTTAAATGTTAGGATTTTCCTTTGACTATGTAAAATAATATAGAATACTCCAAGTTGGAAAACATAAGTAAATTTTGGCTATTATCAATGTGTTCTAATAGTGTGAAAGAAATTTATATTTATGTGTTAGCATGAATCTCTTCCTTATCCAGTTGTCATACAATCTATTATTTTCTTAAAGTACAGCTTTTCACATTTATATCTACCTTCATCTGTAATTAATGTTCATGTATTTTGTGGTCTTAGTTTTCTGTTGGTATAACAGAATACTGGGAAGTTTATGAACAATAGAAGTTTATTTGTTCATAATTTTGGAAGTGGGAAATCTAAGAGCATGGCTCTGGTGTGCAATGATGGCCATGGTGCTGTGTCCTGAAATGGTAGGAGGGCAACATAGCTGTGCAAGAGAGAGAAGAAGGTACTAGGAGCCAGGCTTGTTTTATAACAGTTTCTTCTAATAACCAACCCATTCCCAATGTATGACATTTGTGCATTCCTAAGGCCTCCACCCTCATGACCCGATCACCTGTCATTAGACTAGGCTTTACAATATAGCTTCATTGAGGATCAAGCTTGTAATATATTAATTTAGGGTACCATCCAAACGATAGCAAATAGAATAGCAGTGTTATACTGGAATCAACTTGCTAGAGATGATTGAGTACCTATCTTCCCAACTCTGCATTCTGTGACATCATAAATGTAGCTCAATTACCCATGGTGGGAGTCTTTACACCACACAAATGGGCAAGTGCTACAAAAATAAGGCTTTCATTCTCCCTACTCCAGAGAACTGGTTGTTAAACACTTATACTACCTCACTTGAAGTAGGAAACTAATTTTGTCTTATTTCCCATATGGAGAACCAATCATCACAGAATCACTTAGTGAATAATTCATTCTTTATTCACAGAGTTGTAATACCACTTGAGTTACACAACAAAATATGTATTAATATGTACCTAGTCTTGTCAGGACTTCTGCTGGGACTGAAGCTGAGCTGGAGAGAACCAAGTTGTTAGGTATTGAAGTAGCCAATTAAAACACTAAACCAAAATGAAAGCTAACTGTCAAGACTTTAATAAATTACTTGATAAGTATTAACAAGAGGCTAAACCAGAGGCATCTGTGTTAGGATGCTGGTCAAGGGTCAGATGGTTGGGACAAAGGGCTCTTCCCACTGTCAAGGGAGCCCTGAACAAAAGGCTCCTGCAGTTTCCTGTGACTGGAGCAGGGCAAGAGGAGAGGGGCTAAGGAGTGGAAAAGTACTAAAGATTAAGTCAGTGGAAAAAAGCCACCACCACCACCACCACAAAGAAGTTTTGGTAAAGGCTCCTGTAGAATGCCTCTGCTGAAGACCTCAATAAAGAGGTTTCCAAATGCATGTATCCACGCTAGGAATACAACATATGTGAGTGTGGTCAACCAGTGGGGTCCTGAATCCTTGATTGCAACTTCCTTCAGAGACTACAATACTTGGCTGTGCACCAAATCTGGTTTAGGGAGGGCTGCTTTTGCACACGAGGTTTTCAGGTTAAGCCTCTAGAACTGCCAATGTCCAGGCCTGAAAAAATCACACATAGGAATTGTGGCCAAGAGCCAGAATTCTTAGATCTGTTTCTTGGATTATTATGAGACTTTGTTCTATTTTTTTTTTTTTTTTTTTTTTTGGTCCCTGGGCCAATACTAAAAAATAAAAATTTGTATACAAATACCTTTATAAGTCTGGATATTCGATGAGGCAATTCCCTTCTCTTATTCTTTATCATTTAATTATGAATACTGTGTTATTTGGACTCATACTCTTCTGTAGGAACACCATGGGAAAAGTTCCTCAGAGAGCTATATGCATTTGCATCTGCCATGTATCATTATCTGCCACATATTAATCCAGACCAAGGTTATGTTGATTTCTCAGCCGATAAGTCCCTGGGCCATGTAGGAAATATAAATTTAGATTCTACATCCTTGTTAGGTAAAGTCCTAGGGGGTTTTGATTTATCAGTACAGACTTTTTTTTTTTTTTAATAATAACACCCAAAGTCCAGGCTTCCTGTTATCTCCCTCTGTTTATGGGTAGGGTTTTTTCTAGCCTACCTGTTCTTTGAGTTGTAGCCTTTAAAGCATTCTGACTTTGTATAGCTATTTCACCATTACCTCCCTGTCTGGCATGAATCCCAAGCCCTATCCCCTGATTCTGCATGGATCTCATAGCATGAGTCTTTTCCTGCATATTATGTTCTATGTTCTATTTTAGTTTCCTGATTTTGTATGTGTTTTAGATCAGATACCCTAAAAGCAGAGTCCCAAACAAGGATTTGTTGTGATATATTGAGAAAAAATTATTAAGGAATAACCCAAACAAAGAAGGGGAAGCTGGTTAGGGAAGGGGGAAGAATGGAGCAAAGATGTGACCTTAGATAAAGTGTAGCTTTTATTCGGTCCTCTCCAGTAGGAGATGTCGGGGTTGGGTTGGGCTGAAGATGAAATTCCAGAGCATAAATAACATAATAGAATTATCTTTCTTTGAAACAAGGAGGCTAGCCTTTTATATTTCTGTATCAGTGATTTGGATATTGGAACAAGGTGCATAACCTCCCAAGTGAAACAGTTCCTGGCATTTAAGGGCAGTTCTCCCAGGAACAGAGACAACTATGTGCTGTTAGTGTCAACACTCACAGCATGTAAGGGGATGAGTCCACTGGCCAGGTATCTGAATGGGGCAATAACAACATCTGCGATTACGTATACCTCACCAGCATGGAGTACCAAGACAGTATCTCTCATAACTTTCCTTTTTATAATTGTTCACCTGTCTTCATTTGTATAAAGCTTATTATTTCCCTCCAGAGGTCTCTTTTTCAGGTTGAATCATCCATAAGACAATGAACTAAACAAAGGGTTCCTGTTTCCAAAAGCTACATATCTATATCTATCTATATGTACATACATCTGAAAAATTTACTACCCGTCTACATATCATCAGCCTGCACAAACCATTGCATATTCACTGGTGCAGGGATACCTCTGTTTAGTAATAGGCTTGTAGTCCTGTCATGTGCCCTAATCTCAAGATAACGTGTCTTTCAGCCTTCACTACGTGATTCCTCATTGTTTTCAAAGCATTTCATTCCGCAGTGGTGACTAGGTATAAAGGGAATTCCAAATATAGCAGCATGGCCTATTCAGCCTACTGAACTCCCTACTTGTCTTATGTATATGACTAAAGGAGGCAGCTCAATTGAATTTTCATTTAAGAAGGATATGAACCTGGGGCTGCGTTGTAGCTCAGTGGTAGAGCACTTGCCTATCATGTTTAAGTCACTGGGTTTGATCTGCAGCACCACATAAAAATAAATAATAAGATAAAGGCATTGTGTCCACCTACAACTAAAAAATATTTTATAAAAGAATATGATCCTAATATAATTTTCTGTGTAGAAGTAGGTTTCTCAACTTTGGCACTATTGACACTATGAGCTAGATAAGTCTTTGATGGAGGAAGAGGGCAGCTGACCTGTGCATTATAGCATATTCAGCAGCATCCCTAGTGTTTATACACTACTTTCTAGCAGCACTGCCCACCAGTTATGACAACCAAAAATGTATCCAGATATTGTTAAATGCGTTCCTCCCCCACCTGCAAGGATCAAAACTGACCCTGGCTGAGAAGGAGTGCTCCGGACATAGAGGAGGCTGCATACATATAAAAATCTCTCATCAGCCTCCATTCCATTATACATTAGTTATTTTTCAATTAATTATGTAGCCACTTGGAGGTAAGTGGCTATGTGTCCCTCATAGTACTCAGCTTAGTACCTTCTACATACTGGTTGATTACGTCTTTGCATATATTAATCAGCTTTCTATTATTGCTTATTCTTAACATAAAATCAGTTCACTTGACTTTAAAATTCATAAAACATGTGCTTCTTAATGAATTGAATGCCAAGTTCAATCTGAAGAGAATCTTTTATTCAAATATTCCAATCCAAACTCCTTAAATATAATATGATGTTTTTCTTAAAATTTCCTGGCACGTGTATAAATTTAACACAATTAAATGTTTTTAAGCCAAAAGCTTATTTAATTTCTATATTGTTTTCCTTTTATGTGATGAAAATATGGTTGAGGGTGTTTGTCTATATAAAGTAACAATAAGGCATTTTTTCTCTTTTGGTTTTGTTCAGCGGATTAATTTGTTTGTAGTAAGGGAATATTTGAAATTATGATCTATGCCCATAATATTCTGGCATCACTCTCTTGGCAATATAAGGGCAAGGCCAACTTCTTGTTGATCATAAATTAGGTGAGGGGAGCGTTTATTGAAAGTGGTGATATCAAAAGGAATGAATTTAAAAGTGGGAGTAAGTGAAAGGAGAGTAGGTAAAGTGAAAGAGGTGTATGTTCCATTTATAAGATGACATAATTTGCTTTGGATCAAAATCTAAATTGTTGTGGCATCATCTTCTTCAGGTAAAGAATGCTTATATCAAAATAGCTAGTATCACTAATGAATGTTTTGGATAGGAAATAGAACATGATTGCAAAAGTATCAGGGCAATTATAAATAATGAATAGAGAAATGAAAATTCCCTATCCACAATTCCTTTTAAAAAATTTTTTAGTACTCAGCATGAAGGAAAGGCTTGACATATAAATATAGATGTTTTTTCAAGTGTTTTAAAAGTTTTATCAAATCTGTATTAAATATTGGAGCATTTGCTATAATTATAATATTTATTATGTATATAGTCCTCTGTAACAAGTTTAGGAGGATTCTATGATAAATTTTAATCATTAAACTTTCCCAAGGGCAAGTTTCACAAAATTATAACAAAAAATATTTAATAGATGGCCAAGTTAAGGTAATTTAAAGACTATTCTACCAAAATGCACCAACATTTGATGTGCCTGATAAGTGATAGAACTTTTAACAATTCTCATGAATTAATGAAGTATTTTGGGCAGTATGCATTGAAATTCTGCAATTGGTACTAGGACTTTCAAAGTGTGGTAATGACAGTGTTTGATTAGGACTTAAAGAATAGTTTCTAGTTCCATATTTGACTCAGCTGACTAATTATATGGCATTAACAAAATATTTCACCCTTCCATGTCATGGTTTTCCCATCTGTAAGGTGAAATATACCCCCATTCTATGAAACCATGTTTGCTAAGAAGAAAATTTACATAGATTGTTCTCTGCTTTTAATCAATGTTTATTTAGAGGCTCCTCTGTGATGATTCATTCCATTGACCTATTGGACATCATGATACTGCTCCTAATCCTGGCTGCATAGCAGAATCACTGGTGAACTGTTTTTTTTTTTTTCCAATGCAGATTCTTAAGCATCCCTGTAAAACTTCTGAATCACAAAACATGGGTATTATTCTATGAGATCTGTGGTTTAAACAAGCATACAACACCCCCCCCCCATGCTTCTTTCTGATCTGTAGCTGGTGGAAGACAAATTCTGTAGGTCATGAATAAATTATGTAGAAAGAAAAATACAACTTCCTTGGTGATATGACATCAGTGCTGCAAATAAAGCAAATGCTCGAATACATGCAAACATAAATATAAAGTGGACACTAACATCAGCAAGTGGAGTAGATTGAGATACCAGTTGGAATTGGGTCAAAACTGGAAAAGGCAGGGGGTGACAGAATTGGGAGGGACAGGAAATTGGTGATTTCCAAGAAAACTAAGAGTAGTGATATTATGAAGATGAAACAAGAGCGGTGGACCTTTATTGCACTGAAGTCTGACCAGATTAGAATAGAGAATGAGATTGACAGAAAAACCAGAAATCTGCTTCCCAGATTCTTACTTCTTTGATTGTTTGAACAGTTTTCCTGTTTTACAAACAACATTTAATTCATTAACTTGCTTATACATAATTGTCTAGATGACATATTTCATAAATAATATATTGATGTGTTTCCTTTTCTATCTCACGAAATAATATTATTGCAGTTTTCGTGTGCATCTTTGATATCAGTCTTTACCATCATTATGGCCACTTTTTGATTCATTTAACAAAATTCTCCAGAGCACTTCTATTTTGGTAGTTTGAGTTAATGCTTTCTGAATCTATGTATATTGCTATAGTTTTTCCATGACACAAATACCATTTGCATAACATTAACACAATTAAAAATAGTCTTGCAGGTATGAATTTATAATCTACACAGTTTTTCAACTTACTGAATTGCCTTGTACATTTAAAGCAATTTACTGTGAAATGTGATATACTTATTAAAAGGGTATAAAACATACCTGCAGTTAGATGAATAATCTTAGTGTGGATTTCAATGTAATGACCATCAAAGTCAGGGAATAAAATATTGCCAGAACCCCCCAAAAATTCCTGTGTGTCCCTCTCTAACAATAATTTCCTCCCTCTTCCAAGAAATAATTCTAATTATGGTTTTCCTGACAATTGTTTATTTGCTATTCTTTATAGATTTGCCACAAACATGTGCCTTTAAATGTATAGTTTAGATTTGCCTATATTAAATTTTATATGCATGCTATCATATTGTATGTTCTCATTTGCTCAACATTTTTTGTGCTCAACATTATGTTCATGGGACTCATCCATGTCATTGTAAATAGCATTAGTTCATTTTCAACACTAAGCATTCAATTGGATGAATATTTCACAGATTATCCATTTTATGGTTCATAGATATTTGGATTATTTTCAATCTTTGACTCTTTCAAACAATGCTGTTCTTAACTTTATTTACATACTCCTGGTGCATGAGTGGAATCCATGGGTCACAGGGTACATGTATCTTCAACTTTAATAGATTATGCCAATCTAGATTCTAAAATGGCTTTTATATTCCTACCAGTAATGTGTGAAAATTCTGCAGTAACACCTGGAATCTTTTTGGAGTCTTTACATGTTTTGCCAGTCAAGTGAATTAGTTATGACTTGAATTTGTGGTTCCAATATGTAACTCCCTGATGATGGATAAGGATCAATACATTTTCTAATATTTATTGGCCATGTGAATATCTTCTTTTGAAAAGCGCCTGTTTAGGACTCTTACCTGTTCTGCAGTGGTTTCTTTACCTTATTTGTAGGTGTTCTAATACACGTTGGATATTTATTGCAAATATCTTTTCCCACTCTTGGTTTACTATTTTTCTTTCTTAATGGTGTGTTTTGTTGAAGGGATTTCCGAATTGTAACATAGTTTAGTTTATCCTTCTTACCATGTATAGTTAATGCTTTATGATTCTTGCTTAAGTGATTTTCTCCTACCCCAGGGTCCTGAAGATAAGCTCATATGTTTACCATTGACAAGCTGTGTGGTTTTAGTTCTCATATTTAGGTGTGCAATTACTTCCTCAATTCTTGTTGTTATTCTTCTTTATCTGTAGCTGTGGTTCCTCCTCTAATCTTGCTGAATACCTTACTATTCTAAGAACTCTTTCTGGTTTTCTTGTGTGCTCTGCTTACCTTCTCACTTTTCACCATTCTTCCATCATTATAAGGAATTCAATATAAAAACTGGTTTTCTTACTTCCTTGAATTGGCCAGTCAGTTAAAGTGAAAGTTTGATTTGGTATTAGCCTTTCATGCAAAATTTGGATAGAATTTTATTTGCTGGCCAAAGATTCATACAATAAGTAACTTCCATTTCCTGATCACTGGGTACTTCCTTTAAGTTAATGAAAGGAATGGTATTACTGAGTGAAAAATGACATAATTTAAATTCTACACAAGAGAAAATTTCGCTCTGGTGCCAGGGGTGAATGACTAATAGTATTTTGGATAGTTAGTAAGTCTGACTATCATAAGACTACATATGTGAATTTAAACAAAATTATTCTCTTAGCATTGGTACTGAGCTACCATCCTGATGCCTTGTATATTTTTGAATGCTTTTAATGGATAAATTACAGTGTAAAGACCCTCTGCATGTTCCTCCTCGCCTACTCATTTAACCAGTGCTTATTATAATACCAGGGACTTTACCTTTGGCATGGTCTTAGACAGAATTTATGAGTATATGGGAATATTGGAACTGTTACGAATTAGGGGCAAATAGGCATTTTCAATTGCATACTTGGAGAGTGTTGGCTTGATTATCTTTTTTGCTCTGGCTGTTTTGTTTTGATTCTGTAAAAACTACCATCATCCAAATATCTATTCCATTTCATGAAGGGGCAGAGATTCCCTGTAGCATCCTCCATGCCATTTGTGCATCCAATTGATTGCAGCTGTATCCAGAAGAAAGGGAACAAATGTTTTGCTGATTCTACTGCCAAGAAGTAGATTAAATTTGGAAACATATCGTTGATGGACAATTAAAACTCAGAAACATGGGATTTGCTAACTTAAAGCCAGGAAGCAAAGATAAGAGACTTCACTGTTTTTAGTCATGGTTCTTGTCGAAGTGGCTGGAGTCTGAGCATTTAGATTTAACATTTAATGAAAAGGGTTTATTTTTATATCATTTTTGTTCATGTTCTAAAGATTCAATTCCTTCCTGTAGTAATGTTTTAAATGCCCTGCTTTGTCAAAGCCATAATTTATACACTTTAGAAGCAAGAACCATCTGTTTGAAAAAGGCTTACATCTGAAACTTACATGCACACACACAATACTGAGTTGTATATCCAAGCTTGCTTTGTGAAATGACAGTCACAAGGGAGATTTTTGGAATCCAGTTTTGTGAATAAGGATGAAAATCTGTCTTATTTGAAATCCATTTATCAGAATAATTCTTGAAAGTAAATAGAAAACCTTATTTTGCTTACTTGTTCTCTAACTTAAGAATTTTGAGTATCATTCATTTTAGGATAACTAGGTCTTGGACGCAGGAAGGGTCCCCATGTCCTCTTTGCACGTTATGCTCTTACCTTGATTCTCTTGCTTCGTTGTTGATTTTGCTTAATTCAACAAAATGCCTTGATTATCTCTATTTGAGGAGTTTCTTCTCTAGTCAGAACAAATCTGCTATGGATCATTGTCCTGTCAGAAGTCCATGACCCTTCAAGTTGATGAAGGCACTGGCAACATGGCTGCCTTGGATGTCAGTTGAGGCTAGATGGATATCCTGGAGGTTTCTCAGAAATGTGACAAATACTTGGCAGAGTAGTCACCATTTCTAACAGATTTCATCAGCACCACTCTGTCAGATGGAGGAACATATAAACTCCAACCGGGTGTATTGAACACCAGAGCTGCAAAGCTGGCAGCGTCACACACATTTGTGAGAGAACATTGAGATGAACTTGTAACAATCATCAAACAGCTGCAATCAACACCGGTGTCATGGGAACACGTTTTTCTCCAGACTGCAACATGTCAAAATAAAAACTCATTGCTGGAGGCCAATGGGAAAACTGTATGAATGCCAGGATTCAGATAATTGGGTAAGGTTTTAAGAGTCCATCTGAAAAAAGAAAGTAAAAAAAAAAAAAAAAAGGTATTGAGTGTTGCACACGTGCGTGCCTGCAGTGATTCCCTTTTTCCGCATTAGAGTTAGTGAAGAGCTTTTCAGTAAATGCCTGCTTTTGTTCTCCTAACAGCTTACTTCTGACCTTTGCCTTCTTTCCCAGTACTCCAGCTAATTTTCAAGGCCAAGTTGGCATAACAGAATATAATTATATCCTTTCCCTGAAATCTGTGTTGTAATTCGACTTTTGTGGATTGACCCCAGTGTCAGGGTCAAAGAATAGTACGATAGGTCTCTGAAGACAACCCGGGCTGGCTGCAGATAATAGTTCAATTCTGGAGTGAGCTCCTTATATCTGTTCTATCATCCTTTAAAAATGTTATACCAAAGTAAGGTGCGTAATTTAAGTGAATATTAAGATAATTCTAAACAACCTCCTTCAGCCTGAACTGTTTGAACAGGTAAATCAAGGGAAACTGCTTTTTTTTTTTTTTTTAACCTGAGTTTGTTGTCTAAGTGGTTGGACTCTACATCTACTTTATTTTTACATCCAACAAAGATTTCTGTGCTTCTTTCCCTTCCTTTTCACTCCTACTTATCGCCTTGTTGTACACTTTTACTTTCCTAGTAATTTAGACCAAAAAATACAGATTGCAGATATTTAATTGTTAAAAGCTTGGTTTTTCTTTGCTTACACTGAGGTATTAGTTTTTTTAAAGTTAACTTCTCCATTAACTCAATTTTTATTTCTTAGAAAGTTTTTATATCTTTGCATAAATGTTACATTTCATGTGTGATGCTTTCACTCTTACATATTAAAGATGTTTATTTGACATATAATGCAATGTGTTCCAGTATGTTACAGCTCCAATTAAACACAGAAACAGTAGTGACTAAGCATAAGAATGTAGACTCACTAAACTTTCCTACTTTTAAAATAATAATGAAGTTCTGTCACCAAAGGGAATTATATCATGTTACAAAGATCATATTTTCCAAATTGCATGGCAGTAACATAGAAGGCATTTAGGATAAATACTCTAGAAAATTTGAAGTGCTATAAGAATGAGAAACATACACTTGTTTGGAACACCCAAACCTCAAAGAAATTGTATTCACACATTAAACAGCTCAGGAAAACTTATTTCTGAAAATGAGACATTACCTTTTAGAATAAGTAGAAAGTAGATACTGAATGGATTAACCAGAATAGATTATTTGCGTTTGTGCTGATGAGAATTCATATAAAATAATAAAATGATATCTGGGAATAAAGTCCATTGTAAGTCTTATCTAGATGTCATCATTGTGTGTGTGTATGTGTATACACTGTAAATACTATAGAGAAAGGGTAGGACTTAGGTGAAAGTCCTACAACATTTAGGGAGCATTGCACAATTAAACTTAGTTAATAATAATCAATGATAATGGCACAGAATGTGTTTCAACAGAAATTCTAGTGTCCTTTACCAATGGAAATAATTTCCAGATATGGTCCATGACAATGAGATCTACTGTTGAGTTAGATGAAAATCTGCTGTAGATTTCTTCATGATAAAGGAGCCACATATAGCTTCTTTATTTAGTATATAATAAACTGAAATTATTTTGAAGAACTGAATCTTTAGTCTGTAAAAAGGGGATTTATTAAATATTTAGTGAAATAATTAAAACAAGATTAAATTTTATAGTTAATGACCTTAGTGTGCTTGTTAATGATCTGAAATAATACATGGCCAATGGCAAGTGATAAGCAATAAAATCTAGGAATGATGCCCCCTCAAAATTAGCACTTAAAAATAGATCATCATTGAAATCAAAGCTTTTTCTGAGAAGTGAGTTATTCTACAGTATTTCCAAATATCCAGAAGGAATTGTTTGCTTGCAGATAATCTAGAGATGCAACAAAATTTAGAACTTGCTAAAACTGGATGAAATGATTGGATTTCTTCATGTCATCTAATCTATGGGAATTTAAACTAATATCTCATATTAAGGGTTTCCAATGTTTTTTGAAATTCACAATATGTAGTTCAAGAATTTAAAAATAAATATATAAAGGATACATGGGAGTAGTTAGATGATTCCATTTGGACACATATAGTCAAATAAGGTAATACAATTTCAGAAATGGAGGAGACCTTAGTGGGTATTTCAACAATTAATTTTATAGACAAGAAAACTGAGGACCAGAGAAGTTAACTAACATTTGAGTCAGTTCGCCCCATGCTCAGCAGAATGTACATTGATCATAGTGACTTTTCTATTTATCACATACTACATACAACAACAACAAAATCTCACCCTGTGTAAAGGCTATGAAACAGTTCTAAAGAGCATTTGAACAGATGTAGTTTCCTGCATAGACTATTGTACCCAGTGGTGATGCTTGTCCTAGTTCTCACATAATGCACTAGGGTGGAGACTAGTTTTCACTCCCAACTCCCAGGCATGTCCCTATGCAAACACTATTGCTCACCTTGGCTATTTTGTGTGTGTAGATTTGCAATTAAGCATGAAATTTCAGGAATCTAGATTTAAGGAATGAAGAATATAGGGTAAACATCTGAGCATTTAGGATATCATAATAGTTAAATTGTAGGTATGGAGCAAGTATAAAAATGATGTTTTGTGTAAGTAGAAACTGGGAAGACATTAGTTTTAGAATTCTGAGGATATCCAAGAAACGATTAATTTAACCGGTAATCGACCATCTAGGTTAGTGACATAGTGGAAGGTGCTGATACCACTAGACAAAGAAATAAGAAAAAGCTGGCCACCTTTTTAGGCTCTCCCAATCATTTAAGTCAAGGTTTACATAACCATTTCTTTAGAAAAGGAGTTTCTCTTAAGAAAATTAGAATTAAGCATACCTGAATTCAAATCCCTTTTCTCACTTCAATTCTTTGTGGAAATTTGGAAAATTCTTTTGGGTAAATGTTGGTATTTTAAGAATAAGTCTTCCATAATTATGATATATTCCAAACAAAAACTTATAGCATATATTATAGCAAATACCCATGTATTTGCCATCCATGTTTGGCAAATGTTTAAGTTTTTCAATATTTGGTTGGGATTTACTTACAATAAAATAAAATGCTATTCCTCCCTAATTTCATTCATTTGCTAACCTCCACAGCTAAAGTTACCCTGGAGTTGCTATATATCCATCCCATGCATGAGTTCACACATATTTTTATTATGGTAAAAAACAAAAAATAAAACTTATCATATTAACCATATTTAGGTATACATTTCAATAGTGTTAAATATATTCACTTTAGTGTCAAACCAGATCATAACTATTTCACCTTGCAAATCTGAAACTTTATACTTATTAAGCAAAAACACCCTTTCCTCCTTCCCCAGCTCATAGTAACCACCATTCTATTTTCTATGAATTTGGCTATTCTTCCTGTAAGTGAATAGTATAGTATGTGTCTTCTTGTGACTGGCTTATTTCATTTAGCATTATAACTTCAAGGTTCATCCAAGTTGTATAATGTGACAGAATTTCCTTCCTTTTTAAGAATGAATAATATTCCATTATACATATATATCACATTTTGTTTATCTACTCATCCCTCCATGAACATAGGGGTGTTTCCACCTCTTGGCTACTATGAATAATGCTGGTTATGCAAATATCTCTTTAAGACCCTTTTTTCACTTCTTTTGGATATATACATAGAAATAGTATTGTTGGGTCTATTTATAGTTTTCTGAGGAACTGCCACATTATCTCCCATAGCAGTTGCACCATTTTTTAATCTTGCCATCAATGCAAAGGGGTATCAATGTAACCATTTGTTTAGGAGTTTCTCTTAAGAAAATTAGAATTAAGCAGACCTCAAGGGACCTCAAGTAATCAAAACCATTTTTAAAAAAGAACAACAACCAAAAAGCCTCACCAACAAATGTAATGGAAACACAGGAACAAACCCATGATTGAAGGACTTACTATCATTAAGATGTGCATAAAATTCAAAGTAATCTACAGATTCAGCACAATCCCTATCAAAATCCCACCAGCACTTTGGTTTGTCCATTTGAAACAGAGAAATTCTCCCTGAAACTCATATGGAATCAAAATTAGAGGGCTCATATTTTCGCTTGTTCCAGAGGCTATAGTTCTGCTCATCAACAAGAACAGGGGACTTCTAAAGAGATGATTCAAAGGCTACATTCCATGTATTCTCTGTCCAGAGTTGTAATTCACTTGTTAATTTCTGAGATCTTCTGGTGCCATCTTCAAAGTCTGAATTACTTCATTCCAGTGGAGGGTGTGAGCTCAAGGACAGGTAACTCTGCCTAGAAGAAAAGTAATCCTCTTTCCCCTGAGATTAGTGAGGGGGAGAGATTAGGGAGGAGCAGGGAGAGAGGATGAGAAAGCAACATGTTCATTTTGAAAATAAGTCACAGTGGCAGAGCAGCAAGCGCTAATTCAAAGCACTTTGACCACTGTTACATTATGAGGTTGACTATTTGAAATATCTTAGTTAAGTGAGATTTTACAGTGTTAACCTTTTCTATGACTTGCTATTTCACCTAGCATAATGTCCTCCAGTTTCATCCATATATTGGCGCACAGAGCAGGTGACTTTTTCGTTAGCAGTTAGAGGAGGGGGATGTGTCCTAAAGATATTAACATTCCATTCCCCTTTGAACCAACTTTCATCTTCTCAACCAGAGCAGATTCATGTGTCTACACTAACTACCTGACCTTGTCTTGCTTCAGTAGAACCCAGGACTTTGCATATGCTAGGCAATCACTCTATCACTGACCCCACCCCATTTTCTCCCATTCTGTAGGTTGTCTTTTCACTCTTTACTAAGGAAACTTTTAAGTGTGGTATAATCACACTTGTCCATTTTTGTTTCTGTTAACAGTTCTTTGGTGTCATAACAAAGAAGTCATTGCCAGAAAATTTTCTTTGTTTTGTCTAAAAATTTTATAGTTTCAATTTTTTTAAATCTTTAATTCATTTTGAATTTTTATCTATTTATTTTTTGAATGAACCTGGAGGACATTATGCTAGGTGAAATAGCAAGTCATAGAAAAGGTTAACACTGTAAAATCCCAGTTAACAAAGATATTTCACATTGTCAGTTTGCCAGTTTTCCAAACATTGTTTGTTGAAGAGACTATCATTTCTCTATTGTATAGTCTTGATGTCCTCACTTATCTTTTTTCATCCTTTGTTTTAAGTCGATGGTGTTCATTTAAGTCTCTTAGAGGCAGCAGATAGTTGGCTCATTTTTCTTTTTTACAATCCTTTCCATCATTCATTCTATATGTTTTGATTAGGGAGTTTAATCCATATATATTTAAAGTAATTATTGATAGGGAAGGACTTATTATTGCAAATTTGTTGTTTTCTGACCGTCATGTAGTTCGTGTCCCTCTTTTACTCTCTTGCTGTCTTCCTGTATGTTTTGACTTTGGTATTGATATGGTTTGGTTCATTTCTCTTTTTCTCGTGTGTCTTTTGTAGGTATTTTCTCTTTTGTTACCATGGCACTTACATACAATATTTCATTCTTATCATTATCTATTTGAAACTGACAAAAATGTAAATTGCATATGAAAACTGTATAATTTTACTTCTCCCCCTTCGTTTTTTATGTTATTGATGTCACAGTTTACATATTTTTATCTTTTAATTTGTATTGATTAACATATTTTTATATTTATAATTATTTTCAGTGCTTTTGTCTTTAACCTTTATGCTGGAATTCAAAGTGATTTCTCTACCAACATTAAAATTTATTTTATTCAATACTTCTCTACTTATTCACATTTAGTAGTAAGTTTTATATTCATATGCTTTTTGTTTTGTTTCGTTTTGTTTTGTTTTGTAGTACCAGTGATTGAACCTAAGACCTTGCACATGCTAGGCAAGTGCTCTACTACTGAGCTACAATCTCCAGCCCTTTTCAAAATTTTATGGACACGGGTTATAGCTAAGTTGCCCTGGCTGGCCTTGAACTTGTGATGCCTGCCTTAGCCACCCAAGTAGCTGAGTTTCATATGCTTTTGTAATACTTTTCTGCCATTTCAATTTGAAGAACTTTCTTTAACAGTTTTTTTGGTAAAGCAGGTCTGCTGGTGATGAACTGTCTTGGCTTTTGTTTGACAAAGTTTTGCATTTTTATTTTTTATTTTTCATTTCTGAGGGATGGTTTTGCCAAGCATAATATTATTGATTGGCAGGGATTTTGTTTGTTTGTTTGTTTTTCAAGGACTTTGAATATAATATACCATTCAATTCTGGTTTGTAATGTTTCTTATAAGAAACGCACTGATCATTTTACGTGGCTCCCTTGCATGTGACAAATCATTTTCTTTTGCTTCTTCCACAATTTTCCTTTTGTCTTTTTTTTTGTCCAAAATATCATTTTATTCTTTAATGGAAGAAAACATTGATATTCAAATGAAGGAATCATGTTTAAAAAACCTACATTTAAGAAACAGCCTCCAAGAACATTCAAGAAGCAGTCAGAGGGAGGGAAAACAGCCCAGTTTTCTTCAAAATATTATGTGAGAGAATACAATCCAATTTACTGGCTACAACAATTCATAGAATTTTTCAATATTTTCTTGAGATGTAAAAGCTCATTGTCGCAGTGTTTTCAAATAACCAGTCAAGTTACTTTTTGGTTATAAGGGCCACTAGTAGACTAGTCTGATTGTAAAGAATGTTCCTTCACTGCTGGAAAAATCCATTCACTCCAAGAAAAGAAAATGATCTGAAGCTTGGGCTGTGGCTCTCACAATTCCTCTTTCTCCAAGTCACCAAGCTCCACATTGCTGAGGTCAATGTCATCCTCTACAGGAAGCTCACCATCTCTGCCGTCCCTGGACTCTCTTGCAGTGATAGCAGGAAAGGTATCACCTCCCACTGGTGCTGTGGAACCATGCCCAAAAGACAGCTCCCTGAGAAACTCATTAATGCTTTGCTCACTGAAAGACCTTTTTGAGAAGAGCAAATTTCATCTTGAGTGAAATTTGGCTGCCATGGCAGGTTTTCCGAACCCTCCAATACCCAGCACATTCTCAAGTTCATATTGGGCCCCAGCTTCTGTCCACAGCCACCCCCACATTTTCTTCTTGCTCAGTCAACTTGAGAGGAACTTCCAAGTAAGAATTTCTGCCTGTAGCTCCTGTGTCCAGGATGTGGGGCAGCACAACCACAATGCAGAGCTGGTGCTCCTCACACGTCCTCCTGGCAAAGTCCTCATTGATTATCTCAAGCAGTTCAGAAGGTGGGGCATTATCAGAAAACAAATTGAGGGCCCGGGACACTATGTCAGATCTTGTCCATCATAATCCACAGGAGACTCATCCTTCTGAAATATCTTGATTGTAGAAATCCCCTAATTCCGTCTGGGCTGGCTAGAACATGATTCACAGAACCTGATTCATAGTGACATCCACAGCGCCAGCTTCGCTTTTCCCTTGGTTTGCTCCTTTGCTTCTGTAGCTGTAGCAGCCCACTCAGGCTCTAGGTTCTTGCAGTGTCCACACCAAGGGGCAAAAAACAACCATCCACACATTTTCACTGTCAAAGACATTCTTAGCTGTCCTCTGTCACCTCAATCACATCCTTCTTATTTGAACTATCACTTCCGTCTTGTTTTCCAGAACCATATCCACCACTCTTTTCCCCCAGATGGTCCTTCATTAGCTGGGGCAGAGGACTGTGGGCAGCATCCACAATGGCTTCACCAGTTCTGCCACCCTGATAATCTTCTGATCTGTTTTTGTTGGATCCAAAAATCTTGATGATAGGAAATCCCTGAACACCACGCTGACCTCCTAGGGACTGATGTTTATCTGCAGCAACTGCACCAACTTTTATGACATCTTTTAATGCAGTTGCTGCTTTCTTTCCATTATGGTGTTAACCTTTGGCAATGACCACACTGTGGAGCACAGAATTCTGCAAGCTACAAACTTACTCTGAATAACTTCTGTGTCGAAATTAGATGGAGTTATTCAATGACATCGTCGATAGAGGAATACAGACCATTCACTGCTAGAAAGAAGGTATAGCTCACCAGATGGAGCCCCAGGCGAGCCATGCCAAGTTCCAGTCAGTCTCTCAGCCACGCCACTGCCTCAATTCTTCCTCTGCACCCACACGCTAAGGTCCCGCCCTTGGCCATTCTGTCTGTGGTGGGATGTCCCATAGGGGCCTTTTCTTTCTGTCTTTGACTTTAGACAGTTTTGATCACAGTGTGTTTTGCTGTGGTTCTTTTTGGTTTTATCCTAGTTGGAGTTTTCTGAGCTTGTTCAATCTGTATGTCCATTTCTTTCCTCAGATATGGGAATTTGGGTGCCATTATTCCTTGTAATAAGTTCTAGTTTCCTTTTTCTTTTTTCTGTTTCTGTTGCCATCATAATATACATATTGTTGTTTGATAGCATCCATATATCCCTTAAGCTCTCCTCATTTTTCCTCATTATATTTGCTTTTTGTTGTTGGTTAATTCTGCTGTGGAACCCTTGTAATTAATTTCTCAGCTCACTATGTATTTCAATTCCAAAGTTTCTGTTCGGTTCTTTTTTTATAGTTTCTTTTTGTTGATGTTCTCATTTTGATCATAGTACTCCTGATTTCATTTAGTTGTCTCTGTTCTCTTACCTCATTGAACACCTTGACAGTTTTTAAAATTCTTTCTCAGGTAGCTCATATATCTGCTTTTCTTTAGGGTCTGTTTCAGGAGTTTTATTTCACTCCTTTGATTGGGTCATGTTTCTCTGTATGCTTTCTTATTTTATAGTGGGATTTGGGCATGTGAAAAACAACCACCTCTCTCAGTCATTGCCTACTGGCTTCATGCAGGGAGACTTCACCAACCAGCATGACTTCAAGACTCTTCATTCAAGAGTCTCTTACACTTTTTCTGATTTCGTAGTTTCCCTGGTGTTTAACTACAGAACTACAGCTCTAATGTGATACTTGCCTTATGAAATATTATTAGTCATATCAATTGTACAAAATAATGGGATTCATTGTGATAATTTCATACATGCATGTAGCTTACTTTGATCTTATCAACTCTCCCTGTTCCCTTCTTTTGTCCACTCTTCTTGGTCCCCTTCCTCCCTAATATTCCCTGTCCTATTTCTGCCCTCCCCCAGATTCTTATCTTTCTGAGTCTGGCTTATTTTGCTTAACATGATGATATCTAGTTCTATCTATTTACAGACAAATGCCATAATATCATTCTTCTTTTTTGGGGGGGAGCGGGGGCACCGCTTGAACTCAGGGGTACTCAACCACTGAGCCATATCCCCAGCCCTATTTTGTATTTTATTTAGAGACAAGGTCTTGCTGAGTTGCTTAGTGCCTTGCTGTTGCTGAGGCTGGCTTTGAACTCTCGATCCTCCCGTATCAGCATCCAGAGCCACTGGGATTACAGGCATGGGCTACCATGCCAGGCAATATCATTCTTCTTTATGCCTGAGTAATATGCCATTTTGTATATATGCCACATTTTCTTTATCCATTCATCATTATATAGGCACCTAGGCTGATTCCATATCTCGGCTATTGTGAATGGTGCTTCCGTAAACATGGGAATGCAGGTATCTCTATTGTATGCTGACTTTTTTTTTTTAAATGTGTTTTTTGACACAATATCTTTATTTTATTTATTTATTTTTCATGTGGTGCTAAGGATCTGCATATTGACTTTGAATCCTATTACATACCCAGGAGTGATATAGCTAGATTATGTGGTAGATCTACTTTTAATTTACTGAGCAACCTCCATACTGTTTTCCATAGTAGCTGGCTAACTTACATTCCCACCAACAGTATGTAAGTTTCCTTTTTTCCTCCATTTCTTATTTTTTTGTTTTCTTGGTAATAATCAGTCTCACTGGGGTTAGATGGAATCTCAATGTAGTTTGGTTTTCATGTCTCTGATAGCAAAAGATGTTGAGTATTTTTTCATATATTTATCAGCCATTTGTGCCCCTTATTTTGTAAAGTATTTGCTCAGCTCTTTTGCCCATTTATTAATGGATTATTTGGCTTTTTGTTACATTTTTGAGTTCTTTATGTATTCTGGATATTAATTCTCTGTCAGATGACAGGTAAAGATTTTCTCATATTCTGTAGGTTGTCTCTTCATTCCATTGATTATTTCCTTCGTTGTACAGAGGACTTTTAGTTTGAAGTAATCCCATTTGTCAATTCTTTGTATTATTTCCTGCACTGCTGGAATCCTGTTCAGGAAATCACTGTCTATCCTTTTTTCTTGAAGTGTTTTAGTAGTTTCAAAGCTTCAGGTCTTATGTTAAGATCTTTGATCCATTTTGAGTTGATTACTGGTAACTATATCCATTCTACAAAAATCAATCTCAAAAAAATTTGATGATCAAAAGAATTTAAATATATTGAGTGCATTAAAGTTGCATTCTTTTAAACTGAAAATATATTTCCATTCTATTGAATAAGAACCTCTGGAATGGGACTTGCCAGACTATAGTTTTATAGCCTTTCAGCATCACCTGGAGCTAGTTGGAAATGGATACTTTAGGTCTTACTCCTAATCCACTGAATCAGAGTCTGCACTTTAACAATATCCCCAGGTGATTAGTATGCACTTTAAAATTTGGGCAACTCTGGTTTATGTAATTCTAATGATCTTCCAGGTGTGAGAACCAGTTCTTTTAAACATAGTATTCATCAGAAGTTTGTTCGCTAGGTCCATCTGCAGCAGAATGATTTATTGAATTGATAGAAGTTGAGGCCCTAGAATCTACATTTTATTAAGCCCTCCTCCCAAAAGATTCTTATGCCACCTGAGGTTTGAAAAAGACTTTCTAAGCAGCAGGAATTATTGCATCACTCTTAAGCATTATTCTTAGTGTGAATGTCACAGTATCAGCATTAGTATCACCTGATGTTATGGTTTGGCCCATATGTGAAAGGCTTGATTGCCAGCCAGTGGTGCTACTGGTTGGTGGTTGACCCTTTAGGAGGCGGGGCTTAGTTGGAAGAAGTTGGGTCATTGGGGGTGTGCCCTGGAAGGGGCTATCAGGACCCTGGCCCCCTCCTCCTGTTCTCTTTGTTTACTAGCTGACATGAAGTGAGCAGTTTTGCTTCACCAAATACTCTCACCCTGATGTTCTGTCTTGACAAGGGTGCAAAAACCACAGGACGACTGACCATGGACTGAATCCTCTGAGACTATGTGCCAAAATGAATTTTTCCTTCTCTTATTTATTTCAGGCATTTTATCCCAGCTACGTAAAGCTGACTAACATGCCCTGGAACTTAAAAATGCACATTCTCAGGTGTTACTTCAGACCTACTGAATCAGAAACCCTAGGGATGGGGCCTGGCAATCTGTGTATTAGCAAGTCTTCTTTGATATTGTTATGCACACTAATGTTGGAGAATGACAGTTTTAAGGTATAAACAATGTACCTAGAAAAGGCTAATATAAGATTATTAGCTTACAAGATGGGTTGGTTCTGTTGCTGACATGAAAGGGTCACTTTGTTTTCCAAATGTTCTTAGTTCAGCTAAAAATTCTTTAAAATATCTTGCATATTATTCATGCTTTTATAGGAAAATATACTGGTTGTCATGTTTACATTTCTGTAATTTTATTTAAATTTCAGTTTAAAGCAAACATCCTCATGTATCTAATCAATGCTCCAATATTCAATTGCATAGAAGATAGCACATAACCCATTTCTGTTCTACTGTTTTACCATTATGGATGAGTGACAAGTGTAGCTCTTTCAAATCATATGCAAGTGACTGGTAGCCCACCTGTACCTGTTGTCTACCAACTGTTTAGTTGTCACAGGCATAACAGCCTGTCTGACAGCCTGAATTGATGCAGTGTTAATGAAAAGGAACACCTGGGCAGAACAGAGTATCAGACTCTTGCCCCATCAGTTGAAACAGCTGTGGTCTACAGCCTGCCAAGAAAAGGTCAAGAAGGGCAAGCAAGCTTTGCAGAGAGAAAAAAGTAAAAACAGCACAAAACTTATGTTTCTCTAAGTAAGCTGACCCCACTGGATATAAGCGAATTGTCTATAAAGGGGCCCAAGAGATGTCTCTGGAGATCAGGTTTAGAAAGAAATGCAATGCTTTAAAGAAATGAAATATGTTTCTGAGGAGAAAAGGTCTTTATCTATGTTCCCTCTGTGTAGGCAGTTATGACATCATAATGATACATATACTGTACTACTTTCAAAGTTTTGTAGAATTCTTGCTCTTCCACATTGGTGCATAGATGAAGAGCTGCAAGTTTGCTTTGTTGAATTATGTGGCTGATAGCTAGCATTGTACTTATTATTCTGAGTGATGGATGTACCTGTGAGGAAATACATTATTTGGAAATTTGATAGAAAACTGAATGTGCAGCAGTGTGAAGTGGGCTAAATATGGCTGTTAAATGAAAAGGGAATGAATGGTAAGATATTCCATGTTGTAAAACTTGATGCATGTGCACTGAGAGAAAATTAGAAGGAAATAAGGGTAGATGATGATAATAGTTTTGTTTGGGTGGGATGATTGTTTATTTAGTCTTTCTGCCTTTATGGTTTTCCAAGTTCCCTTTAATGGAATGTATGACTAAGTATTACTTTTATAATTTAAAAGATGACTTAGTTTTGTTTGAAAAGGAAGACGGAAAATATAAACATTTCACTATTACTAAATGAAGTCCAGTGCCTTTGCTAATGTAGTCTGATCTTAGAACAATTGGCATGGGATGTTAGGAATGCATCCAAGAACTACTGAATCAGAATCTTCAGTATTACTTGATTCCCGGGTCATGTCAACGCACAGAAACTTCAGAGAAACGCTGAGGGCATTAGTCTTGAGAAAGACAGTAACGCATGCTAATATATTAAATTCCTATATGAGGCTTTACATTCAACAGATTTCAGCATGTTCAAGGTTGGTCCTACTTGAAAATTCTATTTTCATTTCAATCTATTTAATTTAAATGTTACCTCCACATTGACAAGCATAAGTAAAGGAAATTAAGAGTCTATGCTAGATAAAAATTTATTGAGGGAAAATGAGAATGAGTGTGGATTCTTACTCAGTTTTCTTTCTCATTAACATCACTTTAGATTGCAGAGGTGCAGCACCTGGAAATAGGTGAAAATGATGGTGAATGTATGTAAATGGCAGGAATTCCCATGGTGCCATCCTTTCTGTAGTTGCAAGGAAAATAGCTCCATGAAAGCTTAGATTGTAATTATTACAGCTGGTGGGTTTTCTAAAGCCACAGCCATTCAAAAATCATTTGTAATTGCTGGTATACTTATTATACCACAGCATAGTGTGAACCACAGCAAGCTCAGACTCCTGGTTTTTTATATGATTCATGCTTCTATTCTTTCCCTTTTTTTGCTCTTCTATAAACTGCTATAAAATATAATGTTTCATTTTTATCCAAAATTATTTTATTCATTAAGAACTTCGGAGTAATACATACTATACGCTTTATACTCTTTTATTTTTATTTATTATTTTGTTACTGGAGTTTGAACTCAGGGGTGCTTTACCACTGAGCTACAGCCCTAGCCCTTTTTATTTTATTTTTTTATTTTGAGACAGGGTCTGGCTAAATTGCTGAGGGTCTCACTAAGTTGCTGAGGCTGGCCTTGAACTTGTGATCCTTCTGCTTTAGCCTCCCGAGTTGCTGAGATTATAGATGTGCACCATGGTGCCTGGTTCACATTATATGTATTTAAAAGGGCCCAGTTAACAGAAAAATCCCCATAGGTTGTTCCCCAAAAGAGGTGCATTAATATTTCTTTTTTCCTAAATAATGATTTACATCACTTCCTCTCCCCCATCCCCCCAGTCTGCCAGTCTGTGTGTGTGTGAGGTGGGGCGGGAGAGAAGAGAGAAACAGAGGGAAAGCAGCATGATGTGTAGTTTCTCCAGTTTGCATGTGAACCACCTGGAATCTTGTTAAAATGCAGATTCTGAATATTTAGCAAGGTTGAAGTGAAAAGAACTCAGCTTAGGAGGCAGAAATACACCTAGCCCAGTCAATTGATCTTGAGTAAATTATTTTAATTCTATAATTACTTCAATTTGTGAATTTCTTCATCTATATAATGGGGCTAAATATTGTACAGATTAAAAAAAATGTTTGCAAAGCATTTGGCACCTGGAGAAACTCAATAAACAGTATTCATTGTATTATTGCCATGGAGTAGATGGGCTGGCATATACAGTACATTGAAGGAAAAGAAGTGTCAAATGAAAAGGCTGACATATGTCACAATGTGAAATCTCAAGCTTGCTTATGTCTGGCCCTTTTCAACTCCTTTGATGCAGGGATTGCCCCTTGGGTCAAGAACTGACAGAGAACAATGGGATGCTAATATCATTTGAGCATTCCCAACTTCAGGTCAGAATAACTTGCCTGGATTGCATCACTGTCAGTTTTTATCATTTTTTTTTCAGCCTCATAGCAATGGATAATAGTACCTACCCTTTTGAACTTCACTGTTTCTCAAATTCCTTTTTAAGATTTTTATAAGAATTGAAATTCTCCCTACAGCTATGTTACCCAAATCTGCCTTGCAGTTCCAAAAATGCTCCAAGAACCTCTAAACGGTTTTGGGTTTATCTTAGTCACTGGAGAAAACCCATTTTTTTAGGTCTGCCAATAAAAATATTGGTATAATTTTAACAGATTTCTTAGTCAAATATTTCCAGTCCCTGGTCACACATTCAGGTCCCCATGGAAAATCCCCTGCACATATACAAAATAATTCACTCAGGTACCCTCTACTTATATTATTATACTAGAATGATAATATTATACTAGAATGATACCAGACAGGAAGGATTAGAAAGCAAATTTCAGCCTTGAGTATAGATGGTGTGTCTCATTTTCCATAGTCACTTACACCTATATATAACTCAGTTTCATGTAATTTCTGATTGATTTACTTATATGAAGTTATCATTTAGTGTGTAATTATAGTATATTCATTCAAAATGTATAAAGGCTTAATAGTCATTGTAAACATCACTAATATTTTCAATACTAATAGAATTGCTATTGCTTTATTAATGATCATGAATATTAATAATAATTGCATGATACCTCCTCTATGAACTATTCAAAATGAGTATATTTTTAATGATATTGTTGATGTAGTTACTGTTTTCAAAAGATATTCTCAGTCATTAACAATTTTATTATGATATTTTATTATTATATGGTCTGTGTTGGCCAAAAAATATTTGGTGAGCATCTACTACATTTAAGATCCAGACTAGATACTAGGTACTAAGGATTCAAAGTGATATGAAAATCTGCTTCTGAGGAATTTATGATCATGGTTTTAATTTTTTTTAACCTCTTGGAAGCTGGCCTTTCAATATGGAAATCATGTTAAATAACAACCTGATATTGTATACATTCAATGTCCAACAAGTCATACAGGTAAAGAGAATCACCAGAGTTCTGAGAGAGAAATATTAATTGAGGTACAAGTGAGTGGGCAGGGCTTGGTGGATGAAACCATACTTGCACTGGTCTTATACTTGCACTTGAAGAAGATGAAAAAGGTACAAAAGTTGTATTATATGTGGCTATACCAGGAACCACATTCAGGTCAGTTTAGCTGAATCACATATAAACTACAGGTATTCAGATACTCCACTGAATTCCATCTAAAAATACCCATACCATGTGTGAGACCCTGGGTTTGATCTCTAATGCCTAAGTAAATAAATAAAAACACCTATAGCAAATGTTGATTAACTTTCATCCCATGTTTTCCCTAACCAATAATAGCCAGTTTTAGCCAAGTGCGGCCTCACAAGCTTGTAATACCAGCAAGTTGGGACCAGCCTCAACAACTTAGCTAGACCCTGTCTCAAAATAAAAAGGGCTGGGGATGTGACTCAGTAGCAAAGAGCTCTTGGGTTCAATCCCCAGTGCCAAAATAATAATAATAAAAAGCCAGATTTTATGCACTTGCAAGTAAAGCAAGTGGCACATATGTGTTTTAGTAATCACCTCAGGAACACACCCTGAAAGTTTTAGATATATTATTTTGAATGGGTTGATTTAATTTTCATGATTTACCAGGGACATACCTCTCTTGCCATGAATTGGAAGCTTTTGGAGCAGGTGTTTTTTCCTGACAGAAAACACCAAATTAAAGTTTGATTTCAGTGGGGTCTAGTCAATCCAAGACCCAAGGAAATATAACATTTTCTGTGAAACCTTCCCTGACCTGCAGGCTGGGAGAGAAAGGAGGTGAGAAAAGAAAGGAGGACACAGGAATAGGGTAAGGAGATGTTCATGTACCTATGAGACGTAAGTCAACATAACTGTGGGACGAGTACATGGATTATACTAGGATAGGTGATATTCAAACGAGAGTTGTGTTGCATGTAGGGACACAGTATATTGTGCCTACATTAAGATGGGTGAAGTGTTTAAATGAAAACCCAAGAGGAAGCTTGTCAAAAGAGCAAAGTGATAGATACTGATACTGTAGTGAACTTTCCTATAATCAGTCTTTCCCCATAGCTTACAAGTGTTGATTCTTTTATTCATTATTCACCAAATAATGACTGACCATCTATTGTATGCCAGGCACCATAATAACTCCAGGGGATGATGAACAAAAACAAAGTCCCTCTCTTTGAGATCTTTAGTCTCATCAGGGAGATAGACATTAATGAAATAGTCATAAGCATAACTGTCTGTTGACATGTTTCAAAGGAAAAGGTCAGGGTACTATGGGAGAATAGCATGGTGCATCATGTCCTTTATATATTTTGTATATTCTCCACTGTACCCAGAGACACTCACCTGTCACTGCTACAGGCCTCAGTGGCATCACCTTTAAGAAGTTGCTTCTTCCTATGGGCCCTCACAATGCTCAAGTCATACATAATTCATGACACTTAATGAATGTCAGTGTGATTAGCCATTTACACATCTCTCTCCCTCAGTAGCCTGTGTGGTTCTGGTGAGCAGAAACCCATTTAATCCATCCCTGTACCTCTAGTCCAGGGCTTGGCATTCAGTGAAGTTTCAATAAATGTTAGCTGAATGACTGAATAAATCCTACTGCAAAATAATACAGGTCAAAATTATATCCTGACTCTCTATTTTTTTAGCAACAGTGTGGAACAGGATCTTTTCAAATACATTCTAACTCTCCTGCATATTAGATGGCAATAGTTTATTATAGAATGGGACTTTGTATGTCCTAGTCTTCTTAACTCTATGCTCATTTGCAAAGTATTCATTTCAAATCCAACTAGAGATGTATAAATCAAAGGTTTTTTCTCAAAGATACTATTGAGAAAATAAGCAAATTCAGCATTAGAAAGTCAAGTTCAATTAGTTATTGGTTGGGGAGCAAAGTTTTAAAATGCCAAAACAATCCCAAAGTGCATTCAGTGAGTGTATTAAGCAGATTGTCATGTTGCTCAGTGTAAACCTGACTGAGACCATAGTGAGGGGTTCAGAAATTGTCTGCCATTATTATCTTTAATTTGGGGGGGTAGAGTTAACTGCTTTTAATATGTACCCACTTTCCTGCTTCATCAGGCCTTTTGCTTCTCAGTTTTACTACTAACTCTTTCTGCTAAAGCTCTTTCTAGAGGCTAAAATATGTCTGCATACATTCAGCATATTTAACTTATACCCCAGAATGAGATAGGGATATTACAGAAGCAGGACTGTGAAAAGAATTTAGAAAGGTAAATTTTTTCTGGTTGGCCTGCCATAATAAATATGGATAATTCCATAGATGATTATAGTGTAATAAGTATGCTAAAAGATAACTCTGAGTCAGCCAGTGAATGCAGCCTTTGAGATGCTCCTGACCCTCGTGGTGGAGGCCTCAATTCATTAGCCAGTTTAAATTCTGTCAAGGAAAGGAGAGACTCCCACAAAAGTGAAATTCTCCTTAATGAGCTGTTAATTGTTTACTTGCAGACTGAAGTTGCCTGATGATATTTCTTCTAATTTTACTAATGTATTCCTGGCCCTGCCACTATGATGGCCTCAGGCAAACTATCATAAAAATGCAGGTGTGCTTAGCAGGTATAATAAAAGTATAATAAAAGTGCAGATGTGCATAGCAGGTTTGTCAGTTGATCTGCTCATATCAGCTGAAAAGAACTTCATTTCTATAAATTAAGAAATGAATCACTAGTGTACTGATTGCCCTGTCTTCCTCATTTTCTCCCCAGGCCCGGACTGACTAGACTATTTTACAAAAGTTGGAGGTGACTCATTGCCCCACATTACTTTGTCTCACATGGCATCATGTTATCTTATGCACAAAGAGACTGACAAGTGACACTGTTGCATTGATTTTATTGTATTAGGCTATACAGAGCACTGGCTGTGATGAATATATAATCTGGGACAAGAGTCTGTCTTTGGGACTTGGGGCTTTCAAAGACTAGACAGGGAGACAGAAAGGGGGATTTTGAAACGGCACATAGAGGAGGGAGAGAAAGAAGTGTTAAGAGAGCTTGTACTTGCTATGTAAGCAAGATTTTATTTTCTATACATCAGAGAGTACTGAAAACCCGTAGATGGTTCTTAGGCTAATCTAGTAAGTTGGCACTGAAAAGTAGTTTTTAAACTGTGCTAAAACTGTTGACCCAAAGCTTTTCAATTCCTGCCCATACTTACAGACTTGCTGATAATTATCATTTACCAAGGAACCTAGGGATGCTGTAGGACCAAGCAAGTGATTGGCTTCTTGCCAATGCTAAAATGATAGGGCAGCAATTTATCCCATTAAGTCAAGTATGGAAGATAAGAATCCTCTGAAATGCATGCGCACATGTGCATGTCTGCATGCTTTCCTTTAATAGTGGTCACTGAATACTAATGTGATGGGCATGGGGATATGAGGAAATTCACTGGAAATATAGGTTTCATCTCAACATGCAGGATGAGTCAAGGACAATTTTTCAGTTTCTTTTAACATATTCAAGCAGAAAAGAACCCTGTCAACTGGGTAGAATTCTGTCTATTTCTTCTGTCAGAAAGCTACATGTTTTGTTATAGGGATCTGCCACTGTGAGAATGGAATTATTAAAGCTTGTTGTCAAACAAAAAGGGTTCATTACACTCAGCAAATCTTGCAAATACCAGTGTAGTTCTCTACCATAGCTAAATAATAGCATTTCTTCTTAAGGCACTCAGTGGTGTCTTCTGGGAAACTGAGACAGTGCCAAGATACCAATCCCCCCACCCAAACTCACCACTGGTTCCTTCAAACCCTGATTCTTGTGATCAAGTCAGAAAGATTTCAGACATGTCCCTCAGAAAATAGGAATGAGTCTGTTGAAGGGATAGAAAAAAGGAAAGGGGACACTCTTAAGGGAGAGAGTAGATTCTCTCAGAGAGGAGAGGGACAGCGTGCCTCTCCTGCACTCCAGTTTTATTGGGGATCCCAGAGAAGTTTCCAGAAAGTCTCGCCTAGGCCCACCTCTTGATTTTTGACAGATTGCAAGACGATATCAGACTTTCAAGTCCCCACTGCCATGACAACCCTAGGTCACTTTGGCCCATGCTGACTGGTCCTAATTGGATTCCTCTTCATAAATTCTGACAGATTCTATAGTTAGGAGGGATTATCCTTATGTCCCTGAGTTTTGGGATCTCATCTGTGAAAAGAGTCACAAAATTCTCCCTCTTCATCGTAATTTGGGTTCCTCTTATTGACATTATTTTGGGCCTGCATTCCTCCTGCAGATAACAGGTAGTTTGTTGAGAAACGTAACATCCTGTCCACTTAAACCAGGCAGGTGCGCAGGTAAATTCTTTTTGGAAAAGAAGGCATGTCGGGGTCAGCACAATAGGCCCAGTTTATAGAATTGTTCCCTTAACCTCATGTTCCTACCACTCGTATCTATCTGTCTCATATCGATAGCATCTGTTTTTCTAGATCAAAACCAGAAACACATTTTTTGCTAGTGCATTTTACCATATGAGTTTTACTCCATAATAAACTCTGAATACAAGAAATATCCCGTTATGTTCTAAACCAAATTAAATCCGATCCCTAGGCCTCGCCTTAGGGAAGAAGTGGACAATCTAATATTAGTCATTTTGGGGTTTCCCTTCCTGCATCCCCAGAGTGGTGAGAAGGTTTTGAGGATTTATGTAATTCAGAATTTCAAATGTCCCTGCCCATGTGTTTATTAGCCAAGTCTTCAATTTCCATTTGGGGGTGCGTGGTACTGCTTCATCTCTCCTAGACTCTGACTTATTCATGAGTTCTCTATACAGGACTCACCTGAAGTTCCATCTCCTCCCCCATCAACTCGCAGAGCTTAAAAGTTTGTGCTCAGCTATTTGGTGACCACAAAAAACAGTCACCTTTCCAGTTCTGGGAACTTTCTCAAAGGTCTAGACTTAGCTGTTTCCCCATCTTGTCTGTCTCTCAGATGATTCTGCATTATCCCTTCTCAGTGGAGCTTTAGAGACACATGTTTGCCACTCTCTTGTGGGATGGTGAGGCAGGAAGTGCTGAAATCAATGTTTTATTCAAAATACTTTATCCTGTTAGTAGTAGTCTTCATTAACTAAAGAATAAGTTCTCCTATCATTCAAAAGTGAACCAATGGTCTGTACAGGTACAGTCTGTTATTAACACATCCTGAGGACGATGAGATAGACTATTTTAGGCTAGCAACTATTCTAGTTATCTTTCCCAAGTATGGTTCCATCGCATCACCTCCTTCCTTAAAATCAGTGTTTTCTGATTAAGTAGCAAATCAAATATACTTCTTTTGACTTCAAAGACATAGTCTTGATTTAACTTTTCAGTTTTCTCTGTTGTAAATACCCTATGCTCAGGCAGAACTTTCCTGTGTTATGTGAACATTTTGTTACCTGAACATCATCACCTGAATGCCTTCACTCTTGGTACTCCTCTGGAGCACCTGCCTCCCTTTGAATCTGCCTCTTGAGATCATACTCTACTCAGAGCTTGAACTCAGATGCTCTTTCCTACAGGAATTCTTTCTGGGTTCTTTTCATTTCATTTTCTTTTTTTCTCCTTTGAGCCCCAGAACATTTCATATGGGCTTCTTATGTTGAAATTCTCATATTCCGCTGTGCATTGTAGTTATTTGTATTTTTACTTTAGCATTTCAAGTAGATTATGCATTTCCTGAGGGCAGGAATTGTGACCAAGGGCTGAGAAATCTAGCAGAATGCCTGAATGTCTACATATGCAACAATTAATGTTGAAATCAGTAGATCAAATCCCAAGTTATTTTTAGATCAGACACTATTTTTCCTCTTTCCTCTGATAGCGCCTCCAGTTGTTTTGGGGTATCTGTTTTTATACATGTGAATTTCTCTCTCCAACAGTTCTTACACCTTGCCCTCCTGCTGGGTAAACACACATCTAGCTATTTGTTCCTGGTAGTTTCTTTTCTGATTTATTGCTGACAAACCATTTCTTTGTCCCTTTTGCCATGTTTCTCCGGTAGTCACATTAAACAGATGAAGGAAATCTAGACTTTTCATTTCTCTCACTTACTGGAAAGTTGACAAAACCTCTAGGCCCCGTAAGAATAATTATTTTTCTTTTTTTATTAGTACACTGTAGTTGTATATAATCGTGGAGTTCATTTTGACATATCCATAAATGCATATGACAATTTGCTCCATTGCAATCCCCAGTACACCACAAGAATAATTCTAGCAAGCACATAGTAAACTTTTTTGTTTAAACAGTGGGTAGGGGGGACTTTTCTAAACTGGAAGGTGATTATTTTTAACCTTTGTAAACCCTGCTCCCTCTATCTTTCCTGTTCTTCTTCATGGTCCAGCTCAAGTAGCCTTTTTATTGAAGTTGGTTCCATTAATTGTGCCACTACTCTGTAAAAATATCAAATATAACCTGTATCACATTGTACTGTTCCTTTAAAACCCTCCTATTATAATTATTTTATAAATATCACTTAAATGCTATGTGATTCCATAGGGTGGGTAACACTTCTAATTTTTTTTTCATACTGAAAATCACAAGTGCTTACCAGTTAGTAACTTGTCATAACAATTATGTTGCTATATACACCTACATTTGTTGTTTTTTTTTTTTTTTTTTCCTGGTGCTGGGGATTGAACTCAGGGTGTTGTGCTTAGGAGGTAAGCACTCTACCAACTGAGCTATCTCCCCAGCCCTATACCTACATTTGTTTTTTTGTTTCTGTATTTACCTCTTCATCTATGTGATGATTATATATTTATTGTTTTAGACACCCTGCACCTAAAACATAGAAAACACTCAGTAAATGTTTGAGAAAATAATTTATTAGCGGATTATAAAATGTAAATGAGGTGCACAATTCACTTTGCTCTTTGAAAGTAGTGGTTGGATCTTTGTTTGTTTTCCCCTAGAACTTAATATAGTGCCAAATGAATTACAGGTGATAAAGAAAACCTAATTCTAATACTGACTTGCTCTGTGCCACAGTAAGTCATTTGCTTAGTCAACATGTATCAATTGAGTGTATTTTGTGTGGTAAACACTTAACTACTTTTTAAAATTTCCCATGTGCAAGAAAGGGGGTAAGTTTCTTGGAGTCTGAGCAATTTGGGATACTGGGGGATATGGAGGAAAATATTAGCAACATTTTGAAGATAAGGAGAGTATATACTAGATAATAAACTTTTAGCATCTTATGCCTTTCGGTAAATTTCATACTCTTGTTAAATATTGCTGTGTGCGAGATACATGGTTTCCACTTCACAAAGCATTAAAATACGAGAACCAAGCCCTAATACTATGGTGAATGCATTTTTTGAGTTGTTGATTTCAAATGTTTTTCTGTTTCTGAAGTATCTCCAAGTCATGCTGGAATTGAATAATACTCTTGAGTTCGATTTTCAGTCTATACACCTAGCACGTACAATCTTGCAAAGACAAATCCATATTTTTCTTGGAGTTAGAGCAATAAGGCCTTGACCCCAAAGGCCCTCATACAGCAACTTTGCCTAGGCATGTTATCTATAGGAAGTCAGTTCATACTCTTGATTAATGCATACTCTGACTGCTTGGTTATGGCTAAATAGCTTATTAGCCCCTATATAATAGAAAGAGAGTAAAAGGACAGGGTATATAATCATGGGAGCCCTTCTATATAAAGGGAACTATTAATGTTTAAAAGTCATAATGCAACAAGCTGAAGAAGAATCAAAAAATGTACCAAACGAAGAAAAGAAAAAGTAGGCTCACATACCAAAAGAAAAGAGTTCTGTTTGCACACTATAAGATTTTCAATGTTGTGCCACTAACCAGTCAAACGTTTGCTTTATACAAAACTGTAAGTTACATGCCACAATCCTAATAGACTGAACAGTGGCTGGAAGGGAAGAGAATGCTAAATGGAATCATTATGCAAAACTCACTTCATAGAAAGGGATAATGAACATTTATGATCATCTAGAGACAGGACCCCTGGTGAAAACAAGACAGTGCTAAATGCATAGTGAACAAATAATAGGTGCAGAATATTGATTTAATATCATTTTAAAATATACCTCTGTGATGCCGAGAATCTAAATATAAAATATTGTTTACGTGTCACACAGTAAGAGGCTTCTTTTAAACCACATTTATATTGCAAACCCAGAGGCCCAATATTTCAGTAATAAATGCCTAATTTAGTCTGGATAATACACCCATTTTAATTATATTTCAGGAAATTATTAATACCTATGTAGAAAAATATTTGGGATTAGAAAATATTTAAAATCATTGAATGTGTCAAAAGAAACCTGCTAAATTCTATTGGTCTCCTTCTAATCCAATAGCAGATTTCCTTTTTTGTTCAAATTCCTTAGAAATTGCAGTAATGAAGTGTACAATATGTACTGTTTCTATAAGTGATCATACTTCTTTTGACCTTATAATAGAACTAGATATTAGAATGCAGACATATCACTGAGCAGATTAAATATGCTTTTATTGTAAGACTATAGTGAAATTAATCAGTTTGAATCTTACCCTGACCTTGATATAATGGTAGTATCCAAACAAAATATAAGCTATCAACATTTTTTCATCTTTTATATTTAGTGTTTTATCATTGAAAGAAAAAGTGGAGTTTGAAGTTAAAGCAATGCTTTAGTAAGGCTTATTCATCCCGGTAAGAGCTCCAAAATATATCTCTCTTGGTTCTGCTATTAGTAGTGGCTGTCAATAAGTCTCTTCTGGTCCTTGGTTTCTTCATTTATTTTTTTATTTATTTCTTTGGTATTAGGGATTGAACCCAGAGGCTAAGCAAGCTCTGAGCTACATCCCCAGTTCTTTTTCATTTTTAATTTTGAGATAGGGTTGCACTAAGTTGCTGAGGCTGGCCTCAAACTTACCATCCTCCTGCCTGAGCCTCCCTAGTGGCTGGGATTACAGGTATGTACCACCACATCCAGCTGGTTTCCTCATGTATACCTTTACTTTTGAAATACTAATATTTTAATCCTAAATAAATGAGAAGATTAGGGCTCTGTTTTCCTGCTATTATTTAAAGGGGGATAGGAATATCTTATACAGAAAGGAAGATTGATACTTTTTCTGACTGAGTTTTTCTCCATGAAAGACAAACAATAGTTGTATGGCCATTATTTAGTTTCTGTCCTGCACAAGCATTTCCCCAGTTCAATATGAACCACCAGATTCTTAACCTGTACCAATGAAGTCTTTAAAGGCTTGTCTTCCTTGCTTAACTGTTTCTATGAACTAGGTTGCTGGAAGTCAAAGGTTTTCCTTTTAGGGTCTGCGAAGACCTATATGTCATTTCGGGGTCAATGCCTAATACACAAGGCCGGTTTTCTGTCTTGGTGGTCAAAGCCACGTGTTTTAAAGATAACATTAAGGGTTTTTCATTATACCGGAGATGAAACTTTATACACACGCTTTTTTTTTTTTTTTTTTTTTTTTTTTTTTTGAGCATACTACTTGTAGGAAACTACTTGGAAGATCTATAAACCAAGGAAAAAGATGTAAAATAAAAACATGCAAATGTAAATATGATACCTTAATATCCAAATGTTTCATCATTTTTTATAAATTACAAGTATTCCAGGGAATATTGCATTAAAGTCCATAAGTGATCTTCAGTGATAACACCAACATCTCTAATTGCTTTCGTTTTGTTTCTTGAGTAAGGAAAAAATGAACTCCATCATAGGAAACACAATTTTTTAGCCACTGAAAGGTATTTTTAAGTCTCTCTACTTATTAAGTATTACCAGTTGACATTGTGCATAACCCAAATGTAACATTAATTTCTTCAGAGACTAGACAATAAGCTCAATTTAGTGGGTGGATTTTAATAGTGGCATAACTAAAGTGCAGCAAGGCAGGAGTGCGTACTAATTAGGACATATTCCTGACCATCATTTCATTTGTGCGATTCCCATTGAAATCAACAGGAATCTTGCAGCAACTCTATTTTCTCATGTAGCTCTCAGATCTTAAAAGAATCGAAGACCTTAATCAGTATGCAAATTATGTGTTTTCATAGAAAGTGGAAAAATTTGTGCATTCCTTAGGGACCATCTATGTTATTTAATCTGATTGAATAATGCAACCTAGACAAAGAGAAATTAGAGTTTCATCTCTGCACTGGTCTTAGACCAGGTCTCCATTGCAAAAGCGAGTAGAGGATTGGATTTTTTGGTGTGTATACAAAATTTGAAGCAGAAATAGAAACGATCTTTGTTATTTAGATAATTGTCAGATCTTTTAGAACAAAAATAATATTTGATGGTACTACCAATGCTGTCTGGTGAACTGGAGCATAAATAACAAAACTGAGCATGCATTGTTTGAATTGCTGTTTGTTTCTTTTTGCATACATGCATGTGAGTGTGTGTATGTGATATTTATGTATATGCATATACATATATACGTATAAAACTTATATACATCCTTTTAAAGTTCAAGTTTGCTTTTTGTTAAAGAAAGCAAGCTTTCTCAAAGTTTTTGAGGTACATACCTATAATACCAGTGACTTGGGAGGCTGATGCAGGAGGATTGCAAGTTCAAAACCAGTCTTGGCAACTTAGTTAGGTCCTAAACAACTTAGTAAGACCCTGTCTCAAAATAAAATAAGAAAGGGCTAGAGATAGGACTCAGTTGTGAAACACCCTAGGTTCAATCCCTGATTTCCCCCTTGCCCCTCCAAAAAAGTTTGAGAGCCCAGTGTTGTGGCACACACCTGTAATCCCAGCAAATCTAGAGTTCAAGGCAGGAGGATTGCAAGTTTGGAAGGCCAGTCTCAGCAATTTAGTGAGACCCTATCTTAAAATAAAAAGGGTTGAGTACGTAGCTCAGTTGTAAAGTGACTCTGGGTTCTGTCCCAAATACTGCCAGAAAAGAAGGAAGGAAGGAAGGAAGGAAGGAAGGAAGGAAGGAAGGAAGGAAGGAAGGAAGGAAGGAAGGAAGGAAGGAAGGAAAAGGAAATAAATCTTATGAGAAATTCTTGAGTCATCTGAAGAAGTAGCAGTTTACAAAGCCTTTCCAAGGCATTATTAAATCAAATTGTTTCTATGTAGATTATTATCCCTAAACTAGCTAGCTGACTAATAGAAAAATAATTGTTCTCTGTTTTGGAATTAGTTGAATACTCATCTTGATCAAGTGGGAAGTTTTAAAAAAAATTGTCAAAATAGAAACATTGTATAGTTTTTGTTGCATTTCTGTGGGGAAGTGGGGGGATGATGTATTCATTTCTAGAGTTTCCCTAACCAAAAGTACTGAAACCTGGGTGGCTTAAAATAATAGAAAATTATTATCTCACAGTTCTGGAGGATAGAATTCCAAAATCTATCCACAGGGTTGGTTGCTTATGAGGTCCATTAGGGAGAATTTGTTTCATGCCTCTCCCGAGCTTTTGGTAGTTTTCTAATGTCACTCCAATCTCTGCCTTGAAGATCTCTGATTGTCACATAACATTCTCCCTGTGTCTCTGCCTCTTTATATCTCCTTCTCACTGTGCACATCAATCTCTGTGTCCAAGGCTCCCTTTTTGGTACTGGAGATTAAACCCAGGGGTACTTAACCATTGAGCTATATCCTTAGCACTTTTTATTTTTTTTATTTTGAGACAGGGTCTCACTTAGTTGCTTAGGGCCTTGTTAAGTTGCTGAGGCTGACCTCGAACTTGTGATCCTTCTGCTTAACCTCCCGAGTTGCTGGGATTATAGGTGTGTACCACTGTACCCTGCAAACCTCCCATTTTTAAAAAGGTTTTAGTCATATGGGATTAATATTCATCTTTTTTTAAAAAACCTCATTTTAATTTGATCAGCTGGAAGGATCATATTTCTATGTAAGGCCACATTGACAGGAACTGATGGATCTGGACATTAATTAACATCTTTGGATGGGGATATCATAACTCCTAACAGATGAAGAGTTAGGAACTAAAATAAAAAAGGGAGGACAGATATCTTGGTTACAGATTTATATTAGTGGAACAGAAAAAAAAGAAAAAACAGACAAAATTTGCCAGGTGGGATGCTGAACTACTCTGCTAACTGCTACTTGTCAAAAACATCCTGGTAACATGGGTAGGAGCAAGTAAGTACTGAAGGTTTGGCTAGATGGATGATGGTTCATATTCCAGAGATTATTGGGCCAATACAGCATTCATGGGCAGGGTGGTCACAGAGTACAGATTGTTCACTATACTGTTTTATTTTGCCAGTTTTGAGGATTGATGCTCATTATGATCAAAAAGGGCTCAAATTCCTATAATGGATTCTGATATTTATTGTGATTGGAGTATAAATGATAGAGTAAATGCTAAATTTCTCCATGCAGACTATTAAAACATCTACTGGAATAAATTATCCAGATAACAGAATCCAGCCAGATCCCCCCTTCCTTTGAATTGGCCTGATACAGTACAGCAATGTACTATACCTGAATTTAGAACATACTAGGAAAAAGTATTCTAATTAAAATTTGTTGATATACTATTAGATTTAATTGTGCTTGACACAGAACTTTTAAAAGTCCTAGCTATTTAGTTAATAACTAGGTTGGTTACTTTAAAATTTGCTCAATAATATTTAATTTGTTTATATATAATCATTTAAAATTTTTGTTATTCTAGTTTAGTAAGTAATCTCTAGGTTAATATTTTTAAAATAGTAATTGTATTAGTTTAAAGAAAACTAAGGCACGGGACATTTTTATTTCAAATTTAAATTTCTTTTAAATTTCATGCTTTGTAACAAAGCTCAATGGAGTTATAAACCATTATTTGGCATTATCTCTAAATGCTGGGGAGAGCAATCTAATTGGAAAAGAAAGACCTCATAAGAATTGAAAATATACTCCAAACTTATCAAGTGACGGCAACATCACAGCATGCATAAAAATGAACGCATGTTTCACAAGCTTTACTGAAGTAAATATAACCATGTCACATACTTTACTAAAATATATTGGTGGCCTTTGAGGGTAATAATAAGCATTAGCAATCAACTGAAATATTCCAATCTCTTTATGTAGTCAAAGTTAAAATTTTTGACTATGTGTAATCAGCATGACATTTTGCAACTTTAATAATTAGTTCAAGTTCAAAGCAATATTCCTCCAAATTGTTGCCTGTCTTCAACTCCTTATAGAGTCCCCTGTGGAAGAATACAGTCTTTGAAGTCACAGAAGCTCTGCAGAAATTATGATGAAAACTTAGTCATTTATATTTAACAAAACAGACATTACCAATGACACTCTTTACAAGCTTTAGTATTTAAATGCTTAAACATTTTTCCCCCAAGTACCTAAACGAACAGTGCACTACCAGTTTAACAATAGAGGATGTTGTCATGAATTGTCAAGTAGCTGAAGAATCTTTTAGTGGCAGTCAAGTATAATTTCATTGCCTGGGCCAGCTTAAGAACCCAGTGCAGGGAGTCAGGAAGTATAGTCCCCAAGTTGCCACCAATTCACTGTGTGACTTTAGAAAATCTATCTTTGCTGGTTCTCAGTGTTCTCATTTGTAAAATGAAGAAGTTGGACAAATTAATGACCACAGTTCTTTCCAATTCTAACTTTCTATAACCATCTGGTCCAATGCCACACTTTGGTATTTGGGCTTTAAGTAATGATAATCTACTTTAATTCAGTTTTTCACCTTTGGATTATAAATTAAAACACAGATCTAAAAAAATCATATAAAAATGGATAGTTTAATAAAGTACTCTGAGGGGAAGATCTTATGACCACTACTCGGATCAAGAAATAAAACATTTTCAACCAGTCCATGAGCCCCATCCCATGCCCCATTCCAATATCAACCTTTCTCCTTCTCCTCCTCAAAGTAACCACTATCTTCACTTTTAAAACAATCAGTTCTTTCCTTGCATTTATTTACTTATTATTTCTTTTACTTTGTAAATCAACTTTACTGAGATATAATTTGCATATAATAAAATACAATAATCACAGGTATACTGTTAGAGTTTTAACCAGTGTATATAATCAGATAACTAGAAGCTAAATCAAAATATAGAAGATTTTGATTAACTCCAAATGTTTCTTTATGCACCTACCTTTCCCATCAGTTCCTATTCCCTTCCTCTATTCTCAGTCCTAGGCAAGTGCTCTTCTCTTTAAGCCCATACTATGTGGAAGTCATTGGGCTTCAAGGGAATGAATCATGAAGCAATCTCGCTCTTGTATCAAGAAACTTACAAGATTGTTACCATTTTACCATTTGTGGTTTGCTCACCATTGTATCATCCAGCGTCAAGTATAGTATGTGGCAATAGCAAGTACTTAGTTTATAAAATGAAAGTTAAATGAACACATGAACAATGCATGCTCAAATGCTGCAAATACTATAAGAAAGATACAAAAACTCTGTGTTGGATAGAATATAAAATACAGAAGAGATTTCCAGTACAGTTGGACAAGTATTTGAGACTATGTTGTGAAGGCCTTTAAATATCATGCTGATATTTCCTTATTCCTAAGAAGTGGTACCTAGGGCTGGGATTGTGGGTCAGTGGTAGAGTGCTTGACTATGTAGTGGTACATGATTGAAGGTCTGTATACAGGACCTTCAATGGTAGGATTTATACTTTAGAATGATTCATCCAGTGACAGTGTATCGGCTATATCCGAAAGGCATTAGAGACAGTTGGCAAAGACCAGCAAGGAGATAATTATAATAGAACAAAGGCGATAAGAGACTGAACCAGGTGGCTGTAATAGGTGGGAACATTGTGAAGACAGACTTCATCAACCATTGTTCCTACCATAAATGAATCTTCTCCATTGTATAGGCAATTATTTTTCACTAACTAGAATAATAATAAAGCTATTAAAATTTTGTTCATTCAGTCATTTTTAGCTATAGCAGCTATCTAATTTCTCAACCAAAATATTGGCATCATATTCAATCCTGACTGTATATGTCATAGAAGTATCTATCATAACACCCTTCCAAATCCCTAGGGATTAGTAAACGTAGTGATAAACCCTGAAAATGTACATGCATGTGCCAGAAATTTAAGGTGTAGCATTTCACAAATTTGTCTATCTTTATACCCTCTTTATTCCAGTCTTGTAAAATCTGGGTAAGATACTTAACATATGGACCTCAAGGTTTTCCCCCCACATTTTAAAAATATGAATGATACTTTCTACCTTATAGAGCTATTGTGCAGATGGAGTAAAATTATTTTTTCTAAAGATAATTAGGAGTGATGTTAGCAACATGTTCAACTAGATGTTTCTAATCCTTGTCTCCCTGAATAAAACAATCAAAGTAATAAGAACCACATTCTGGAAAAAAAAAAAAGAGAGAGAATGTTGAAGTATAGCAAAACGATAGCAGAAATCCTATAGTGCACAGAAACTCAGGATGGCTACGTAACAAAGGAAAGGAATCACCTTAGCTGTGCCACCCCATCTCCAAGTCAAGATCAGCTTGGAACCAGGAAGGATGTCCTCCTCTGGGGAACAAATGGATAGGCAGAACGTTTCCTACAGCCTTCATCACCACTACAGACACTATGTTTTTGCCACTTGGGATTCCTATAGTCCTTGCAAGCACTGAGCCCAGCTGAAGAAGCTACATGGAATCCACACTGTTGTACTCTCCCCTTTTCCCACCCAGAAGGAGTTTGACATGGTGCTCTAACCTGTGTGACCCAAGATGGTGGCCTGTACCATCTTGGAACTGGAACCACAACTGCTGATGTGTGTCTTGCTCTTGTGGCCAAATCTGTACCTCCGCATCCCTAAGGACTTCTGCCAATATACCCTGTCTACATTATGATGCACCATCCACAAGCCAGCTACTCAGGTGCTCTGTCCACTGGGACCACGCTGCTCCATCCAGTCACTGTTGCGTTCTATGCCTTAAGGTCTGAGCCACACCTTAAGAAACTAAGGAGAAATAAAGCTTTTCCCAAACAAGTGAAAGTTGAGGGAATTCATCACAACTAGATCTGTCTTAGAAGAAAAGCTTAAGTGAGTTCTTTCAGTGGAAGCAAAAAGACACTGCTTACTAACATGAAAACATATGAAACCTTTATTTACCAATAAAGGTAAATACATAGTCAAATTCAGAATACCCTAATATTGGTGATTTATAAGTCATTCATATATCAGTATAAAGGTTAAAAGAAAAATACTAAACAACTATAGCTACAATAATTTGTTAGTGACATATAATAAAAACATGTAAATTGAGATAGAAAAAAATTGTGGGGTAGAGAGTAAATGTCTATAGTTGTTGTATATAATCAAAGTTAACTTGTTATCAGCTTAAATTAGATTACTATAAGATGCTGAATGTAAGCTTTATAAAGTAAGAAAATGCAAAACAGAACACTATAGCAGATACACAAGTGATAAAGAGAAAAGAATCAAAGCTTAGCACTGTAGAAAACCATCAAATTACAAAAGGAGACAATAATAAAGGAATAAAGATCAGGCACAGTGGCGCACTCCTGTAATCCCAGTGGCTTTGGAGGCTGAGGCAGGAGGATTGAGAGTTCAAAGTCAGCCTCAGCAACTTCACAAGGCACTTAGCAACTCAGCAAGATCCTGTTTAAAAATGAAATATTAAAAAGGGCTGGGGATGTGGCTCAGTGGTTGACTGCCCCTGTGTTCAATCTCCGGTACCAAAAAAGAAAAAAGGAATAAAGGAACAAAGGATCTACAAAGAACTAGAAAGCAATTTTAAAATGGCAGTAGTAAGTTCTTATTTATTAAAAAAAAATACCTTGAATAAAAATGGATTAAAATTTTCAATTAAAAGATAGATTGGCCAGGCACCATGCCATATGCCTATTATCCTAATGACTCAAGAGGCTGAAACAGGAGGATCACAAGTTTGAGGCCAGTTTCAGCAACTTAATGAGGCTCTCCACAATTTAATGAGACCCTATCTCAAAATAAAAGAGTACTAAAGATGTATCTCAATGGTAAAGCTCCTCTGAGTTCAATCCCCAGTACAAAAAAAAAAAAAAAAATAAAATAAAACAAAAAAAAAAACAGACAGAGCAACTGAATGGATTAAAAAACAAAATCCAACTATGTGCCACCTATAAGAGACTAACTTTGACTTTAAGGACATTCATATACTGAAAGTGAAGGACTGGAAAATTACATTCTATATGAATGGTAACCAAAAAGACAGCAGGGTAGCTGTAATAAGTAGCCAAAATGGACTTCACTTCAAAATCTGTCACAAGAAACAAAAGTCATTATACAAAGATAAAGGAGTCAACCCATCATGGGAATATAGCCATTATAAATATACATAACCAACATCAGAATATATAAATATACAAAGCAAATATTAGTGGACATGAGAAAAAACAGATAGTGATATAATAATAGAAGGGACATCATTATACTACTTTCATCAATGAACAGATTTACCAGACAGAAAATTAATAAGGACATTTGGACCTGAACTGTGTGTTAAAGTCCCCAACTATTAATGTGTTTTGGTCTATTTGAGTCTTAAAATTGAGAAGGGTTTGTTTGATGTACATAGATGCCACATTGTTTGGGGCAAAAATATTTTAAATTGTTATATCTTGCTGTTTCATGCTTCCCTTAAGCAGTATGAAATGTCCTTCTTTATCCCTTCTTACTCCAATTAGAATGGCTATTATCAAGAACACAAATAATAATAGATGATGGCATGGATGTGGGGAAAAAGGCACACTCATACATTGTTGGTGGAGCTGCAAATTGGTGCAGCCACTCTGGAAAGCAGTGTGGAGAATCCTCAGAAAACTTGGAATGGACCCACCTTTTGACCCAGTTATCCCACTCTTCAGTTACTACCCAAAGGACTTAAAATTAGCATACTACAGTAATGCAGCCACATCAATGTTTATAGCAGCTCGGTTCACAATAGCTAGATTGTGGAACCAACCTAGATGCCCATCAATTGATGAATGGATAAAGAAACTGTGGTATATATACAATGGAATATTATTCAGCCATAAAGAAGAATAATATTATGGCATTTGCAAATAAACGGATGGAATTGGAGAATATCACGCTAAGTGAAATAAACCAATCCCAAAAAACCAAAGGCCGAATGTTTTCCCTGACAAGTGGAAAATGATATATAATAGGGGTGGGGGTGTGGGGAGTGAGAGAAGAATGGGGGAACTTTAGACTATGTAGAAGAAAATGAGAGGGAGGGGGTATGAAAAATGTGGAATGAGACAGACATCATTACCCTATGTACATGTATGATTACACAAATGGTATGAATCTACATCATGTACAACCATAGAAACGAAATGATGTACCCCATTTGTGTACAATGAATCAAAACACAGTCTGTAAAAAATTTAAAAAATAAGTAAATAATAAAAACAAAGAAAAAGAAAGTAAATGGGATTATATCAAACTATAAGGCTTCTGCAAGATAAAGGAAATAATCAACTATTTAAAAAGGCAGCCTACAGATTGGAAGAAAATATTTACAGACAATATCTAACCACAGGTCAATATCCAACATATATAAATCACCCAACTAAATAACAGAAAACCAAATTAACCCAATTTAAGAATGGGCAAAGGATCCAAATAGACAGTTTTCTAACAAACACAAAAAAATGACCCACAGGTATATGAAAATGTGCTCAATGGGTATATGAATGTATTCATTAGGGAAATGAACTCAAATCCATCATGAGCTATCATTTCACACCTGGTAGGATGACCATTATCAAAAAGTCAAAAGATAATATTTCCAAGGGGGTGAAGAAAAGAGAACCCTGGTATACTTTTGTTATAAATATAGAATGGTGCAGCTTTTGTGGAAAACAACATGGGGATTTCTAGAGAAATTAAAAATAGTGGCATATGACTCAACAGTCCTTCTTCTGGGTATATACCCAAAGGAATTAACTCACTACCTCATAAAGATATCTATACTCCCATGTTTATTTCATCAATATTCACAGTAGCCAATATATGGAAACAAATAAAGTTCGCGTTAATGGATAATTGGATGAATTGTGGGGTCTATAAGCAATAGAACATCTTTCTGTTTTTAAAAGAGTTTCTGCCATTCTCCAGACCATGACTGAATCTGTCGAACATTATGCTAAGTAAAATAAAAGAGATACAAAAGTATTGCATGATCTCATGTCTAGAAATGTATAACATGAAGACTAAATCATATTGTATTATACTCAGAATTTTTGCTAAAAGAGTAGATTTTATGTGCTTTTGCCATAAGAAATGAATAATTATGTGAAATGATATATCAATTTGTCTAAGTAACTATTACATTACCTACATGTGTATCAAAACATTATTATACACCTTAAATATATACAATTAAATTTAAAAAATGAAGTAGAATGCAAACCATGGTATTTTGTAAAGCACTATATAATTAACTGTGAAGAATATACCTTCGCTAGGTATTTACTAAATTATAGCTGTAATTGTTGAATTGCCTTAAAACGAGAGTTGCTCAAGGCCTCTTTTTTAAAATGCCTCTGTTTTGTACTTTATATCACATCTACATGAACAAGTCTTATTTTATATTTTAAATAACACAGAATATTATTTTTAGAATAGTAATTAGATGAAAAAATAAATGAGGTCGATATATAAATAGCCAATCTATATAGGGACCAAAATAAGCATTCCCAAAACTGAGACGTGAATAGCGTCTCACAATTATGTATTTTTGTTTATGTATGCCTACTTCTCTAAAACTTTATTTCCTTTATTACATAATTTCAAAATGAGTAGTCAAAGGTCTGATGTCTATATGTCTACCCTATATCCTTATGATTTGAATTTGTTCTGTGTGTCCTCACTGGGGCACTGTTCTAGAGTATCATTAAGTTATATTAATGAGAGAAGAATATTAAAAATATATTTTTTCTTCAATATAATTGTGGAGAATATCACTTGTGGATAATGTAGAACAATTGAGTCGACTAATTTTAGTAACTTATGCTATCACTTTCAATCTCTTGTTATTTAATATTAAATGAAACAATTTCTACAGGTGTTTTTAGAATTTCTTATGATTTTTTTAGGCTAAATGAGTGATGATTATTTCACTGAGGCAAAACAGGAAAACTAAAAATTTTAAATATACATATTTAATATTCAAAGTTAATATTAATTCTAGTTTCCCTTTTGAGGCTACATAAGAGGGACAAAAAGCCACAGTAAAAGTTTGAGGAACTAAATCATATTAGAGCATATTTATAGGACAGTGAGCTCATTTTATAGGAATTTAATAAAATATCCCAGTGGCAAGAAATGTTTCTTCTTCCCCATTGATGTCAATTGTTAGATTAGTTCTAGATTTTAAACCCAAATTTGTTCTTGCTGGGTTAGAAATTTTGTTTAAAGTTGTGAGTCTTTATCTTTTCTTGACCTATGCTGTCATGGATGTGATGCTTTTGATTTCCCTTCCAGCTTATATAACAGAACTTTTCTTTCTGGAACCTGGTAATTTTAAGATTAGAATTCTTTGTCTGAAAGGAACAAACCATTGACTGACCTCAACCCTTTACATTTTCTGTCTCAGTTTTATATAAGCCCCGTGATATCACCAAGGTCTAAAGTTTTAAAGGTACAAATTTCTTTTTTTCTCCATTCCTTTTTAGAGAAAATAACATCAACTAAAAACTCCTTCTGCCTGAAATACTTTTTTTTTTTTTTTTTTTTTTTTTTTTTTTTGTGATTGAGGAAAGTTAAAGTGTTTCTTGAATCTCTATGCAAAGGTGTTATTTCAATGTCTTAACCCCTGAATCTTCAGTTTCACACAGAGCTACTGCATTACTGTTAAAATGTGACTCATCTTTAATATTGATTAATGTGAGAGTTAAATTTAAAGAAATATTAATATACATTGTATTTTTTCAGGTTTCAGTGTCAGAAAGTTTTATTTCTTCTGATTAGTTATACATGATAACAATCTATTTTGACATATTATACATATATGGAGTATAACTTCTCATTCTTCTAGTTGTACATGATATAGAATTACACTGGTCATGTAATCATATATGCATATAGGATACTAATGTTCAATTAATTACTTTCTTTCCTATTCACACTTTTCCCTCCCTTCCCTTCAATTCCCTTTGTCTAATCCAAAGTACTTCTATTCTTCCCTCTGAATCCCCATATTGTGAATTAGCATCTGCATATCAGAGAATACATTTGGCCTTTGTTTTTTGGATTGGGTTTATTCATTTAGTAGGATATTCTCTAGTTCTATTCATTTACTGGCAAATGCCATAATTTCTTCTTTATGGTTGAATAATATTCCATTGTGCATATATCCATGCATCTGTTGAAGTACACCTAGGTTGGTTCTATAGTTTAGCTATTGAGAATTGAGCTGCTATAAACAGTGATGTGACTGCATCACTGTAGTATGCTGACTTTAAGCCCTTTAGGTATAAATCAAGGAGTGGGATAACTAGGTCACATGGTGGTTCCATTCCAAGTTGTCTGAGGAATATCCATACTTCTTTCCATAGTGGTTTCACCAATTTGCAGTCTCACCAGCAATGTGCGAGTGTACATTTTCCCCCACATCCTTACCAACATTTATTGTTGCTTGTATTCTTGATAATTGCCATTTTGACTGGAGTGAAATGAAATATCAGTATGGTTTTAATTTGCATTCTTCTAACTGCTAGAGATGTTGAACATTTTTTTCACATATTTGTTGACCAATCATATTTCTTTTTCTGTGAAGCGTCTGTTCAGTTCCATAGCCCATTTATTGATTGGGTTATTTGTTTTTCAGTGTTGAGTTTTTCGAGTTCTTTATATATCTTGAAGATTAACGCTCTATCTGAGGTGCAGGTGGCAAAGATTTTTCTCCCATTCTGTAGGCTCTCTGTTCATGTTCTTGATTGTTTCCTTTTTTGTGAAGAATCTTTAAAGTTTGATTCCATCCCATTTATTGATTCTTGATTTTACTTATTGTGCTTTAGGAATCTTGTTAAGGAAGTCAGTATCTAAGTTGACATGATATAGATTTGGACATACTTTTTCTTCTGTTAGGCACAGGGTCTCTGTTCTAATGCCTAAATCCTTGATCCACTTTGAGTTGAGTTTTGTGCAGGGTGAGAGATAAGAGTTTAATTTTCATTTTGTGCCATTTGTTAAAGAGGCCATCTTTTCTCCATTGTATGTTATTGGCCCCTTTGTCTAGTATGAAATAACTGTATTTATGTGGGTTTTTCTCTGTGTCTTCTATTCTGTACCTTTGGTCTATGTGTCTGTTTTGGTGCCAATACCATGCCACTAAATAATACTTATAAATATATTAGTATATTTATTAATATTAGTAAATATATAAATAATACATACATTAAACTAGCTCTGTAGTATAATTTAAGGTCTAGTATTGTGATACCTCCTGCTTCACTGTTCTTGCTAGGAATTGCTTTGGCTACTCTGGGACTCTTATTTTTCCAAATGAATTTCATGATTGCTTTTTCTTCTATGAAGAATGTCATTGGGATTTTAATAGGGATTGTATTAAATGTGTATAATGCTTTTGGTAGTATGGCCATTTTAACAATGTTAATTCCATCTAGGTCTTCTTCAATTTCTTTGTTTAGTGTTCTGTAGTTTTCATTGTAGAGGTCTTTTACCTCTTTTGTTAGATTTATTCCCAAGTTTTTTTTTTTTTTTTTTTTGAGTCTATTGTGAATGAGATAGTTTTTCTAATTTCTCTTTCGGTAAATTCATCACTGTTGTATAGGAATGTGTTTGATTTACGGGTGTTAATTTTACATCCTGCTACTTTGCTGAATTCATTTGTTAGTTCCAGAAGTTTTCTGGTGGAATTTTTTTTTTTTTGTCTTCTAAATACAGAAACATGTCATTTGCAAATAGGGATAGTTTGAGTTCTTCTTTCCCTATTTTTATCCATGTAATGTCTTTCTTCTGTCTGATTGCTCTGGCTAGAGTTTCAAGGATGATGTTGAACAGAAGTGGTGAAAGAGGGCATCTTTGTCTCATTCCCATTTTTAGAGGGAATGCTTTCAGTTTTTCTCCATTTAGAATGATGTTGGTCTTGGGGTTAGCTTATAGCTCTTACGATGTTTAACATATATAGCTTTTATGATGTTTTATGTTCTTAATGTCCCAATTTTTTCTAGTGTTTTCAACATGAAGAGGTGCTGTATTTTGTCAAATGCCCTTTCTGCCTCTATTGTGATAATCATATGATTCTTGTCTTTAAGTCTATTGATCTGATGAATTATGTTTATTGATTTCTGGATGTTGAACCAACCTTGCATCCATGGGATGAACCCCACTTGGTTGTGGTGCACTATCTTTTTCATATGTTTTTGTATGCAATTTTCCAGAATTTTATTGAGAATTTTGCAACTATGTTCATCAGTGATATTGGTCTGAAGTATTTTTGCTTGATGTGTTTTTGTCTGGTTTTGTTATCAGGGTGATTCTAGCCTCATAGAATGAGTTTGTAATGGTTCTGTTCTATTCTATTTCATGGAATAATTTGAGATGTATTGTTAATTCTTCTTTGAAGGTCTTGGAGATTTCCGTTGAGAATCTGGTCCTGGGCTTCTCTTGGTTGATAGGCTTTTGATGGAGTCTTCTATTTCATTGTTTGAAATTTATCTGTTTAAATTGTATATGTCCTCCTGATTCAGTTTGGGTAGGTCATATGTCTCTAGAAATTTGTTGATGTCTTTGAGACTTTCTATTTTATTGGAGTATAAATTTTCAAAATAGTTTGTGATTATCTTGTGTATTTCAATAGTGTCCATCATGACTTTTCCTTTTTTATCATAATTTTAGTAATTTGAGTATTCTCTCTCTTCCTCTTCATTAGGGTGGCTATAGGTTTATCAATTTTATATATTTTTTCAAAGAAACAACTTTTGGTTTTGTGTTTTTTTTTTTTTTTTTTTGAGTTGTTTCTTTTCTTTCAATTTCATTGATTTGAGCTCTGGTTTTAATTATTACCAGTCTTCTACTGCTTTTGGTGTTAATTTTTTCTTCTTTTTCTAGGGCTTTGAGCTGTAATATTCAATCATATATTTGTTGACTTTCTATTCTTGTAATGAATGAGCTCAATGCAATGAGCTTTCCTCTTAGAACTGACTTGATAGTGTCCCAGAGATTTTGATACATTGTATCACTATTCTCACTTACTTATAAGTATTTGTAATTTCATTCCTGCTTTCTTCTGCTATCCTTTGGTATTATAATAGTGTATTATTTAATCTCCAGGTGTTAGAGTAGCTTCTATTTTGTATTTTATCCTTGATTTCTAATTTAATTCCATTATAGTCTGATAGAATTTAGAGTATTTTATTTTTTATTTTTTTTGTATTTACTAAGAGTTGCTTCGTGGCATAAGATTTGGGCTATTTTAGAGAAAGATCTGTGTGATGCTAAGAAGAAGGTTTATTTGAACATAGATGGATGAAAGACTCTATGTTGTTGTCTAAATTATTGATTATATTATTTAGTTCTATAGTTTCTTTGCTTAGTTTCTGTTTGGTAGATGTATCCAGTAGTGAGAGAGGTATGTTAAATTCACCAGTATTATTGTGTTGTGGTCTATTTGATTCTTGAAATCAAGAAGGGGTCCTTTGATGTACATAGATGCTCCATTGTTTGGGGTATAAACATTTATGATTGTTATGTCTTGATGTGTAATTTCTTCAAGCAGTATGAAATGTCCTTCTTTGTCCCTTCTGATTAACTTTTGCTTGATGTCCACTTTATCTGATAAGAGAATAGAAACCCCTTCTTGTTTACAGGATCCATCTGAAAGATACGTTTTTTCCCATCCTTTCACCTTCACTCTGTGCTTGTCTTTGCCTATGAGGTGAGTCTCTTGGAGACAGCATATTGTTGGGTCTTGTTTTTTAATCCAATCTGCCAGTCTATGTGTTTTGGTTGATGAGTTTAGGCCATTTATGTTTCAAGGTTATTATCAATATATGATTTGTATTCCCAGCCATTTTGGTTTATTTATAGTTTTTAATTTGAATTAGTTTCTCCCTTGATTGGCTATTCTTTTAGTGTAGTTCCTCCCTTTGTTGGTTTTCACTTTTTTTTTTTTTCATTTTATCTTTGTGGAATATTTTCCTGAGGCTTTTTCGTTGTTAATTCTTTTAACTTTTGTTTGTCATGGAAGGTTTTCATTTCATCTTCAAATCTGAAGCTTAATTTTGCTGGGCATAGTATTCGTGATTGGCATCCATTTTCTTTCAGAGCAGCTTGGTATATATTATTCCCAAATCTCCTAGCTTTGAGGGTCTGGGTTGAGAAATCAGCTGAGATTTGAATTGTTTCCCCCTAAACATAAACTGACATTTTTCTCTGGCAGACTTTAAAATTCCAGCCTTATTCCGAATGTTAGGCATTCTCATAATAATGTTCCTTGGTTTGGGTCTGTTGTAATTTTGTACATTTGGGATCTTGTAAGTTTCTTGTATTTGATTTTCCATTTGATTCTTTAGGATTGGGAAATTTTCTGATATTATTTCATTGAAAAGATTGTACATTCATTTGATTTGTATCTCTACATCTTTATCTATCCTGTTAAATCTTAAATTTGATCTTTTCATGTTATCTCATATTTCTTGGAAGTTCCATTCATGGTCTCTTAATATCTCCTATGGTCAACTTTATTTTCAAGATTATGTATTTTGTCTTCATTGCCTGAAACTCTATCTTCCAAGTGGTATAGTCTATTGGTGATGCTTTCCATTGAATTTTTAGTTTGGTTTATTGATTCCTTCATTTCAAGGATTTCTGCTTGATTTCTTTTCAGAATCTCTCTTTATTGAAGTGATCTTTCACCTCTTGAATTTTATCTGATTTCACTCCTTACATTGTCCTTTACCTCACAGATTGTTTAACTATGTACATTCTAAACTCCTTCTCTGACATTTCTTCCACTGTGATGTCAATGGATTCTATCATAGGAGCATCTTGGTTTGTTTTTTCATGTTTGTGTGTCTACCCATCTAGCAATGTGGCTCTGAGGCAGTACAGTTTCTACCTTGTAGACTTATAGTGTCCCTGAAGGTTTCCAGTACCTCACCTTTAAGGGGGAGACAATAATACCAGCAACCAATATAAATAATATACAACCTTAAAGCAAATAGTTCCTTCAGTTTTGTTGTAATAAACAGAAATGATGTGTTCAGTTATTGCCTACAATAAAAACAGTAAGTTTGCAAAAGGGTTTACAATGTCAAAAGGTGGACAAAGCAAAAATAGAAGTGGTGTAGGATGTGATGTTTATGAGGAAGGAGGAGAGAAGATAGAAGTAAAAAATTATAGGATGTGTGAAGGAAGGAATAATAGAGGTTAGCTGTTAGCAGAGGAATGAGGGTAAGAAAGTCGAGAGAAGCATAAGTAAGGAAAAGTATAAAGCAAAAAATTAAACTGACACATGAAAAACAATTGGTTTCAAAAATGGTAGAAATGTGAGAGAAAAAAGAAAAAGAAAAAGAAAAAAAGATCTCAATGAATAATTGAATAGTTGTTTCCATTGGGGTTCAAAAATTTCTCAGCTTCACTTCTCAGTAGTTAGATGAGGTTGTCTGGAATATGATGCTTGTTCCAATGTCAGGGTGGTTGGGGTTGCTAAGGCGATATGGTTAATCCTGGAGGTGGATCTCTTGGAGGTGGTGTGTAGTCTTAGTTATGTTCCAGTCTCTTCCCTGAATGCCAGTTGTTCTGGAGATTTTAAGTCAGTGCACCTTTGGGACCCAGTAATTGCTAGTCTACACTCAAATACTGCACCCCAGGAATCTCCTTTTGGTTCCACTTGTGTGGTATAGGAGCCTATTCTTTGCCTGATGCATCACTTGTGGACCCCATGATTCCTGGTCTCTGATTCAGTTTCTGAATTCAATCGTTCCTGCCCCTGCCCTTTTGAATTCCCTGTCAGGCATTTCTCTTCCTGCTGTTCCTCTAAGCAGCCAGATTGGAAGGGTAGAGGGAAGCCAGGTGGGTTTCTGTGACCAATATTCCCTTGTGTAAACCTCTCTCCCACTTGATTTTTCTCCTGGTCACAGGCACACTCTGTTGTGCACTGTGGTTTGCCCAACTTGTTTTTTGAGCCAGACTCGGGTTTGCCAATAACTGGCTCCCCCAGCTGCTGGCCCCCATGCTGCAGATGCAAAAATGGTTACTTCCACTGTCTTCTGCATGCCTCTGGGAGAAATGGCAGCTTCTTTGCCATACAAGGATATTGTGCAGTGCACCTTATTGTTTAGTTGGGCAGTGACTTTGATCTCTAAATTCTCTATACCCCCCTATGCCTCAGTCCTCCTGAGAATGAGGGTTCTTTTAATTCCTTTATTGCTTCACTGCATTCACAGAGGGACTGTTATGGCTTATGCCTCCAGCTGCTGCCATGGCTGTGGGGCTGGGGACTTGTTCCTTATTTTATTATATTCAATCTCTTGAGTCCCTGTTCTGAGTGTCCAGTATTAAATTCCAATAAAGTCCCCCATAATTTTTATTCATTCACTCATGTTGCTGAAAAGCTGCCAGTCTGCTTTTCTGGGTTTCACACCACAGAGCCACCATGGAAGTGACCTTTCTATTCTTCCATCTTCCTTAATATACATTGTTAATGAGTAATGTTCTGTATTCAGAGGTAGTCAACTTCTAAAGCAAAGGTTCTATGATGATTTGTAATTTCTAGAATAGGATAAGAGCAAATAACCTTACAAATTCAAGATTTTTTAAAATGTGCCTATCAAATTTCTAAAAAATTAAAGAATTTGCTTAATAGAAAAGCAAGAATGAAGTAGTGCATTGGTGAACTAGAAGTCTGAAGAAGACAATTCTTCTGGAATGCATTTCACTGAAAGAAAAGAATCTATGAAAGTCAATAGACATAGAACATAAATCCACAAGTACCAACATCAATATAAAGGACATACTATGAAAAGAAACAGAAAGAAATGAAGGATAGAAAATAAAGATTAATAAAATTAAATAAATGTTAATTATCTTAATAAATGAGAGTCCGCTATGTCCCAGTTACTGTTCTAGGCTCAGGGAAACAATAGAGTGAAAAAAAGATAAAAATCTCTGCATGTATGGAACTTACATTCTGAGTGTAGGGACTTATACTAAGCAGGATAAATAAATCGACAGAGAAATGACCATTGCGTATATCATCATTAGCAACTATAAGAGGATAAGCTTCTGTGGACATACAGATGTGAAAACCCAGCTGAGTTCAAGAGGGAATGGGAAAAGAGAAATGAGAGCATAGATAATTTTTTCAATTTTTTTTTCTATAAAAGAAAAAAGATAGAATGTGGTAGCTGGAAAGGGAATAGGGTGGAAATATTTTTGTGTGTAATGAGGAAAGTGATGATTTGTAGACTCATGGGAAATATTCAGTAAAGAAAGAAAGTTTAAGGATGAAAATGGAGAAGATGTCTGGAACAATGCCCTTGAATGGTGGAGAGCAAATAGAATCTTATTCACAGGGTTTAGGCCTTAGCTAGGAGAATGGGAAGCCTTTCATAGAAATGGAAGGGATGTAAAGTATATTTGCACAGATCAGGTAGGTAGATAAATGTGGTGGTAGATATGTATAGGAGTTCTCATCTGGTTATTTAGTTTTCTCAATAGAATAGGAAGTGAGGTCATTGAGTTCAAACTTGGGAGAAGACATGGGAAGTAGAGGTTCAAGGAAACAGGAGCAAGTATAAAATACTTGGCTAGACTTAAGTATGGGAGAGTGAATGCACTAGGAAAATATGGCACAAAAGCTAGTCAGCATTAAAAGTTTATTTGAGGTTAATGGTCATGAATTAAATGTGACAATTCAGTAGGGCTGTATGTCTCCTATAGCCACGTTCAGCCGCAAAGGTTCAAGTACAAGTATAAGTAATTGCAGAACTGAGAAATAAGAGAGAGAAGTGAGGTATGTGCAGAAAAGAAAGGGAAGGTATGTGCACAAAATTAATTATATTAATCTGGAATTTATGCAGCATCTCAAGAAAAGGGAGGATATTGAGGGAAGAGGACAAGTAGAAGGTTTAGGACCAAGGATTATATAGGTCTTAGTTTAGTGGATGAAATTGGTCTCAAGGTAGCAGTGGACATTAGCTGGAAAAATAAGTTGTGAATAAAAATTGGCATGTTTGAAATCAAAATTATGGAGTGATTGCAGTTTTGTAACACTAATGTCAAAGGCATAATGACCGTGGGGTTAAGTAATTGAGGTAGGATAGAGGACCCGATTATAAGAGATGAGGAAGTTCAAGAATAGACATGTTGACTGGAAAGGTCTAGTGCATATTTAAGTCTCAAAGAGTTGCGATAGAAAACGTATGAGGAAATGTTATCAAGAAAGGTGCTAAAGAAATGGGGGTGGAGTGGATTAAGAGTTTTCAGATAAGGAAAACAAAAGAAGTGGGTGTTTTATGGGGAGAAAGTGTGATTTCAGAGTCTAGAAATGGCAATGGAGGAAGAAAGAGCACAGTTGCCTCATATCCAGGTCCCAGGAAATGAGTGCTATGGGAACCAACCTCTTACTACTTGCCCTGTTTTGTTTTTTTCTTCTCAAAGTATGTATTTTAATTGAGTTGCACTTTTAGGTCATTCCATAACATGCATACAAAGGACGCTAAAATTACTTGTAAATTGAGAATGGGTCTCCAGAAATTACATATGATGCTTGCATCATACAATGTAGATTTATACATATAGATATATGATTGCTTGATTGTGGAGCTCTTGGGGTTATTGATGAGATAGCTAGGGGCTTGGTGGGAAACACAGGTTTCTGTTTTTCTCACAGTACAGTTGCTTCCAGCAAACTGATTGGTTAGTTTAGCATCTGGTAACAAACCTTGCCTGGGGTATGAGCGACTCGGCAAAAAAGCAGGGGTGTCCATCCTCATATCAGATAAAGTGGACTTCAAGCCAAAGTTAGTAAGAAGGGATGAGAAAGGACATTTTATACTGTTTAAGGGAACCATAAATCAACAAGACGTACAATCATAAGTATTTATGCCCCAAAACTGGAGCATCTGTGCACAGCAAACAAATCCTTTTCAATCTCAAGAATCAAATAGACCACAACACAATAATACTGGGTGACTTTAACACACATCTTTCACCACTGGACAGATCTTCCAAACAATATTACAATCAATAATTGAGACTTAACGGACATACATAGAATATATATCAATGAGCGAATACACTTTTTTCTCAGCAGCACATGAATCCTTCTTTAAAAGACCATATGTTATGCCACAAAGCAACTCTTAGCAAATACAAAAAATAGAGATACTACCTTGTACACTATCAAATCATAATGGAATGAAATCAGAAATCAATGATAAAATAAAAAATAGAAATCACTCCAACAACTGAAGACTAAATAATATGCTATTGAATGATGCATTGATAGCAGAAAACATCAGGGAAGAGATTAAAAAACAATTCTTAGGGGTAAATGAGAACAATGATACAACATATCAAAAATCTCTGGGATACTATGAAAGCAGTATGAAGAAGAAAATTCATTGCATGGAACATATTCAATAAAAAAATAAAAAGTCAACAAATAAATGACCTAACATTACATCTCAAAGCCCTAGAAAAAGAAGAACAGATCAACACCAAAAGTAGTAGATAATAGGAAATAATTAAAATCAGAGCTGAAATCAAAGAAATTGAAACTAAAGAAACAATTGAAAAAATTAACAAAACAAAAATTTATTCTTTGAAAAAATAAATAAAATTGATAAAACCTTAGCTACATTAATGAAGAGAAGGAGAGAGAAAACTCAAATTACTAAAATTCGAGATGAAAAAGCAAATATCATGACACACACTATTGAAATACAAAATATAATTTGAAGCTGTTGTGAAAATCTACGCTCCATCAGAATAGAAAATCTTGAAGACACCAACAAATTTCTAGAGACATATGATCCAGCCAAACGGAATCAGGAAGACATACACAATTTAAATAGATCAATTTTGAGCAATGAAATAGAAGAAGACATCAAAAGCCTACCAACCAAGAAAAGCCTGGGACCAAACACATTCTTAGCCAGGTTCTACAAGACCTCCAAAGAAGAACTAATACCAACACTCCTCAAAGTATTCTATGAAATAGAAAAGGAGGGAACCCTTCCAAACTCGTTCTATGAAGCGAATATCATCCTGATACCAAAACCATACAAAGACACATCAAGGAAAGAAAAACTTCAGATCAATATCCCTGATGAACATAGATGCAAAAATTCTTAACAAAAACCTGGAAATCACATAAAAAAACATATTTTAAAAAGTGCACCATGATTAAGTGGGGTTCATCCTAGGGATACAAGGTTGGTTCAACACCCAGAAATCAATAAACATAATTCATCACATCAATAGACTTAAAGACAAGAATCATATGATTATTTCAAGAGATTCATAAAAAGCATTTGATAAAATATGGCACCCCCTCATGCTCAAAACACTAGAAAAATAGGGATAGTAGGAACATACCTCAATATTGTAAAAGCCATCTATGCTAAGCCCAAAGCCAACATCATTCTAAATGGAGAAAAATTGAAAGCATTCCCCCTAAAAACTGGAACAAGGCAGGGATGCCCTCTCACCACTTCTATTCAACATGATTCCTGAAACTCTAGCCAGAGCAATTAGACAGACCAAAGAAATTAAAAGGATATGAATAGGGAAAGACAAACTCAAACTATCACTATTTGCTGGTGACATGATTCTATATTTAGAGGATCCAAAAAAACTCCACCAGAAAACTTGTAGAACTAACAAATGAATTCAGCAAAGTAGGAAGACATAAAATCAACACTCATAAATCTAATGCATTTCTATTCATAAGTGATGAATCCTCTGAAAGAGAAATTAGTAAAACTACCCTTCACAATAGCCTCAAAAAAAAAAAAAATACTTGGGAATCAATCTAACAAAAGAGGTGAAAGACCTCTACAATGAAAACTACAGAACACTAAACAAAGAAATTGAAGAAGACCTTAGAAGATGGAACTATCTCCCATGTTCTTGGATAGGAAGAATTAATATTGTCAAAATGGCCATACTACCAAAAGTGCTATACAAATTCAATGCAATTCCAATTAAAATCCCAATGAACTTTCTTTTGCGCCAGCCTCTCTTTAAGATGTGCTGGTATAAGAGAGAGAGAGAGAGACTGATTTTTCAAAGAATAGTACTGTTGTGTAGGACTTTTCAATTCCTTTGAGTAATTATCCCAAATAAGAAGAACCTTGACTGGGATGCTCTTCCATGGAAATTGTTGGGAGAATAATGGTATTTCTCATGCTAAGTTTTTCTGCCTTATAATTTCTTTGCAATAATTAAAACTTACTGGCATCCTAGACTGTAAAATCAGGGCCTCTATAGTTACTACATGATCATCCTCAGCCCTTGCTTCTCAAAAAAGAAGAAAGCAGGGTACCCTAGAGGCTTGTAGAAAAGAATCAAACAATATGCTGATTAGAGGCCTGTGCATTAATGTTCCCAATAAAATGGCTTTTAACCAAGTGAACTTGTGAAACTTCAACCTCACTTCTACCTCACTGCTTCATTAACAACTCTTTTTTCAAGTTAAGTTGACAGCTGCAACATTCAAAAACATTATCTCTGATTTTTCCCCAACCTACTTTTTGCTGAGAATCTCCTAGACCTCAAGGTTGTCTTCCTTTATTATCCATTTTTCACTTTGAGAATTGAAATATCCATCTTTAGGCATCAAATGCCTATGAATTGAATAAAGAATTCCCAGAATATAGGTAGATAAGCTCACCTGTCCCAAAAATAGTTGTTAGTAATAAAACACTCATACTAACATTCTTTGCAAAGACATGCATATATATAGTATATATATATTTCTCATATAATTTTTGTTTAAAAATCTTTAGTTTCAATTCTAAAGTTCTTTAACCATTTGACAGAGTATTATGGCAGAAAGATACTATTGATTTTCATGATATTAAGTGGGTAATTTCTAAGTTATCTGGTGGTTTCAACAAGGACTCATTCATTTCCATTCAGGCTGTACTAACTGGTAGTAGACATGATAGAAATCTTAATGCATTTTAATATCTGTCTGTTAATACAAGCATGGAGACATCAGGAATCTGCAGATATAGAACTATTTTGAGTCTTCTGGATTGGCTGACATTTTTAGTGTCTACTGATGAGAATCAGGATGCTGAGTAGTTTACAGTCATTGTCTTACATATCATCATAATAAACAGAATGAGTTCAACTATTATCTTCAGTATAACAAACAGATTTACAATAAGGTCTGCAGTTTCTAATGGAGGACAAAGAGGATGCAGAGGGATGTAGGATGTAGCTGTTAATGGGATAAGAAAAGAATATACAGAAGTTCTAGATAATAGAAAGGTTGAGATTATACTCAAAAGAAACTGGATGTTAGCATGCAAAATGGGGGAACAGGTATACAAAAGGAAAAGAGAGCAAGAAAAGTAAAGAAATAAAAACTTAAAATTGTTCAATAAGGAGAAAAAGGAAAATCTACACTATAACAGTCATATAGTATTCAAACCTCCCAGTCTTTAGTAGCCTGATGCATGAGTGGTACCTGACAATGAGCTTCAAGTCTCCAGCAGGTGTCTCAGGATGGGATTTGCCCCACCTAAAGATCAGAGCTACTGTTTCCAGGATTATCCAAGATGGCCGCTCTGGCTTCCAAATGTGTTGGCAAATGGGGAGCTGCTGCTCAGGGTGTGGACGTGGTCAGCTGGAGGTCCCAGAGGCGGGGTGTGGTTGGTCAGGCAGGGGTCCTGGAGGTTGGGTGTGTTTGGTGTGGTTGTGGGATCCTGGAGGCCGGGTACAATCAGTCAGTCTGGGGTCCCAGTGAGAGAGTGCAGTCAGTCGGTTTGGGGGTCCTGGTGGCAGGGAGCAGTCAGTCGATGTGAGGGCCCCAGAGGCAGGGAGTGATCGGTCAGGCTGAGGGGTCCTGGAGACGGGGCTCAGTCAGTCTGGCCAGGGTTCCTATGAGGCCTGGCTGTTGTCTCAAAATGGCAGCAGCCACATGTAATCAAACCTGCAGGTACTGTGACAGTGAACTTCTAGGCAACAGCAGGCAGCTGGCGCTCCACTGGCGGTTGGCCATCAGTTTGCTGACTGTCGTCGGACAATCGGGAGGTGAACCTTGTGTGTTGGGTGATGGATAGGTGTAAGGCAAGCAAAGGACAGGCAAGAGGTAGGCAAATGGTGGATGATAGGCGCCTGACAGTGAGCAATCTGCACTCAAAAAAGGTGTCGATATGCTGGCAGATTGCAGGTGATCACAGTAGACAAGTGGGGTAAACAGCAGGGGATCGATAAGCAGCAAAAACTGCCTCACCGAGAAACAGATATCCTCTGCTTGATTCCGGCATTGCGGAGCGACAAGGAACGCAGCCTCCCTCTAGTCTGCCATCTTGGATCCCTACATATTATCATATTACTTTTAGCTGTGAGGTTTGTATTCTTATTTTATAGAAGAGGCAACTGAGGCTCAGAAAAATTAAACATGTTATGGTAGGTCACATGGTAATCAGAAAAACTCATATAGGGAATAAGACCTAAATCTCTTTAACTTAAGCCAGTACCTATTCCACTATATTTTTCCTCTGGCCTACTTAAAAATTAGATATCAGATTTTGAGGACTATGAATACTTCTGCTAAAATTCCAACCATGACACATGACACGTGTGTTTGGGAAGATGGAAGATGGCTCATCAGAAGGTTATACTTCTGGGGACATGCATCTAAAACAAAGAAGGGAAATTTATTGAATATAATCTGTGTGAAGTGGAAATGACTGAATTAAATAGGGCTACATATAAAATATAGATACCCAGTTAAATTTGAATTTCAGATTAAATGAGAAACTTTTTAGTATAAGTATGGCCTATACAATATTTAGGGTATATTTATAAGAAATTATCCCTTGTGTATAAGAAATGAAAATTCAATGACTACCACCAAAATCCTGCAGTTATACAGGGTATCCTGTATTTTTTTTTTTTTTTTTTTTTTTGGTCTTTTGTGGTACTAGGGATTGAACTCAGGACCTTGCACACACTAGGCAGCTAGGCAAGTGCTCTTCCACTGAGCTACACCCCCACCCCAATTCTGCATTTTCATTTACTACATGTAACATGCCTATGAATAAGGCAGTTATAGTTAGAGCATTTTGTTTTAGAGTGCCATGTAGTCATGTTTTCCTTGAAACATTTAGATAAACACCCTAGAAATAATAGTGATTAGATAATGGTATCTATGTTGTGTCTTTAGGGAAAAAATGGTTTTCTTTGGGGTAAGGGGCAATAAATTTTAAAATATCCAGAACTTTCCTGTCTTGCAAAATTATTTGAAAGTTTGTACACATAGTTTCCGAACTTGGGTTTTTGCATATTGTAGCACAGTAACACTCATTACACCTGAACTTTTAGAGTAAAATTCACTGGTGGAACTCAACTATATGGAAGAAAAAGAATACCCTTTAAGGGACATACTTTTTTTTTTTTTTTTTACTTCATGATTACACAGTGTAGTACAGAAAATATTGGCCTTGAGTTAGAAAATCTGAATTCTGCTTCCAGCTCTGTCATTTCCTAGATATTATGGAATATTATGGAATACTTCCTCCACATTGGAATTTTGGTATCTTTACTTCATTTAATGTGAACCACCACTTTTACTAAGTTTTCAAGGGGCACTCCACCCTCCATGTATTATAACTATTAATCTGTAGAAAAGTACATATTATTAACAAACTTTTCCTTTATCCATCTTATTTTCTACTATATTTGAAACGGCACCCTCAGTACACTTTCCCAATTTCTGCGAGTATGTCAGTCAGGTCCTTCAGGTATAATCCATCCATTCGCTGAGTTGACTGAGCACTTCCCAGAAGGATCAGGGTGAGCTCTGAATGTAGATATTGGTCTAGAGGCCAAGAGGGACAACACTTAACCTCATTTGAAGTTTGCGCAGTCTTCAAACAAAAGGCTTTTCTCTTCTAAGTAGAGGGAGTAGGGACATTTTTCAGATCCAGAGGGTTAAGGGGAGTCTTGGGTGTTCAAACTGCTTAAGTGAATCTACCCAGGTATTTTAACTTGAAGTTCTAAGACCCTACTCCTTCTCTATCTGGGTCCTTTGGCAGAAATTTCAACAGCCTCTGATGTTTAGTCTCATGTAATGAATTCCTATGTCAGTCTGCATTCAAGCATAGGAGATGAATGTCTTTTCAAAATGCTTCCAAGGAGACCCTAGGTGACCCTCATATATTGGTTTACTTTGGTAATCAAGCAATTTAAGCCTGTCATTTTCTTCCTCTAGAGCCTCACTGGTGCTTAGCAACAGCCACCCCCAAAACACAGCCTGGGTATTCACTAAGATTCCTGTATTTTACAAATACCAGAGACTTTTTAAAAGCTAGTTCATTCCTATAGTCTAGGGACTGTCAAAATTCCATCTATCAATTCTAATAGTTTACTACTGGCCATTCAGCCAATGAGACTCTTCTATATTCCCTCATGGTACCAACTATATTAGTTCATAGTTCATAAAATGAAGGCTGTTATATTTTAGATACGAGGTATCCCCCAAAAGTTCATGTATGAGGCAATGCAAGATTGTTTAGAGGTGAAATGATTGGGTTATGAGAGTCGTAACCTAATCAGTGGATTAAACCTAATCAGTGGATTGACTAGGTGGCAACTGTAGGCAGATAGAGGGTGACTAGAGGAAGTAGGTTACTGGGGACATGACTTTGTGGTTTATATTTTATCCCTTGTAAGTGTAACTCTGTCTCTGCTTCCTGCTTTCCATGTCCTGAACTGTTTCTGTCTACTGCACCCTTCCACCATTATGGTCTGCCTTACCCCCGGCACAGAGCAGTGGAGTCCACCAGCCATGGACTGAACCCCTGAAACTGTGAAACAAAATAAACTTTTCCTCCTCTAAGTTGTTCTTATCAGGTCTTTTGGCTGCAGCAATGCAAAGTTGACTAAAACAAAGGCTGACATGGAATTTTTAAGACATTGATTTATTGAGGGAGCACCTTCAGACAAATACTTTGAGAGTGAGGGAAGCAGGTTAGGATAGAGGAAGATCCAAGGCAAAGATGTGTTTTTCACTAAAGTCTAGCCTGTTCTAAGTGGGAATCTGTGTTCCATGAGTGACACCACAGAGTAATCCCACCTGGTATTTTGTACCCCTGTATTAGTCATCGGTAACTGGCAGGTGAAAGATACAAACTCCCAGGCATTTCCAGGAAAGATAAATCCTGGTAGCTGAGGTCAATTTTCAGGAGGATGGAAATGTTAAAATCCAATACTCACAGCACCTAGGGGAATATTTGAACCACACTGGAAAAAGGGAGCTAAGCAGATCATCAATAACTTCTACTATGGGATTAGGGGCAAAATTTGAGTAAAAGCCTGAAAGAAACTATGCAGATACCTGAGGAAAGAACATTCCAAACTAAATGGCAAATGTAAGGTCCCTAAGGTGGCAATATCTAGTAACAAGAAGATCTGTTCTGTGGGAGTTCTGTGAATGCAGGGGAGATTAGTAGATTAAGTCAGAGAGATAGTAGGGGCCAGACTGTGAACAGCTGATAAGACCATGCAATGGACCCCTTTTTTTTTTTTCTTAATGACATGGGGGGACATTGGAGGATTCCAAGTAGGGAAGTGACATTATCTAATTTAACATTTTAAAAGGCTCAATCTGGTTGCTGTGCTCAGAATAGATTGTAAGGTAAAGACAGAAACAAACAATTTAGGAGGCTTTTGAAATAATCCGGGCAACAGGTGCTTGTGGATTAGATTAAAGTTGTAGTGGTAGAGGTGATGAGGAGTGGTGGGATTCTGGATCTATTTTGAAGGTGGTTCTAAAAGGATTTGTTGATGGATTTGATGCAGAGTGTGTGAGAGAGAGAAAAGTAAGGAATTTTTGAATCATTGAGTAGAGGGAAGAATAAATGAGAATTAAACTGTGGTAGTAACATTTTTATTTGGAGAGTAGAAATCAAAAGTTCAGTTCAATTTTGCACCGTTAGCCATAAACATTGTATTGGGTACTTTAAAAATGTGTTTAGAGCGTACATCTCATGTTACAAAATATTTTCACCACAATAAATTTTTTACTTAATTTTTTTGGATATATTAATTTGTAGAGGTAACAGAATCAGCTGGAAATTTAGAGTATACAGTTGTATAGGTAAGTCTAGATTTCAGAATTTATTTAGAAAATTCCCTATTTAACATTTAGATTACTTCCATTATTTGTTACTATTATAGACAACATGGCCACAACTATCTTTTAGTATACAGTGTTGTACACACACCTAATATTTCAATCTGATTTACATTTCTCTGATTACTGATAAGATTGAGGATCTTTACCCATTTGTCTCTTTCTTTCCTTTCTTTCATTTTTGTTGTTAAATTGCTAGAACATTGTATTAGTTTGCTTGGGCTGCCATAACAAGTACCAAAGGCTGGTTGACTTAAAAACCAGACATTTTATTTTTTCTCATACTTCCGGAGGCCAGAAGTCTGAAATCAAGGTGCTGAGGAGGTTGATTTTTTCCCCCCACCCTGAGGACTTTCTCTTCAGCTTGTAGATGGCCACCTCCTCCCTGGACCTTTACATGGTCTTCCCTTTCTACATAACTGAATCCCAATCTGTTCTAATAAGGACACCATTTATACTGGATCAGGGCCCAGCCTTATGTCCTTATTTTACCTTAATTACTTCCTAAAAGTCCTGAATTCAAATATAGTCACATTATTTCAACATAAGAATATTGGGTTTAGACACATTTTCAGTCCATAGCACCAAGGACATTGACTTGTTTCTTAAATATTTCATTTGTATTTTTTCTAGTGTTTAAATTTTCTGTTGACTTTGCTTAAGGATCTTTTTGCCATATGCAAGTTTAAATATAGTTCAGTGTTTCTGAACTCAAATAAGTGACAAAATTCTAATTTGAGTATTTTCCTGTGTAGCCCATTATATTCAAACTATTTTTGTAAATTTATCATTTCTACTTAAATTTCTGATTCTTATAGTGCATCCAGATCTGCGTCATTGCCATGTTTTAACTATTGTAATTTTTTAAAAAAATGTTTTAATATTTGGTCACACTTACTACACTCTCCAACAGTCCTTAAAATTTTAAACTTATCTGTTTTGTTTATTTTTTCCCATAATGTTCTTTAGAATCATTCTGTTAAGTTTTCCTACAAAAATCCATTCACATTTCCATTGAAAATATTCCATATTTCATGTTAGAGTTCTTCCTAGATAGCTTATGGTTTCAGTTGCTTTGGAGCTGTCACATTTTCCTACTTTTTTCCTTAAGGGTTACATATATACATATATATATATATACATTTGTTTTTGTACATGTTTACGTTTTCCCCTTTATTTACCATTTTATTGAACTCATGTTATTTCTAATGATTTATAAAATCCTGCCCTTAAACTTTTAGGTACATGATAATCTGCAAATATTGATAATCATATCTCCTTTTCTTCTCATAGTTATCATTCATATTTCTGTTTCATATATTATTGAAGTCACCAGAATAACCATATATGTATTCCTTTCTAATGGTGGTAGCAAGCATCCATATTTTTAACCTTTTTTTCCCCATAACATTACTGGAATTTCTGCATCTTCTACCTACACCTGAAACTGACTCTATTGAAGTAACATGTCCTGATACATGAAATTTATGCTTGCTTGAATTTCATCAAATAATGCCTTTATGCCTTTATTCTGTGAAATGTTACAAATAAGTGAGATGAGTGACTTTTGTTTGTTTGTTTTGGGTACTGGATATTAAACCCAGGGGTACTCTACTACTATGCTCTATCACTAATTCCTTTTTTTATTTTTTTGAGATAAGATCTTGCTAAGGTGCTGAGGATGGTCTTGAACTTGGCAATCTTCTTGTCTCAGTCTCCAGAGTCACTGAAATTTACAGGTGTGTTCCACTGCACCTGACCTGAGATGAGTGATACATTCTCTTCCATGCTTTTCAGATCCTTCCATTGATATTTTTAATAGTGTAACTCATTATCTTATTAAAATATTTAATTCGAATTAAGAGATATTACCCAGTATCTATAATATGCAAATCTGTGTGCCAGGAGCTGAGGATATAGACAAATTATCTTTGATTTTAACCTCCAAGTATTCTTTCTACTGAGGGAGATGGACATACAAACCAATAAACAATAAATTGTGGTATGCTCCACAAAAAAAAAAAAAAAAAAAAAAAAAAATGGCATAGTAAGTTCTACCTTGGTTAGTGGAAGATTTTTTTTCTTTTTATTTTTCTTTTCCTTTTTTTTTTTTAGAGAAGATATGGAGGAAATAACATATCAGATAACACTTAAGATGAATCTTGAAAGCTGAGTGGGTGTTTGGCAGGCAAGCAAGAAAGAAAAGGCCCTTGCAGGCAGAAAGAACAACCTGAATATTTCTGTAGGTATAAATGTTCTAGCATGTGTGGGGTTTAATGATAAATCAATATTTGCTGGTCTCAATTGTTCAGGCATCAAAGAACTAGAACATTCAAATAAAAATAAAGTATTATGTTTGTATTATCTGCCACTTCTGATTATTCCTGATTCTCCTGTCCTCCCAGGTTTTTGTATAGATCATTAAGAATTGACTAAAGTGAAGATAAAGTAAGATAACTGAGAGAACTCAGAAAAAAAGTGCTATATAAATGAAAGTAATTATTGACTAACTATTAATTTTTATTGCTTTGATTAAGATAGTGGTGAAGACTGCTAGTGTTCCTCCAATAGTCATTCTCCCTTTCATGCATAGGAATGGAATTTTGGTTGGGCATATGGCCACCCTAAAAAACACTGAATTTCTCAGGGTTCCTTCCAGGCATATAAGGCTAGCCTGGTGACTAAACTTTGGCCAATGGCATATGAACAGAAGTGATGGACCCAACCACTGGCCCATTCATTTAAAAGAGAAATTTCCTTCCTTGTATCTTTGCCTCCCTGTCTCAGATTGGAATATAAACAGAATGGCAGGAGCTATACAGCATTCTTGGGCAAGGAGATGGTAGTTGTGTATTGGTAACATTAGACCAGTACGTTAGAAGGAACCAGTATCCTTGTTGGTTTTGAAGTTGCCTCCCAAGATTTTGATTTGAAAGAAAAATAAACTTCTTTTTAATTTAAAACAAATATTATTTGGGATCTCTTAGGGACGGCAACCAAACCAGCATAACAGAACAAGGGACTACACCTATAAAAGGACTGGAAAAAATTGTTAATACTTGTAAATTTGTCACTTTGTGAGCCAACTGATCAAAATGAAAACACTTCAATGGTAATCATAGTTAACGTTTATGAAACAGAGGACTCTGCTACATTTATAATGAGGATAATACTTAAAACAAATATTTCCTTCCATAATGTACCTCAAAATACACAGGAAATTTTTTTTTATTGACAGAATTAAACACTTAAAAACTACAATTCACTGGGAAAAATTTTCCCATGTGGCACACAAAATAACTCATGTAATTAAAAATATGTATTAATTAAGCTCACTCTGCCCTATTTTTCTTGATAATTTTTGAAAAACAAACTTAACTAATCCAGAGGCTCAGGGCCATTCTCTGCCTTCACAGGGAAGTCTACTTACCTACAAAGAGCTAAGTGACTTTCTGTCTGATATTGTTGCCCAGAATGATCAGTGGGAGAAAACTGAAGTTGATAATTTAGCAGATGGCTTGAAAATATCTTTCCTTTTGACAAGGAAAGCAGAACAAGCTGAAAATATACTAATGGAAAACTTTACACGTAAAGGTAGTACAGCTGGGGTACTACTATCAGATGAATCAATAATTAAAGGATGATCTCTATTTTTCTATGGCATACAAAGTAATAAATGGCTTCTGATATTAATTAATAATTGAATTGAACCTAAGGGCTTTACTCAAGCTTGAAAGCTGCTTATTATAAGCATACCACAATGAAATCCACATATCAAAATAGAGAGAAGTCTTTCTATTCAATTAACAGGTTTGGAAAACATCATATTTACTTTCTGGGAAGTATCCCAGGGAGATGCTGATTAGTTAGAATGAAAGACTGATAAAAGATATAGTTTAAAAGGGAATGTTTCTTAAAATGTCAGCTCGAAGGACTGAATTATGTTTGATAAAGGATTTGAAGTGAGTGATTATTTTAGAAAATGATGTCATTTAGGTCTTTTTGTCTAATTGGTGATTTAAAATACCTATTCTAGCTAATTGAATCAAATTAGATTTTTTTGAGACTTTGGTGCTTCAAATAAATCACCGGACATATGGAGAGGTAGTGTTAGGCAGTGCAGAAAACACGAAAATGGGAATCAAGAGAACTGGGGGTCCCATAGTTGCTCTGCCATTGACTAAGTATTGGCAAAGGTCTCTTCTAGCTCTGAAATTCTGTGATTGCCAAAAGAAATTTCAATCTTCCTAATTATAAATTTTTTTTTATGTATGCCCCTGAATCTGAAATTTTGAAGGAAGTCTTTAGAAAATTTAATTTGCAACCCATTGTTATTCAGATCTTAAAACTCAGACCTCAGCCTAATGAATGAAAGAAGACTTTTTTCCTGATTAGGATTGATAAAGATCCAATTATAGGTGTATCTGCCTGATTGGGACCATTCATAAATGCAAACTCCATTCTAGGAGAGTGAAGGTGGTTACATGTGCTTATTACGTGCACAAATGACTTGTATTTTATTAAAAACCACAGATTGCTCATAAGTGTTACAAATAGCATAAATGGATTTCCTTTTCTTGGAGATTTAAGAGTGAAATGATACTTATAACACTGGAGTGGTGAAAAAGCATTTGATTTAACAGAAAGGAATTTTTATGTTTCAGGTTTTACGGGCTTTTGGTTTTTAGGAGAACTTCATTAAATGGATTGTAACCATATATTCTCAAATCACAGCCCACATAATAAGCTATTCTATAAAGTCACCTTTCTTTATACAGTTGCAAAGCATTACACAGAGTGGTCTAATGTCATTACTATTATCTATTTGTGGTCATTGAAATATCTTTGTTATAGAGATCTCAATTCACTAGTCCACAATAGAACGCTAAATGAGAAAGATAGGAGGGAACAATGAATCATACTTTATTCATGTGAAATGATCTAATGATTTTCCTAAAATAAGATCTGAGAAATACTGGCTCAGAATTAGTCCTGATAGTAGAGTAATAACTCAGTATATTCCTTCCAGACTCTTTTGTGTGATGATACTAACTTTATTTCATTAGTAGAAGAGAATATCCTGAAGGTTGCCCCAGTGCTTGGCAACATTCAAAATGGCGTCAGTCAGCAACAGATACTTCTGTCAGTCTTTAGAGGCAATAATTTAATTAAAATGTATTTCTCCCCTTAAATCTCATATTCCGTTCAGTAGTACTCTTTATTTGCCAAGATAATTTTTAACCAAGTTAGACAGATGGTTGTCTCTCTTTGAAAGACAAGGCAAAAAGCCAAAATTTAAAAAATGCCAAAATAGCATGCTTGTATAAGAAATAGGAATTTAGGGATTTCCTATATTTGACATTTATTGTCTGGAGGCTCAACATATACTTTTTAATGAATAAGATTTTGTGTCCAAATTTACAAAATGCAGACTCATTATTATTTGCATTATATCAGTGTGAAGCACAAGCTACTGTAACTGTAACAGATCTGAATCAAGATGCATGGGTTAAATTGTGACCCTTGCAATAGAAATACTAAATTTCTAACCCCCAGTACCTATAACATGATGTTATTTGGAAACAGGGCCTTTGCAGATGTATTCAAATTAAAGTAAAATCACACTAGATTTTAGTATAAATCTAATGCCTGGCACCCTTAAAAGGAGAGATTGATTTGAAGGTGGACATACATGCAAGGAAGAAGTCCATGTGAAGATGGAGGAAAAGACTGGAATGATGCAACTCTAAGCTATGGCATGCCAAGGGTTACCTCCAACCACTAGAAGCTAGAAGAGAGGTGTGGGACAGATTGTTCCTTAGAGCTTCCAGAAGGAACTAATCCTACTAACATCATGATTTTGGCTTTGTGGCGCCTTCAACTGTGAGAGAATAAATTTCTGTTGTTCTGAGCTATCTAATTTCAGGTACTTGGTTATCGTAGTTCTAGGAAAATAATAAGGTAGTTAGGAAAAAATATTAAGGTAGAGAAGAAGAGAAATGAGAGACTACAAAGATCAAATGCCTCCATAATTCAATTTGTGTAACAGTCTTGAGGATGTGTAATGCCAATTTTATCACATTGTGGTTATAAGAGGAGATGGTTTATTTTATATTTTATTTTACCTTATTTGGCAAGGCTCTTTGACCTATAAATATCTACTTTACATAAATTAAGAACTTTGGCAAATTAAGTTCTCAGTGAGCTACCAAACATTTTATACTTCCAAGAATGTGAAATTACTTTGAAAGTAGGGAGGTTATCATATTGATTTGGAGACAGAAGACAAAATGGTGTAAACACCTATCCATCTATTTGTCTGATTTTGGATTTTTGCAATGTAGACAGCTCTGTAATTAAAATAAGGCCCTTAATGATATTTTCCATTTCACTTTTAGTAATGTTAAGTAACCACTCCCCCGATTCACTAGGTTTTTGAATCTCTGATTTTAAAAGTATCATAATGGAGTCTGTTAATAAATATGTATTGTGTACCTGTTGTCGTACAGATACTTCCTAGGTGCTAAGAATCTGAAATGGACATGTTTCTGTCTTCAAGAATTTGTATTCCATTGCAGAATGCAAAAATGCAAACAAATAATAATGTATCTAGTACTGATAAGTAAAGGGAGGTAAACAGGTGACCAGTATAGCTAGGGTGGTTGGGGAAAGCCTTTCTGGGGAAATGGCATTTGAATTGAGACTTGAAAGATGAGAACAAGGCAATCATGCAAAGATTTGGGAGAAAAGTCATTCGGGCAGAAGGACTTTATATCAAAGTCTCTGAAATGGAATAAAGTTTGCTGGCTAAGAACAGTCAGACTGGAGTATAATGAGGGAAGGAGTTAAGAGCAGAGAAAAAGGAAGATGCAAAATTATGTAGGACCTTGTAATCCTTAATTCTTGGTAAGCAGTTTGGCTTTTAAGTTTCATGGGGAGATACTGGAAGGCTTTAAACTAGGAAATATCATGATTGGACTGATGTTTTCAAGAGATCACTGTGAAAAAGACAGTTTGTAGGGGGAAAGGAGTAGAAATAGGAAGACAAATTAGAGGAATATTACTGTAGTCTAAATGAGAAATTATAGTAACTTGGACTAGGGTTTTCAAATCCAGTGGAAATGGATTCAAGATATCTTAACAGTGTAAATTGTTTCAGAAATAAGCTTTTGGACATATGATAGGACTTACTGATGATGAAATCAGAAATTGAAAGGAAAGAGAAAAACCAAGGATGATTCCTACCTAGTGGGCCTCAATGACTCGGTGTTCACTCAAATGGAGAAGTCTTGGTAGGAATAGATTTAGAAGTGAAATTATGTTATTTGGGCTTTGTTAAAGTTGAAAGGTCTATTAGGTGTTCCGAGAGGCAATGTGGAATAGTGAGTCAGATACTGTGTATGAATTTTGAAATTCCCAGAAAAGCAGTCGAGACTGGAGCTATTGATTTGAACAGTATTTCTAATAGATGATATATGTATAGATGGTATTTTAACTCATAGTACTAGATGAGATAACTCAGGTAGAAAGCATAGAAAGCATAGAAAGTGTATAGAGGAGAAAGAGCCAGCAAAAGAGACTGAGAAAAAGTAGTGAGATAGAAGGAAAACCATATAATACTTCAAGGAAAGCATTGTCATCTATACCAAGTGCTTTTGATGAGTAAATAAAATTAGATCAGAGAGTTCACCATTGGTTTGAGTAAAATTTAAGCCTTTGGTGTCTTTGGTTAAAGCTATTTCAAGACAAAGATTTTGAGTTAGTATTTGCAAGAGTATTTCAATACAGTAGTTTAAATAATAAAATGAAGATTAGGAAGTTGAGTTAGTGAATATAGACAAGGGTTTGGAGGATTTTTGGTTTTGAGGATAATGAGGTGTATTTGAATGACAGTTGGTTTGGTTCAGCAGAGAGGAAGAAACTGTTAAGTATAGAGAAAAGACATAATTATAGGAGTAAGTCTTTGTGAAGGTGAGATTCAAGGGACCAGTGAGTGCCCTGGAAGGAAACACACAAATCCTTTCATTTCTTCCTAAAATGGGGATTAGGGATTAAAAAATAAGCTCATAAGGTTGCCCTGAAGATTAAATAAATTGAAATGGGTCAGCTGATTGATGTAATATTTTTAAGAATGCAATGAGATGATTAAAGGGATCAGTGGGGCAAAAAGTTAAAATTTTTGAAGAGAGAGAAGATATGAAATGGTTATTTTTCTCTCAATGAAATGCATTCTGTTATCAGTCGAAAGGATCTAGGTCTGAAAACCCCATATCACTGAACTGTTATGAAGACAAATGAGATAATGTCCAAGAAATAGTAAAATAAAAAGCAGTGTGTGAATGGTATTATTACTTTGTTGACACAACTAGTTAAATTGTTCCTCAAACAATTGAGGTGGGGGGGATGCTAAAAGACATCATATAACATTTGATTTTGTTCTTGAATCATAGGCTTATTTTTCACTGTTTCATACACACTGACTATATTAGAATATGTCTTTCCTTATTTTTGTACATTGCATTTTTAATAAATTTAAGGCAAAAAATTCTATAATTCAGCATGAATTTAGGTAGTGAAGGATTACAACTCTCAAAATATGGAATATGTCTCTTAGCCTTTGGGGTTCTCTCATACTCCAAATGTGATTATTTAACAGGCTAAGTTTATTTTAAAACAAGAGTTAGGTATTCATGTTTGTAGCAAATAAATGGCATGTAAAAATCCTGGCAAACTTACCATTTTGACAACATGAAATTTTCCCATCCAGCTGGTCATTAGGCCTTTCCAACTGTCAATGTCTCTTGCAATCTGCTTTAATAGTAGCATATAATTAGCTTTATACAGATCAGAGGCATCGGGGGGTAATATTCCAACGCAAATATCAAAATCCCAAGAAAGTTAACTCAAAGAGACATATGTCCCCACCATCCTTCATGGTAGTCTTTAGCTCTGAAGGCAGTAGCAGTTGATTTGTGTAAGGCACTTTGAATCATAATATGGAAATATTGTAATTAAGTACCTACTGGAGTTCTGGAAAATAAATTCAGGAGAATGATATAAATAGCAATATGTCATTAATGTACATTGTTTGTCTTCACATCTATAGCTTAGTAATCACTTCAAAGAATTGTGCCAAATAATTGGAGAAAAATGATTTCTAATGCTTGGGTTTTTTGAGGTTTGGGTATATGAGAAAATTTAAATCAACAGTTTTATTTGTAAAGTAATACACTATGTGATTAGTCTAAGATTCACTTCAATTTAATGTAGCACACTGAATGATGTACACATTCTCACACCTATATGTAGACACATACAGATTTTCTAGGACAAAAGTATGTCATTGTTTAGTGAAGAACATTGTGATACTTAAATGGAATTTGAGGCATATTTCAATCTTTTGAGTCAAGAAATTTATTAGAGACTATAAGATTTTAGCACATTTTAAAAAACAAGAGTCTCTTTAGCCTTGGTAGTTTCACACCACCATAGCAAGGATTCTGACTTCATGAAATGTCATCAGACAGTACTCAGCAGGTGGGATAGTCAGCTGCTCCCCGAATTCTTATGACATGGAACTATTTATGATAGTTCTGTCACCGGAGAGGAGGTATCTTCAGAGAAGGATCCAAAGAATTCCCAGAGAGAAGGGGGACGTTGACTTTGGACCAACAGGGTTCTTGATATATCTGATGGAAAAGAATTTCAGCATGCATTAGTCAGAGATATAGACAGAGGTTTATTTAGGAAAGTAGATACACATTCAAGGGAGAACGTGGGCCATCTTGAAAAAGAGATGTGTTTGGGGAGTTCCCAGCCCCTCTTTTAAAGGATACTTGGTGAGAGGTGTGTATGAGAAAGTATGTAGGAATGATATCAGTCTGGTGATCTCAAGACAGTATCTGGTGATCTGTTCATTCTCAGGATCATTAGACCAACATGGTCTCCATTATGTGATCAATATGTAATGCTGAAAAGTCCCTTTAACTCTAGGTTTCTCAAAATATCATCGCTCTCTTTAATTAATGTATTTATAAAGGGTTAATTGAAAGTGCACAGGTAGATTTACAGATTTTCCAGGAATTTCATAGTGACAGGCCTGGGAAAGAGACCAGCTTAGGGAGCAACAGGCCTGGAAAATTATGTGGAGTGTCTGAAATAAAACTTTATTTCCTTCTCCTTCCCCTTTTTCATCTTTCTACCTCTTTTTAGTTCTTCTGTCTACTTCAGTTCCATGTGAGTATTTCCTAAGCAGAGGCCTAATAGCAAAACTGAATGAGACAAAGCTGTGGGCAGGACGTGACTTTTCGCTACTAGAGAAAAGAGAATCCTATCTATGTGCCATTTCTAAGAATTTTACTTTCTCTGCAACAAATTAGAGCATTACTAATAATTAAATATCCCCGGTAAGTGAAAAATGCAATGTCCCAGGAGACTTGCCATTTGCCAGAGCAAGTCCAAGATGCCAACTGTATATTTCAGCTTATAACTTGCCAGGCCCATAATGCCAAATCACATGAGAGTAGTGAGTTTACCATCTCTTGAAGACTGGGGTTGGCTTTATTACAGCTGCTAATGATAAATTGGGCAATAACCAGAATTCATTGACAGTAAGAAGGAAACTGCAGTCTGGAATTTACATGTGAATATCCTAAGTGAAAAATGTTCACTAATAAAGTCTGAACTAAATGTCAGATGGGATTTCTTTATTCCTTTTGAGTTTTTCATAAGCCCATTGCCTGCACCCCAGAGAATTGACAAGAAATTCCTGATTTGAGTTTCACATTTTGCATCGATTTATTTGTGTCCCTTGATGATTGTGCTCTTGTCATAAAACCATACTCATTTTCTGGCTGGGGATCATTAAGTGTTTGTTTACAAAGTCATTTTGTTGTTGTATACACCACATAGTCTAGCTCCTGTTAAGTATTGGAGTGGACCAAGTGAGAACTTGAAGAATAAGCATTCTCATTCATTTATAACACCCTACAGGCAGCTTGTTGGGCCACCAAGTGATTCAGGTTTCAGGTAAGTCAGGACAAGAAAGAGCAGAACAGGAATATTTATAGCCCTATTTGATGGTTAAAAATTTGGAGACCTAGAAATGATAAATGATTTATAATTGATCATACATTCAAAGAGCATTAAGAAAATACAACTCTTATTTTCTAGCATTTTTCCATAACTCTTATGAATATCTGATGGTAACATAAGTATATTTCCACCCCTGAGTTCTTAGTCACAGTTTAGGAGTATATTCTATGGAGAAAATGCCTCTTTGTAGCTTTTGTGACTTACAGAATATGGTTTCCTTGCAACAAATAAACCTTAATATAAACTCCATAAATATGGTGCATTGGAATAAATGTTTGTTTCCACCCCAAATTTATATTTAAAAATCTTAATTACCAAGACAATAGTATTTGGAGATGAGGCCTTTTACAGGTGATTTAGATCCTGAGAGCAGTGCCCTCATGAAGGGGATGGTGCCTTTGTAAAAGTGACCCTAAAGACACTTTTTGTTCATTTCTGCTGTGTGAGGTTACAGTGAATATAGAGGAATATAGCTGTCTATAGAGGAAGGGGATTAAGGGGAGGAAAGGGGAAGTGCTGGGGAATCAAATGAAGCAAATTGTTATGTGCACATATGAATTTATCACAGTGAACCCCACTATTATGTATGATTATACTGTACCAATAAAACATTAAAAAGAGGATGGCTTGTCTAGGAAGCAGGCCTTTGCCAGATATTGAATCTACTGTTGACTTCACCTTGGACTTTATAGCCTCCAGAACTGTGAGAAATAAGTTTCTGTTGTTTATAATCTACCAAGTCTACGGTATTTTGTTACAGCAACTTGAGCGGACTAAGACGTATTACAACATGGGAATATATTAACAAAGGGTTTAAAATAGTCTGTTTAAAAAACGATTTTTGTTAGTATGTCAGTGATATGCCCATAACATGTGCTACACAAGTGATGATTCAGCTAATATGATTGGTAATCTGGGTGTCCCTTGTTTTTCCCATGAATTCCTATTAGTGCTACAAACAGTGCTCACTGTTGCTTCTTTTGGTTATAGTTTTATATACCTTGAGCAAGTAATAAACATGTACAGCTATTGAGAAAATTACCTACCTTCCAATCATGTAACAACCATCTTCTCTCATTGATTCACTTTTGTAAGACTGTTAAGGAGTGGTTTAGTGTATAACTTCTGGAATCAAATGGACCTGGGTCTCAATAAAAGAGCAGCAATTTTTGTGAGCCTGCGCAAGTTATTTAACCGCACTTGATCTTTGTTTTGTCCTTCTGCAAAATAGGAAAACATTAGTACCTACCTCAGAGCATTGAGGAGAAAGGTGGCAATTTAATTAAGGTAAAGAACATAGGAAAATGCTAAATGCATAGTAGGTAGTCAATATATGAATGGAAGTGGCAGCAGCTGTTATTATTATTATAGGATCTTTAGAAATCCCACAGAAGCAAACTGGGAAGGGGAAAGGACAAAGAATAAAGAATAAATGATATATCTCCTATGTGTGTAGTAAAAGAAAATAATGACTTATGAGCCAATTTCTTCAACTTTTCCAGATAATTCTATGAAGAAAGTAAAGTGCCCTTTCTTGTTCATCAACAACTTCTCTAACTCTTTTTGAACAATCAGGGTTATTCAATAAAAGCTGAAGCATGATTTTGCAAGCATTTTTGCCTTTTTGTGAAGTGTATGCCACATTCTTAGGAGAATTTAATCAAAGGCTGATGATTCACATATTCCTAAAAAATCAAAACTGATTTTGGAGAAGCGTTTTGATATTCAAAAGCTTTTTATACTTATTATAACCATAACTCCACCCTCTGGAAAAATAGGCTATTATATTTCTTAAATGAATGAATTTAGCATCAAAGATTTGGCTTGAGACTCTCAATTCGTGAACTTTTGGGGGGCATTAGGGAGAGAAGGTGATGTTTTGGATATTGTAGAATGAATCATTCCCAGCCATAAGAAACAATTCCAACAGACATAGAATTTCTGAGAGCCAGATGATTATACAAGAGAAACTGATTGCCTGTCTCTTTTCTCCTGAACACCCACAGAGTACTCAGAAACACCCATCTGAAAGGTATTTTAACTAACATATTAGCATAGAATGTCACAGATAAACTAAGTGACAAAGTAATTGTAAATGGACAAGACTGGTATATACATGCAAAAAATCGTGAACACTGGTGTTTATAGCAAGCACCCAGTACTAAGAACCACAGAGGAAGTTGAAGAACAGGTCAAAATATGTATAAAATAGTAGCTTAAAAGTGAATTTTCAACTGTAGAAATAATCTTTGCAGGGGTATGGAGAAACATTTTATTTTTGATTCAACAGAACCTCAACCACCATTTAATGACTAAAAGTATTGGAGCTAGTGCATTTATTTCCTGGACAATCAGATAGATACTTTGTGGCACACAGTGAGAAATATGCTTTTGTGAGGCCTTCACCAAGATTTTGTTCCACAGTCCTGCCAAGAAGCAGGTCTGATATCCAATTACTTCCCCTAATCTAGCAGCCTTTATTTTTCTAATGATGAACTACAGAAATGATCCCTGAAAGTACAATCTTTAGCAGTCCATATTCTTTTACATGTTGTTTGGGGGTGTAGAATTTAAAAATAACAAAAGCAAGTCAGAGGCAGAAATGCAGACAGTCTAGGGCCTTGCTTCTCCAAATGTTAGCCTGATGTTAGTAACACATAAAGGAAACCAATCTCTCAAGAGAGTATGTGTACTCAACTACATTGTAATAACAAAAACATAATGATTGTTTCTTAGTTCCCAGTGATTAAAAAAAAAGCATAGTTGCTGAAATATTTGAAGTCTGCATTTCAACATAATACTTCTCTGTAGACATTTGTATATGGAACCTAGTTATAGTCAGAAAGTGACTAGGTGAGAATGGAATCAAAACAAGAGATATTAGATAGAATTTTTTTTTTTTTTTTTTGCACCAGGGATTGAACCCAAGGGTACTTAACCACTGAGTCACATCCCCAGTCTTTTTTGTATTTTTATTTAGAGACAGGGTCTCAGCAAGTTGCTTAGGACTTCGCTAAATTGCAGAGGCTGGCTTTGAACTCACTGTCCTCCTGCCTCAGCCTCCCAAGCCACTGGGATTACAGTACGCCACCACATCCAGCTAGATAGAAATTTTAATGTCATCAGGCTAAGGTAGATAAGCACAATAAAATTGACCTTACCAGTAGTGCTAAAATTCTTGATTCTGTTGACAGTAATACCCTGCTCCCGATTTCATACTAGTGATAACTGTAAATATAAGTTATCATTCAAGGCCCTTTATCCTCTGCATAATACTTGTATGAATTCTTCCAACCTTTAGCTCTGTGATGCTCCTTTTCCTGTGTCAGTGACTCAACCTTTCCCCACCACCTTCTGATGTTCTTTCAGTTTTCTAATAAACTCAAGCAAATCAGAGTCAAATCCTGTGGACTTTGGAGTTAAATCAGTCAGGGTCCCAGCAGGAAATAGTACACTCCAGATGGTTTGAATCAAGAGACATTAATGGATAGATGTGAGTCACTCAGAAATGAACAACAGTTAGAAGTTGTTATCACCACTAATCCTGAAGGGATTACAGTGGCTGAGTGAAAGCAGGATCCAAGGGGGAGACTGCTTGGCAGGAGCTGTAATCAGTGAAGGGGCTCAAGTACTGCTGGGGACAAGGTGTTGAAGTAAAGAGGACTTGACGAAGAATCAATGACACTTTTCTTCCTCTAACCTAAAATTTCTTGCTGGTGTCGCCTGTTTGCCTAACCGAATGGAAAGTCAAGTTAGGCTGGCAAGGGAGGATGGATAACTTAGTCTACAGAAAGCAGTGTTCCAAGGAACAGAGCACAAAGAGAAGAGATGGGTTGTGGTTTTTGAGGCAGGGACAAAAAAAGAAAATAAGCAGTACAACAGCCATTGTGTATCTCTTTAGAGACCTTTTATATCTACATTCAGATTCACTGTGTGTTCATCTTCTGTACTGTAAATGGGAATTCTTGTTTATCTCATATCCAATGTCTGGGTCAGTCTTTCCTGTGGTCCCTTAAGCTCTGAAACTTGTACTCTAGAAAATTAAGACTGGTTGACACAGAAAGACAATTACCACAGGTTCTCTCTCATATGTGGAAGCTAGACAATGTCAACCTGAATGTAAAATAGTGATTAATAGAAGATGGGATGGTGGGGAACTGGTGGATAAAGGGAGGGTGGATCTGTTCAGTTTACACTATATATGCACATATGGAGATATCACACTGAATCCCATTAATATGTATATTTAACACATGTTAATCAAAATTTTAAAATATTTTAAAAAGGAAAATTAAGATTGTTCATTCACAGGAACATGAATCTGGTGAACACTGGGAGTAACCTAAAAATCAAAGATAAACTTGTTTATTTTCCAGTCTCAAGATGATTAGTTTAACACTGACATTTCATCTCACTCCAGTCATAATGCAATTATCAAGAATACAAGTAACAATAAATGTTGGCAAGGATGTGGGGTATAAGGTACACTTGTACACTGCTGGTGGGACTGCAAATTGGTGCAACCACAATGGAAAGCAGTGTGGAAATTCCTAGAAAACTTGGAATGGAACCACCATCTGACCCAGTTATCCCACTCCTCAGTATATACCCAAAGGACTTAAAAACAGCATACTACAGTGACACAGCCACATCAATGTTTATACCAGCTCAACTCACAATAGCCAAGCTATAGAAACAACCTAGGTGTCCTTCAATGGATGAATGAATAAAGAAAATGTAGTATATATACACACGATGGAGTAGTACTCAGTCATAAAGAATGACTTTATGACATTGACCAGTAAATGGATGGATCTAGAGACTCTCATGCTAAGTGAAATATGGCTGTTCCCAAAAGCCAAAGGTTGAAGGTTTTTGCTGATATGTGAATGCTAAACCATAATAAGGGAAGGATAGAAATTCAGTAGATTAGACAAAGGAGAATAAAGGGAAGGGAGGGGTAATGGGAAAAGGAAAGACAGTAGCATAAATTTGACACAATTTGCCTACGTACATATATGAATGCGCTACAGTGAATCTGACCATCGTGTATACCCACAAGCCTGGGATCCTAATTAGAAAAGATATACTCCATGCTCCTATTACTGTATCAAAATGGATTCTACTGTTATGCCTCACTAAGAAGAACCAATTTAAAAAAAAAAAAAAAAACAAGAAAAGAAAGATGAGTAGTTTAGGTGTAGAAGAATAAAGATGGGGATAAATAAAATGGGTAAGATGGTAAGAATACATGTGTGATAGGGATGCATATGATCCATTGGCCTGCATCACTATTGCATACTAAGACACAGTGGTTTCTTTTAATCATGAGAAAACTAGTCTTACTGTTGCCCTACACAACCAGGAGGTCTGAATAAGGGGAGAGAAGAAAGAGAGAGGGTTGATAATATTTATCGGAAAGTCAAAACAATTGAGTGATTTCTAAGCAGAAAAAGGGTTGGCTTTGATATCACTTTCAAATAATCAGTTATCAGAGGAAGTTCACCACTACTGAAAAGTAAAACATGCAATGATTAAGGAAAGGAATGTTTACATAAATAAGAAATTCATGAGGAGGGTAGGCTAGCAGGCAAAATAAACAAACTAGAAACCCAGCATGATTGAATTGTGTTGGTCAAGTGAGGTTTTCCAAAGTACCTATATTTTTCTTTGTTTTATCTTCTGTCTTAAAAAGCAATGTGTGATTTTATAGTTACCAGACAAACAAAACTATAACTTATGTTACACTCTTTAAATAGCTTATTTTATGTACATTTGACAGTTCTATTATATTTCTGAAAGGAGTCGAAATTCATTTTTTATTAACAATTGGGGAAAGAGGGTGCACGCCTCCTCATGATTCCCTGATCTATATTTTAGAAGGACAATATAGCCAGTCAATTGATACATGAATAATTATTCTATATGCTTATAACAGATCTGGGTTTCTATGTAACAGAAGCACTATAAAACAGTCTTGCCTCTCAAGGAGTTCATGATTTGACCTGCCTGAGAAGGCGTACACATATAGTGTTGGGGATATTGCAAGATAATGTATAACTAAGTACCAAAACGTATGGTATACAATGCAAGTGCTGGAATTATTAGCAAAGGCCTGGACGAAGAAGATTTAATTTAGACTGAAATGTAAGATCTGCATAAGTAGAAGGAAGTTATCAATATGAATACTATTTGGGTCAAAAACCTTTTAAATATTTGCCCAACTTGCCCTTTCTCACTGTTTTGCTTATGGTGCTCCTAATATGTAGACTAAGTGTTTGTGAATGTAAGGTTTAAATCCTCTGTTTTGCAATTTATTTTATTCTCATGTTTAGAAAATCTTTCCACATCTAAAAAATATTAACTTTCGTTTTCTCTTGAAATTTTTGTTTGTTCTAATAATTGATTTTTTATCTGTCAATTTGTTTTCATACTTTTTTTAAGATAAGAATCTAATATTTTCTTGTATTGATTTTATATAACATCATTTTTGTACTGATTTATTAAGTCTTGATTTCTTGTTATGCATTCTTTTTAAGTGTTAAATTCCAATATATGGTAGGTTTTGTTTCAGTTAATCACTCCTGTTTTAATTTAAATTTACTTTTTAACCTAATCATAAAAATTAAAAATTGTGAGCTGGGGTATGAATCAGTGGTAGAGCACTTGTCTAGCATGTGTGAGGCACTGGGTTTGATTCTCAGCACCACATATAAATAAATTTTTTAAAAAAGTCCATTGACAACTGAAAAATATTGTTAAAAAATTTAAAAATTATACATATTAGTGGGGTACCATGGGTACCATGTGTTGTTTTAATACATGCATACATTGCATAGTTTAAATCAGGTTAAACATATCTATTTCTTCAAACAGTTATCATTTCTTTAAAAAATCCTTTCTTCTAGCATTTTGAAACGTGCAGCAGATTATTGTTATCCTCTTCACCCTACTGTGCACTTGAACAAAAGAACTTATTTTTTCTACCTAACTTAACATTGATCAACTTTTCCCCATTCCTCCCTTCCTCCTAGTCTCCCCAGCTTCTGGTAACATTACATCAGTCTACTCTTGACTTCCAAGTTAGAAACTTTTGTAGATTCCACATATGAATGAGATCATGAGATACTCATCTTTCTGTGCCTGTTTCATTTCACTTAATGTAATGGTCCCCAGTTCCATTCATGTTGTTACAAATGACAGAATCTCACACATTTTTATGGACAAATAGTATTCCATTGTGCATATGTGCCACAATTTCTTTATCCATTCATCAGTTGATGGATATTTAGCTTGTTTCCATTTCTTGGCTATTGTGAATAGTGTTAAAATGAACATGGGCATGCAGATGTTTCTCTGACATCCTTTGGTTTCAGGTCTTTTGGATATATACCCAGGAATGGGATTGCTGGATCCTATGGTAATTCTATTTCTAGATTTTTGAAGAACCTTTACACTGTCTTCCAAAACGACTTTCCTAACTTACATTGCCATCAACAGTGACAAGAATTCCCTTTTCTTCACATCCTTGCAAATGCTTTCCATCTTTTGTCTTTTGATAATAGCCATTCTTACTGGGTGAGATGATATATTTCCCTGACGATTTATGATGTTGAACATTTTTCCATACACCTTTTGGCCATTTGGATATTTTTTCTTGAGAAAAAAGAAATGACTATTTAGAACTACTAATCATTTAATTTTTTGTTGTTTTTGCTTGTTTTCTTTTTCAATATTGATTTTATGAGTTCTTTATATTTTCTTGATATAAACCCCTTGTCAGATAAACATTTTGTATGCATTTTCTCTCATTCTGCAGGTTGTCTCTACTCCATCGATTGCTCCCTTGGATGTGCAGAAACTTTTTAGTTTGATGTGATCCCCTTAGTCTATTTTTTATTTTGGTTACTGTGCTTTTGGGGTCCTCACAAGAAATCCTTGCCAATTTCAATGTCCTAAAGTTTTTCTCCTATGTTTTTTGGTAGTAGTTTCATAGTTTGAGGTCTTACATTTAAAAATCTTTAATCAATTTAGAGTTGATTTTTGTAACTGGGAAGATATAGGGGGTCTAGTTGTATTTTTATGTAGGTGGAGGGTTAATTTATCCTTTATCATTAGTCTTTATATTTTTGTACCAATATTACTTTAAAAAATTATTTAACAGTTATAATTATTTTGTTCTTCAAACACTTATTTGGTGTATTTATCTGATATTTCCCTAGAAGCCCCTGAAATCATTTTGTCAGTATACCAAAATTCCATTCTGATCATTTTTGGATTTTTTTCACTGCTACTTTACACTGCTATTTCTTCATGACTACAAATATGATTGTGTCCTGCTACATGTAACCAGTGCTCTAGCTAAACCGGATTGTGGTCATGTTTTTGTCAAGCAATCTATTTACTCATTCTGTTTCTTCATCTTTACCTATGGAAACTGTACTCATCATTTAAAGACTCATTTCAACATTACCTTCTGATATTTGATTAAACCTTTTCCTGATCAGCATATCACTGTGTTTATTCTTCTTATGTAACTTCATATTTTACATTACTTTATAGTCAATTGTAGGATCTTTGAGAGCAGAGGCAGTGTCATGTTAATCTTTGTTTTCCCATCAAAAAGACTAGTATGGTGCCTAAGATGTCCACCTTGGTATAAAGTGCCTTGGGACTCTTTAAATGCTGACCCAGAGGTACACGATGTTTGCTAGTATTATTGACAACCAAGGTATCATTATTATATCTGTTAATTGAAACCATACAACCAAATGCTTGTAGAAGTAATGAGTGAATATGGATATTGTTGATACAGAAAAGTCTATCTTCACGGGATTCTGCATTTCCTTCACAGGATGCTAGTAATTTTATTACCCTTATGGGCTCCTTTTTTTTCCCCCTCAAATGAATCACCATTTCATAAAACATTTAAAAAGAGTTATCTTCAAGTTCTATAAAAAATGAAAAATGAAGAATCTGTTCTTTTCTAATTCAGTTGCTATTCACGAGCATGACTCCCAGTTCGTTACTTATACCCTAGTAGGTATTCTCTATCACAGGATCTATTTCCAAATTAGAAGAGGTAATATACATTTTAATTGGATCCCAGTTACCTATCTAAAAACTGCAAATGAAATAATTACTTAACATTCTGCCTCCAAGATTTTATCCATTTTTAATGACTAAATTCTACTTTCACGTTAAAAAAGTTCAGCACTTACCAGCAATTATGAATATAAAAATAAAGTCTAATGATGTAATAAAATACAGTACATAAAAATGGTGCAGAAATATAACTGGTGGTTAATTAAGAGCTAATGCCCATAGTGCTGAATAGTGTCATAGGATAATCATCCTTTGGCACCAATGTTAAGGTGAAAGAAAGTCATTATTTTATGAGTGGGGAAAGTAATTTATATGCATCATATTTATTTATGCTGCATTCTGGTTTACAAGAATGCTACTGGATGACAAGAAGGAGGGTTGTATAAGACAGTGGGTTTTTTTCTTTTCTACTGCCCATTTACTCTGCAATAGATGCCTTTCTGTCCTAAGAAAAACACTCTGATTTTAGTTTTCTCATTTGTAAAATGGATAAACATCTCTGCTTTGATTATTTTATATGGTTTTGATGACTGCACAATAAGTAAAAGATATGACAGAATATTGACAAGTTAAACAACGTTACGTACATGTGAGAGAAGGATTAAAAAGTGCACACGTGCACCACAGAACAGACATGAGCCCCACTGGCATTGGTTTGAAGAAGTACTCTTTTAAGTAATTAGAAGACAATGTATGCTCCAAAATCATTTTCTCTGTTATTCTTCTAGATATGTTCATAGTCACACATATGACTAGGAAATAGTATAATAGAGTCTTTAGTTATCCAGTACCCAAAAGAAAAACAATAAAAAAAAAAATGCCTAGAGACTTATATTTTCCTAGATCACTTTTAAGATGGGTTATTTCTAAAATTTAAAATCCCTAATTTTAGAAAAGAGATTATTGTTTCAATTCTATCAAACATAGGAGTATAAATAATGAAAAACCAAATACTATAGAGATATAAAACCATTCTAATAAGGTTACAAATCTAGAGCAGTTAGAAATGTGATTAAAATGAATTTCAAAAACACTGTGTAATAAATCAAAGTCCAGTTCAGAAAGCCTTTCTCTGTGTGTGGATATATTTTGTTTACATATGCATTTCTAGTGATTTAAAACAAATATCTGGCATTTATAATAAGACTAGAATTTTGTGGGGAGATATCAGGAATTAAAACCAGGGTGCTTAACCACTGAGAAACATTCCTAGCCCTTTCTCTTTTTTATTTTGAGACAGGGTCTCACTGAATTGCTTAGGTCCTCCCTAAGTTGCTGAGGCTAGCTCCAAACTTGTGATTCTCTCGCTTCAGCCTCCGGAGTTGCTGGATTTACAAGTGTGAGCCACCATGTCCAGCATAAGGTTTATCAGTGATTTATTCATTCTTTGGAAATCAATTGTAACAAATACCAACAATAAAGAATCAATCATCATAATGGCCAATGAATGAGTATCGATATGACACTGGGGATCTGTAGTGGGTTATAGGCAAATTACCAATGAGGTTTATTAAAAGATTTTTGAATGAATAAATACGTGATGAAGATTTTCATTATCATCTTCAATTTTGTTTTGATTTTCACCTTACATTTATCCTTACTTGCAATTAAGAGTATACCTACACTTTCAAAATACATATGCATACAGGTGCATAACCTCATGGGGCAACATGTGTTTTGCAATTCAGAATCATTTTTGTATTTTAGAAAAGTACTGTAGAGCATATACTAATGTTAAGTGATAGCTTAAATGGGTCTGAAGGTTATCTCATAATAATTAAAAAATTAACGTATCCTCAACAAAACATCCAAATATTTACAATAAGTGGGAAATATAGAGATAATAAATAACTTTAGTCAGTTAAATTCAAGTTTTGCTGAACTGAATGAATTGGGTACCAAATGTGGAAAACTTTGTTTTCAGAACGTTGTGAATTTTGAAATTAGGAGTGAGAGATATGGAACCTGTAGTAGTTCCTTTGGAGGCTAAACTGAAATTATAAGTGTGACTATGTTGACCTCATTCCATTTTGAGAGGTTTTAACTTTGCTTGTCAACCCCTTTTTAGCTAAAAGAGAATGGAGTTGACATGAAGTTCCTCTAGAATACTTGGGGGTATGGTATTCTGTTGACAGAGGACATATGGGCAGAATTAGATGCAACTTTTTTCATGGAGCAATCTTGGCAAACTTGGTAAACACCAGCCTGACTATGGCAAAAAGCTAGAGAAAGGCATTCTCTCCGTTTTTGTTTAGAACACACTTTGGATCAGTCTGACACCAGAATCCTAAGGCCTGAATGAAGGGCAGTGATATTTTTTATCTTAAAATGTTTTATAACATTCAAGGGCATAGGGATGCAGTGTTGCAAAAGGAGAGGTGTCATCCTTGAGTGTTTTTAGCCAATAATGCATTTGAAAATTGGGACTAAACATGCAAAAAAGTTTTTCATGTGGGTGGAGGCATTGGGACTGTCAGGAATCCTCAGATCTAATTGGGAAAAGGTTGATGGGGCCTAGAGAACTAATTCTAAGAGGGTGAATATAACAAGCTAGTGAGATCTGAGCATTAATATTATCATGACCTTTTTGGGACGTCCTGGGGAGATTTTGGTTACACCTACATTTCAGAAGATTGACTATTTGCACTTATAATATTTTACTACTATCATAAACTGAGGTCATTTAAAATTTATAAGTTTTTATTTAGCTGGTATATTGAGGGTGGAGATAGGGGTGCAGAGTCTCACCTTGTGGGAACCCCAGCACTGCCTGAACGAGCTTAATCATTTGATTAGCAACCATTTTAGAAAAAAAATGTCTTAGTGACTAAAGGAAATTGTACACTAAGTCCCCAGCCCCCAACAGATGTCATCATGACCTTGGCATAGGGTCAGGAAGGAAGAATGCTCTTAGTTGTCCTTGTACAGTGACTATTTAAACCATAGTTGGATCTTTAAAACTACTATTTCATTTGTTATTCCATCGGTATTCACCTTCTAAAAAGTATCCCTGACAGAATCATAATTGACCCAGGCTTGTGACATTTTACCCAATAATTAAGTACATTTAAGACAAAAGAAATGTTTTCTGAGGGAAAAATCAGGGTCATTTCCATGATATCCTGAATGATACAAATGAATGATGAAAGACATTGACTAAAGTCTTCTAAGATAAAAGAATGGAATAATTTGGATTTTAAATTTAATATTCAAAAAGTTATTGAAGCAATATAAAATCGCTATTTATGTTAATTTGCACTTATTAGTTGAATGTGAATTAATAATGTATATTTATCTTGTTCCCTATAAAAGATTTTAATATCACCAATTATAATCTTAGAGATATTAAATTCAATTAAAGACCCAATGTGCTAATATTTCCTTTAAGCATCAGTCGTTTTCAAGTTTTAGGTACATTAGAAATGTTTTAAGATTTGATGCAACTTTTTGTATTAAGAGAACAAGTCAAAGCCAAAAAGCATGCAAAGGCATTTATATTTTAATTTGAAAAAAATGTCAAGGGAAGCAACTTTGCAAAGATATATCAATTTGCAGCCACAAGAGCCAATTGTAATGTCAGGAAAATAAATTACCACAATAAGAATTTATTTAGGAAACAGTGGCATCACCTTTAAAAGTTCAATCACATATTCATTGCATGCAATCATTTTTTAAAACTCTAGTCTGTCTGTTCTAATTTGTTTTCGATAAGCCAGTAATATTGTCCCTATCATTCCTCTTCAAAGCTCCTCATATTGGTTTTTCTCTTTGTCCTACAGCATTGCCATTAATAAGGGATTTCAATTGTTCAAAGAAAGGAATGACTAAAATTCTGTTGATTCATTGTTAAGCAGAGAGCATTGTAGAGTCATTTGAAAGGTGTGTAGTATGGTAACAGATTGGAGTTCGAAAAGAAAGAAAGGAAGAAAATAAATGTAAATATTAGTGAACTCATTTTCCCTGTAGGAGTATTGATTTCATTCATCTTACTTGATAGATAGGGTGACTAAGCAAAATATCCAGATTCAAAGGCATCAACGGAACAGAAAACAGGAATGTAGTAGAGGAAGGGAGAAATGATGAATGTGACTTCGTTAAAAGAAGAAAAAATTCAATCCTTCTTCATGAGGGATTCATCATTTTTCTTCTTGTTCTTAAGCCATCTTAATAAGCATTTGATAAATGTCCATTTAGCTATAAGAGAAAAATCATGTTTAAAATCTCAGTTCAGGGGTCATCTTTCAAATATTTCATCTTAATAGAAAAAAAGCTTTATCAGATTCCCTGTACAATTGTTTAATGTCTTGGGTTTAACTTTCTAATAGTTGTAGAGAAACACTAAAAAATTTCATCACGAGCAGTAGCAAATTTATGACAAAATAGTGTATCATATATATTTTCCCCAGCAACATTGAGAACAGTTTATGTGAAAATTTTACTACAGATATTGGTCTCAGTAGATAGCACATTATTCCAACTGCATATATGCAGACTTAAGATGATGCTATTCTCAGAGGAATTCCATGATATTAAAATGTGGGCTTGTGAAAATTGTAAAGACTATGGAATGAAGGTTGAGAATACAAATATTTACAACTGTAAGTGTGCATGCCAGCTGTCATACATATACATATGGAAGTTTCAAAAAGAATTGGAAGGGATAAAAGAACAAATGCTGTTTCTCTCATTTGATATAGAAGGCTAGTCATTCCATTTATCTCCATTGAGTACATTGTCTATTCCAGATAGTTGTGCTAGAAGGCATTTGTCTAGCAAAACTGTTATATTCAGAATGAAAATAAAAGGAAAAACAAAGATGTATTTTTTTTTTATTGGCTAGGTTGGGAAGATACGATCTGTTTGAAAAAAAATATGTAAAAGGATAATATGTACACACAGTCTTTAATGATATCTTAGCATTTCTTATGGTAATGATTGTGATAATACACATTTAATGTCTTCACAAATAGGCAATATTGTGTGCAATTTTATTAAGAAAAATAATTAATATCTGATCTGGTCACATCCCTGATGAGTAAGAAATATGAGGGAGACAAAAATGAATAACCTATTTATAAAAGCATATGTATTAGTGGGAAAAGCTATAATTTGGATGATATTTCAAACTTACATTAACAGCTACTCTACTTTCAGTTCATACTCTGTAGCAGAAATTTATAATATTTGCCTATGTAATGCTAAAGAAAAATATTCAATGGTTCATGTTAAAGTATGTGAAGGCAACTTTATTCAGGATCCCTAGGATAGGTATAGGGACTACTGCAAGAGCTTCTTGCAGTAGGGGAGAGAGTTGGGCTCATCTCTGAATACAGCATGGGCAGTATAGTCAAGGAGCAGGGTGGAGGTCAAAAGACAGAAAAGAATGTAAGAGAAAACATGACGTATCAGGGAGATTCTGGCTAAAACTACCTATTAGGAATCTTGTGAAGACAGGCTAGGGTGATCAAACATACTTGTGAGAAAATGGAGGGTGAAGAACCTGATCAGATATCCAGATATCGAAGGTGAAGGGTTCTTGCTAAACTGACTTATTAGGGTTCTTGGCTAAAATTGGATTTTATAAGGAAGTCCACAGATGGGCCTAGGCAAAGGTTCAGAAGTCTGACTAAAGTTTGGTCAAGTAAAGAATCTTTATCATTAACCATGGCAATATGCCAATGAGGTAAGTTTGATTATTGTTATTTTTGCTGTTATTTTTCTCCCAGGCTCAGAAAATAAACAACACCCCAAATTAAAGCTTTAGAAGCAAAGTTTCTCTCAGACCTTCTCATGATCTCCTGTCTCCTGCTTCATTTTCTACCCCCAAGGCAAGCCATAGAAAGTAGAATTTATTTTACTCAAGGCAGGTCATACAAACTAGAACCTCTTTTACTCAAAGTGAGCCATAAAGCCTAAAAATATTACTCTAATCTTCCCTTGCCTTTCTGTCTTGGAGCTGGTAATAAAGAAATTCTCTGACCTACCTTGTCGGATAGTAGATCATAAGACTCCCATTCCATAAAGGGTCTTGCCCCTTACCTGGAAGGAAGGAATGCTGCCCAGAGGGGCCTAGAAGAATCTGAGCAGGCAGGCCTTGTTAGGTTTCTTCACTCAGAGTACTTCCATTAGATCATAAGCTTTTTGTCTGATCATATCTCTACAGGACTGTTCCTACTTCATTGAACCTAAGCATAAAAATGGATAGGTTACCCTGGATCTTTGTGTCTTTAGTCTGAAGGCTCCCATGTCATACAAAACTATGATCAAATAAATTTGTTATGCTTTTCTCTCGTTAACCTGTCTTTTGCTGTGGGGTTTTTGGCCATGATCCTTTATGATGGGCAGGAAAGGGATCACCCCCTTTCCGCTTCTACATCTCCAATTTACAAGTTTTGCTACAGAAGTTCAAAGAGGTTACCTGTCTTGTCCAATATAGCCTAACAGGAAGTACTTAAGCTCTTTCCTTAATGATGAAGCATAAATCTTGGGGAGTGTATATATTGCAGTTATTTCACTTGACAGAACAGAGAGAAAGTAAGAGATCTGCACTATTTTGAATCTTCCCACTTTTTCAGGAAAAAAAGTGTCAGCCTTCTTCTCTGGAAATGTTATCTGAAATGAGGCAAAACCAGCAAAAATTCCTGGACTGATCTTTGCTATATGAGCAAACACAGATAATAAGGAAAAAATCTATCTGGATTGCTGATCATCATAAAATATTTTGAAAGGGTCAGAAATGGCAAAAACAATGCCTTTTCCAAGATAGATTGATACAGCAGGAGATGATTTGTTCATTAAGGTGCAGAACCACCAATTATCTCCAGTAGTTTTTAGCAGCTGGAGATATTTAGTTTGTGTCATAGAGACATGGTTATTTGTCAATATACTCACAGAGAAATAGGACTATTCTTTATTGCTGTGCATGATCACTAATTACAAAAGGCAATCAGTTCACATTCAAAGAGTGTTATATGTATTTCATCTCATTTAATGGAAACAGTATTGTTCCCTTTGTGTTTCTCATTCAAAATTGCAAACACCAGCTCTGGATATGCATCTGCAGTGTTACACACAGAATAATTTGTACCAGATAATGTGGATGTTTGACTACTTTATTTAGTCAAATTGGATCTAGTAATTAGTACCGTTGTAAAACCCTGTTACACATGGAAACAATCCACATGTAATGGGGGAGGGAAACTAAAACAAAAAGTGAGACTGTCACTTGCCTTTGGATCTATTGCTAATGTTTGTGTTTGCAGAGAGATTTTATTAATTTTGAAAAACTTACATGTTTGCTTTAATGTAATAAGCAGTTTTTAAATTGGAGGGAGAAAATTTTAAGCAAAATTGATCACCCATGGACTGAGATTATGGCTCAGTGGTAGAGCGCTTGTCTAGCACGTATGAGGCACTGGGTTCAATTCTCAGCACCACGTATGAGTAATGAAAAAATAAAAGGTCTATCAACATCTAAAAAGTATTTCTTTAAAAATTGACCACCTATAACTATCTCCTTACCTACACATTTTAGATGAATTATGGTACCCCAGAATTCCTAGTTCTTACCCAAATAAGTCCATGAGATAAACATGACCAAATGGGATGCTCTAACTTTAGCCACGCACATTTACCCAAATCTATTTGTAAAATTGTAAAGGTGCTCATTATCTTATAGTTGGGAAGAACCTTTAAGATGATCTATTTACATGGAGGGAATATGAGGTTCATAGAACAAATGACTTACCATGATAACTGCTAGTTTGTGAGAAAACTAGGACTAGAACCACAAATCCTTTCTTGATTCAGAATGTCTTCTGCTATATTGTACCTCTTCAACTTCATCTGCAGATATGGGAAGCAGATAATTTTCTCTTTTCTTTGTACTATTTATATATTTAACAATATATTCATGAAAAATATTTCCTGAAAAATGTGATTTAAGAGATAACTCTGCCTTGGAGTAAAGTATATAAACTCATTACTTGTGCTAAGGAAAAAATATTTGTGATGACAATTTATCATTCATATTTTATTATGAACATTCTCCCTCAAATTATAATACCCTTCTGGGGCCTAGGGGACATGTCTATATGTCTGTTGAATTCACTTTTGTAAATTCACCTTAACATTCACATACTCAATGCATAGTTCAGGAAGATTAATTGAAAGAGAAATCATTGTTGTTCTTTTAACCTATGGTACAAAGAAAAAAATATCTACAAAAAGTCCAAATTATTTAGAGTACAATGGCCCTATTTAGAAGAGATTAAGGACTACCAAAATAGAAAAAAAAAAAAAAAACCTTTATTTTCTGATACTGAATAGTATCATTAAATGATAATATTAGTTTTACTTAACCTTGCGTCATTTATGAATACTTACCAGTTTTACCATACGCTATCATACTATAATATGACTCAGGAGGCCATTCCCATTTGGATATTTCTTATATAAATGAAAACAAATGATTGCTCTAAGAGTCTGTATATTTGATGGAAAAAATGGGCAGTTTAGAATTTAGTTTTGGGGGTTTCGTAGCATTCTAAATATACACATTTAAGGCTTTTCTCTTTTTAAAAGTCATCTTTTAAAAATAGTCTTTTCTACCTTCTCTCCCCCTTTCATTTTCCTTTCTCCAATCTTCTCTTATATATGCCACAGTTTGTTTCCCTCAGTCAGTGCTATTCGACTGCCTTTACCTTCTTCCTTTGACATTTCCTTATTGAAGATCCTAGATGGTGTGGTGATTAAGGGCTCTGAATTCACAGGATGGCTAAGATAGATAGGCTTATCACAGATTAGCAGTGAAGCCAGCTATACATTCTTAGTGCCTCTGAAGTAGAAATAGTTTCATAGTTTGGTAGCCCAGACCTCCTTTGAAACAGGTGCCCTTAATTTTTCTTCAACTAAATGCAGTATGGTTTTATTGATATGTCTTTTAAAATTTTTTTGATTTAGGTTCTGACAGGGAAACCCTAGGGGCTTTGGGACTTAAAGGGGGAGGGGATTTGGGCAATAAAAATGATGGAGATCTTTAAGGAAAAATTGGTAGATACACAACAGAGAGCCTCCCTATAAATCAAAAAGCATCCTTGAACCAATTGATAGACCAGTAAATGCAAGTGAGAGAAATTTCAGGTAAGACATATATCTTGGATGGTTCAAAGAAAAATAATCTTAATAACAATAGCACTTACTTAGGTCTCTTCATCTTATATAAGGAACCCAAATTAAAGGTTTATTGACTTGATCATTAGGAATAGGAATCTGAATCCTCACTACTTGGAAAAGACTGTAGGACATTCCCAACCCACTACTGGACATAATCAGTTAGGGCTTTTGTCTGTTAAAGAAAGATTATATCCCACAGTGCATGGTGGTGCATGCCTATAAATCCTAGCCAAACAGGAGGTGTAGACAGGAAGATCTCTAGTTCAAGACCAGCCTTGGTAGCTGAACAACAACCTGCCACATTAAAAAAAAAAAAAAAAAAAAAAAAAAAACAGGCTGGGGACATAGCATGGTGGTTAAGCACCCCTAGGTTCAATTCCCAGTACCAAGAAAAAGAAAAGAGAGATAGCATTGTACCTTTGTTTCAACCTTTACATAAAGATAAAATTCATGAACAAAGGAAAATAGCCCAGAAAGGTTTATTGGTACCCTTACAAAATACTCATTTCCTTACCCTTTTAAATAAAGCTTATGTTAACAGAAACAATTTTTTTATTTGTGTTCTTCAGAAATTTGTGCCCTGATCTATTAAGGTGAATCATAGATAACCTTTGGGGTAAAGATTAGCATTTAAAATACTCATAAACACTGTACTATATTGTTCTTTTAGTAATGAACCAATAATGGGCTTGCGGAAAATAGTAAAGTGATACTTTATTTATCACAGTCTGAGATTCAAATGCCAGCATACAGGGTATATAAAGGCTAAGATATTTTACATCTTAGTATTGACTTACTGTTTATTGACCATGCTTTGTGTATCATTTGATAGGCAATTATATTCCTAATCATATCGTATTTTATATACTAGAAATGACCTATTCATAAGCACATTTTCAGGAAAAGAAAGACAACTTCCATGATAGTTAGAGTTATATGAGCTTAATTGAAACTATTTAGACTTAATTTGTCTTCAAATTGCCATAAATTGTATACATCTTCCTGCTATATTTTTATTGACTGGAAATATAACTCATAAATGGCATCCACACCCTTAAATTGCCATAATCAACTCTGCTCTTTAACTGCTCATGATAGTTTGTAATTTCTGTGCGAATACTGCTTGCCTCTATTACCAAAGTGAAACTGAAAGGAGACCGTGTAAGTAAACAAATGAAGTGAGTGAAGTCTTTTTAATATTATGTAGCCTACAAGTTCCCAGAATGATTTTCTCATTTAACTCTTTTGGGATACATATTTTTTCTGTTTTTGTGTTCTCCTTGGTAGAGATTACATTTATTATATAGCATTATTAACTTTTGCATGCCTGCATGTCCTAGTTTATTCTTAGATCCTGTTCAGTTCATTATTGCTGCATAAAAAAATTCCAAAACTGAATGGAATACAGTGCCTTAAAACAATAACGGCATAATTTTTATGAGTAGTAACAGTAATAATAGTATATATTAAGAATTTGTGGGTCAGGAACTTCCCAAGAACTTGGCTGGTGTTATAGTTTGGATCTGGAATGTCACCCAAAGGCCTGTTTGTTAAGGTTTGGTCCCCAACTTGGAGCTATTGGGAGATGGTGGAAATTTTAAGATGTGGGGCCTAGTGGGAAGTTTTTGGTCATTGGGGCATACATTTGAAGGGGATTGTGGGACCCCAATATCTTCCTCTCTCTCCTTTGCTTCCCTGCCATGAGGTGCAAGGCTTTGCTCTACCATGTACTCCCCACTACGATATGCTGTCTAGTCCCAAGTCCAAAAGTAACAGAGCCAATCAATCCATCCTGGACTGAAACCTGAAATCTCTAAAAAATGTGTGTAAAATAAAACTTTTTTCTTGGGGGGTGAGGGTTACTCAGGATTGAACCCAGGACTTCGTGCATGTCAGGCAAGCACTCTATCAACTGAGCTATATCCCCAGTCCAACCTTTTTCTTTGTAGGTGGACTTATCTCAGATAATAGTTGCAGTAGTGGAAAACAGACTAACACAGCTGAGTAGCTCAACTCTGGCCTACATGGCACAAGTCTGATGACTGGTGCTGGAGAATCTACTTACAGTATGACTTGTTCATGTAAATATCTGGAGTTTTGGGGCTTTTTGGCTTCTCTCTCTTCAAACAGTATCTCATTCTCCAGTACTTGCCATGTGGTTGGAGTTTCTCATAGCATGAGATTAATCAGACTCCTTACATGGCAACTGGCATTCACCAGAGTAAGAGTTCCTAGAGGCCCACACAGAAGTTGTAAAATGTTTTATGGCCCACCCTCAGAACTCTTAAAAATCAATTCTCCTCATTGGTAAGGCAAGTTATTAAGCCAGCTTCCATTCAAGAAAAGAGGAGGAATAGACTCCATCTTTCAATGAGGGAGGAAAGGAGTTAGTGATGGCCATCTTGGAGACAAGGTACCACACATCTCCAAGCTTTTGAAGGCATCATTTAGAATCTAATTTGTCTCTCGTTCTTCAGTGTTTTTTAGAAGGCTTGGCAATAATTGGGTTCAGTAATTGAATAAGTTATCTATAGTTCTCACTTCCAAACAGAAGATTCAATATCCCTCCTAAATATAGTTACTGAATTTACAGTTGCCTGCTAACCATGTCTATCTGTTATCTCTTGCTGGTATTTCACTTTTTGACTCTGTTGCTCTGGGCCCACAGTGAGGCAGAATGACATGGCAAAAGTGCACAGCAAGGAAAGTTGCTCACCTCACGGAGGCAGGGAAGCAGAGAGGGAGGAAGGCGAAGGGGCCACACTGGCCAGTGACCTTCCTCCTTCAGACATGCCTCACCTGCTTACAGCTACCAGCTAGTCAGTCCATTCAAACCAGCATGGATTGATGAGGTTGCAGTTCTCACCGTTCAATCATTTCACCTCTGCATATTCCTGTATTAACACAGGAGATTTGGGGGGGGGGGACACCTTTATATTTAAACCATAAAAATAGCCTTCTAATTTTCTTTGTTCTCAGTCTCTGACTCATCTAATTTACCTCCTAAATTTTTCTAATGAGCAACATGATTATATCAGTCTCCAGCTCCCTGTTATTGTGAATGAGGAGTAGCTTTGTAGTTGGTCACTCATGCACATGCTTTTTTGTAGAAGTCTCATTTTCTAATTGCAAGTGAACACTTTAAGTCCTCACCCTTGTTATCTAACAAGTGACACTTCTATGGGCCCCTGTAGCAAATGTAGTCACCAAATTTTGTAATGTCATTTTGCCTCCCTCTACTTCTCTCTCTGTCTTATCTATCCATTGATCTATCATTTCTTCACCAAATGTTAAAGGGAGGAATTATAGCATGTGTCTTTTTATCCCCAGAGCCTAATGTGGTAGCTCATACGTAATAGGTGTCTAAAAATATGTGATAGAAATATAGGAAAAATGAATGGACAACCTGTCATCACTTATGCACAGATAAATCATTTATAAAGAATAAGCATTAGGAAAAATTGAATTATGGGAAGGATGCTTTTGACAACTTCCATTGTCATCTTTCAGTGTCATACCTTTATGGACCTTTGGCCCTAGCTTCTCAGATTCTTCATTAGTATATATCAGGCACATCTCCCTTTCTTGGGGATTCTTTACTCTCTGGGACAGTAAGCCCATTGGTAGGATTCTAGGAATAGCCATGAGTTACTTTAATTGTATTTAAAATTGTGTGTGTGTGTGAGAGAGAGAGAGGGAGAGAGAGAGACAGAACCAACTGACTAACTGAAAGACGAGGACCAAAATGGTTAAAAGCCAGTGTTCTGGCTTTATCTTTCTTCTTATTAAAATTAAGTTTAGCTATGTCTAATTTCCTGGGGGACTTGTGAGGTCACTAACTTGTTTATCTCTGACAACTAATGCCCATTACTATGTTAATATAATATATATCACTTATTATATGAGAAGGTATACATTTTTATTGGTAGTGATTTCTATTGTCTGTTAGAATGTCGTATACACATGGATTGGATTTGAATCCCAATCCTATCATATCTTAGTTATCATTTTTCATCTCTGAAACTCAGTTTTCTCATCTAAAAATTTTGGAGACCATAATGCCAATCTTAGAATGTTTTTATGGAGAGCAAGTTAGACAAAGCACATAAACCACATAACAAGTATATATCTATTCTTATTTTTAGTTTAGATAATAGTTTTAATTCATAGTACTTAGAAATGTATTTAGGTGCCAGCTCCACCAATTACTAGCTGTGTCCTTGGGAAAGTTATTTAACAATTTTGTGTCTCAGGTCTTCATCTGTAAAATGTGAAGATTGAATAAGAAAATAGAAAGAAAGACCTTAGAACAGTGCTTTACACATACTAAACAACAAATGCTAGCTGTTGATATCACTGTTACATGAGTTAAGATTGGACTTTGTACATGTTGTCTGCCTTCTGCATTGTAGAAGTTATTTTTGTAGTTTATTATAAAGTCAAAACCCCTTATATTTGCATCAGGTTTTTATAAAGACTTTATCACAGTGAGAAATGTCTACAGATAAGGACGAATGCTGCTTCTAGAAGCATATGTTTTTACCTTTTAGCATAAACAGCAAATATAATGTTTTATTTACCTCTCTCTTTGATACTTAAAACTGAACTCTTATAAGCACTTTCTCAATGTTGATTTCTATTTACTCTTGTCTTTGTGAGAACAGTTAAAAAGAAATGACAGAAAGAAATGGGAAAGGAGAGGTGGAGAAGAGTCAGAAATTTCAAGCCTTGTTATGGTCCTAGGAAATTCCTCTGAATTTCTTGAGTTCATTGGTGTTACTTTTAAAATTAGCTACCTTTGTTTGCCAGACTGCTTGCTAAATCTCAGAGAGAGCCATTTTGTATTTCTCCACTTTGTTTTGAGGTTTCCGTGATGATAGCAAGGTTTCATTGTGGTGGCTGAAACCATCCTCGTTATTATCCATTTCCACACTTCTGGATGATTCACAGAACAATGCTCACCAGGGCCAACAAAATATACCTCCCACTGATATGCTACAAGGAGCTGCATTACCATGGTAATGATACAGAATTCCTTTTTTATTTTTTAAAGAAGATATACTGAACTATCTTTGTATTTAATTATGAAAATACCAAAATTGCATTTTTTTCCCTCAAAACTAATTCAAGTTACTTATTTCTTTCTGATTTCTCATCCTCACTTACAAGGCCCTGTATGTCTGGTCTATGCTACTCTCCTGATTCCTGATACATACCTCCTTATTACTTTACTAGAACTCTCTGTCCATCCTTCTGTCTCTTCAGTGCACTCAGTTCTTTTTCAACTTAGGACAAAGGCAATGCTGTTTCCTCTGCCTGCGACGTTCTGTTCCTTTTTATCTAGCAACCATCTTACCTTTCTTTTTGTTTCCACTTAAATTTCTACTTTCTTGGGGAGGATTTCCCTGACTCCTTAGGATACAGATAAATTCCTAATTAGGTGTTCACTGAGATACTTTATGTTCTCTCATGGATCTAACACAGATAGTAACTATTTCCCTTTGTGTGACTCATGGTTTAATGTCTTTCTCCCCTGGTAGACTCTTAAATTTCAGGAAGGAAGAGACATTTACCATCTCATTTGTGGTTCTATCCCAGGCATCTACCACACACAGGGCCTGGCAGTGTGTAGGTCTTCAGTAAGTATTTTTGTTAAATGAATGCATGAGGTCTCAGTGATAGGGAACAGAGAGATGTGAGCGGTGGGAACATGAAGTTAAGGGAATAAATTCTATAAAATGGGCCCACAGTGCTGACCCCCATAGGCTTTCTTTTCCAAGAAGCAATTTACTTGTAGCCCTGCCTGTCTTAATTACACAGGATATGTTACATTCCCCAGCAAATTACCTGTTATCTGCAGGAGAAATACAGGTCCCCGAATGGGATAAGACCAACAGGTTACCTTGAACTTGGGGCGACTTTTGTGACCTTTACACAGATCAGATGCCAGAACTCAGAAAGATAAGGATAATTTTACCTAACCATAAAATCTGAAAGAACAGGTTCCAATTAGAACCAATCGGCATTGGTCAAAGTGACCCAGATTTGTCATGTGTGATGGGGACTTGAAAAGTCTGATGTCATCTTGCTGTTAGTCAAATCAAGAGGTTGCCTGGGTCAGACTCTATGGAAACTTCTCTGGGATCCCAATAAAACTAGAGTGCACGAGAGGCACACTGTTATCCTCATCTCCAAGAGAACCCACTCTCTCCCTTGAGAGTGTCCCCTTTGCCTCTTTTCTACATCTTCTAATAATCTCATGCCTGTTACTCTGAATGACATGTCTGCAATTTTTCTGGCCTGATCACGAGATCAGGGATTGAAGGGGTATCCCTGCACTGCCTCTGCTTCACCAAAGGCCTAATACCCTGTGACATTGGAAGAATTCTAATGTACTCTTCTGTCCTTCCATTTATATGCTGGTCATCTGCTGTTTTCAAAGACACGATTGCAATTTACATTAAGGATTTTGCCTTAATGAGAGATTTTTCAGTTGTCGTCTATGCTCATGTGAAAAAGTCCAAATTTTACATTCACGTGATGTGGGCATATGTAAGTAAGTAGAAAGAGTGAATAATGTAATTTATAAGAGAACCAATTTTATCAAGTTGTTTAAAACATTTGAGACCTTTTGCTTCTGTTCAGCTCAAGCCAAGTTCTCAACTAATATAATTCATTTTCTCAGTATATTAATTAAATTTGCAGCAACAGGAAGTGGGAGGACACTTGATATTGAAAAACAAAAACCACAGAAGGCACTTGCCTCATTACTGTGTTCTTCCAGCATGGCTATGGAATGCTTATTAAGATACTGAAAACCTCTACCAGTCTGAGTTATTATCTGACCATAGAAAACAATAAAGGAGTGGTAGGGCAAAAGAAAGGAAAGTATAGGTATTTGGAGTCAGATCTGAGTTCACACAGCAAATCTTCCACTCACTTTTTGCGTGACTTGGAAAAAATTACTTAACTTTTCTAAATCTGTTTCTCCATTTATAAAACGGATTTATTAATATTTGCCTTGCCTATTCGTTGTGAAAATATGAGAGATTATATGAAAAATTAAAGAGCTTGGAATTTTATAAGATAGTGGGAAAGAGGCACAGTAGTTTAAACTCTAACACCAAATTGAACTGTAATATGTTTCTAAAAATCAGTGTTATGGGTTGACTGGTTTTCACCTCCCAGATTCATATGTTTTGGGCTCTTAAAGAGGTAATTAAGTTAAAAGGAGGCCTTCAGGGTATGCCCTAACCAGTCTGAAAAGCAGTTGTTAAGGCACAGATAGCATAGGCGGAGAGAGGACTGTATGAGGCCACAGGGAGGTGTATGAGGTAGCTGTCTGCCATCCAAGGAGAGAAGCCGCAGATGCAAACCAACGCCACAGATACCTGGATCTTGAACTTCCTGTCAGCACAACTGTGAGGAAATACATTTCTGTTGTTTAAGCTACCTGGTCTGTGATGTTTATTATGGCATTCCCAGCAAACTGAAACAACCAGAAATACTGCTTGATTTTTTTAAAGGAAACCCACAAGAGACAACAGGTGTGAAAATATCTACTATAGTGCCCAGTTCATAGGAAATACTCCCAGCACACTAGTTGAATCTGTTGGCAAACAGTTCTAAAGAAAAGCTCAATAGGTTGGGCATCAGGGAGGTAACTTGTTCCCTGTTGTGTTTCTAACTAGCCTTAGGACCTTTATTTTCCTAGGTCACAGGAGTTCAGAGTAAAGGAATTTTACTTTGCCGTAGAATTGAAGAATTTAATTATTGCAAAAGCCTGATGTTCTACATGTGTTACCAGCAGAGATGAAACTTGATTCTGATCTTCAGATCCCCAGAGCAGTGTTTTACTTTCTTGCTATAAAGTCGACACAACCATGAAAAATATTTTCAAGTCTTGGAGGTCAGAGGGAGATATTCAGCTATTCCTGGTTTTTTTTTAACATTAAAAGTGTTCTATAGCAGAAATTTGCTATTGTTTTGCAATGGAACTCCTCTGATTTCAATAGATACAGTATTTAAATGTTTGTTGACTGTGCTCCATCAAAGACTGCTAATTTAAATGAAATCAACATGTAAAAGAACAACTCACAAGTTACTCTGCTTTCTAAGAAATTTATCATCTGTAATTACATAGCTAAAAGAAAGAAAAAAAAATAAAAATGAAAAATAAAAAAGCCATGGCTCTGGCCTACTTCTGTTCTGGTCAAAAGTAAACCAGAAGCAAAATTTATATTTTGAATTGATGTTTTCTTGGTGATAAGGCCTCAAGGTCCAACCCATGTGCTGCTGCAAGATAAATTGGTGGCCATGTGAGTTTACCAAGGAAAGGTAATATTTACTTCAATTCTGCAATTTCATCACATAAAATAGTTTAGGGCTATACAGTAATGGCAAAGATCTGATTTAATACAATTTAGATGAGAATGTTTGTTAACTTCTTTTTTTGGAAACTAACACAAGATAAATACTACACATACAATACTGAAATTTACCAATTTGATCCTAAACTGAAAAGAGGTAATAATCTTATGTGCTTCATAACTATTTTTCTCTGCATTGTATGAGTTTGATTACATATGAACTGTTTCTTTACAATGGCACAAGCCATTGGAGTTCTTGCTTTGATTAAATTGCTTTTAAAAATTATAACAACAACAGCTAACATTGTATGGAACTGTATCATCCAAACACTGCTCTAAATACTTTACCTATATACATTCATTAAATCTTCACAACAAATCATTTGAACCTCACAAAAATCTTACGGAGCAAAGTCATTCTCATTCCTGTATTATAGATAAGAACACTGAAGGACAGAAATATGTCTCTAGCTCAAAGTCAGAAGGATTGTCAGTGGCAGAATTAAGATTTAAATCCACTATCTATGCTTCAAATTCCTTCCTGAACTGTCTCCCCAAAGGCAGCAGTCCTGCATTACCAACATCCCACATGCAGCAGAGTGGCCTTTTCCCTACCTCTTTGATTTTATTTCATCAAGGCTTGATCATCCTCAGACAAAGAATATATTCAGATTTATCTTTGGAGAATAAGGCATGTAATAGGAAAGAACACTTGTTACAAATAAGTTGAAAATAATCCTTCAAAACTGATATTTGGACATGCAAATTTGAATTGCCAATATTTCCAATCAGCCTCAGCTCCAGCTGGCCTGCTGAAATGTGCAAATTAGGAACTGAGCTCAGATTCCATGTAAGAAAAAGCTGAAGATTTTAGAGGATGTCCATTTTAACTGTCATACAGTCTCTACGTCTGATCAGCAGAGTGTGGTTATCTTACTGCATTTGTTTTTCCTCTTAGAAACAACGGGAACACGTGTCTTTGAAAACTGGAAGGTAGGAAAGTCACACATGTTGAAATTTACATTGTTGATTTCATTAGATATAAATCCTTTTCTTTCCAAACCCAAAGTTTATTGTTTCAAATTCTCATTCCCAATAAGATTTCTGTCCTCGGAATGTTTTGGAAACTTGCATTATATTATGAAGCATATATTTGTTTTTTATTAATTTAATTACATGCTCATTAATTGTTTGAAATCATGTTTCAAAAATAGGAAGATGCAATAAATATTTGAAATATTTTAATATTTCACAGAAGAAAGTTGATCAGGCCTAACTCAAGAGTCAGAAATTGGGCTGGGGAGATAACTCAGTTGGTAGAGTGCTTGCCTTGCACATATAAGGCCCTGGGTTCAATCCCCAACACCCTGAAAAAGAAAAATCAGAAATCTGAAATGTTCCAAACTGTGAGAACTTTTGAATGCTGTGTTTCAGATTTTCAGGTTAGGCATGTTCAACCATTAAAGTCTGTGGAAATATTCTAAAATCTGAAAAAAATCCAAAATTTTAGACATCTTGTCCCAAGCATTTCAGATAAGGAATGCTCAGTCTCTGTATACATGTGTGCACACACACACAATCAGAAAACATTAATTTTTCCCTTTACATATTTGAGAAATCAACACATTTTAGTGCAGGGTATTTTAGTCAATTAAAGACTTGGTGCTTGCTCAGCACCTTCAGGGCAAACATGGATTTCTGGGGCAAATGGATGAATAGTCCATTGTTTAGAATCACTTTTTAGATGGCTCTCCAGCTTCTATGGCTCGTGCCATTGGTTCCTGGTTAAAGCACCCTGCCCAGTCAGTCTTTCAACCTGTCTTTATTTTCATATTTTTGAGATTCCCCAATCAATTCTATGCTGATATTAGACAAGCTGTATATGTTGATATTTGGCCAGAGTCCTAAGCCCACGTCAGACCTGAATCTCAACTTGACCGAGGCAGAAAAGGTAACAGTGGCCTTAAGCAAGGAGCTTAAATCTTGTTGTCCTAAATCAGATACCTATGATCTGAGTCCCAATGCAGCTTCTAATTTTCCAGATCTCTAACACTTACTTATCATCAATACCTATCTTTTCAATTGGCCATATATATTGATAGAAAGATAGATATAGAGATGTATTTATATAACATTCAATCGCAGTTTTTCTGCCTACTATTCAAGTTGTATGTTAGAATCTGAGCCTATTCTAAATCATAGTTTATCTCTCTGATATCTTAATGCTCCACTGAAAAGTTGCCCACCCCTATCCTGAGAAATAGATTCAATTAGCCACATCTTCAACTTTTAATCAGAGTTTTGATTTAGTTTGACCTACTACTCCAAACCATAATTCTTATTTCCTTATTAAGAATTACATTACATATTACATTAATAATTACTTGAAATATAACTGAACTTCTCTACCTATTGATGTACTTATATAACCTTTTAGCATAAGACTATTCAGCCAGGTTAATTTCTTCTATCCCAGAACAAACTGGCCTTTATGTTGCCACTAGATCCAAACATGTCTAAATCCAGAACCTGTCACAATGATGGTATAGAAGTCTTTTTTCCCAATTCTGATAAAATATACAGAACACAAAATTTACCATTTTAATTTTTTTTTCCGCTAAGGGGCTTGAACTCAGGGGCACTCAACCACTGAGCCACATCCCCAGCCCTATTTTGTATTTTCTTTAGAGACAGGGTCTCACTGAGTTGTTTAGTGCCTTGCTGTTGCTGAAGCTGGCTTTGAACTGGGGATTTTCCTGCCTCAGCCTCCTGAGCCACTGGGATTACAGGGGTGCACCACCGTGCCCAGCACTATTTTAATTCTTTTAAGTGTGTACTTCAGTGACATAAAGTACATTCATATTATTGTACAACCAATACCACTATTCATCTCCAGAAATTTTTCATCATCCCACTCTGCCTTTATTAAACAATAGCTACTCATTCTTCCCTCTTCACAGCCTCCAGTAACACTGTAGTAGTCTATCTCCTTTGTCTGTGGAGAATACTTTCCAAGATCCCAAGTAGATACCTGAAATCACCAATAGAACTAAACGTAGTGTATGCAGTTTTTTTCTTATACATACATATACAAATTTCATATCTTTTCTATCTTAACAAAGTACTTATCATGTACTGTCACCATAACTTACAGTTTGAGGTACAACAGCAGTTTTTTTTTTTCTTTCTTCACAATTTCATGGGTAGATTTATTTTTTCAGAAACAGTAGCAACCTCAGCATACATGAGGTCTTTCCTCATTAAGACCTTCTATCACTTCACTTAAAGGAACTTCCTTGGCGTATCTATATTGTCAGCATGACTACTCTTGCTTTGGAGCCATTATTAAGTACAATAAGGGTTGTTTGAACGCAAGCATTGCAATGCTGCAACAGGATATATAATAAATGAGAATATTACTACTGACTAACCAGGGGATAGTGTATGCGGGGTGGATATACTGGAGAAAGGGATAACTCATATCACAGGTAGAATGAATTATGACAATGTGAGATTTCATCATTCTACTCAGAATGAAGTACAATTTAAAAACTTATGTTTATTTCTGTAATTTCACAGTCAATTTTTTTTTGCTGTGGGTAACTCTGAAAGTAGAAAACTCTGAAAGTGAAACCATGCATAAGAAGGGACAGTCGTATTTTATTTTGTGTGTCTGTAAATTTGGCTATTCCTGGGTACCTCATATTATTGGAATCCTAAAATATTTTTCCTGTTGTGTCTGGTGTATATCAGTTAGCTTAATGTTTTCAGCATTCAAACATGTTGTGGCACCTATCATAATTTAATTCCTTTTAAGACAAAATAATATTCCATTGTATGTATATACCGTATCTTGTGTACCTATTTATCCATTGAGATACATTTGGATTGGTGCCACCTTTTGGATATTATGAATAATAATGCTGTGACCATGGATAGATGTAAAATATCTCTTCTCATACTTGCTTTCTGTTCTTTGGGGTATAGCACCAGAAGTAGAATTTTTGGACCATATGGTAATTATAATATGTTAATGTGTTTTTTTTGAGGGACTACAATCCTGGTTTTTGTAGTAGCTGCACCATTTTATACTCTCACCAACAATGCCCAAAGGTTCCAATCTCTTCTTACTCTCGCTAACACTTGTTATTCCGGTTTTCTTTTTAGCTCCATTTTGATAATAGCAATCCTAATAGATGTGGAGTGGTATTTCCTTGTGGTTTCCATTTGCTTTTCCCTAATGATTAATGATATGGAGTCTCTTTTCAAGTGCTTATTGGCCATTTGGATATCTTCTTTGGAGAATTATCTATTCAAGTCCTATAGCCATTTTAAAATTGAGATGTTTATTGTTGTTCTTGAGTTGTAGGAGTTACTAATACCAGTTCAGTGTATGCTTTGGAAATATTTTCACCTATTTTGTGGGTTGCCTTTTCACTCCATTGATAGTGTGCATGGATGAAAGAAGTTTTAAATTTCGATTAAGCCCAATTTATCTACTTTTTTCTTACATATGCTTTTAATGTTATTCTGAAACATAATTTCCAAGTCCATCGTCAGAAAGTCTTCCCCCCATATCATCTTCTAAGAGTTTTAAATCTTACATTTAGGTGTTTGATCCATCTTGAGTTAATTTTTGTATATAAGGGCTAACTTCATCCTTTTGCATGTAGATATCCAGCTTTCCCAGTACCATGTTGAAAAGACTGTCCTTTCCCTCATTGAATGGTTGTGGCAAACTTGTCAAAATTATTTGATCATATATAGGAGTTTATTCTACTTCATTGGTATATATTTCTGCCTTCATACAGGTACCACACTGCATTGATTGCTATAGATTTGTAGTACATTTTGAAGTTAAGAAGTGTGTGATTCATCTAACTTCATTCCTTGTTTTTAAAAGAGGTTTATTTGTTTGTCTATTCTGTTTCACTGTCTGGGTACCTTGAGGTTACTTATGCATTTTACTATGGATTTTTTCCTATTTCTACCAAAAAAAAAATCCTTTAAGTCTGTTGTATATCTATTTAGCCTCTTTTTTGATCTCCAATATGTCTTATTAATTTGGAAAAGAGGCCTTCTGGGCGTATACTACAGTAGCTAAAACAGAGACTTTATAAATGTCAGGGAGGCCTACACCCATGAAATGTACATTAATACCATAATTCAGTACATAACACCCAATATAATGGGTACATACACCCAAAATGGCTACAATGAATATAAGGAAATTATCAAGTGTTACAAAGATATAGGACAATCATAATTCACATATCTTGCTGATGGCAGCATAAATTGTTATAAGCAATTTGGCCAGTATATGATAAAGCAAAACATGCAGAGCTAAGACCCAGAAATTCCATTTGTAGGCATATACAGATCTATATATTTGATTTTTAAAAGACGTGACTACAATATTCAAAGCTACACTATTTATAATAGACAAAAACTGAAAAATACCCTAATATCCACTACATGTAGAATATATAAATAGATTATAGTATAGCCATACCATTCTGTACTCTAGAGCAACAGGAATAAATGATTCATAACTATATTCAACAATATGGATGAACCTCAGAACCATGAAATGTAGCGGGGGTTGGGGTGGATTCCTGCCAAGTCCAGCATGGATGAGGGAAAGGGTTTCCGTTGGAGGACAGTGTCAGCTATTGATCAATCACTAAGAAACTTATTTAATTAAATAAACATGGGAACCAATAATCTTTTTAAATGGAAGGGAGTATGATGGATTGAGCCATGCCAAGATCTGGCCTCTAAGCAAATGGAGAAGCCCACCTTCCCTTTATTTATAGTTGCACAGGTAAAGGGGGACCGGGAGGAGTGTCTTCTGTGAGGATGGGATGGGGTGGAGTTACAGAAGCCATTTGCTCTAGAATTAGCATTTCCTCAGGCAGTGAGCCATTCTGTACAAAGTAACATACCTCAGACTCTGAAACAGTCTCTCATGACTGCCAGTTCCTGGGAGTCAGACCTCTGTATCCCATGACTCAGTCAAGCCTGATTCTGCTAACCATGGATGACTTCCCACAATGAAAGAAGCCAGACAGAAAGAATAGATACTATTTGATTTCATTTATATAACAATGTTGAGAGGTGGAACTTTTAGGAGGTGATTAGGTCATTAATGGATTAATATCCTTATCCAGAAGGTAGGTTTGTTATAAAAGCAAGTTTGCTACACTCTTGCTCTCTTGCAGGTGCACTTTCTTGCCCTTTGGACTTCTACCATGAGATGACATAGCAAGAAGGATCTGGTGGCCCCTGAATCTTGGACTTCCCAGCCTCCAGATCTATGAGCCAAATAAGTTTCTGTTCATTATAAATTACCCAGTCTCTTGCTGGACATGGTGGCATATGCCTGTAATCTTAGGAACTCGGGAGACTGAGGCAGGAGGATTACAAGTTCAAGGCCAGACTCAGCAACTAAAGGAGATCTGTCTCAAAGTAAAAAAGAAGAACTAAGGATGTAGGTCGGTGGTAAAGCTTCTCTTGGTTCAATCCTCAATACCTAACTTTATTATTTTTTTATAATAGCACAAAATAGACCAAGACAATAGTGGTTAATATTTAGGGGAGGAAGGAACTGGACAGAGCATGAGGAGAGGTTTGGGGATTGTTGATAATGTTTTGTTTCTTGATTAGATTTGTGAAAAAGCATCCATCTATATACTTTTTATTTTTACTTTTTTTTTTACTTTTCTGTATGTTGTATTTCAATAAATAGCAATAATAAAATAATTTAAATCAATTTGGAGTGATCTAAATTGAAATCCCAGCTGTACCTATTGCTAGTTCTATTATTATAGTCAAATTTCTTGACTCCTTGAAAAGTCACAATATCCTCACCTGCATAATGATATGGATGGTGATGCTGATGATGACAATGATAATAAGAAATAGTAGAAGAAATATTTCCATGACACTTATGTGCCCCAAACTATTCTAATCATGTCATTTCAATTTCATACTTAAAATAATCCTGTTGAGTAGATTTTATGTAATATTATCTTCATGTAATAGATGAGCAAAGATAGGCACAGAAGTGTTAAATAACTAGCTCAAGGTCATCCAGATGCAGAATTTATACCTAGGCAGCTTTTTCAATAGGTCGTACACTTACCCGCTATGTCCTTCTGTAATAGGACTAAAAAAACACAAGTATATTTTAAAAAGTTCAGAAAAACTGTGATGCAGTAGACATATGTTAGATCTCCTTAATTCTCATGAATAATAAAACATTACCTCTAGCTCTCCTTTCTGTGCCCACTTTTCATACGCTGTCCCACAGGTAGCCAGTTCAGCATTGATTTGATCATAAGCCTAGAGTCCTTTGTCTTTCTGGTTATAAATAGTTCTTAAATGCCCTTTCAAACTTTAGGGAAGCATATGAAGAGGTTATATGTTTCCATCCTAAGCCAGTTGCCTTCCACAATTACATGTAGAAAGGGACTTTCAATAAACTAGTATTTTTTAAATCTCTATTTTTTAGTGCTTAGCAGAGAATGTATTAGGTGCTCATTTGATGCTTGTTTAGCTAAACATTCAAATAGAAGATATTTACCTCCTTGGGGACCCATAGTTATTTTATCATTCATAGTTAGGGTAAGTATCAATATGTGATTTCTTGATTAAAGGTCTTTTATAATGCTATGGAGTAAATCAAAAACCAAAAAAGAGATGATTCCTGGGAGGCAGCAAGATAGGTTCTTTGATGCAGTTTATTTGTTTGTTTTGAGCACTTCCAAATTTTACCTATCTGATAATTTATTTGGTCCATAAACATGGCACCAATTCATCTACTCACCCAAACTTTTCAGTACACTCAGTTGGACTATCTCTTTCTGGGGACTCATCTCAAAGTTTATCATGGAAACCAACAGAAAAATAAGCTGATGTTACCTTGGTTAGTATTACAACCACATTTTTGGAAACACATCTGTTCTATAAAGGGGAAAAGCATTACTTACAAGGATAGCTTGCTCTATGCAATATGAATGACATTGTTTCTCTTGTGTTTAATGAACTTTCCCTTTGTCTACTTGCCAGTTGGATATAGACATCAGCAATTTAGAATCATGGTTCCAAATCTGGTCTCATCCCTACACTGTGATATCCTTGGCTGCATCATGTTACAGTGCAATCCTTTGGACTCCTTGCCAACAAGGATAACCACAGAGTCATTCCAATCTTCACTATTGCTAAATTTCCTCTGTGTAAGTTTTGGTAGGCTGGCTGGGAGCCATCTTTAGTGTATTTTCCTGGCTACCATCACATTTTTCCATCTGCCAGCATTTAACACTGCTCAGGTATGAAATCATAAGCTAAATAGCTTGCTCCAATCTATGACTATATTATAGGGGCAAAAAGATGAAGTGATCCACATTTTAATTAAATCAGGGAAGAAAATTAATGGAGGAGATAGAAGGATCTCACTGTGTGCATGTGAGGTTGTTATTAGAAATTATTTGACTGCCTCATCTCAAATTTTAGTAGCACTTCAATAGTAATTTGAGGTCTAAAGGAAAATATCTTTTTCTGGCCTTGGAGTAAAGCCACTTGAGAAATTAGAGGATGGTAGAGTTAAGGCACTTCAGCTGCCATAGTTTTAATGCATGAATACTCAATTGAAGTGATTGGGGTCCTGGTTATGATCTCTATATGTCAGTTTGCTTGTTTACGTGCTCAGGCGCACATATGTTGTTTGATTTTAGTTTTTGCATAAAGTCGTGTTCTTCTTGGGGAACAAATGAGAAATCATGGATGTTACAACTGGGTGACAGTGGCAGCTATTGTTTTTAAAAACTTAAAATTAACATGATTTAGAGCAGGCCTTTTCAAACTGTAGGTTGGGGATCATCTGTGGGTTATCAAATCAGTTTAGTAGTCACAAGTAGTATATTTAAAAATTAGAATAAAGCAAAGTAAAAAATAGCAGTATGCATCATATGTAGTTAGGGTAAGTTTCAATTTGTGAAACTTTTGTGTATATGTGCCTGTGTGTATAAGGTCATGATGTCAAACATATTCTGTGTGTTGAGGTTAAAAAAAAAAGTTTGAAGTCTTCTGATTTAGGGAGAGATTAAGAGCCATTGTTCACCTTTTATAATCTTGTCAGAATAAATGATGATGCAATTTCTCCTGATTGGAGAGGGCTCAAAACCTGCTAGTATTAATGTGTTAAGATGAATTATAAATTTTCTTTTAGGGGTGCTGAAAATATCAAGATGATCTAATGTTAAGATTGCTCTAAATCAATGATCTTTACATTAATTCATACCTAAGAGTAATAGATATGAGTGTATGGTTAAGGTTTAAATCATCTTTCTAGGAAAAGTCCATTTGGCAAATAAATAAATGATAAGAATCTAATTAAATTGGAATCTCTGGGAGTACTCCAGAAGACTTGAGATTTTCAACTGTGGAAGCCTGCTTGAAGCAGAAAGAACCCTCCCTCCTCCCAACACACACACACACACACACACACACACACACAGAGTGTGTGTTGTAGTTACCTTGAAATTCCCTGTGTAACTCCATAGTCCCAGCAATGTTTTGGGGCATCTTTAGGATCCTGTGCTATTCCTTTGAGGCCTCTTTAACACGATTCTGGTATAGTTACTCATATCATACTTCAAGCTATTTTGGTCTCCAGTTATTTTCGTTTCAATGAGAAAATTGAGTAGGCTATTTGATGATTCATTCGTTTGCAACATCCATGGCCTGAAACCAATCAGGTTTGTCTCATCTGCAGAGTGTGTGCTAGTGTCCATCTATCTATGAGCTGTCTTTTCTCATCCTCCACTTGAGTATATATACTCCCTGGCTTCCAGATACAGACAACTTCTAAACCAACAACTGGTTTTGCCTGAATTTAAAAAACGCTTTGATTTTATCTACGTGATCTCAGATTAGAATCGTGAGTAAAATTTTCAATTTTTTCCAGCTAGGCTTGCTATTTTATAGAAATAGTCTGAGATGTCTGATTATGGTTATACATACTATGTGGCAACTGATTTGTCTGACTTTAACAAAGTGGCATTTTGAATAGCCAGACTATGGTATATGCAGCCTTGTTTATCCAAAGGATCAGAGGGAGTATGGTTGTGTCAATATTCACAAAATAAATGGTTGATGGAAATGCCCATTCATTTTATATTGCCTCAGTGATCAATGACGATCACCACTTGGTTTATCCAGCTGTGGTGATCAGAATTAATCAGAAAAAGACTGAAATTGATGGATCAACAATGCTATGAGTTCGCTGCTACCTAAAGTTTGTCATAATCATTCAAAGAAAACTCCATTGTTTGTTTTGTCTTATTGTTATTTTGGGCCAATTTTACTGTTAAAATGGGCACATATTTGATAAACAACAAGCCTATTAGTGTGGCAAATATAATGTAAATCTCTCTGATTGCATTTGTAATGACAATCAATTTTCGTCTCTAATTACATTAATTATAGCATTACATACCTTTTCAATTTGCACAGGATTGTACTCAATTAGGTTCATGTTGTATTTCAATAAAGCACTTTTGCCACTGTCATAAATCTTTGGAACACTATGTCGTAGAGATAGTGGCAACTGAAGATTGATCAGCAGTGTTGGAATTCAGTGGGAAATCATGTCTTGTTATTGATTACTAAAAGAGTCATTAATTTATGGAAGCTGGTTGAAGATTTTGGCAAGTTTGGAACTTATTTCAAAATCATTCTCTATCCTAGCCACAGCTTTTCTCACAGGCAGGCAGGCAGGCGGGCGGGGGAGGGGGCGCATTGTGGACGAGGGGGAGAGAGAAGGAAAATGAATATAAATTAGAATTTTAAAATTGCAAAATGAATCTATGTTACATTTTGTTAAACAGAGTGAAGAGTGTGAGTGTGGTTATATCAAGGTCAGTAGGAACCAGCCACAATCAGGTTGAGTAATTGGTTTCTGACACTAATCTTTATTCTCTCAGAAATTTAACTGACAGAAAACACCTAGCTATTCAGTATAAAAGCAGATGGCTCACCATGAGAATTCAAGTAGCAGGTGAAAAATAGCTCAGAGTAAGCTTTCTTTCTCTGCTTTCATAATGGAAACATTCTAAAGGCACACTCTGGTTTTTAGGCATTAATTAAAATGGTATAAAAAGGAATCTAGAACTAGTTTGTAAAAGGAAGAAAGGCCTCAGTCATGTCTAGGAACCTTATAATTTTTCATTTAGTTTCTGATATAGTAATCGAATGTGGCCATGCGAAACATGTAATCGAGTTTTTATTTATTTCTGGGTTTTAAGTCTGTAGTTTGTTTACCTTATCTTCATTTAGGGCTCTGAAGTACCTGTGACTAATTATGTAAGTTGACAGATTGGATACAAAGAACCCAACTTTCCATTTCTTTTTTTTTTGTTCTCTCTCTCCTCTCCTTTTTAAATTCTGAGAATGTTTGGAATAATATAGGTTATGTAATGAGAAGGAGATTCTGAGTTTTTACCTGCGGGTGGAAGATTTGAACACTAGCGATGTAACACATCTGATAAAGAGAGAAGCCTAGTATTATTGTTGCTAGATTTTTATTTCTATGGTAACCATGATGTCACTGGTGCCTGCAATGCTTAAACCTCCCATCTCTAATAACTTGAGCTGATCTGGTAGGACTGAAATATAAAATGAAAAAATTCTAATTAATAGAATGTGATCGCTAGATACAACAATACAGATAATGTTTGGGAATGTAAAAGGCTGCATATCTTCGTTGGGACTGAAAGAAAAATGTAGCATAGAGTCTATTGTATTAAAAGGAAAAGCATGGTTTTATGAAAAAGGTAATGAACATGATGAGTGTAAAGGAGATTTAAAAATACAGTAGGGAAAGAGCTATTTAATATGCTGTAGCCTTATGATTGGTAGCTAGAGAAGAATGGGGGGGATCATGCTTTGGGAATTAACATTTAATTCCTGTTAAATGCAGAGAATAAGTGACATGTATATATTCTAACAATAAGACAGATAAAAAGCAAGTTAATTATTTTGTCATATGGTCATTGTTGAATATCTACTCCTTTTCCTAACTAAACTACCTTCATTCTGTTCTACAGGAAGCTTTCTCTTTGCTATTACTATGAACTATCTTTGGAAAAAAAAAAAAATATGCAGCCACTTGCTTGCCAAGCTCTAATCTATTCTCTCTGGGAGGAGTGAACTTCTTACCCGCGCAGGCTGGCAAACAAAAGCTGTGTTGTGCCCATGTTCTAGGGGAGAAGAAAAATATTGTAGGCACTAATAACAACCAGAAAACTCCCAGAGCTTTTACAAAAGGAATCCTTGGATGACTAGGGGTGGGACTCTTACTCTATTTTCTTCAAAGTGACCTTTATTATTCTTCAACAAAGAAAATTTATACAGTCAAGACGAGGGATTGAAGGAATAAATAGAAGTCTTCTGTGCCTGTCCTGTTTTACCCTCAGAACCAAGAAACCTTGTTCTCAACTGTACAAGGACAGGGAGATTGTTCTTCCTGCTTGACATCACCCTAGCTGACCCCATAATAGCAGAGGGTTGGGAGGGTGTCCTAGGTAGGACAAAGTTTTGGAACTGTTTCCTAGGTTGTTTCTGTGAAGCCCCTCTGCTGCGGTGCTAGTTTAATTAGTTTCCAAACTAATGAAACTCATTGTTTGGGGTCTAATGTTTTAAATACTTCACAGGGGACAATTCTTTCCCATTAAATAGACATGACTTCCTAACTTGATCATATGCCTGCCAGCACTATTACTTTTCTATTGTTATCTGACTACAGCTATCAACTATATAGACATTAGAGTGATAAAAATGCATCCGGTTGACATATAAGCTAAAATCCAGCTGACTATGAGCTCTGTAAATCTCTGCCTTATAAACACTTCTATCCTTGATAACATATTGCAAGAAGAGACAAAATGAGAATAACTCTTTGTACTGCACTGACAGCACAAAGTCATTCAGCTTTCAATGGGCAAAAAGCTACATTTCCCCTAAAGAAAATATGGACTTATATTTCCAGGATTGATGTCGTATGACTTAAATTACCTCTCACTTATCATTTACATATTTATGTATCCTGACGGTAGAAACATAAACTATTTTATGCATAGAGAAATTGCTAATTGTACAATGAAAAATACCTTAGATTAATAATATTGAATGTAGCTCATATTCATTTATCATTATAAAATTGTACTTTGCAAACACCAGGTGCCTGAGATTATATGCTTGGCAAAGTACAGAGAAAATGACATGGACATAATCCATGCTCACGCTGAGAAAAGATCTAAAGAATTTCTAGCATTATTTGCATAAAATATCATCTAGAAAGGAAAATTAAAGCTTCTCTTTAATAATGTTCTCTAATGATCTTAACATGTGGCTAAGTACTTTATATGATGCAGTATAGAGTAGAGGTTAAGAGGATGCCCTTTAGAGACAACTGTCTGTTCCAGTCCCACCTCTGCGAACTATCAAGAGCACTTTGACCTTGGCAACACATTCTTCAACTTCTGTGCCCCCATTCCCACGTCTGTAAAATGAGACCAATGGCAGTGCATACATCAGAGCTTTTGTGGGGATTTAAATACCCACATGTAAAGTCCTTCAGGGATGTACCTGGTCTACACTCAGTGCTCAATAAATATTAGCTAGATTTATTAACTCTTACCATTTCATTGGGTTAACATTGCCCAAGGTCAAGAACCTGGAAGGAGGGGGAAGTAAAGAAGGAGGAAGCAGTAGTTCATATATGAAAAATATTATACTGCTGCCAGGTGTAGTGGTACATATCTATAATTTCATGTACTCAGGAGGCTGAGGCAGGAGGATTATGAGTTTGATGCCAGCCTTGACAACTTAGCAAGACCTTGTCTCAAAATAAAAATAAAAAGGGCTGGGGATGCAATTCAGTGGTTAGCACCCCTTTGTTTAATCCCCAGTACTGTAAAAAAAATCATACTATTATTTTTTTCTACTTAATATGTTAATAGAATTTTAGAGAAATTTCTGGGTTTTGTTCTCTGTCTTTCCAACTGCCCATAACTTCCCAAATTATTATTTTATTTAGCACCTCCAATCTTAAACGTGAGTTGGTTCCTACATGTAGCCATGTGCTTCCCATTCCATCATTCAGAATGGTCCATGGTATACTGTTCCCATTGCCCACTGATGAAAATAAGGAAAGCTCTTTTTCTAGTACTTCATCCTTTGACCCTTAATCTGTTCCAAGCAGCTCTGTCCAGGCCTGACAGATACCTCAACCATGTAACAGTGCTATTATTGCTAGTTCTTGAGAGTGATTCTTCAAGGGCAATATTTGCTGTTGATGCTTGTGTTGTATCATTGCCATTTTTATGACTTACATATAGGGTCACATACTTCTAGCTACCTCTTCTATTAGATTATTAGCTATTTGATAGAAAAAGACCTTTTTCTCTATCCCAAATCCACTGCATTGTTTTGGGAGTAAACTTATGGAAATCCTATACAAATGACCACCGAAGATGACACCAACTGGTCCTAGGGAAGGAAATGATAACTCAGGAGAATCCTATGTACACAAGATAAAGATTAATACTTAGAATCTAAATTTGACTCCATCACTTATTGAATGATTTTATGTAAATTAACTAACCTCTGAACTTTTTATTCTATAAAATGAGTTGGTGGTAATTCTTATCTTCAGAGTTGTTATAGGCATCTAGTGAGATGATGGTTAAGAAACTACTTTGTAAGCTAGACATTTCTGAACAAGTATTTACTGTGGTGGTGATAATGATTTATAACTTAGCCTGAAATGGAAGTGACAATTCTCTCAGATTTTGGTGACCAGTCTCCTTTTTGTTTAGATGATGTTCCACTTATATGTTGCTATATAACAAAAAGACTTCAAACATAGTGGCTTAAAACAACAGCAACAGCATTTATTTTGCTTATGAATTTGCAATTTGGACAGTGCTAGAGGAGAACAACTCATCTCTGTTCAACTGGGTATCAGTTTGGGAAGGTTTAGAGGCTAAAGGCTGGAGTCATCTCAAGTCTCATTCACATGTCTGGCAGTTGTGCAGAGAGAGACAGATTAAGAGACAGACAGTTTGATGTCATTAATTTAACTAAAGAAGTGCACAGCTCTCTGTGTTTCTGGACTCTGTCAGCATAGTCTCATGGAGGGTGGTAATGATATGTGGGAGGCAAACAGCCATATATCATTGTCCTTTAAAGTGGAATGATTTGGAAACTAAAAGAGACCCACAAAGAAGAGAAATATGAATTGCTAAGCTTATTGTCTACAATGCTTAATGTCAAATGGGTGAAATGAGATTGATAGCATAATTTGTTAGCCATGGCTTTGGGGATATTGAAATTCAAAAATGCAAAAAGGTGTTTGTACATATAGAGTTACATATCCATATCCATATCATTGCTTTACTAAGTTAGATTCAACTGTTGTTATGGTTTAGGTATGTGGTATCCCCCAAAAGCTCATGCGTGATACAGTCCAAGAAAGAGGTGAAATGATTGGGTTATGAGAGCCTTAACGTAACCTCTGAATTAATCTCCTGAGAAAAATTAACTGGGTGGTAACTGAAGGTAGTAGAATGGGGCTGGAAGAGGTGAGTCACTGGGGGGAGTGCCTTTGGGGTACATATTTTGTCTCTGGTGAGGAACTCTCTCTGCTTCTTGGTGCCACGTTCCCAGTTGCTTTCCTCCGCCACATATTTCTGTCCTGATGTTCTGCCTCACCTCAGGCCCTGAGAAAGGAGTAGGCTGTTTCTAGACTGAGACCTCTGAAGCCATGCGCCCCCAAATAAATGTTTCTTCCTCTAAAATTGTTCTTTTCAGGTCTTTGGCCACAGCAGCGAAAAAGCTGACTAAAATGACTATATTGTTGGTTGCAAGGAATGTTGCCTCTAAAAAAATTAATATCTTAAAATAAGTGAAATATTTAAGGTAAAGGACAGATTTCATTTTTTCTGTATTTGTTTGCTTTTGTGATGGTCAAGTGAAACAAAATAAAATTCTTTCATTCATGAACTGAATGTTTTTGGTTCATGAGGACAATTATTAAAGGCCATTTCCTTAAGAGTATGTTTTGTTTTAATGGAATGCTTGTCCCAGTTTGGGCAGAAATATTCCTAAAATAATGTCATTGACAAGAAACTCAGTGCATGCAAAATTAACATAAGATGCTGTGGTATCTACCCATCACCTTTTTCTCTTGCTCAAACCTTTGTTTTTAAGAAGAGAGAAGTTTAAATTATTTAAATTCAAAGGTAAAAATCCATTGTTTATAAGTCTAAGTAAATTTTTATTTTTTATTTTTATTTTTTGGCTTGCTAAGCATGAAATACTTCCTTTGTATTGTTAGTCAAGTGAAGGCTAAAATGGGCAGTTAGCCATGAGAAGGACACATGTTTTACTCCACAGAGGCAGATATTTGAGGAGCATATGGGCATTTGGTGAACCCATAATTATCTTATAAACGTTTGTTTTGTAATGATTTGAATAAAAATACTTCTTTTAAAGAGAGCAAGAGAGGCATATTTCATTGTTTATCACTTTAAGCGTATTTCATGCCAAGATTAAGGAGGCAAAAGTTGATGTTGTACCTGTTAAGCCATAACTATTTATTTCAAAATGTTTCCTGTTTTGATAGATTTTTCAAGAAGCTGAATTCAATTTTTCACTGTATCTATATAACTCTAGATATCTAACACTTGCGTTTCAGAAGTCAGGGCCAGAGAATCAAGATTACAGGTTTAATATCATGGAAAATTTTAGATGTTATTAAACAGCAAGCAGATCTTAAATTTTCTCAAGGTTTATGAGTATAATAAACGAAAAATGGGGCACAGATGAGATGTTTACTAGTATATACTCTCTGCACAAAATCAGCCAAGGTGTGTATGATCATTAAATGTTCCATTCCACAAAATGGCTGTACTCAAAATCCTGTATTATTTTGATTGATTCAGAACTGTCTGAAGAATTCATGACATTGAGATTGTGTTTCTCTCAAATCTGGATAATATTTCTCTGCAAATATTTTATTAATGCCTATACCATGTATAATGTAAGCCAAAGAGAAGATCCGCTATTATATGCTAGATCAGTGAATTTGGATGTAGGGCTGGGGAGAGGGTAGATATATGGAATATTCTAAATTGTATGTTTATGGCCCAAGTCTAAGTATGTACCTGTGTATGTACCTGTCTCAAAGAATTATGAAATATTATATAAAATTTGACTAAAATTATCTACTTGTCTTTCAGAGTCCACAAAATGGTAAGAATTAGCATGATTATCTGAGTAACTGAGCTTCAAATATATGTTTTCTCTTTGTCCTTTTGAAAACAGAATAATCATGCACTGAATCCACAATTCTGAGGGCCTAACATGGGCCACTTTCATACAGTTCATCACATTGAATGATAATTATTACTTACCAATAGTTTTCCATGACTAGACTATTTTCTTTAGGAGAAAAGAGATTATGCCATAATCTAGTGAGAACCTCACCTTTGCCATGTATTATATTAAAAGAAATTCAAAAAAATTAGCAAAATTAATGTAGTATAGGTCAGTTAAAAATGGATAGAAATTTTTTAGCATGTAAACGATAAAAAAACCAGCAACTTCCAAACAATAATTTATCGATAGAGTGGACTACGTTGAAATACCATAAATATTCAACTACCCCAAACCAGCAGGAATCAACTAAAAAGACAGAGGAGAAATTAGGAACACAAATGAGGCAGATGAAGGGTTTATATCTGTAACAGACAAAATTCATACATTTTCGGAGAAAATTAACTATAATAGTCCCATAGAAAAACGGGTAAGGAATACAAATAGATAATTCACAGAAGACAAAATTAAAATGACTGATAAACATGAGAAAACACATTCTATCTCACTAATCATGTTTGAAAAAATACAAATTGAAACAGTAAGGTGTCATTTTTTTTGATTCATCAAATTTGTTGTCATTGTTATTTTCTCTTTCACTTAAAAATGTGTATCAAGTTTTTCAAATGGATTTATACTATTTAAAAAAGCATTCCACTTCTAAGAATATATCCTAAGGAAATAATAAGAGCTGAGGACAGTGATTTATATACAGAGTTGCTCATAACAACATTATTCAAATTGCAAAAAATTAAACCATTTAAATATTTGACAACAAGGATTTGGTTAAATAAATTATGGTTGTCCCATGTTTTCCAGTTATGAAAATCATATTTTTGAAGTTTTTAAGGGTGATAAAAAATGCTCTCAAGAAGATATATTACCAAAAATTTTTAAATGACTCATCGGCCACAAATAATACATGTGAAAAGCAATACTAGGTGGAAGTACACCAGAATGTTAACTGCGGTTGTTCCTTGGACTTAGGATTTGCATAATTTGATTGATTGATCAATTTAAAGCTAATCAGAGAGCATTTTTACCCTTTACCTATATTGACTCATGAGAGTCTCCTGATAACACACTAAGGTGGGTGGTATTCGGATTATCATATTGATTTTAGATGAAGTGAAATAGGGATTGTGATATCAAGTGACTTATGTAAGGTCAGGCCTCACCCTTCTAAGTGGGGGTCTTTTATTCCTTCTGTATTACATGGTACAGAGTAAGCATTCACTTTATATCATGTGAGAGAGCATAAGTATGCCCCTATTCCAGGTTTTCTGACTCTTAGCTCAAAACTATTTCTACAAATATGTCTACGAGGTCCATTTACTGTAGCTCAAACTTCTGAAGCAACTCATTGTGGTTTGGGCCTTCAACACTTGACCACTTCTGGCCACTCTTTATGAGATATTACAATACTTTACTTGCATTCACAGAGCATTTAACTAGAACCAGAAATATGGAGTGCCATTATGTTTCATCAGTTTGATTTGGTATTATAACGATAATGTGTTAGTGATTTAGAAAGTAATTACCTCAAGATCAGAGGCTGTGCCTTTTCTATGTCCAGGTCTATACAGAGTTACTCAATTGGCCGTGGCACAGTCATTTCGGTAGTTTAGACCATCTTAATGATTGCCTGTGCGGCAATCCATCAGATTGAATGTGCTTTGATCCAATTTGATTGTTAAAATGGACAAAAACACTGGATGGACTATGCCATGGTACATTATTTTTGGGTCTTAGGCAATGTCCTGTAAAGCATCTAACATAGTGCCTTGAACATTAGAACACTTAATAAATATGATAATGATGGCAAAAGCAAACTTGACCACAATTAGGACAGTTGTTTCTAAAGGATCAGCAGTTCTACTTTGAAAACAGAAAAGCATATATAGCATTTTTTAGACTCTTTAATTTACATCTTCAGAAGCCCCAGCTGAAAAATTAAGTTCAATACTTAGTATTTTATCATTTTGGATTATTTTTTGTTTCCTTCATTAGTATGGAGACATGTTATATTGGCATACTTTAATTTTGTTACCTGGTCCCTATGGAGTGATATTAAATTTCCTCATAATCTCATGATAGCATTTATAACAGCATCTCTATAGATTTCTATTTAAATTATTATGAGACTTGTATGCATTATTTATGTCAAAATGTCTATTGTCAAAATGCTTATACTTTGGAGAAAATGTTACATTATTTTTATACTTTAATGCAAAAGTATTACTTACAGAACAAAAAAAATGCATTTTATACCAAATATTTTTACTTGGATGGCTATTAAAAGAGAAATGTTGCAGTGAGGGAAGTAACATGTCAATATTTTAGCGAAATGCAGAGAGCGTATATCATAATGGTAATGACGTTCCTATCCAGGATGTTATAGACTGAATTGCATCCCCATTCAGATTCTTAAGTTGCAATCTTAACCCCCAGTGTGACTGCTGAGGGCCTTTATAAGAGTTAATTAAGCTTAGATAAAGTCATAAGGGTGAGCCCTAATTTGATGAACTGGTATCCTTATTAAAAGAGGAGAAGACACAGAAATCAGATATGTGTGTATGCACACACACACACACAGCCATGTGAGGACATAGTGAAGAGATGGCAATTTACAAGCCAGGAAGAAAAGTTGCATCAGAAACTCACCCTTTAACACTTTAATTTGGACTTCCAGCTTCGAGAGCTGTGAGAAAATAAATGTCTGCTGTGTAAGCAGTACACTCTATGGTATCTTGATGGTAGCCTGAGCTGACTAACATAGGATTGTTTTAGACAAAAATCACCAACTCCAAGTGTATGCTAAAAATCAGAATTTTGTTGTTATTGTTTTTTTAATCAGAGTTTTTACCAGTTCCAACTATGAATCACATTCCTTAAAGATGGGTGGAAGCATGCCAGAACAGTTTGCAGAAATTATTATCTTCAAGAAAGCCATAAAATACAATATCTTCACTATTGATATTAGTAAGGAAGAAAAGGAAGAAGTGATGTAGGTTTGCAGGAAACCCTCCAATGAGCGCTAATTTAAAAGACATTTTTAAAACTGGGAGGAGCTGCTCAGATAGAATGACAAATATAAGAGTGGTACCAAAGTTTTTTAATAAAGTTTTTTTAAGTGTGCAAAATACTATTTTTTGTTAGTTTTACTTGTACTAAGAGCCAGGGTTGATTTGAAGTCATGCATTGGTACAGCCATTCTGGCTTATGCAACTATTGTAGGCAACTCTTCCTACTGTACAGTATCGGTACCATATTTCTAAATTTTTAAAACTATAATCAATACTTAGAGCAAGAAGAATGAAAAGCTGAAGGTTCACTGAATAGTCAGGTGTGTAACTTGACCCAGAAAGCTGACCTGGTTGGCTCCTTGATTTTGTCTTCTCTGCCAAAATAAATGATCATGCATATATCATATATATATAACTGAAGGAACCTTGATATGAGGGAAATATGCTCATTTGGGGGAGGGAGGCTCAAGCCTGTGGCAACAAGTTGATCTATTAAGAGTTTTTTTACTCTGTTCATGTAATCTTCAAAGTCAAAGATATGCCACCATTGAGAATATTCAACAGATTGAGATAGCAGGGCCAGAAAAGGAGATTCAAAATGATCATAAACAACAGAAACATTGTTTTATAGATGCAGAGCTTTCTGTGACGATTGCTTTAAAAGAGGGCAACAGTAGTTGTTCCACAACGTTGGTTGAAAAAGAACTCAGACTCAGTATTAGAGCTAAAGTTTTTAAAATTATTCACTCCACACTTATTGAGTCATACATTGGGTCACACTCCTCGGGTGGTAATTAAAACCCAAAACTTCCTTGAGGAAGTTTTTATTTAGTAGAGTGATGATTAAAGGGTGATTATGAAAGTAGGTGGCAAATGCTAGGAATGGATGCCTTGCCTAGATGCTCTTTTCTTTCTGGATTAACATTAGTGATACAAATCTAAACAGCTTTTGGCTTAAGAGGTCAGGAGAAGAAACTAATCCAGTCCCTTTCAGTAGAAATATTAGCCATAAATAAAATTACATTTGTGCCATTATCATTTCCACATTAAACAAAGCAAAAACCAAGTGGTGAAGTTTATTTTGACGTGTAATGAACATCAATTACTAATGAAATATTTTGCATTCTTTTATAAGTCTTCAATCTCCTGTGTGTATTTTACACTTAATGAATGCACTCTCCTGTGTTATTTTACACTTATTTCTGCTAGCCATATTCCAAGTGCTCAATAGCCACACACAGCTAGTGGTACCACGTCGTACAGCACAGATCTTAGTCCACACTCACCCTGAACTGCTCTGAGAGTTTAATCTACTGTGTTCTTTCCAAAGCTTTTCTGTTAGATAACCCCAAAATGAACTTTTTGGAGTTGTCAGTTTGAACTTGTTAGTTCAATTGGTTAATGTGGATGGACTTCATCCCTACAAAGAAATAGTATTCCAGCCCTTTACCATCACTGTAACTCTTCAAGGGCCTTATTTTAAATGCCCCCTTTCATGCCCCACTGGTTAAACTTTGATTATAGCACTTGTAAAACTTCAGGACACTTATTGAATAAATATGCCTCCTTCTATGTGATGCAATATAACAAGGCACAGGAGTTATAGGCCCAAGATTTCAACCTGGGTTCTGATTCCAGATCTGCCACTTGAGAAGTTCCTTAAACTCTCTAAGCCTTAGTCGTATTTAAAATGAAGATAGTAATAATACCTACCATACAATGTTTATGTAAGAGATATATGATATAATGTTTATAAGGTTTATATAAAACCCTTGGCATATTGAATCTTACTAGTAAGCATTCCATAAATAGTATCTTCTATTATTGTTAATAATATTACTAATAAAACTTTGCCATCTTAATTTTAGTGTTCTTCATGCCTAGTATAGCAGACTTTCAATATATTTTATTGACTTAATTAGTTAAGGCTCACCAGATACGGTGATGTATAAACTTGCGCTAGCTCCTAACTTTCACAACATGGAAACCTAAAACTTATTACTGATAAGCAAATTAAATAGAATAGTCTTGGCTTAAAGTCTACAAAATTAGTCGTAGATTCTATTATTTCTCAAAAACTCAAAAGAACAATTTTAGGACTTACTTCTCCAGAGAAAGTAACTAAAACATCCAAAATTTTCTGGGCCTGCCATGGTTTCAGTGTATGTTCAGAAGCATTTGTAGTTCTTGATCTTTTCTTATTGTCTAATGGAAATAGAGAAGATTCTTTGGTAACCTGCTACAAAATACCTGGTCAAAGCAAAAGGACTCAGAATGGAAAATCAAAAATCAATTGTCCAGCCTTACAAAGAATGTTCTCCTTTCTCAGAAATAAAGTCACGTTGGGAGAATAGAGTTTAGAATCAAAGGAGACCAAGGTCTTTCTTTGTTAGAAGAAACAGGCACACAGGCGTCATACATGCTATTCATTCATTCAAAGATGTACATGCAACATATCCACTGTCAATTGGTGCTGGAATTTTTTAATATTTTTAGCAATCATTAAGCAATATGGCAGTCACTTAGAATATTCCAATATCTTAGTGATTTGAACTTCTAGATTGAGTCACTGATACGTTTATTTTATTTTACCCATATTACTTTGACTATCTCCCTAATGATCTCCTCTCCAGTAATAAACTCAGAACTGCTATTAGCAAAGGAAATGGCATGGTCTTAGGTGGACAGCAGTCACTTTCTTAGAATTGCTCATTCAAATATGGCTAGTCTGGGAATAGGCAATTGACAATTGAAAAAGGCAACAATAATACTGGTTATTCCCAAATGGAAAAATGTGAATAGCGCAATTCTACAGATTAAAATGGATATCATCCTTAAGGACAAAACACTGGAATTTTCTTCAGCTAGCACTGCATTCTTTTAAGTTAAGCTTTTTCTCTGAGATGATTATCAGAGCTGCATTTTTGTTTCTTATTCATGTTCCCATATTAGATTGTACAACCCTTAAGAATAGAGAATTCCCAAGTGACCGGAATTCCCTATTCTTAATTTTTATGGGATTCCTATTACAGATCAGATAGACTGAGGAAAATGAGTCTCCTTGCCACATTTGATAAGGGCCAATATTTAATAATGTTTGCAGGGATTTGCTTTAAGTTAGGATAGATATGAATTTAATCCTGGCTACACCCCCTCCTAGTTCATGACCTCAGTCTATTCATCTGTAACCTGAACATGATAATAACTTGTAAATTTCTTGTGATTGTTTAATGTGCAAATTACTATTATTATCATTACCAATGGTATCATTACTATTACATTCTACATAGGTTTGCTCTGTTCCTCATAATTCAGTAGTATTCTATAGTCAATTATGGCTTTAAGCAATTAGTAAAGCTTTGAACGCTGTTCCGAAGGAACCAAGCACACTAGAACAAATGTAGCAAATGTTGACAATTGATAACTCTGGTGAAGGGTATTTGGGAGTTCTTAGTACTATTTCAACTTTTCTGGAAAATTGTAATTAAAGTTCTAAAAAGCTTGAGGTACCTAAACATAAGTTCTTTGAATTCTCACACTGTGTTTGCGACCAGGGCATAACCTAGATGTCATAGTGGCCCTGAGAGTTTGTGATGGACTTTGTCAAAAGTAGTCTAGTATGAGCATAGCACATCTATTGACATTTATGCTTATGGATGTATCCGTCCTATTGTGATGACTGCCCTAATACTGAGGAGCAGGGGGATTATCAAATATTAAAGTTGTATTAACTGTAAGCAATTAATGATACTCTGGCATCAGAACTTAGAGTAGTATGATGACATCGCTGGGGGACCTTCTGTGGTGTCTGGGAATTTTTTCTACACTGGGAACTCTCTAGATTTCCGTTCATTTGCCATTGTTTGTTTTATCTTCCCTCTAGTTAACTCCAAGGTTCCCAGTAAAAAGACTGATCATGCAATGTCCTTTTCCCAGCCTCACTGTCGACTAGAAAAACATTGAAGCTTTTCAAATAAATTCTCTTCCAGCCCGGAACTCTTTACCTAGGAAAGTTTTATAATCTATTATAGAGTTTCAAGAGTAAATCTAAAACAACCATGAAAGTGCCTTTACATTGCAAAGAAAGCCTTGGGTAAACTTTCATGTGCTTCCAAATTCCCTTTCCTCAATAAATCAGGTAAGGGCTGTGAAGGTTCACAAACATGTCAAGGCAAACTATGTTGGTTTGATTTCACTTTTGAATTTAAAATAGGATCATCCTTGGCCAGGAAGGCCAAATTCCAGACATGAGGCCCTTTGGAATATCTCCAGAAAGGCAGCGTTGTCAACTTGGTTACAAGAAAAAGAACCAACTGTTAGTTCTGTCTGTCGGTTTCTGTGATAAAGTCACTTAGTTGGTTGAATGCTTTCCATCTGGGAGGGATAATCAGACTTGTCCTTTGCCCATTTGGAAATAGTTTGTAAGGACAAAGAATATAAAGATGTTTTTGGTATTTGCTTTCAGAAATATATAATACAATTTCTAAAGTACCACAGGATTTTGAAGTCTCTGTGGAAAGCCCACGGCAGGAAAGTCAATACAAAATGTATCCAAAGCTTTTCCCATAGAAGTATGGCTTCTTGATAAGAAAGTTTCTTGAGTTTTTGTCAGAAGCATTCCAATCCTGTTTATTATATTATTATATATATTTTTATTTGCTCACTGGGGATAAAAAAGAAATTCCTTGGGGTCATATAATTGGGAAAAGGAACTGGTATCTTCGATAGATCCTTGAATTCCCCTGACCCACACACACTGACACTCAGCATATACTAAGTCTTGCTAAATAAATTGGCCCTTTATCAAATGCCCAAGTAAATAACCACTGTAAAGGCATAAGGTTTATGGAATTTTTTTCCAAAACCTGTGTGTGATACCCATGTGACATTGATGGCAGAGAGTGTGATTTGAAGTTTGGGTTTCAGCTTCTGGATTCTGAACACTTTGCTTTTTACGTTATTTGGGGAGGAAAAAAATGACACCTTGATCCTATATCGTTCTCAGGGAACATAATGTACATTCTGTTTTAATAGCTTTTTATAGTCTTCCATTTTTTATTAATGCACCCTGAATATGCTATGCTTTTTATTGTGAATAACCAATAAAGGGTGGCTGTAAAAATAGTCATAACACTATACTATTTTCTTCCATACTTTTATCTCCCACTGTAAACTTAGATGCTGCTCAGAAATGCAATTAAAGTAAAATGAACTCACAAAGAAAACATGTAGGGCTATGACAACAGCCCCTTCAGCTCCCCATGGCTTCTTTCACTGGACATACTCATAACAGCCCAGGGTTCTCTTGGCTCATTTCTCTAAATAGCCTTCCTTATTTATAATTATATATTATCATTGATTAAAAATTGCACATAGAATTTGAAGACAGGCATTTCATAGGCATCTTAACTCCTGAGAGCCTGGTTTTTATTAGTTACAGTAAGACTGAAAGGTTACTTGGAGATAAAAATGTTTCTAAACTGTGGTTCAATCCCTTGGGATGCAGGAGTACTTTAAATGATAACTGTCTAGTGAGCTACCCTATCACTTAAATATGGTATCAGCAAATACTCATTAATTACCTATTATGTGCAAGGCATTGTTCACAGGCACAAAGAGGTATGAAACACAGCCCCTGTGCTGGGGGAAGACAGAACATAATTTAGTAAACAATGAATTAATATGCATGGGTAATAATTGTTTAAGACTCACAGAAGAGAAAGAACATTGCCAGGCTTGTTTTCCAAGGGAGGTTTCACTAGCAAAATGGGATTTGAGCCAAATCTGGAAGGATTCATTGTGGTGAGCAAGATGGAGAGCAAGTTTTAAAAGAAGACAAAATTATGTTTAGGAGGACAACAAGTAAAATCCTTTTTAATTTTTATTTTTTTTCAGGAATAGAGACATGCTTTAGGAACAGAAGAGGTTGGAAAAGAAACTTAAGTTTGGTCATAAAGATTCTTGAATGCAAGGGTGACCAAGTTGGGCTTAATTCAGTAGCTGATAGAAATCTATGGAAAACTTTGAGCAGAAGCATAGCATGATATAAGAAAATCAGAGTGAAGTGTGGAATTAAAGGGAAGAAAGAAACTAAAAGCGGAGAGGCTAGCACCAGACACCAGCAGGCACCAGGGCACCCGAAGGATAGATGTATTAAAGAATATAGTGTAGTCTCTGGCACTTGGGATCCAGATGTTAAATATCTTCTACAGCCAATGTCTTTCAGTTTTGTGGCAATTCTTTGCTGTATCTCTTGACCTATTCTTTTGGGAAAAAATGATGGTATCTGCAAAACATTTTTGACTATGCAGCCACTTTAAAGATTAGAACTACAGAACTGGTTAGATAACATAAAAGACTTCTCAAATCTTTTCTCTAGGTGGCATGAATGACTAGTTTCTTTCCCAGTGAGATATTATTTCCCAGTAATGCCCACAAGATGTTTCCTTGATTCTTTTCATGTTCTTGTTCATGATACTCAAGGAATTAATGGATTGGCGTGGTATTCACAGGAGTTGCACATTGCAACTGAAGAACATTTTGCAATATTAAACAATTCATATGCCTTTAAGTACATAAAGGTAGGTCTAGGCATATCATGCATGAATCATTGATACTAATAATTTACATTGGCAGTTAGTCTGTGGATGATAGAATTGTGACGAGTTTATATAAACTAATACATTCAGTTCGATTTTCAGAAAAATTTAAAACTTCAGATTTACTTAAACAGCTTTGAATTAATCTTATAGTCATTAATCATAATTAGTATTTAGCAGTTTAATAGATAAGTCAGAAGAAAAATAACTGCCAATATATATTAAAAATAATTTCTTTTTTTATATTTTACCTTTAACATATCTGTTGATGAAATAATCCAAATACTATATTTTTTAATCCTTCCCTTCATTACTGTCAATAGGATTCAACTTATATAAACATCTTTATTATAGAATCATAATCATGTTGCTGAAGTGAAGGAAAGAAAAGCTAGTTTAAGGAATAAATAGCAGGTATCAATTTATGATTTTCATATCAATTCTTCATCTTAGCACTTATTCAACATTCCTGGCCCATTAAGGGATCACTCAGACATGTATAATAAACAATTGTTATTATCTTTGCTGTTGTATCATCTCTCAGTCATATGGAAATCAACTTTAAACATTCTTCTCTGCACATTTTTTATTGTGCATTAAAGTTGTATATAATGGTGGGATTTATTGTTACATATTTATATATGCACACAATATAATAATATAATTTGACCAATATCATTCCTCAGTATTTCCTGCTTCTCTTTCCTCCTAACCCATGGTCATTTTACATATTTTTTATTTCATGGTTAGAAAGGTATATTTGTCATTGAAGGAAGATAGAACATAGTTTATTCAATTTTTTAGCCTGATTTATAATATGAATATTTAGACCTATGTGATATGGGTCTCTATTTGTTCTTTTGCCCTAGGTTCCATGTTAGAGTGGGCATGAATTAGGGATTTTTTTTTTTTTTTTAATTTTTTGGTACCAGGGATTGAATCCAGGGAGCTTAACCACTGAGCCACATCCCCCATCCTGTTTTTATATTTTGTTTAGAGACAAGGTCTCACTAGGTTGCCCGGGGTCTCACTAAATTGCTGAGGATGGCTTTGAACTGGCAATCCTGCCTCAGCTTCTGGAGCCACTGGATGACAGGCATGTGCCCCCACACACGGCTGAATTAGGGATCCTTTGTAATAAAATTTTCCTTTTGTTTTTGTGTGTGTTTGTTTTACTTACCATGTGTGATGTTTTTGAGGTATGATTTACATAAAATAACACAGATTTTTAAATGTTCAATTTGACAAGCTGGACAAATATATATACTCAATGTATGTATATGTATATTTATATATATATATATTTATATATATATATACACGCTCAATAAAATATATATACTCAATACATCAAAATCAATGTATAAAACATTTCCATCTCCCCAGAAAGTTCCTTTGGGTCTCTTTCCTGAAAATTAACGTCCAATCCCTCCCCACCTTCATTTCTGCCAGATGCAAACACTCTTTTTATTTCTATCACCATAGATTAGTTTTGCTTCTGAAATTTAATATAAATGAAATCGTAAAGAAATGCATTTTATGTCTAGTTTTCAGTATAGTGCTTTTGAATTTCATCTTTGTTGGTGCATGCAGCACTAATAAGTTCCTTTTTTGCTACTGAATAGTATTTCATTTTAACAATATAGCATAACTTCATAACTTTTTTTTCCATTCAGTAGTTCACACAAACATTTAAGTTTTTTCAGTCTGAGGCTGTCATGAATAAAGTTGCTATGAACAATTTTGCATTTACCACATTTTGTGTACGTATAAGTTCTCATTTCTGTTGAGTAAATCCCTAGGAATGGATCACAGGGCAGATAAATATTTAACTTTATGAGAATTTTTCAAATAATTTTCTTATGTCATTATATAATTTTCCAATTCTGTTAGGACTACATGGAAGTGCCAGTTGGTCTTAATCTATGCTAACACTGATGTTTTTCAGTATTTTTAATTTTAGCCATTCTAGTAGGTATGAAGTGGTATCATATTATGGATTATAATCTACATTTCCCTGGTGTATAATGATGTTGAACTTGTCTTTATCTGTTTATTGTCCATTTGTGTATCTTTTTTTGAAATGCATTTCAAGTTTTTTCCCCATTTTTATTGGGGTGTTTGTTTATTCTTGTGGGTTAGGAGTTCTTTATAAATTGGTTTATACCCTTTTCCCAATATGTGTATTACAAATATTTTTGCCTCATATGTGGCTTCCCCACTCCCCAGTTTACTAATGGTGTTTTTTGATAAGCAGAGAAGAAGTATGGATTTTAATTTTAGTTTGATGAAACCTAATTTAATTATTTTCACGTAGGTGGTACTTCCCATATCCTAAAAAAAAAAGGTACATATCTGCTCTGGTTTAGATATGAGGTGTCCCCTAAAAGCTTCTGTGTTAATGCAGGAATTTTCAGAGATAAAATGATTGGATTTATTATAAGAGCTGTAACCTAATCAGTTTATCGGCATTTGAAAGGACTGCCTGGGTGGTAACTGTAGGCAGGTGGAAAGGGCTGGAGGAAGCATGCTCCCTATGGCACCTTCCGGCCACCCCTCTGCTTTCTGACCCCCATCATGCAAGGAGCAGCTTCCCTCTGCCATGCCCTTGCCCCATGATATTCTACTTCAACGTGGACCAATGGAGTTGGCCATCTATAGACTGAGACCTCTGAAACCATGAGCCCCAAATAAACGTTTCCTCCTATATGTTACTCTTACCACGTATTTTATAGTGACAAAAAAGCTGACTAAAAGTGTACCCCAACATCACAGTAACATTCTCTTGTTTACTATTTTAAAAGACATAATTTTTTAGAGTAGCTTTTAGGTTCAGAGCAAAATTAAGAGGAAGGTAAAGAGATTCCCCATGTATTCCCTGTCCCCATACATGCACAGTCTCCCCAACTTTCCGTATCCTATACCAACCACAGTGGTGCGTGTGTTACAATTGATGAACCTATCCTGACCCGCTATTATCACCAGAAGTCCATACTTCACATTGGTGTTCACTCTTGGAGGTGTACTTTGTATGGATTTAGATGAATTTATAATGGAATGTATCTACCATTATAGTATCAAAGTAGTTTTGCTACTGTAAAAATCCTGTATCTGCACCTTCCACTCAGTTTTGCTGCAAATCTAAAACTATTCTTAAAACTAAAATAATAAAAAATAAGTCCTTTATGGAAGAAAGGATGGCGGTTCAAAAAGTCTGAGTGATTTTTTTGTTTGTTTGTTTGTTTTGTTTTTTTGTTTTACAATGAACAGTTAACAGGCAATAGGGCCAGGGCTCCCACTAAGGCTGAGATTCTCAAATATGGGGTTATTCTATCTGATTCTGTGCCATGTTACCTTGACTTTAATACTTCTTTTGTGGCAGGACAAGGAATCTGGCTTGAGGGCTCAGTCAGGTCCCCAAGGCAAGGATTTAGGAATATTATCTCCACTCCTGTCTGCAGATGTGAAAATAAAACACAAGTCTGAATTGTTGCAGCACTTTCCTAAAAGGCAACACTACAAGACTATTCCTCTAAGAAAAATGAGTAATAACTGCTGGGTTTGCCCATCTTTCGCTTTTTTTCTTCTTTCATCCCCTATTCCTTTCTTTACATGTTTTTCTCTCTAACTTCTTTAACTTCATTCACTACTCCATTATAGAAAGTCCTTTGCATTCTACCTGTTTATACTCTAGCCCTTGAAAATCACTGGTCATTTTATTATCCCTATAGTTTTGACTGCTTCAGAATGTCACATAGTTGGAATCATACAGAATCAGCCTTTTCTGATTGGCTTCCTTCATTTAGTAATATGCATTTAAGGTTCTTTCATATTTTTTATGGCTTACTAACTCATTTCTTTTCAGTGCTGAATAATATCCATTGTCTGGATGTATTGGAATTTATCTATTCATCACTTGAAGAACAGCTTGGTTGTTTCCAACTTTTGCCATTTAAGCTAATAGAAGCTTTTGTTTACAGAATTCCATGTGCATATAACGTCTTAACTCTTTGGGGTAAATACCAAGGATAGTAATTGCCAGATCATGTGGCAGGAATACGTTTTGTCTTGAAAGAAACTGTCCATCTATCCAAAGCAACTGTACCATTTTGCATTTTTGCCAGCAATAAGTGGCAGTTCCTGTCACTCCACATCTTTGCCAGGATTTGTCATCATTACCATCCTGGTATTTATATAGTAGTATCTAGTGGGGTTTGTTTGTTTGTTTGTTTGTTGCTGTTTGTGTGTGTGTGCTGGGGCTTGAACCCAGGGATGCTCAACCACTGAACTACATCTGCAGTCCTTTTTTCATTTTTATTTTTTTATTTTATTTTGAGACAGGGTCTCATTAAGTTGCTTAGGGCCTTGCTAAGTTGCTGAGGCTTTGAATTTGTGATCCTCTTGTTTTAGCCTCCTGAGCTGCTGGGATTATACTAGATAATACTACATAGATACCTGAATGGTAACAATGACAAACGCCGGCAAAGATGTGGAGTGACAGGAACTGTCACTTATTGCTGGCAAAAATACATGTGCAATTCTAGTTTTCCATACTCTTATTTGCCATTCTGTTGTCTTCTCTTGTGAAGTGTCTGTTAAGATCTTTGGCCCATTTTATTTAGTTTTTCTAAAGCATTTTTAATATTAGATTTGCCTTTAGGTTCATGTGATGTCAATAATTGATTTTGGTGTATGTTGGAATATAAGGGGTCCAGACTCATATTTCCCATTAAAAATATCTGGTTCCAGTACCATCTGTTGAAAAGAAGTTTTTGTCCCCATTAAATTACTGGTTTGTTTTGTTGTCTTTACTTTTTGGGTGAGTGGGGAGAAAATGTGTAGTTTTGTAGTTTTTCTGTTATTTAGGAAAGTTTTCAATTTTGTTGGTTGCATTTGTGATAAATTTATGTGAAATGCTTAGCTCTCCAGTTACTTAGACTGTATCTAAATGAAAACAGTCATTGAAAACAATTTCTCTTCTCTTTCCTTTCTTTCACTAAATATGCTAATATATTGTCTCTATTAGCATTAACCATTTTATTCTTATATGCTTTTAATCATTCATTGTATGATGTTAACTCCCAACTGTAAGTAAATCAATGAGCTACTATTTCTCTTGTTTCCATCTATGTGTGTAACCTCATTTTTTCCCACATTAATATTGATCTCTTAATTACCATAAAATTCACCCATTTGAAATATACAATTCATTAGTTTTATTATATGCACAGTTATACACTTGTCACTATAATCTAATTTTAGAATATTTTCAGCATCTTTCCGTTCGAACTAATAATCCTCATTTCCTCATCTCCCCAGTTTGGGAAACCTCTAATCTAATTTCAGTTTCTGTGGATTGAATTTGCTTATTCTGGACATTTATGCCCTTATAAAATCATAATATGTTACCTATTGTGCCTGGTTTCTTTCATTTCCTACATTTTTATTATAAAATAATATTCTAGTCATAATAGATAAACAATAAATTTACATATTTATTATTGATGCTAATAACTAAATTTATTAGCATGGGTCATTTCCACTTTGGAGACATTTCAAATAATTTTCCTAAATTATTCAATTTTAAGTTTTTGTATGAACATGTGTTTTCAGTTCTCTTAAATACCGAAGGAGTAGATTTAGCATTTTGAAGAATTATTAGTCCGGTTTTCAAACTGGTTGCACCATTTTATACACCTACCAAAAAGTTATAAGAATGAAAATGAGGGGCTGGGGAGATAGCTCAGTTGGTAAAGTGCTTGCCTTACAAGCACAGGCCCCTGGGTTCGATCCCCAGCACCACAAGAAAAAAAAAAAAAAGTTTAAGAATGATAATGATAGTTTCTGCATATCCTCAACAACAATTTTTGTTTTATGTTTATTTGTAATCACATTCTCCCTTAGTGTGTATGGCATGGTATGTCATTGTGGTTTTGATCTGCATTTCTTTAATTCCTATGATGTCAAATGTCTTTTCAACCAAAAAGATGGGTTATTGTGTATCTTCTTATTGGCTAGTTGTGTATCTTCTTTGGAAAAATGTCTATTTAAACCCCTTGTCCATATTTGTGTTGGGTTGGTTTTCTCTTTTATTATTGAATTGTAAAATTCTTTTATAATTCTGGATACCAGTTTCTTCTTAAATATCTGATTTGCAAATGATTTTTGGCATTGTATACATTAGTTTTATTTTCATTTTCTTGATGTTGTCATTTGTACCACATTTAAAATTTTTTTGATGCAGTCCAGTTTAGTTATTTGTTTCTTTTGTTGTTTGTACTTTTGATGCTATGGTCTTAAATCATTGCCTAATCCAAAGTCACAGATGCTTATCCTTATAAATCTTAAGAGTTTTATGGTTTTTGGTCTTATATTTAGATTTGTGATTCATTATGAATTATATTCACTGTTTTTCAGTTGTACCGCTATTATATTGTCACCTACATGTTTTATATATATAGCTATAAATGTACTATATATATATACACATAATATCATAGAGAGTATTTAGTTGGAAATTCCATTTCTTCCATAGCAACATTTTTTGGTGAATATTATTGTTCCACTAAGTGTTATCACCGTTTTGTTTTTTAACCTTTTTCTTTATAATAATTTGTACTAATATTGTGCCAGCTTCTTTCATATACTCAAAATGAGCTGGAATTTTTCAGGCCCATCTATCTAATTGGGGAATTCCTTACAACAATGTATTTTTATTTTTTATTTTTTGAGAGTGACCAATCTAAGTACTTTCACACTACTTTCTATGTCTCTTTTATCCTTCATTCCATGTGGTTTCTTTTCTCTATCTGACCTTTTCCTAACCCCCTCATCTCAATCCTTCAGCAATTTTTGTAAGCATGAGTTATGTAGTTATGAAGTTGGTGTGAACATCTATGTTAAGCAGGGATACATACACACAGACAGATAGGTATAGATATAAATTTTTGCCAGTGTTTTCAAACGTAACTATTGGACCTCTATTTGCTTAGCACTGGCAGTTTTTTCTTATTTTTATACTCAGGATCTCTGCACCAATCTCAGTTGTGTTTTGTGGTCATTGTTTTGATTTGTTGTTTATAGCTTTGGCTTAGTTTTGATGAAACAAGATTTGTGTATATGTTTTTTTTTTAATAGTCATCTTTTTGCATTTTTATTCAGGAGGAAAAGAAGAAATTTTATTTATTATCTAGCAATAAACTCACTAAAACTTATCCACTTCTCTCTTGATTCTTCCCTATCACAACACTGATTCTCTCTACCAACAAACCTTCTCATTTACAATAGTTTTTACCTTTTTTTAGTAGGAAACAAAGGTACCAGATTCTTAAATATTATAACAGATTTATCAAACTTTTATTCTACAATTTAGCTATAGTTGAGAGCAACAGCGTATATGCTACGTTGAAATGTCCCAAAAGTCAATTAGAATTATGACTTAAGGACTTGACAAATAATCAAGATTATAAATATACACATATATTATTACTGAGTGTAAGAGCAGTCATTCAATGAGCCCATGTGAAGAGTGGTTAGCATGCCTAACCTTTAGTATAAGTGACATAATTGGTCAGCTGTGTACATGGAATAATATGCTATCAAAGCAATTTTTCTTTATAATCCATGATAATATCTTAAATTGTATTATTAGGATTGATACCTTTTGGTTAGGTCTTGTCCCTTGTTGAAATGCAAAGGCAGTGTTTGCAGGTGCTAAAGTTTGAATGTGCCCCCTTCAAAATTCATATGTTGGAATTATAATCCCCAGTGCAACAGTGTTGGAAGATGTGGCCTTTGGGGAGTGCTTTGGGTCATGAGGGGTCTGCCTTCATGAAAGGAATGGATTAATGCCACCATCAAATGAGTTTGTGGGAATGCATTCTCTCTTTTTCATTCTTTTGCCATGTGAGGACACATTTGTCCTCTCTTGTCCTTGTGACATATGATGACATAGCAAGACAGCCCTCACTGGATGTCAGTAACTTGATCCTGGGTTTCTCAGCCTCCAGAATTATGAGAGAGAAGGTTTCTGGCCTTCATAAATCAGTCAGTCTCAGGTATTCTATTATAGCAGCACAAAATAGACTAAGACAGCAAGCAATATAATAAGCTTCTATTTCTCAAAATGTGTTCTTGGGGACACCATATCTATAAGCTTAAGTTGTTACTCTATAGTAAAAAAATAAATAAGCTTGGGAAAGAGTAGTTTAAATAAAATCAAACATGGTTCTTTTCTTGGGGACTTCTCATACCCTGTAGTAATATAATATTCATTTTTATATATCAAAAAGGTAAAGTATATAGTGTTTCCAAAGCTTATTTGACCATGATACCTTTCTAAAATAGATCATCTATTATACTTCCATTATTTAAATAAAGTTTTAGAGATCCCTTATAATATAATTTCTCACTGACAGAATCCTGGGAAAAGGAGCGCAAAACAATTAAGTGTTAATAGATGGGTCATAAGATAAGCAAGAGAAATTGATATCTTTATAATCAGACCATATAGCACTGTCTAACCTGACTTAAACTTGTAAAATTGCCCTGGATTGAGTAGCTAGTGGAAAAGATGAGATCTGGAAGGCACATGGAAATATATCAGTTATACCCTTTTGAAGTATTATTTTCATGGTAGTAGACAACGAGTATAGATGAGGGAGTAGTATTATGTAAATCCTCTGCAGCTTTTCAACTTGGAAGTCTTTTTAGAAATATTCCTGTTGCAGTGACATTCACCAAGTATGTTCTTTCTAATTGGCAAAATTGGCATGGAAATAATTCATATTAAAGAACAAAAATTCTATTTTTATCAATGAAACCATCATTCTCCCAGTAACTCAGCCTTAAAAGTTTGAAATCATCTATGACATTTATGTCTCCCTTGCCCCCATATTAAATCTATCACTGAGTCCTGCTTCATTAATTTTCTTGCATTCTTTCCACAATTCTAGCATAGAACTCTCTGTCCCACCCCCATCCAAAACCATTCTTCATGTTATGGTCAGCTTCATCTTCCTAAAAAAATCTATCTTGGTTTTTCATTTATAACTAGCCCTTGCTCAGGCACCTTCATGGATGCAATATCTGAACTCTTTCAGGAGGTATTCAAGGACTTTGATTTCCTAGTCCATGCATACTTTTAGAATCCTGTGTTCTGCACCCTAATAGATTCCTTTGCTCTAGTCAGAGTGATCTGTTAACTGACTATGCACACTCTGCCTACTCATTCTCTCCTTTCCCTTATATTCTCTATCTATCTAAAACCAACCCATTCCTCTACACTCAGAATAAGTCCTATTACTAGGACGCCTTCCACAACAACATCGACTTGAATGATATCTACGTATTCTGGACTAATTGAATATTTACCATCTGTTCCTCTGATTTGGGACTCTCATTATTTTTTGTATTTTTAGATCTTATCTCCTGAAGTCAATAGTATGCTCCTTGAAGTTAACGATTATGCCTTGTGCTTATTTAGATCCTCTAAAACACAGACCAAGCTTTCAAAGAATTCTAGTAAAACAAATGGTTTTCCTTAAATGAAAATGCTTCAAGTGACCATATCTTGATCTCTGAAAACATGCTGAGCAAAATAAAAAGAGCTCTGGTCTTTCATTCTTCAAAAATTAAGGTTTTATCTGTACTCTGATTTTATAACAGTACTTAAAATTGCATCTGTTTTCCCCTCGAAATAGTAGCTATATGTATGATGTTAGGTCCAGGAGAAAGCTCTGATTTCTAATTAGTAAAGTTCTCATTTTTATCATTTTTTTGTTGTTGTTGTTGTGAAAAGAATAGTGAAACATCATTATTTCTGTTGAATTTTGAAAGAGATTCTGTGATGCTTTCATACACTCTCCCAGACTTAGCACTTCCCTATCTCAGAGAACTTCATATTTCCCTAACTGCCAAATGAATAATTCATATTTGTAATAAGCAGAGATGTTATTCTTTTTTGGGAGAGAGAGTAACTCATTTTTGATGATCCTAAGTTGTTTATCAAAACCACCTTGAAAGTGTTGCCTTGATTTCCTTATTGACTAATTATAATTTGAACATGTTTTGGCACAGTCTTATGGTACAGGATCTGATTGCAGATGTCTAGTACAGCAAACTTGTCCTTTATCATTTTCTTTAAAATATGCGTTTTTGAAAAATGCCAGTCATTTGGATTACTTATTTCAAGGAAAATTAATAGGCAACGAGTGTGTGTGTGTGTGTGTGTGTGTGTGTGTGTGTAGGTGGGAGAGTGGTTGGGAGGAAAGAAGGCTATAGAGTAATGTAGAAGGCTCTAGTGCAATAGAGCTTCCCTTAAAAACAGGAACAGTTCATCATTAATATGCATATGAGACAACATCATGATAGTTGCCTGGATACGAGTAAGAGGGAGTCAAATAATGAAAGGACTCTGATGCCCCCAGTGAACCAAATTGAACTTTAAAACTACTAGAAAAATGGATGGCAACCAAATTAGCTTATATAGTTCAGTGCTTGAAAATATACTTTTTAAAAAGAAAAAAAAAAAGTCCTTTCATTTAATTTTCCTGTCACCTTAACATATTTTTTTTTCCCAGTGGGACACTTAGAAGCAGTATTAATGGCCATGCCAAAGAGTTTAGCAAAATAGAATATTAAAGGCTGAAATAAATGCTTTACAAGCCTATTTGAAATGATGTAAATGATAAGGTATCTCTTAGGACAGCCCCTTTCATTATACACTTATAATGTCACCCCGATATACTCTATCCTATTGAGGGAGATGCCTGTTAACTTGACAGTTTAAAGCAATGCTTAAAAATTCCTTGTAATGGCAACATGAAACAGAAATGACTTCAGAAAGTTCTGAGTGAGTGATATAATTCTACTCTGTGATTTTCAATGGAAGACACAAGAATATCATAGAGTGAGATGAGAGGGTCCCTCTGGCTAAATGCCCTTCCTGGGAAGCACAAAAGATACTCCATGTATCAGACTTGACAGCGATAAGAAAGACAAATGCATATGCTTTTATAGAAGCATTAGATAATTTAAGTGTGAGAAAAAAAAATAAGTGAAGTAACAGACCTAGGAATTCTAACATTTTATTGTTCAAAAATAAAACTTACGTATGGTGTTATTTTTAATGCTATTTATTTTTTTAAGTTCTAAAACCTTCAGGACAAATACTGATGCATTTTTGGCCTAGTATCATATGATAGACTACCAAATGGTTTATTCAACAAGTATTTATTAGTTATATAATGAGAATCTATTGTGTCCAGGGTCCTAGGTAGGGAGAGAGAAAAAAAAATATTAACGCTATAGTACTTGACAGTTGGAGTTTATAGCCCAGTGGAGGAGAAGGAATGTGCATCAAAAAGTAACAGTACAATTAGATGCTATAATAGAACATTTCACAATGTTTTCCAAAAACACAGAGGAAATAATAAATTAGTATCTCTGGAAAAACTAGCAAAAGAATCACACACAAAAAAGTATTTCAGTTAGGTTTTAAATGATAAATAAGAGATTTTCCCTCAAGACAAGGAGGAAGAGTATGCCAGGCAAAATAATTCCATGTTAAAATGCATAGAAACCCACATATAAATGAGGTGACAAAGAAGGGGTGAAAAGGTATAACCGAAATGTTGTGACTCTACAGTTGTAACTCCTGAAGCATTTAGGAAGCAGTGACCCCCAAACCTGCTGATCATCAGAAATTCCTGAGAGCTTTGTAAAAATACAGATTTACCTGGTCCTAGAATTTGTATGCAATAGATTTGGGATGAAAGAAATCTTTTAAAAAATGGGGTCCAGTGTTATCATAGTGATTATCTAGATTTGAGAAACTGTGGTCTAAAGTGCTACTTAAATTTTATTTGCATAGAAAGTACCTGAAGACCTTGTAAAAATGCAGATTCAAATCCGGTTGGTCTATTATGAGGTCTGATATTCTGCATTTCTAATATTTCCAGGTGATAACATTGCTGCTGTTTGTGCACTAAGAGTAGCAATGTTCTCAACCACATTACGGAGATTTCAGTATTTCCCTATGTGGTTTAGAACATATAAGGGAAATACTGAAATTTCTTAAGTAGGGAGGAAACATGGCCAAGTTTTCATTTTATAAATCTCACTCCGACACTATTGCAGCAAATGGATTTGTGTGGTGGACAAGAGTAGAAACTGGAAAAAAAAAAATGAGTAGAGGGCTAGTGCCACAGTTTGGGTGACAGTTAATGATAAAATATAGAATTGGCAATGATGAAGGAAAAGAGAACATAATGGAAAAACAGATCTGATATTCACAGGAAGTTGTGACTGATTTGGATAGTGTTTGGGGGTGAATGGTAAGGAAATGGAAGAAATTTGTCAGGGAAATTTGTACATTTATTTCAATGAAGGTATAAAAATTTATTTGGAAAGATAATTTTTTTTAATTAAAAATCATAAATTTACATAGGGCAATATTGGTTGATTCATTCTGTTATTTTTCCCTTCCCCCCACCCCTCTTTTCCCTCTATACAGTCCTTCCTTCCTCCATTCTTACCACCCTCCTTATCCCTAACCCTAAACCTAACCCTAACCCTAACGCTAATCCCTCCTACCCCCCATTATATGTCCTCATCCACTTATCAGCGAGATCATTCGTCCTTTATTTTTTGAGATTGGCTTATCTCACTTAGCATGATATTCTCCAAAGCTAAAGCAATCCTCAGTAGAAAGAGTGAAGCAGGGGATATCGCAATACCAGATCTTCAACTCTATTACAAAGCAATAGTAACAAAAACAGCATGGTATTGGTACCAAAATAGACAGGTAGATCAATGGTACAGAATAGAGGACACAGAGACAAACCCAGATAAATACAATTTTCTCATACTAGAGAAAGGTGCCAAAAATATGCAATAGAGAAAAGATAGCCTCTTCAACAAATGGTGCTGGGAAAACTGGAAATCCATATGCAACAGAATGAGACTAAACCCCTATCTCTCACCCTGCACAAAACTCAACTCAAAATGGATCAAGGACCTTTTAATCCAACCAGAGACCCTGCATCTTATAGAAGAAAAAGTAGGTCCAAACCTTCAACTTGTTGGCTTAGGATCAGACTTCCTTAACAGGACTCCCATAGCACAAGAAATAAAAGCTAGAATCAACCACTGGGATAGATTCAAACTAAAAAGCTTTCTCTCAGCAAAGGAAACTATCAGTAATGTGAAGAGAGAGCCTACAGAGTGGGAGAATATCTTTGCCACTCATACTTCAGATAGAGCGCTAATTTCCAGAATCTATAAAGAACTCAAAAAACTCTACACCAAGAATACAAATAATCCAATCAACAAATGGGCTAAGGAAATGAACAGACACTTCACAGAAGAAGATGTACAAGCAATCAACAGATATATGAAAAAATGTTCACCATCTCTAGTAATAAGAGAAATGCAAATCAAAACTACCCTAAGATTTCATCTCACCCCAATTAGAATGGAAAGATAATTGTTTAGGGCATATTGCATTTGTATTAGTCAGTGTTTTCCAGAGAAGAACAACCAACAGAAATTTATTTGTAGGAATTAACTTACATATTCATGAAGTCATTCCAAAATCTGATGAGGTTGGCCAGTAGACTAGAAACTCAAGGAAGAGTTGCAGTTCAAGTTCAGAGGCAGTCTGCTAGCAAAATTCTTTCTTGCTTAGGGAAGGTCAGTCTTTGTTCTTGTAAGGCTTCAGACTGAATGAGGCCTGCATCCCCCACCCCAGCATTATGGAAAGTTACTGGGCTATACTCAAAGTTTGCTGATTTAAATGTTAATCTCATACTTTAAAAATCACCTTCAGAAGGGAGGAAGAGGGAAGTGCTAGGAAGTGATATTGGCCAAATTATATTGCCATATTGTGTCCATGTATGAATACGTAACAACTCCCAACACCATGTACAACTATAATGCACCAAAGAAAAATATGGAAAGAAAAAGAAAAAAAATGGCTGGGGATGTAGCTCAGTGGTAAGAGCACCCCTGGGTTCAACACCCCCCACTCAATAAAAAAATAACAAATCACCTTCACAGAAATATTCAGAAAAAAGTTTGACCAAATATCTAGATACTCTGTTTCCACCTAAGTTGATGTATAAAATTAACTATCACAAGCTGAGTTTGGTGGGGCATGCCTTTAATCCCAGTGACCTGGGAAGCTGAGGTAGGAGGATCACAAGTTCAAAGCCAGCCTGGGCATTTTAGCAAGACCCTCAGCAATTTAGCAAGACACTGACTCAAAATAAAAGGATAAGGGGTGGGGTGCTGGGGATGTGGCTCAGTAGTTAAGTACCCCTGGGTTCAATCTCTCGTACCAAAAAAAAAAAAAAACATTTTTTTTAACGATCACAACATTTGGTTAAAAGATAGTCAGATGGAGATTTCTAAATAGGAATTGAAAGTATGGGTCTACAGCTCAAGAGAGACATGTAGAACAGTTTGGGAGTCAATAAAACATTAGGTTTCTTGTGAAGCTATAGAAGCGATGAGATCAGCCTGGTAGAACATGCACAGAAAGAAAAGGTCTAAGGATAGGAACTTAGGAAATACCAATATTTAAGAAGTGAAAGGAGAAAGAGCAGCACATAAAAGATAAGTGAAAAAAATCGACTAAAGGTATAACAGAAAGCAATGGAGGAAAGAAACTTTTCTTTTTGTTTTTTGTACTGGAGATTGAACCTAGGCTCTCATGTATGCTAGGCAAAGACTCTACCCCCAGACCTCTTTATATTTTGTTTTGAAATTGAGTCTTCCTAAGGTTGACCTTGAATTTGGGATCCTCCTGCCTTAAATCACAAGCATGCAAAACCACGCCCAGTGAGATGATTATATTTAAATAACATTTAAGACTTGGAGTTGATGCTGAAATGGGTTAACACTTTTGGGGATGTTGGGCTGAGGTGAAAGTGTTTTGCAGATGGGAAGGATGTGATGTTTGGGGCACCAAACAGCAGACATGTGGATTGAATTGTGTCTCTCGAAAAAATATGTTGAAGTTCTAACCCCAAGTGCCTGTGAATGTGACCTTATTTGAAATTAGATTCTTTACAGAAAATAAGCTTATACTGAATTACAGGTAGACTCTAGTCCAGTGACTGCTATACTTAAGGAAGGAATTTGGACAAGGACAGGCACAGAGGAAAACTGGATATGTAAAGAAAAGGCAATGATTATAGTTATGCTGCCACAAACCAAGACATGCCAAGGATTAGTGACAACCATGGGAAGCTAGGAAGAGGCAAGGAAAGATTCTCCTTTAGAGTCTGCAGAGTGTGGCTTTGTTAATACCTTGATTGTGGATTTCCAATGTCCAGAGAAGTGCAAGGGAATACATTTCTTTTGTTTTAAGACACCCAGTTTGTGGAAATTTGTTTTAAATAGTCTTAGGAAATTATTATAGTTCATATCCCTCCACTGTACAGAAAACATTGCAATAACTTCTCATTGTCCTTAATATGAAGGTAAAATCCTTTAACAATTTCTGCCAGAATATGCAGTCTGAGCCTTGCCTACCTCTCCAGCCTCATCTTACACAACTCTCTCCTGTACTTTCCACCCTCCAGATACATAAGCCTTCTTTCATGCTTTCATGTGGGCATATGACTATATAAATGCTTTATTTTCTGTGGTTATTGTGCTTTGCATGGTTATGAATTTTTTTTTTTTTTTTGCCAAAGGTAGTACACACTGGTTCTTGTACTTTATTGATAATGATCACTATCTTTATGATTGCTAACATTTATTGAGCATTAACTATATACTAAGCCCTGGGTATAATATGGTATACTAGGTGAGATAACCCATGCAAAGCTCTAGCCACAGTATTTGGCATCTAACAAGTAATATACATGCATAGTTATGAATTTGCTTTTAATCACTGGATGATCCACTGTTGTGGTTTATCTGGCTAGGCAGGCAGATTATGACTAGAGGAGGTAGATCACTGGGGGTGTCCTTTTGGGGTTTATATTTTGTCCCTGGTGAGTGGAGTTCTCTCTCTGCTTCCTGGTTGCTATGTTCTGAGCTGCTTTTCTATACCATGCTCTTCAGCCATCATGTTCTGCCTCATCTCTGGCCCAGAGGTATGGAGTTGGCTGACCATGGACCGAACTTCTAAAGCTATGTGCCAAAATAAACATTTGCTCCTCTGTGTTGTTCTTGTCAGGTCTTTAGGTCACAGTGACAGAAAAGAAGCTGACTAAAACACTCTATAAAACTTCAGACCCTGTCTGTTTCTGCTCATGATTGATGCCCTAGGGCTTAGCATATATACTGCCTGACTCATAAATTATTTATTGAATACATATTTATTAAATAAATAATTTAATGAATAAAGAAATGTTACATGAGTAGAATTTTCTATGGGAGAATTTTTGAAGCCTATAAGTTTTAGAAAGAGGAAAAGAGGTTATTGTATCTGTTAACTATAATATCAGTGATGACTTCAACAGCATTGACTATCAGATTGGGGAAAGAATGGAGATTAGGGATGTATATATAATTTGACTTTTGAGAGCACTGTAGAGAGAGACAATTTGAAACATGGATAAGGATAAGCAGAAGGATCCAATGAAGAGGGATATATGGATGATACAAGAAAGGAAGAATTCAGAAGCAATAAGAAAAAAAGATGAATAAAAATAGCAATAGAAGACATTGTTGAGGAAGAATTTCCTAAGCTAGCAGTGAAGCAGGAATTAAGTACAAGTGCATAAACAAATCTATTAAGTGGTAGATGGAAGACATATTGAGAAAGGTGATAGTTTCTTTTCCCTCTGCAAAACAGGGTGCTAGGTCAGAAGTGGAAAATAGTTATGCAGTTTTCCTTATCTCTTTTAAGAATTTGGTGGCAAGAGGTAAGAAAGCAAATGTTAATGTTAATTTAGGATTGAAAAGTGGCAGGGTAGGTGGTTTACAAACACAATGTAGTAAAGAAATGAACTGTACACATGATATTTATGTTAGTGTAAGGCCCCCCAAAAAGGAAACCCCAACTCTGTCCCATGGATGGACGGCAACCCCAATCAACCGCAGGAGGCGTCACTTGATGCAAACCGCAAGAGGTGTTTATTCCAGCGCGCTGGGACCCAACTCGAGGAGTCGAGTCCCTAGCAGAAAATCTTGTAGGTTTATAAAGGCAGAAACCACACATCGGGAGGGGTCACACATGAAAGGGGGAAAAGGGGGAACAAAGCTGCCAGGAAATTTCAAAGGGGGTCTGGGTTTGCTGACAACATGTTTCACAATGTTTTACAACAGGCTGTAGATTCTGGTCAATAGTTTCTGGTAATCCTACTGTTTGAGCACTATCTGGCTATCAGGCTCAATTTACTCTTATACTCTCTGTTTGGGGCTGTTTCCTGGAACAGCTTTAAGGGCTTTGTTCCCATTACTGGGAGGGAAACCTTAGGGAGTTGAGATAAAACAGACAGCTTAAAAAAATGTCCATTCTTTCATTAGTACAATTAAAGTATAATTAAAATAAAATTTATATACTGTATAATTACAAAAACGATTGAGGGTGCTCATGTGAGGTCTTTTAAGTTCTGACATGGTGGTATACAATTGATTTAAAAAGTACTCTGAATCCTTTGTAACATAGACAATGGCTACGACCTAAGTGTATTGCTTACACATCCTGCAATAAAATACATAGGTCAGCCTAAAGAGCAAATAAAACACATGCAAATCAAGCCTTCCATGTAACATGAAGACAAAAAATCTGCAAGCTTCACCTTTGCCTTAAATTGCAAAAATAACTCCACAGTCAGCAAACCTCTCTCTGAAACTTACTAAAGTCTTCTTCAGAGAGTGAGTGAATCTAGGAAAATTATGCAAAAAAAAAAAAAAAAAAAAAAAGACAAGCAAAGCTCAATTTACCCCACAAATAAAAAAATCTACTGGAATTCTGAAAATACTAAAATGATAACAAGTAGGCCAATGTACTGATTTGGGAATTATGCTGGACTTTTATCTCAGAAAGGGATAATAAATGTTTTTATGTTTTTAAAGAGATAATGTTTTAACAGAAGGTTTAAGTATCTGACCAAAGTCAGACAGATGGCACGTACATACTGTTGTACATCATGATTTCTATCAATATGTCATGAAAATCTTTTCATGACATAAAATATTTCTATTTAAATATTAAAGGTCTTACTTCTGGGTGTGAGGAAATTAAAAGGAAAGGGGAGGTGCTCTTAGGTGATGAAATATTGAAGGGAATAAAGTAGGAAAAGAACACTTAGAATTCTGAAAACAAAAGAACTAAATAATGAGATGACACAATTTTTCCACTGACCACCACCAAGCACCAGTAAAGTTATTCATTTAAAAATTTTCTTCTACCGTACTGGAAGTATAGGTTGTGATTGAACTAAGAATCTTATAAGTCACCCCAAACTTTCATCTCTGTTCATAAAATGAATATGTAAAATCAATTCATATTCATCAAAATTTATTATAACAACACACCAGAAACTGAATCAAAACATTTCAGGTACTGACCCTGACATCCCCCAAAACCCCCACCACCAATAATCAACCACAGAGTAAAAGAAAATTATATACAGATGCTTAAAATGGAATTAAGTATCCTCAATCACTTAGAGAAATGAAAATGCATCTTGAATCAGAAATTCAAAAACCACAAACAGAAATAGATAAATGATAGGAAAAAGTAAAATAAGAGTTGATTGAACTCATGAAAGAAATCAAAGGAAATACAGAAATCTTCTCATAAGACTGTATTTCAGGCATTTATGCTACAAGCAATCTGAATGTCAAATAAAATGATATTTAAAAGTAAATAAATAATGGCCATCTATTTAAGAGAAAATATGTGACCATTAAATGCAATGTCGTAGAACAAGCTTTTCAGTCTGCTCTATGCAGACTTAGAGGTTCCTCAGTGATATAAAAGGCTTCCAACAAAGTTGGTAAAGATAAGTGGTCAGGTCCCTTAGATACACGTTCAACAGTTCAAACCCACAACTGGTTTTTTTTTTTTGGTCTGTTTTACAGATAGGTGTATTTTGAGACTTTTAAAAATAATGTATGTTGAAGGTTAGCATTCTTCATATTTCAAGAAAATACAAATATTTAATTTCATGGAAATCTCATATCAATAAAAAGCAAAATGTACAACAGTATGGACTTGTCGTGTGTTTGACTTTGGGCAAATACTTAAACACTCTGTTCCTCTTTCTCATTATTTAAAAATAGGGTTAATAATAGCACTTATAGAATTGTGAAGATTAAATTATCTAATTACTGTCTGGGACTTAATAAGTGCTCTATAATAGAAAGGGTACTCAAAGGAAAGGAATATACCAAATGTGCCCATGGTGATTAATCAAATTATGATATTATAAGTAATTATTTCTTCCATTGGCTTATATTAATGTTAACATTTTCTCTACAATGGACACATACTATTTTTTAATCCACAAGAACATAATGGATAACGTTGAAAAGAATGAAGACACCTCCATAAACAAGCTGTTCACCTGACAGTGAATGAGTTTCTATGGCTGTCATTGATTGGAGCTATTTCTTTGCCTTCTAAGCTCTGAAATAGCAGTTTCACTTGGGATTGAAATAAACAAAAAGGGCCTATCTGCTACAGTTGATGGCCATGTCTTTGGAGTTGTGCTTCAGAATTTGTCCTTACACTACAGACAATCAACAAAGCTTTAACTTTGTGGCACTCAGTTTCTATTTAAGAATTTTTTTTTTTTTTTGGTTTGCTTTAGTATATTGGACATCTTTCTAATATAAACTATGAGAAAGCAATTCCAATTTAATGGAAGAGATGCCGAGAGATTCAAGATTAATGTTATCCACTATTAGCATGTAAAACTGAGGGAAAGATCAGTGAATCGTGCTCATAGAATTCTGCCCCCATGGGAGATGGAAGGGTCAATCCAAAGCCACTGATGGAAAGATGAAGAAAGATGGACCCTCAGAGCATGAGTTTCTGGCTAGAATTTGTTCCTTGCTCACTATGTTAATTTTTTCTCCCAGTCCCCTCAGGCTGATTCTCTAGATTAACATGGTGATCATGTTTGCTATAGTAGAGAAAGGAAGTGATGGGCTGAACCCAGTGGCAGTGTTGAAAAGCTTCCCAAATCACACTTGGCCCAGGCTTCTCCAGGGAAAGATGGACAGAGGGAAAGGAGGTGCCAACACCAAGGGAGGGCTTAGCATAGTGCTCTGGAAAGTTCAGAGGAGCTGGAGGCCCAGGTGGTGGGACACACCTGGATAGCAAAGAACTCCTATGGCCATGAAAGTCTGCAGTGCCCATACAAGGGACAGCAATCCAAACCCCATCATGCATAAGCAGATGGAACCATATGGGGAATGACAAAGGTACTTGCTCTAATCTGTCTCTCATGTGAGACTGACCCAGCCCCATTAAGCCCATGGTGGGCAGCCTGGGAGAGTGGAAGTCAGGGTAGCCCAGTGTTGGACAGGACATCATGGCAGACAGACTCCATCTGGTTTCTGAGGTGAGGTGGTATCTCCATTCCTCAAAGCCTTTGGACTTGCACAGAGATGAAGGAGGTCTTGCTGGCTGAGAATGTTGGAAAGCTCCCTCTAGTGACACTGGGCAGGAGTGGCAGGGTGGGGATTGCTTGAGAAAGCAGCTGAGGAATCAATGGATTGGGATTTCCAGGTGCTTCAGAGACGAAGCCTGGTCTGATAGGAACCATGATTCAATGCTCTGACTTGGGGCTAATTTGCCGAATGAGGTAGTTCCATCCTGACCTCTCTAGGCAGGGTTGGTCTGGGAAGACAGAAAAAAGGTCTTCCCAAGACTCATGGGGATGAAAAGAGGCCAAGAAAAGCTTGATTTGGGCTCCCAGAACACAATGAGAAAAATAGAGAGGGCTGTAAAGGATTCTAGGTGCAGGCTGAGTTGATGGTGCCTTCTATTCATGAGTCTGATCTGACATTGGCTTGGAGGCAGAGGCGGTCCTCCCCTGATCTTCCAAAGCCCCTAAAGAGATAAAGGGACCAGTAGGAGGATGGGCCTTCAGGCACCCAGGGACACAAGTGTGTGACGGCCACCCCTATGGAACTCAGCAGGGATCACAAAGTTCCAGCCTCAGTTTGTTCTCAGAGCAACAAGCATGGCATGGGGTTTGGGGGCTTTAGTCTTAGAGACAAGGGCAGGGTTGCAGGTCTGTCCTCTTGGCCTGGGAATATTTGGGATCCCCCAGCTGGACCATCCAGATCACCCTTCTGGAATGCCAGCTCTCTCCTCTCTCCTCAGTGGCAGGAGAGTGGGTGGGAGGGCAGCTTCACCCAGCAGGAGACACCATCTCCTCTCTGTGGGAGACCCAGCCCCTCTCCTGGGCAGGACCCCCGGGGCCACATAGGCGTGTCTAGATCTCCATGTCCACAGGGCGAACATTGCCCATTTTGTGCTCTCTGACCCACAGCTCTCTGTCTTTGGCCAGGTCCACTTTTTGAAGCAGTTGGTCCACAGGCTCAACTGTGCTTTGGTTGGACATGTCCGTCTCGTGCCGCAGCTCTGTGTACTGGTACAAATGTTGCCGGATCATCTCCACCCTCTCCACTTCCAGCTGCTCCAGCTCCAAAGTGGTGGTCACCATCTCTTCAAACCACTTGGACTGGGCCTGGTTGTAGAGGTCCACACAGCGCATGAGGTCATCACCAGCCTGTGTGGACTTCCTCCATGCCTTCTTGATGTCCTCCTCCGTCTTGTTGCTCAGCTTGATCTCCAGCTGCTGGGTCTTCATCTCCAGGTCTCTCGGCCGCTCTGTGAGGGCTTTCCGGGCCTTCTCCACTGATGCGTAGCGGCTGGTGAGTTGCTTGCAAAGGTCAGTGATATGGGGGTCACACTTTTTCATGTCTTTCTTGAAATTCTCACGAAAGTTCATTAGGGGCTTCTCTACCTCGCTGTGAAGCTTGGCGGAGAACTTGAGATGAACTTCTGCTTTATCTGCCAGGCTCTTCTTCACCTGAGCCCATGCTTCTCCCAGGGAGTCTTCCTCCTGTGCAGCCAACGAGTTCTGAGAGAGCTTAGCCAAGTTCTTTGCATATTCTTCAATCTTTATCCTCTCTCAGACAAATTCAGACTTTTCTTTCTGCATTTGTTTGCCCTTCAGTTGCTTTTGGAGCAGCAGTTCGAACCCTGCCATGGTGCCATTGCCTTGGGGGTCTTTCTTATCAGCCCAGAAGTAGTCACAGTAGCTCCGCTCACTTGGCTTCAGCAGCTGCTGTTGAGGCATTGTGTCTGGGTGAGGGAGCATCACACAATTTATCATCTTGTCTGTGTGGTCACCTTTATTTTCAAAATTATATATTTTGTCTTCGTTGCCTGAAGTTCTGTCTTCCAAGTGGTCTCCTCTGTTGGTGCTACTTTCCATTGAATTTTTATTTTGGTTTATTGATTCCTTCATTTCAAAGATTTCTTCTAGATTTCTTCTCAGGGTCTTTATCTCTTTCTTTAAGATATCTTCTCTCTCCTGAAACATAGCTCTGATTTCACTCTTTATATCCCCCTTAAAGTCGTGAAGTATACTAAGTATATTCTGAACTCCTTCTCTGACATTTCTTCTACTGGTTTGTCAATGGAGTCTATAATTGGAGCATCCTGGTTTGTTTGGAGTGCTTTATTATTCTCTCTCTCTCTCTTTTATTTTTTTTATTTTTTTTTATTTTGTTTGTGTGTCTTCCCATCTAGCTGTGGGGAACTGATGTAGTACAGTTTCTACCCTATAGATTTATACTGTCCCTGAAGGTTTCCAGTACCTCACAAATCTGGGTTTCAGTTTCCGTAGGCTCCGCCACATCGCAGTCCCACGATGGCTCCTGGATCGCAGATTATCAACAAGCTCCAGTGGGGAGTGAAGGATATGGAAACAGGCCCCAGGGAGGAACCTCCCTTCCAGTTTCCCTACCTGTCCTCCTGCCCAGCCCTTCTATTTAAGTATTGTGACAGCTGGTTGGTGAAGGATCTCATCATTCTTACTTAAATAGGTCTCATCGTTATGGAAAAAAGAAAGTGCCCTCTTTCAATGAAGTCCAGTATTTTCATTACTACTTTTCATCTTTAAGACTCTTTTAATTCTCATTTTCTATCTTCTTCACTTGTATTTTAAGCTTAGGTTATATGTGCTAGATCCTCTTGAACAAAGGTATTGCCCAAAACAAATCAAAACCAAAGCAACCATATTTATTTCATGTGTTCATTTCTCACATAATTCTCAGGTAAGGATTAGGTAAGCAAGATTACAAACTAGACTCATTTATAAACACAACAAATATTACCACAGTTTTATATGAAATTTTGTATAGTTAGGATCCATGTTTTTGCTGTCTCATTTCAAGTCTGTAAGATGTACAAACTGGTGACAGTTGAAGGCTCATCCACTTTTTAATGATTTCTAATTTAATTTCATTGTGGCCAGAGAACATAGTTAGTATGATTTAAGTCTGTTTAAGTTTTATGGGTTTTGTTTTGTTCCCAGAACATGGTCTATTTGCTAAATGTTTTCTAACATTTGTAAAGAATTTGAATTTGCTGCTGTTGAGTGGAGTGTTCTATAAATATCAATTAGGTCAAATTGGTTAATAGTGTTGTTCAAATTTACTATATCCTTGCTGATCATCTGACAGTTTAGTCTATCAGTTATTTAGAGAGTGGTATTTTCTCTGACTACATTTGGGGTTTGTTCTTTTCCCTTACAGTTATATCTATTTTTGTTTCCTGTAATATGAAGTTCTGGTAAGCTCTATTATAAGATATGTAGACATTTAGGAGTGTTCTATCTTTATGTTATTCTGTTGACAATCTCTTTTTTTAATTATTTTTTATTTTTACAGACTGCATTTTGATTCATTGTACACAATTGAGATACATCATTTCGTTTCTATGGTTGTGCCTGATGTAGATTCATACCATTCATGTAATCATACATGTACATAGGGTAATGATGTCTGTCTCATTCCACCATTTTTAATACCCCCTCCTCATTAATCTCTTTATTTCTATGAAATTATTTTCTTTAACCCTTTTGATATCCTTTGCCCTAAATCCACTTTGTTGATTGTTAATATAGCTACTCCAGCTTTCTTTTTGACTAGGATTTGCATGGTATATCTTTTTCCATCCTTTCCCTTTTAACTTTTTTATGTGTTTATGTGTGCCTCTGATGGACACTATATAGTTGGACATTGCTTTTTTTTTAATCCATTCTGAGGAATTTTGACTTTTGAGTGAACTTTATATTTAATGTGATTGTTGATATTATTAAAGTCTAACATCTTTATATAGGTTTTTCTCTTTGTCACCTCTGAAGTCTACTTATAATCCTTTCTTGCCCTTTTTGGTACTTTTTTTTTTTTTTCCGTGTGATTATTTTTATCACCCTTGGCTTATTAGAAGCAGCGTTGGTTAGCCATTTTTGTAGTAGTTTTAGGTTAGGGTTTAGAGTAGGCATATTTAATTTTTCACAGTCTACCTTGAAGTTATATTATACTTTTTCACATATGGTATAAAATCTTTACATTAGTATACTTTGACTTCATGCCTCCTGCCTTTATATGGTTCTTGTTAAATATTATAAATTCCACAATACATTCTTAATTTGTTTAAATAGTCAATTATCTTTTGAAGAGAACTTAAAAATACTTTACATTTTGCTATGTAGTTACCATTTCTGGTGTTCTTCATTCATTTGTGTAGCTCTGTATTTCCATCTGGTGGTATTTTCCTTTTAAATAAAAGGATTAGCATTATTTGTAGTGCAGGTGTGCTGGTGTTCAACTCTTGCAGCTATTTTATGTGTGGAGACCTTTTGTTTCTTCTTCATTTTTTAAGTTATTTTCACTGGGTATAGAATTCAAGGTTGACAATATTTGTTTGCTTTCATTACTTCAAACATGTTGCTCTACTGTCTTTTCACTTACAATATAGCTATCAAGACATCTGCTGTAACATTTATCTTTTCTCCCCTCTGTAGATAATGCCTATCCCCAGCTGCTTGAAAACATTTTTTTCCTTTTGTCACTTATTTTGGATCATTTGATTACAATGTGCCTTGGTGTAGTTCTGTTCATATTTCTTATACCTGGGGTTCATTGATTCTTGGATCTATACAGGTTTAGACTTTTCAACAAAAACTGCTTGAAGTCCTGTAAATGATTGATACTCTTCATTTTTAAAAATAATATTTATTTTGTTGTGTTTTGTTAGTTTCTGTTGTTAGGTCTTCAACTTGCCTAAACATTTCTTCTGCATTTTCCAATTTGACATTAATCTCATGCATTATATTTTTTGCCTTGTAACATTATAATTTTCATCTCTAGAAGTCTTTAATAATATATTTGCTTCACTCTAACTATTTGAACTCATGGAATAAATATCTCCTTTAATGTCCTCCTAGGCTAATTCTAACATCTGTGTAAAGGTTAGTTCAGTTTCAATTGATGGCTTGATTTTTATTCACATTATGGTGTATAATTTTTTTCCTTTGCCAGATTTTGTAATTTTTCTTTTTTCTTTTTTTTTTTTTTTTTGGTACTGGGGATTGATCCCAGGGGTACTTTACCACTGAGCAATAACCCCAGTCTTTTTTATTTTGAGACAGGGTCTCACTAAGTTGCCAAGGGTCTTGATAAGTTGCTAAGGCTGACCTTGAACTTGTAATCCTCCTGCTTCAGCCTCCTGAGTCACTAGGATTATAAGCATGCACTACCACACCTGGCTGCTTTTCTAATTTTTGATTGAATGCCAGACTTTGTGAACTTTCATCTTATTGGCTATTTGACATTTTTTTTATTACTCTAAATATTTTTTAGCTTAGTTCTGGATTGCAGTTAAATTATTTAAAAACAGGCTGATCCTCCCAGATTGTACTGGGTCAAAAAGCATTCCCCCCAAATTTGTGTCTACCTGAAACCTAATTAGTTAATATATCTGCTGAATTCTGCTGGGCTCTAAATCCAATCACTGTTTTCCTTATAAAAAGGCGATATGAAGACATATAGGGAAGAAAGTAATGTGAGAATGGAGGCAGAGATTGGAGTTATACAAATACAGGCCAACAAATGCCAAGGATTGTTAGCATCCATCAGAAGTTTTAAGTCATTTTTTTGTGGTAATTTGAATGGCATTCCTAGGATAGTAAGAGCATAAGCCTTGCTTCTAACATTTGTTAGGTGGGAGCATGACAGTATTTGGGATAGGGCTAATTATCCCCCACTAGTTGGCCAATACCCTTTTGAGTACTCAATGACCCAAGAATTATGAGATCGTACATTCTGGCTAGTGTGAATAGATACCATTACTGGCTCTTTAGGAAGTTTCCCCCCACTTCTTCAAGTTGTTTCTTTACATTGAATAGTTCAGAAGTATTCTCTGCAGATTCAGGGGGTTCTCTTTCTGAGTAGCTCTCTACTAAATTGGTACTATGTTCTATGAAATCCAGCTGCCTTGGACTCCCTGGACTATGAACTGTGAGTCCTTAATTCAGGAAGACTTATAGGCTCTAACTTTGCTTCTACTTTCTGAGTCATGCCCTGGAAGTTCTTTCCAGGCATTAAACTAGGACAATCATATGGCTTACCTTATTTATTTACCATTTTCACAGATCACTGTTCCTTGTTTCCTGATGTCCAGCATTATTAAAACTATTATTTCATAGATTTTTGCCTCTTGTTTGTTATTATTTCCAAACCCTATTACTGGATGTTGTTTGGAAATGGAAATCTTCCTCAGCCAAAATTATGACAAGGCTGTGAAAACATTTTAAATATTTCCTAGTAATTGAAAGGAAGAAGAATAAACTGTCTAGCTGTGGTCAAGTAATTAGATAGCACTGGTTTCCCTGGCATTCAGATGTTTACAAGGTACAGCTTCTCAGAGGTGATAAGAAGGCATGGAGGCAGGCAGCATTGCTATGAGATCTGAAATCCATCCTTCCTACTGATGAAACTTGATCCTAGGGTATTGTCCCAGTGTTAACATTGTATCAGGTGTCCATGGGCATGTTGTGAGAATTAAATTAGTCAAAACATGTTAAGTGCTTAACTTAACAGGTCATCTATTTTGATATCACAAAATTTATTTTCTATGTGTAACAGGCATTGTCTTGAGTGACAGTTTATTCATTTTCCCTTGATATCATGGAGATTAAAAACTCCAACATTTTGCTGTCACATCATTTCTACCAAATTAATTATTATTTTCCTTCTTAGCTATCTGGGCAAAATTCATACCAAGGAGAGGAATACCAAGTGTAGACTCCCTGAAGCAAGAGAATTCTTGGTGTCTTCTAGCAACGTCAAGGAGAGTATTATAGGTGGTGTGTAGTAAGGTTAATGCATCATGCAAGGAAATTAGCCCACAGAGGTCATTTTGGGGAATACAGACAGCATGGTTCACTCTTAAAACATGGTAAAACCAGGCTAAAAATTTTAGTTTTTGCTCTGGATAAGGAATGAAGTAACAGTATATGATTTTTATTATAATTAATAGAAATTCTCTTACTACTGTTTGAAAGAAAAATAATGAATGGGTAGCAAGAATGAAAGTAAAAAGTGTTTCAGGAGGCTATTGAAGAAATTCAGGTGTTAGGTCTTAATTGTCTGGTCCACAATGTTGGCATTGTGAATAATGTGAAGTGGTCACATTTTGAATACATTTTGAACATAAAACCAATAGAATTTACTCATGAATTAAAAATGAAGTGTGAAAAAAAGAGAGAAAGGAAATGAGCATGAACTTTTTTATCTTAATAGCTGGACAAATTTTGTGATAGGGAAGAGAGACAATTTTGAAACGGGGTGTTATATTAAGATGTATATAAGTCATCTAAGTGAAAATATCTAATAGGTATTTGGTTATACAAGTCTGGATAGCAGGAGGACAAGAAAGGAAATGTTGATAAAACAAAGAGAACCAAGAGAGAGGAGAGTCTCAAAAAGAATGTGGTGGGGAAGAAGACTGTTCAGAAAGGGAATGTCAAATTATACTGCCAAACCAATAATTTAAGTGTGATAAGAACCAGAAAGTAATCATTGTATTTGTCAAGATACAGTTCATTGGTGACCCTAAAAATACTAAATCAAGTGGGGAAAGTCTGTTTGGAATTAGGGTCAAGAGAAAATGAGACTTCATAGTTGGCTGCATAAATCCAAATGTATCCACATGTCCTCAAAAAACACTACAGGTCAACAAAAGAGCAAATTAAACTACACATAACTCATTTTTCATCACAATGAGAAGACAGAATACACTTCAAACATCAAATTGCAAAGGAAAAGGAGTGACATTACATGTATCAGAAACATGTTTGACATCACCTGAACCAAGAGTAGTACCACTACTAAAAATGCATAACCTGGATTTATTCATAAGAAATCATCAGAAAAGCCAAAACACAGCAAATTCTCCACAATACCTAGCCTGTATTCTTTAAATATTTAAAGGTGAATAAAAGGTAAGAGTAAAAACCTGTTCTAGACTAAAGGACACTAAGTAATACAATGATGAAATGTAATACATGATCCGGGATTGGATCCTGAAGTGGGAAAACAAATAACTACAAAACACATTAGGGAGCCAGTTGGTGAATTTTGAATATGGACTGTCTATTAGCAAATAGTACTTTACATTGCTGAATTTCCTTGTTCTAATGATTGTACTGTCACTATATGAGAGAATATCTTTGGAAGGAATGTATACTGAAGAATTTGGGGATAAAAGTCCATAATGTTGTCGATGTACTTTCAAATATTGATATGGAAAAACAATATATTATATATGTATGCGTGTGTATAAATATTTATATATATTTGTACATATGTATGTCTTATATATGCAGTATACAAGGAATAAAGCAAATGTGACAAAATGCTGGGTGAAGAATAAAAGGGACAAGGAAGTTTTTTGTACTTTCAAATTTTTAGTAAACTTTAAATTATATCAACTTAAAGAGTTAAAATGAGGGGAAAGAAAATAAAGATAGCAAATATAGGCAAATCATTTGGGAAACTTTTTGTGACGAGGAGCAGAAAAAAAGAACAGTTATTGAAAAAATATGAAATCAAGGGAGATTTAAAAAAATGATACTAATATAATACTGCTAACAAAATAATAATGATGCAGTGTTTATTAAACTCCAGGTAAAGTTCTAAGTGCTTTCCCTATGTAAACTTATTTAAATAAACACATGCATGTGCATTCAAACAGACACAATAATGCAGATATTAATGTTATCAAGAAAACGAGAAAATTAAGACACAGTGCAGTGAAGTCATATGCCGAAGTCCACACTGTAGTAGTAGGTAGAGAAGGGCATACTGCAGAATGTTTGTGTACTCATGGAAATGATCCAAAAAGAGGGAGAGACAAGGCCATTGACTGATAACAAGAATGGGAAAAGTGGTATTTGAGGCTTAAAAAATGGATGGTGTAACAATCTCCAGGGAGAGTTGAAGAATGAATTAGTCAGAGAAATGTAGTAAGATTGCAAAGCAGCACTTATGGGCAACTTGAGGCTTTCTATCATGAATTCAATGTGAAATGAGTTGTTATGGATAAGTTTTACTCTAGGCATGTCCTCCAGTTGCCCAGTAAAGCACAGAGTAGGGGCACAGTTAAAACTTTTTCCATTCCTATAGTAGAGGGAGAAAAGAACAAGGAATTTCAGCATGTGCACAGGGGACCATGAAATTTAAACTGCATAAGCACAGAAATGAAGACATGATGGTGAAAGACTGGATAAAGGTGGTAGGACAGTTTTATCCCATAGGATAAAATGATGGTTATAGTTAAGGTACCAATGGCAATAAGCTGGAAAGATAGGAGGGGCTGGTTAGAGTTGTAGATATGTGAACTGATATTATGGAGGAATTACAGTTTGTGCTAATGACAAGATCTAGAGTTATATCCATGCCTCTGAGAGGCTGAGGTAATTTAGAGGGCATGATCATTGGAGGAAGAGATATTAAGGAACAGAGAAGCCATGCTATTTGAAAAATCACTGAAGTAAATATTGAAATTACTGAGACCTGTGAGTCAAGACTGATACCTGTCGGACGTGGTGGCACATGCCTATAATCCAATGGCTCAGGAGGCCAAGCCAGGAGGACGGCAAGTTCGAAGTCAGTCTCAACAATTTAGCAAGGCTCTAAGCAACATAATGAGACCCTGTTCCACAATAAAAAATAAAAAGGGCGGGCTGGGATTGTGGCTCACTGGTGGAGTGCTTACCTAGCATGTGGGAGGCCCTGGGTTCGATTCTCAGCACCACATGTAAATAAAATAAAGGTTCACTGACAACTAAAAAAAATTAGAAAAATAGAAAGGACTGGGGAGTTGGCTCAGAGATAAAGCAACCATGGGTTCAATCCTCAGTACCAAAATAAAAAGACAAATACTCATGTTGGTGGTCATCCATTTATTCACTCATTTAATGCTTATTGAATACTTCTAAATATATTAGGTACTTCTTCAGATGCTAGCCATATTGTAAGGAGAAGACAAAGTCTAGAGTCTCCAGGAGTTGAATAGTTCAGTTGAATATATAGATAATAAATATATCATATGATGTAAGATCAGGTTAAAGAATGTAAAGATAAATAAACCAGAGTAAATGGATATTTAATAAGCATAAACATGGATTTGTGCATTCTTTTAGGTAGAGTTTATGTCAAATAGAAAGCCATGTAGGTCAGCCACAATGGCACATGTCTGTAATACCAGTGACTTGGGAGGTTAAATCAGGAGGATCTCGAGTTCAAGAACAGCCTCAGTAACTTAGCAAGACTGTCTTAAAATAACATTTTAAAAAAGGGCTGGGGATTTAGCTCAGTGATAAAGTATCCCGTGGTTAAGTACCAAAATGAATGTATATGGAGAGAGCAAGACGAGAGAGAGAGAGAGAGAGAGAGAGAGAGAGAAGAGAGAGAGAGAGAGAGAGGGAGAGAGAGAGAGAGAGAAGAGAGGGAATGCCATGTAGAGATTGGGGAGAAATGACATCAGGAAGAGAAAAGACCAAAAGGCAATGATCCTGAGGTAAGAATGGATTTGAGATATTCAAGAACAATGGAACTAGGGCAAAATGATAGGTAATGATGTTGGAAAAATAGGTAGGATGAAGCCATTGGGCATTTTTAAGTAAGGTAATCAAGTAAACTAACATTTTAAAAAAGATTTATTCTGGTTGCTACGTGTAGAATAGACTAATGGAAGGTACAAGTAGAAACAAGAGAGAGTTTATTTAGGAGGCCTTTTCTGTTGTCTAGACAAGATTTGGTGCACTGATTGAATCCTCCATTCCACTCTACCACAGTTATTTTAACTTTTTTTAGTAGAAAATTGCCTTAGCTTGTATGGTATTATCAAAAGCAATCACTGAAACACTAATGTCAAAATGTAAGTCCATACAAATTTAATTGCCCATGTAAAAAGTGTGTGGCCTGAAAAAATTGCAAAGGAAAGGAATAAGTATAAAATAAAGAATAAAGCTAAGATAGTAACATGATCATCTTAGTAATCTTTGTCACTTAGGTAATCATAATACCAGAGGTGTTGGATAGTTCTTATTCAGACTCTATTGAAGGACATATTGTATTATACTCTCTAAATTGTAAGGAGCTATTTAAATGTGAATACTTATCATCCTTATTTTTTAAAAAATTTGATTTGGAAAAAAGACTATTTCTGGTAAGGATGTTGTATAATATGATCTCTCTCTCTCTCTCTCTCTCTCTTTTTTTTTTTTTTTTTTTTTTGACTTTGTTTGTATTAAAGGAGAACCATGTTGGATAAAGAGGTTAGTTGTTCCAGAGGGAAAAAAAGCTAAAATGAAAAGGGGGAAAATGGAAATAAAGGAATTGTTTTGTCTTTGGGAGGAAAAAAAAAAAATGGTTATATCTCTTTAATGACATATATGTTTAATATCATGGTGAGGTTTTAATGGTTAATTTGCTCCATATAAAGCAATATTAAATGTACTACATACTGTGGTAGGGAAGGATTTTTAAGTTACAGAAGTTAAAATATGGTGTCTATCTTCAATGTACCTTGCAATTTAAGGCACAATGGTTGTCTAGAGACATGGATGACTGGAAACATTTACTTATAAGGACCAAGATACCTGGAAATGCTATCTACAGAAAACTACCCTAAACTGTGCAATCAAGAGCCTAGAGGTCTTAAGGCCATGGGTAGCTGATTTAGTCATTCATAGTGATTCATATTTTAAGACCTCAGACTGTTCATGTGTTTCAATTGCTTATAAAAAAGCAAGTGCCATTTTTTAAAATTACATTCATTCTTTCACTTTTTGAGTGCCTCTGAAAATTAACTCCTTAAATGAGGTATGCATTTTATGGTTTCCAGCTGGTTCAATAAACTGGGGTACACTAAATAAAAATATGTAGAGCAAATAAAAAAGAAAATCTATGGAACACCCATGGGTAATGACCTAGAATGTAGCTTATGTATTTATTTACATCATATTTCAAGGTTTATTTGTATGTTATGACATCAGTTTTTAAAAAATCAATTAAGAGGAAAATAATCTGTCTTATTTTCTTCCTAACAGTTCAAAAAGTCACCTGTCTGATTCCTAAGTTGTCATTGAGAAAGCTCATCTAAAAATGCCATCTATACTTACAGATCTTCAGTTATAAAGATGCTAGATATGGTTGAAAGATTAATTAACTGGAATTTAGAAGACCTAGCATCATTCGTTTCAATAATATGTTGAATGGCATTAAGAAAGTCACACACTGAGTTAGCTCTCATTTTACATGTTGGTAAAATGAAAGGGTGTAACTACATGATCTCTAAGGAATTTTGCAATATTTTCTGCTTCCTCAGTAAGCTACAAAAACTTTGTATTGTAATCTTTTTTATCTATACAACTTGACAGGGCATAACCATACTGGTTATCCATTTTACAGGAAGATGAAATGGAAACTAGGATGAAAAAAAAGATTTAAGGGCAACCATTGTGGCCAAAAATGCAAGGGAAATTAAAAATTAATACATTAGTAAATGAAAGTGTAGATCAAGATTTACTGATTTGAAAAGATTCAATTTGGAGCTGTCTTTTCTTTTTATCTTCATTCATGGGGTGATTTACTAAATCCTGACACACTAAATTATAGATTTACCATTTCTCCCTTAAATAAATTTCATTAAATTACTTTTGACAAGCACACACTAATGAAGAAAAACATGGAGAACTATAATCTTCCCTATCTTTATGGGAAAAAAATGATATAATCCATGCATTGCTGCTTAATTACTTAATTGCCAGACATCACCCAAGCTGAAACAGAATAAACAGAGCAAATCCCTATTGCCTTGTCACTGGGTGTGACCAAATCCCATCTCATTCTCCTGCCTGGTTCTGAGTGAGGACAGTGAAAAAGAAATTTGGCTATTCCATTGAAAATAGTTATGGAATGTAAAAAGAAAACAGATGTAGCCCATCTTATTGATGTGAACAGGAAGTGTCCAGGGTGCAGAAACAGTCTGTTTTGCAGCACTGTATAATGCCTTCCCATATGTTGCTTTATTAATTTTTTTCTTCCTCCTACTTGTTTTCATTTCTCATCTTAATTTTCACATAAGGGTGAAATATTTTCTGGTCTTTAGAAAAATGACAGAAGTGGGAACATGTTACATGATAATGAATGATTTTAGTGATATCAGTCTATATAATTGAACACGATGACTACATGTATTGACCCAAGTTTGAAGGTACTTGAAAATTTTCTTTTTCCAGAAGCTTTATCCAAGGCTAGGTTACAAAAAACATCTAATCATTTTGCCCACGAGGGTTCCTTTTGACCCTATCCTTTTCAAATAAGCATCACATGCATTGTTTTGTCAGTTTTTCTTTCTTTCTGGCTTCCTGTCTACTTTTCTTTCCTTATCTTATTTGTGAAAAGTGTATTGAATTGGCAGATCCCATTTTTCTTTCTTCATTTTCCTTATTTCCTACATTTTCTCCCTAAGCCTATATAACTCTTAGTTTCAATCAGCATTTCAGGTCACAAGAAAAGTACATTTCTGCCTCATTTCCTTCCTTTATTGTTAAGTCAAGACATTCCTTTGTATATTTCATATGCTTCTAAAGCTATTTTTTCTAACTTGAAACTTGTTCAAGTTATGGTGACTAAACATGGTGGATAGGGAAATGGGATGGAGGAAGGAGGTATCATAATGCATATCAGCACAAGAGTGAGCTGTAAATTCCCTGAGAATAATAATTCTGGACTAAGTATGTACTTGTCAGGGTTTAAAGCATGTTTATCAAACACCAACTGCCTTTGTATTCATCAGACTCTCCAGAGAAAGAGACAATAGGCTGTGCATGTACACACCCATACCCATGCACACACACATTTATCTGTCTCTCTTAAGAGAGAAGTTCATTCTAAGAAATTGGCTCATGAGATGATGGAGACTGAGAAAACCCAAGATATGTAGGGTGGGTTGGCAATGTGGAGAGCAAGGAGTATCAATGGTTTAATTCCAGTCTATGTCCAAAAGCCTGAGAATGGTGAATGCTGATTGTGCAGTGCCAGTCCAAAGGCCAATAGGCTGGAGACCCAGAAAGAGCGAGTATTTCAGTCTGAATTCAAAGGCTGGACAAAAATCCATCATTGTTTGATGAATCAAACAAATGTTAAGACATAGCATAATTGTCCAAGACCAAACTTGAAGCTGATTCCATCTGAGCTGTACCTCAGGGAGCTTGAGAAGGCTACAAATAGGCCCAAAGAAAATGTATACTCAGAAAAAGCCCAAGAAGATCTTAAGCATTCACTTTGAACTAATTAGTATACCCAGCTAATTAGTGAAGGACTATACAAGCATAGAGCCAATCTGCAAGGACTGAAAAAGGTGGCCAATTTTTCTAAAGTCCCAGTTTCAACAACAAAATCAAAAGCACACAAAGAAACAGGAAAACTTGGTCCATTAAGAGTAACATAATAAATCATGAATTGACACTGATGAAACAAACCAAATTTACTAGTAAAGACTATAAAATGATTATTTTAAACATGCTCAAAAGCAAAAAATACAAATAGTTAACAGATTTAGGGAAATGAAACATAAAATGAAAACTTCAATGAAAATGATAGAAATTACCAAAGTAACAAAAATGTTTAGGAGCTGAGAACTATAATAAATGAATTAAAAATTCTCTGGAGAGGTTCAATAGATTTGAGGAAGTAAAAAAATCAGTGAAATTGAACCCAAAAAACTGAAATTATTTAGTCTAAAGAGCAAAATTATAAACAATGAAGAAAAGAACACATTCATATTGGTATTACAAAAGAAAAAAATGGAAAGGGATAGAGAGATATTTGAAAAATAATGACTGAAAAATCACATTTGATGAAATGTAAATCTACAAGTCCAAGAAGTTCAAGTAATTCCAAGTAGAATAACCCTAAAAGGTCTACATTTTAAATAAATTGTCCAAACATAAAGAGAAAAATCTTGAAATGAAAGTAACTGGTCACATCCAGTTAGATGACCATTGGATTTTTCAGCCCAAAATGTTAGAGGACAGAAAGTAATGGTATGCTATGTTTAAAATGGTATAATAAAAAACTTGTCAAATGGGAATTCTATATCCAGCAACACTGTCCTTAAAAATTATGTAGAAATTAAGACATTCTCAGAAAAACAAAAGCTACAGCAGTTCATTACCACTAGACCTGCCTTATAGGATTGTCTAAAGGGATTATTTCAGGCTGAAATGAAAAGATGCTGGACATTAACTCATAACTCTATGAATATATGAAGATCTTCAATGAAGGCAAATACACAGGCATTATAAAACTCAGTATTAATGTAATTTTGATTTGGAAGTCCATTTTTAAATTTTCTACAGGATTTAAAAGACAAATTCATAAAAATAAATATAGATCTATGTTAATGGGTACATTATATGTGAAGATAGTTATTGATATCACTAATATAAATTGGAGAGTACAGACCTGAGTAGGAGTAAAGATTTTGTAAGCAGTTGAAAATAAGTTAGTATCAACACACACAAAAATATTTTTACAACCTTAATAGATTATATATAATGCCCAACAAGCTACAAAAATATCAATAAAATACACAATAAGAGATGAGAAGGGAATCAATATTTAACACTACAAAAAATCAGCTAAACACAAAGGATGGGAGTCCTAAGAGGAAATTAGGAACAAAAATATAGCTGTAAGGAATACAGAAAACAAATAGCAAAATGGAAAAATAATTCCTTCCATGTCAGTAATTATTTTAAATGTAAATGGGTTAAGTTCCTCAATTGAAAGACATGGAAGGAAAGAATGGATTTAAAAACCTTATCCAACTGTGTTTATCAGCTTTCTATTGCTGTAACAAAAGACCTGAGAAAGCCAACTTAAAGGAAGAAAGACTTACTTTGGTTCATGCTTTCAGAGATTTCAGCCCATGGTCACTAGGCTCTGTCACCATGGGTCTGTGATGAAGCAGAATATTATGGCAGAAGGACATGGCAGAACAAAGCTGCTTACCCAAAGGGACCTAGGGAGCAGTAAAAAGAAGAGAGAAGAGGAGGAACGGGTTGGAGGACAAGAAATATCTTTCAAAGTCACACCCCTAGTCACCTACTTCCTCCAATTAGGCTCCACCTCCCAAAGTTTCAGCCTCCTCCTAATAGCTCCTTTAATTATGACTATATCAATGGATTAGTTCATTGATGAGATTTAAGCCCTCTTAATCCAATTAACTTTCACCTCTGAATACTGCTGCATAGGGGACAGAGTCCTCAACACAATGAGATTTTGGACATTTCAGATCCAAACTGTAATACCAGTTGTAAGCAGTCTACAAGAGATTTACTTTAAGAACACAAACAGGTTGAAAAGGAAAAGATGGAAAAATATTGTAAACATTAGAGATGCAAAATATATTAAGTGACTATTGACAGAACTGAAGAAATAGCTATACAATAATATTTGGAGACTTCAATACCCAACTTTTAATAATGTGTAGAAAAAGCCGTCAGAAGATCAATAAGGAAATAGAGTACTTGAAGAAACCTATAAACAAACTGAACCTAAAAGAACACTGTACTCCACAATACATTTTCCCTAAGTACCTATGGAATATTCTGCATGATAGAACATATGTTCAGCCACAAAACATGAATTAATAAAGTTAAAAATATTGAAACAATATAGGGCAGTTGTTATCACTATGAAATGAAACCAAAGTAATAGCAGAAAATTCACAAATATGTGGAAATTTAAACAATATGCTTTCAACCAACTTGTCAAATAAAAATAAGAGAAATTATAAAATATTTTGAATCTAATGGAAATTAAAACACAGTATGCCAAAACCAATGAGATTTAGCCATAGCAGAACCATATGGAAATTATAGCTATAAATACTTACATAAACTAAGAAGAAAATCTCAGCAACCACCTGTCTTTTTGACTTAAGGAATTAGAAAAAGAAGAATAAACCATACCCATGGTTTGCAGAAGGAAAGAAATAAAAGATTACAATGAGTATACATAAAACAGAGAAGATAAAAATGGAACAGAAAATCAATAAAACTAAAGTTGGATTTTCAAATTATCAACAGAATTGACAAAACCTTAGCCACAAAGATTAAGGGGGAAAACTCGAAGATTCATATCACTAAAGTCTGAAGTTACATGGAAACATTTCTACTGATTTTAGTTATTTTTTGTAATGGATGATAAGACCATCCAATGAATAATTTTATAGCCACAGAATAAAGAAACTTGGACGAAATCAATAATTTCCTAGAGGTACATAATATACCAATATCCTGAATTAGATATTCCAAAGAATTAGAAAATCCAAATAGACATATCATGAGAATAAATCACCAAAGACACCCCAACAAGGTGAGTCATAAACTAGATGGATTTATTGATGAATTCTAAATATTTAAAGAACTCACACGTTTTTATTTTTCTTTTTTATGGTGCTGGGGATTGAACCCAGGATTGCTCTACCACTGAGCCACATCTCCAGTCCTTTTAATTTTTTATTTTGAGACAGGGCCTCACTAAGTTGCTGAGGCTGGCCTTGAACTTGCCACCCTCCTGCCTCAGCCTCCCAAGTTACTGGGATTACAGGTGTGTGCCATGGTGCCCAGCCCATACCAGTCTTTTCCCAAACTATTCTTAAAATTTGAAGAAGAGAGAACACTTTGTACCAGATGATAAAATGTGAGGTTAAGACACTAAATAAATGAAGTATGAAAATTGTCAGATATTATGATGATTTTCAGAAAGATGCTTTTGGCTTTAGGAATAGAACAAATTGACAAAAGATTTAAGGAACAGCCAAATCAGTTTTGATGCAGTGGCTCAGATATGTTGAGTAAATTCTTGCCAAAAATCTCCGGGAATGAATTGCCCAGCAAAGGTGTTAAGTGGATAAATAGAAATGAACACAAATTTAATACTTTGCTGCTATGAAACCACCCAATCAGACAATATGTGTGCAAGAGATGTGCTGGCAATATATCATCAAATAACCTAATTTGATATGTAGGTGAAATGAACAGCTTGTGACAGTTCAGAGGCAGGCCATTGTGAACAACTATAGCAACAACAAAGATTAGTTCACTACATCTGAAATTAATGCCATCCAACATGAGATAAAACAAATTTTTGGATTTCATCATATCATAAATGAAAACGGCCCCCACTGGTAATGAATCTGATGATTGATTATATATCGTGTAACAATAAAGTTGAAGAGCTGTCAGTGACCACAAATGAAAAATATAAAACTTTGTAGGTCTTTTCACTTATTAGGGAACTATTTTGACCATAAGTGAATTTAGGAATATTAAGCAGATATATACTGAATCTGCACGTTTGGGGATAAGGAATGCTATACCCCACATGATTGATTCTCTTGCATGCTGAAGTTTCAGAATCACCTGAATAAAGGATGTGAATTCTATAGTCTGAAAAAAATTTTAGAAGAAATCCTAACTCACTTAATAAGTTCACTCTTATGCTTCTCTTGACATCCCTTGGCTCCCGTGACCTCTTCCACCATTTACTCTTCCTTACCCAAACACCCAATTAAATTATCTTTTCCCAACTGCATGTGACCGACTACTTTGTATCCTATTACCAAAGTCCGGGGAAAGAAAGTCTCCTTAGTGGTATTACTGTCTCTTTCCTTTACAGCACCAGTGCCTTTGTCTATTTAGCAATCACTTCATACACCTTCTTGCCCATCATTAGTCCTAAGATTCCTATCAATCTTGCTCTCCAAGCTTTTTGATCTGTGGCTGGCCTTTCCTTCTCAAGGCAGTCAGAGGACTAATGTTTACTACTACTGCACCCAGTTTATTGCCATTATAGCAACCTTAGTTTGGTTTCATCCACTCCAGAGTTGGAAATTGGACAGATATCTAAGAGTGTGGTACAGGACCAGTAACATGGAAATTATATGAACGCTTGTTAAAAATTTAGACTCTGGACTTCATCCTCAGTTCTGCCCAAACAGATCCAGATCTGCTTTTAACAAGCTCCCAAGTGAGTTTTATTGTATCCTGAAGTTTAAGAGCCAGTGATTGAGAATGATTCCCCAGCCTGAAATAAATGTATACTTCTAAAGGAAGGAAATAATTATAGGCCAATATCTTAGAACTCTAGGGAAATGGATACTGAGCTGAAAATCTAGAGTCCTGGATTTTAGCCTCAGTTCTGCTATAAATAAATACATTAGGTAAGTCACTTTCCCATTGTAGACCAGTTTCCTAATGTGTTAAAAGAGCAGGAAAAAGAAAATGTATTACTTTATGTGCAGCAATATTGTATACATTTTATCTCATTTATTCATCAAAACATCCTTTGAATTAGGTACCATTTTACAGAAGAGGAAAATTAGTCCATGACATGGAGTAACTTTCCTAAGGTTGACTATCTAACAAGTGGCAGAGATGTGTTTTGAATATAGGTGTCTGGTTCCAAAGCCATCTTTACTGTACACTTCTGCTTCTTCAGTTGGAACTTGAAATGGTGTACTGTAGTCTCTTCAGCCTCTAACATTCTCCGTTCTTATGCAATATTGCTCTGGCTGATAATAACACAACTCAGATAATAATATTCTAGGTAGTCAGTTTCACCATGGAAATGCAGATAAGAATGGAGTGACTTAAAGATTTAATTAGTTGAATACCTGTGAATAGTGGTCAAAGTATTAGTTAAAATTCACAAAGGCAGCAGATCATAAATTAATAAAGTACCGATGATCATAAATCGAGTTTACCTACCCAAATACCTACTTTTTGCCTTCATTTATCCCAGAAACCATTCACTCCTAGTGTTTGTCAAGCAAATTAAACTGCGTCTTCTTTTGAATGCTCAATGGAATTCATATTTATTTCTCCTGACATTTAGTATAACCATGCTATATGATAGTTATTTGCATTTTCCTTAATAATACATAAGCTATCAAAGAGAAAGAGCTGATTTATTCATTTCTGTGTCTTCTCCAACTTCTTTGTACATAGTAGGTACCCAGAAATAATTGTCTAGACCATATCTCCTTTTCTCTCTTCCTCTGTGTATGTACTTATATTGTGTATAATTCCTATGAACATTATGAGGAGAATCATACTATAACTGAGGAAAGGCAAGATATAAGAAATTATAACAGATTGTAAGGATCAGGACGTTACAGATTTAGTGATGCCTGTCAGGCAGTCAAAAACAAAAACTATGAGGGCATGTGGTACTATTGCAGAGTGATTAAAGGCCTTATGATTATTTCTACTCATACACACTAAAGATTAACTGGTCTATAGTATTTGACTCCAGTTATAATTTTTGGTGCATAAAATAATAAAATCTTACATCTTGCAATAGTGGGAGACTAATTGTAAAAAAGAACAGTTGTACATGTGAAAGGAAGAACATTTAAAAATGATTTACTTAGTCTTCTCAGTTCTATTTGGAACCAAAGTCGTTAAGAAGGAATAATATACATACATAAATATGTATATATACCTGTGTTAGTGTACAAACATATATTTCCTTGCTTTGAGAGCAAAGAGGGTTCAGAAGCCATAAAACCCCGGTAGCAATGAGCACACCTAACTAGCACCCAGATCTCAGTTCTAATGTAATTCTCCAATGGGAAAAAAAAAGAAGCTCCTTAGATAAATGGTGGAATCTATGACTGGGTCAAGAAATATATAAGATGAGCCTGGAGCACCTTATACTGCCCTAATATAAGGAAACAATCAAGAAAATCCTTCAATGATGGGGGTATGTCAAATGAATAATTGAGCCAAGTGAGAGAGCTCCCAGTAGCCAAAGCTGGAACAATGTGAATATGACAATAAATATAGTGTTATTAAATTATAACCTAAAGGATATACTTAATATGCATGAGGCCATATTAACATAAATAAATAATCAAATATGTGGGGAGAATAGACAAATGTCCCATGAGGAATTAAATCAAATAATTTATGCAGATACTCCATAATCAAGGAAGTGGAGCATAACTCCACTTTCCTTAAGTGTTTGTTGTACATAGTGATTTCCTTCCAAAGAAAAGAGTATGGCAGTATGGAAAAGGGCAAAAATGGGTAACCCTTAATAGTGTTCAATCATGATAAGCACTACTTCTCCAGATAGTCAAGGTTGACATCATCAGCGAAAGGTCATGTTGATAGTATGTACTCTCACTGTGATGTGATGGGAATAGCACTTGAACTTTGTGATCTTCCTCTCCCAAACCCAGAACTCTAATCTAATGATAAGAAAAACAACAGATAAGTCCAAGTTGAGGATCAGGCACAGTGGCACATGCCTATAATCCCAGTAACTCAGGCCATTGAAGCAGGACGATTTTCTGGTCAACCTTAGCATCTTTGTGAGACCCTATCTCAAAGTAAAAAATAAGAAAGGCTAGAGCTGCATCTCAGTGGTGGAGCACTTTTCTAGGATGTGTAAGGCCCTGAGTTAAATTCCTAGCATTGCAAGAAGAAGCAAAAAAGTCTCAATTGAGGAACATTGAGATAACATCAAAATATTTCACCAGCATTCTACAAAACCATCAAGTTTATCCAAAATAATGTCTGAAAATCTGTCACAGCCAACAAAAGCCCAAAGAGACATAATGTGGTATTGTGGATGAGATCCTGGAACAGAAAAAAGATCCCATGTAAAAACTAAGGAAATGTGAATAAAGAATAGACTTTAGTTAATGTATCAATATTGGTTCATTAATTGTAACAAATGTACCATCCTAAGATATTAATAATAGGGGAAACTGGTTGTAGGGAATGTGGTCATTCTCTGTGCGATATTCGGTGTTTCTGTAAATGTAAAGTTTTCCTAAAATAAAAGGCTCATTAAAAAATCAATTGCGGGCTGGGGTTGTGGCTCAGTGGTAGAGCACTTACCTCGCACGTGTGAGGTGCTGGGTTGGATCCTCAGCACCGCATCAAAATAAATAAAGATATTGTATCCATCTACTACTAAAAAAATTTTTTTTAAATCAATTGGCCATAAAAAAAGTATTTGGAAAATGTAGCTAAGGTTACTCAAATAGCGCAGTTGTTTACTGTAGTTTCCTTCAGAATGAAGAGAATGATTTGCCTAGGACTTTCTATGCATCTCCTAGTGTGAACACCCATGAAGACATTGGGATAAACACTGCTTCCTGATTTTTGATCACTCTAACTCAACTAGAAGAAGAACATGTGATAATAATTACATAACCTGCCTCTCTTGTCAGTTTTTCATCTGTCTTCATTGTAAGTATACTGTGTTCAGTGACCTTGTGTATTTCGTAGCTAGCTCACTCTGGCCAGCTTGTAGGCAAGCATTTCTCTTTTGAAAAGCCTGCTTAATTTTTTGCTATAATTTTCCAAAATCTTCTAGGAAAAATCATCTCAATGACACTTCATTGTGCAGTACTCTTGGATTTATAGCAGATTAAATATTGCTTTTTGTGAAAAGTGTTGGCCCTACTTTTGTATTTCTGTACCCTACTTCTGAGATGAGAAAACATAGTCCTAAAATTAGGCCAGAAGGCAAGTCATTTCTTGTGTTTTCAGAGAATAGCATTAATTAAGACACAAAAATACCTCTGTTTAAGTGACACCTCTTTTAACCAAATGGTTCAGCAGCAAAAGTTGTTGTACATTCCAACAGACTACATCCAGGTCACCAGAGATTAAGTGTACCTCCATGTATTGCTGTGGAGCATTAAGTAAATTAAGATAGGTTAATTCTTGGAATGGTATCCGACAGGTGTAAATGCTACCTGAGTGTTCACCATTAGTGTTACTATTACTGTGAAGAAATTTATGCCTCTCAATTGCACATTCATGCACACAAACACAAATAATGGTCACTGGCTATGTATAAACTGTTCATATTGGGAAAGTATGCTGATGGTGAGCCTCATGGTCAGTGATCTTGAAGGCTCAGAAAGAACTGATTCATGACAGGAATCTCAAATGATTCCATAAAATGAGTGCCAGGTGATCAATTCCCATAATTAAAAATCTCTGATTAGTATTTTAAATGTATTAGCCCCAAATTGTAGAAATATTAGTTTCCTTTCAAGGATAATTCATAACAGTCAGCCTTCTCAATACACTTACAGTTTACAAAGTAGTATCTTATACATTTTCTCATTTGATCATAACAACAAACCCATTCAATAAGTAGAACGTGAAAATGGAGGAAAATGCTGGGTGCAACTGTGAGGAACATATTACCTGTGTTAGGATTTCTGCCTTCATAGTTTAGTAAAAATTTAAGGCTACAGTTGGATATTTCCCTTACATTTTATGTTAGCATCATGTGACAATTCTTAAAATTACATGAAAGGAATTTGCTAGTTCTGAATTTAATACAACTAAAATCCTGAGAGTTTTGAAAATATTTTTGTATGTTCAGTAATATTGTTTTACTGTTTATAAATGTCTTCTCTCCAATTATGGACAAAGGTGTCTATCCTATAATAAAAAAAATGTCATGCTTTACAAGATTGTTGGTCAGAAACAAAAGTCCAGGTCATCAAAGCCAGAGCAAAACAGAACATTTATCAGATAATTCAGAATCACTCATTCTTCTCATCCTCAAATGTTTCTGCTAGAATGGTATGAATGATAGTTTCAATTTTCTATTATACTTCACTTGAGTTGGGATCCCAAATACCTTTGTTTGCTGCAAATATGTGGTACCTAGATTCTCTGACTCCATCTAAGTAATCAGTATTTATTAAATGAGTTTGAATGTAACAGTCCATGAGAACTTTAAGCTTAATTTTCCTTTTTCTATTTTTTTGTACTGGGGATTGAACATAGGGATGCTTTACCACTTAGCTAAATCCCTAGCCCTTCTTTTTTTTTGAGATGGGGTCTCACAAAGTTACTGAGGGTCTCACCAAGTTGCCAATGCTGGCCTCAAACTTGCCATCCTCCTTCCTCAGTCTCCCAAATTGCTAGGATTACAGACATTTGCCACCAAGCCTGCAGTTCAAATTGTAAAGAGGTTCTTAATCATTAAGAACCATGTTCATGGTTCTTCTTGAAATTACATGTAAAACAGAAGTACACATTGATAGTGCCTGGAGAAGGTCTTTCATCCTATCTTTCACAGTCCTTCTAGTTTTTAAAAAAATGTTAAGAAGAACAAATTAAAGGAAATAGATCTAATCCCAAGTCATCCCCTTTTTGTATCGATACACAGGTGATAAAAACCAGATAGGAGCACTACTCTGGTAACATCTTTTAGAATTAAGTAAATTGATGTTTTCTTTTTCATTATCTTCAAGTTTATATTCAAATATTACTTTATCAAAGAAATCTCTCCTGATAACATTTCATAAAATAATACTGTCTTCACTGTTACTATTATCCAACTTTAATTCTTTGTAGAATATATCAGCAACTGATAATATATTTTTATTTGTCTGTATTTTCAAACTTTCCCCTTTATTAGAGTATATGAATCATGAGGATAGTAGGTTTGTACTGTTCACTTTTCTATCTTCAGAACCTACAAATGTGCTGATCAATAAGTATTAGATGAATAAGTAAATTAATTAATACTACAAAATAAACTCTTTTCTTTCTTTTCTCTTTTCTTGTTTTCCCCTGATGTAGTACTGGAGACCAAACCAGGGACCTTACCCTTGCTAGGCAAGTATTGTACCAGTGAGCTACATCGCAGGCTCTAAAGTTAATTCTTAAGCAATCAAATATGTATGAAGCTTAGCTAAAAGTCGTGAAGTAACCAGTAAGGTATCATAATCTATCAAAAACAATATCATAAAGAAGTACTATGTATTTCAAAATGTGCATGAAATGGTTCAACAGCAACCCTAGGTTCTCTTGTAGCCATAGAATTTGGTGGTGCAGCTCACTAGGGGAGCCATTTTTAGATCTTTCCAAGTCAAAAATTGCTTTTGAAATGAAAAGAAAACGGTTTTCATAGACATTCTCGTTCTGACTGTACCGATTTAGTGGGGTCACAAAAAATGCAGAATTGAGCATAGAAACACAGAGAATATTTGACTCAAAGAGAACTCTAACTTGAAGGGATACATTACTGCCTGAATAATGATGTGATTCCTGGCATGAAAAGTACCTGCAGCAAGAATTTTTTCTAGCATGTTGAAGAGTAAAAATTCAAAATAGATACAGCTAGTAAGTATAACTAGAAACATACTAAGAGTACACTAAAAATCTAAATTTTGAACTATTTCAGGTCAAGATATTACAAGAAAATGTGAAATACACAGGTGTAACCTTAACAGTAAATGTACAGAGTCTACATGATGAGAATTGTGTTAGTCAGCTTTACATCACAGTGACAAAGTACCTGAGAAAAACAATTTAAAGGAGGAAAGATTTATTTCTGCTCATGGTTTCAGAGGTTTCAGTCCATGATTGGCTGGCTCTATCATTATTGGCCTGTGGTGAGGCAGTATATCATGATGGAAGGGCATGGTGAAGCAAAACTGCTTACCTCATGGCAACCAGGAAGCAGAGACAGAGCACAAGGCAGGGGCTCAGAACAAGATTTCCCCAGTGAACCCCTTCCTCCAACTTGGCTCCACTTCCTGTGGTTTCCACCACCTGTCAATAATGCCATCAAATTATGAATCCATCAATGGATTAATCCACTCATAAGGAAAGTGCCATCATTATCTAATCACTTCCCAAAAGCACCATCTCGAAATATTGCTGTTTCATGGACCAAGCCTTCAACACGTGAGTCTTTGGGGACATTCCAGATCCAAACCGTAACAAGAACTCCTAAACTTTCTTGAAAAATGACAAAAATTGAATAAATGGAGATCCATGGTCTGGTTTCAGTTTAATGAGTTTTGGCTTCATGTGTTTTGAAGCTCTATTATAAGGTACATAAACATTTGGAATTATTTTGTTTTCATGTTAAATAAAATCCTTTTATCATTATGAAATACACTTCTTGATCTTTGGTAATGCTCTCTGTCCTGAAATTGGCTTATTCTGGTTATAATATAGGCACTCCAGTTGTCTTTTGATTAGTATTGGTGTGTCATAGTTTCTCCCATTCTTTAATGTTTAAAGTATTTGTTATATTTTAATGTGTTTTTTGTAGGGAGAACATAATTGAGCCTTTTAAAATCTAATCTGATAATCTTTGTTCTTATATTCAGTGTAAGTTGACATAGGTTTAGAATTACCATCTCGCTATTTTTTCCCTATTTGCTTAATCGCTTTCTGCTTTCTTTTAGGTTAATTGGATATCTTTAATAGTTTATCTTCCTGTTTACGTTTTTGGGTATTAGCTAAAAATTTTTGTTTTATTATTTTAGTGATGTCTGGATTTATAGTACATACATTTTTAACCTATCGTGGTCAAATCTCAAATAATATAATACTTATAAGAACCTGAGTTTTACAAATGGTATAAATACCCTATTACAATGGTGTATATATTTATAAGTCATTATCTTTAAGTGAGATTCAACTAATAAGGATTCAAACACCCTTAATATTTATTGTACTAACTAGCATTCTTGGTGTTCTTCATTCCATTGTGTAGACCTAACCATTCGTAATGTTATTTTCCTTCTGCCTGAGGGACTTCCTTTAACATCGCTTATTATGTGGCTCTGCTGCTGATGAATTTTCAGCTTTTTATGTCTAAAATAGACTTTATTTGCCTTCATTTTTTTCAAGATAGATTCATAGGGTATAGAATTATAAATTGATTCCCCCCCCCTTAGTATTTTAAAGACGTTACTCCCCTGTCTTCTCACTTGCATTGTTTCTGACAAGAAATCGTCTGTCATGCCTGGAAATGTGTCGCCCTCCCAGCAAAGTGGGTGGCTGAGGCCAGCCTTGGCAACTTAACAAGACCCTCAGCAACTTAGCAAGACACTGTCTCAAAATAGAAAATGAAAAGAACTAGGGATGGAGCTCAGTTGTGAAGTGCCCCTTGGTTCAGTCTCCAGTACAGAGAGGGAGAGAGAGAAGTAAAGAAAAAAATTGTCTGTTACCCTTATCTTTGTTCTTTGGTATGGAACATTTTGTTCCTGACTGCCTTTGAGATTTTCTCTTCTTCACTGTTTTTGGACAATACTTTATATCTTGTTAAAGTTTTCTTCGTGTTTTTTACGTTTGTGGCACATTTGGGTTCTTTGCATCTATGGGATCACAGTTTTCATCAAATCTGGAAAATTTGCAGGCATTATTTCTTCAACTATTTTACCTTCAACAATCCTAATTTCGTCTTTTGGACTACTTTAACCCGTCTCACATTTAATTGATGGCTGTTTATTATTATTATTTTTAATTCTCTTTACTACCCATGATGCATTTGGGATAATTTTTATTGCTATATGTTTAAGTTTAGTAGTCTGTTTTTATAGTAGCTAATTAAACATGAATTGATCTAATGTATTTTTCATCTAAAATACTGTAGTTTTTCATCTCTAGAAATTTAATTTGGATCCTATATTATCTTCTGTTGTTAACTTTTTATTCATATGGAATGCAATCACAGTAACTATTTTCATGAACTTATTTACTAATTGTGTCATCTATGTCAATTCTGGGTTGGTTCCATGGATTGATTTTTTGTTTGTTTTGTAATACTGGGGATTGAACCAGGGATGCTTTACCACTGAGTTCCATCCCTATGCCTTTTTATTTGTTATTTTGAGACAGGGTCTCACTAAGTTGCTGAGGCTGCCTAGAACTCCTGATCCTCCTCCTTCAGCCTCCCAATTTGCAGAGATTATAGACATGTACCACTGTGCCTGGCTCCTTGGATTGATTTTTCTTTTCATTATAAGGTTCTATTTTGTTTCTTTTCACATCTGGTAATATTTTTAATTAGTCTTATTTTTGATTGACATAATATTTGTACATATTTATGAGGCACAATGTGATGTTTTGATTCACGAATACATTGAATAGTGGTAATAATGGTCAAATCAGGATAATTAGCATATCTATCAAAACCTTTCATCATTTCTTTATGGTGAGTACATTTAAAATTCTATCTTCTATTTTGAGCTGCATTGTTAGCCTATTTACCCTATTGTGCCCTAGAACATCAGAGCTTTTGCCTGCTATCAAACTACGTTGTATTCATATTCCTGACAATATTTGATTGAATGACTGATATTATGAATTTTACCTCTTAGTCGTTGGATGTTTTTAACTCCCCTACACATTTTCTTGAGCTTTGTTCTAGATTGTAGTTACGTTGCTTAGAAACAATCAGATGTTTTGGAGACTTGCTTTTAAAGTATTTATCAGTCAACAGAAGACAGTGTTCAGTCTGGGGCTAATTATTCCACACTACTGAAGGAAGATCCTCCTGATTACACTCCCCAGTAATTCATAAGTCATGACATTTTCCTTTCTGGCTAGTGGGTATAGGCACCATTTCCTGTCTTATGTGAGTGCCATACACCATTACTTTTATTCCTTTATGGTGTTCCTTTCCCTATTGTATAGTTTTTGAACACATGTGCATTGATCAATTTTGCTGAATAATTGAGGAAGACCTTCTGTAGATCTCTAGGGTGTTCTCTCTGTGCAGCTCTTTTATTTCCAGTACTCTGTTCTGAAAACTCAAGCTCCCTGGGTTTCTCTGGGCACTCAGCTCTGTTTCCTCAACTTATGGAGTTGGTCAGGTTTCACCTTTATTTCCCCTGGGAGATGCTACCGTTCAGAGTTCTCTCAACAAAGTGAACTGGAGAAATCACAGACCTCAGCGAGTTTTATCATCTCTCAGGGATCATTGTTTTTCAATGCCTGATATACTGTATCTTGATAATCATCATTTCCTATATTTTATACATTTTTCTTACAGTTGTTTCAAGTGGAAAGGTAAATCCAGTCCTTGTTATGCCATGTTGGTTGGAGGCAGAAATCTGATGGTTAGTCTCATTTCTAATAACATTGATTTTATATTTCTTTCATTAACTCTTTTTCTTCCAATAATAAAGATCATTAAGGCTATTTGTTTGCCTCTATATAGAGAATTCACCAAATCTCATATATTTTACTTTTGTGTTATGATTATTTCATTTAAGAGATTAATTTTCAAATATTGAAGTTCAGTTTTATTTCTTGTGTTTTTTTCTTTTGTTTTTTGATTGCCAGGAATTGAACTGAGGGGCACTCGACCACTAAGCCACATCCCCAACCCTATTTTGTATTTTATTTAGAGACAGAGTCTCACTGAGTCGCTTAGCTCCTTGCTGTCGCCGAGGCTGGCTCGCAATCCTCCTGTCTCAGACTCCCAAGCTGCTAGAATTACAGAGGTGTGCCACCGCACCCTGCCTGAAGTTCAGTGTTTAAATATCCTAGTTTTATTGATTTCTGATCCAATAATGTGACTGGAAATTTTCTACTTTTTGACTTTTCGAAGATGTTCTTTGTTGCTTAATATAATAATAAGGTAAACTTTGCTAGAATTTCATAAATCTTTACAGAGTATAAACTTTAGTTTTTGTTAACAGTCAAGTTTGAGTTAACTTTTGAAGTATTGCATACATTCTTATTTGATATTTTATCTTCAGAACCTTTATACACACCATCATAAATAAGTTGCTGAAACTCGTGTTGCAAATTTATTGGTTGCTTCTCCATCTCTCACATAAATATTACCTCCACACATTATAAGACATGTGTATGGCTTAGATATGAGGTATACTCCAGAAACTCAACTGTGAGACAATGCAAGAATGTTCAGAGGGAAAATGATTGGTTTATGAGAACCTTAATTTAATCAATGCATTAAAATCCTGGTGGATTAACTGGGTGGTTATTGTAGGTAGGTAGGGTGTGACTGGAAGTATTAGGTCACTGGGGGCATGCCTTTGGGGTTTATATTTTGCCCCTGGGGAGCTGAGCCCTCTGTCTGCTTCCTGATTTCCCTGTCCTGAGCTGTTTTTCTTCTCCACAACCTTCCACCATGCTATTCTGCCTCACCTCTAGCCTAGAGCTATGGAATCTGTGGACTGAAATCTCTGAGCCATGAGCACCAAATAAACTTTTCCTCCTTTAAAATTGTTCTTGTCAGGTCTTTTGGTCACAGCACAAAGAAACTGACTAAAAGAACATGTGATTTGTATATGGTTACCTCACTCAAAGCTCTGATTGACTAAAGCCAGTCAGCATGTGCAACAGTCCCCCAGGCAACAGTGATTGGTTCAAGGAAGGGTGATTCAGATTAATTTCAAGCAGTACAATGTCTGGCCAGAAAAGATTCTTACACTACCCTTTGATAGCAAGGATCAAGGTTATGAAGCCTGCAGTTGCTGCACTGGTTTTGTAGCTATAAGGCAAGAGTCTGGGTTTGATTTGGTAGATACAGTAGTTTTATTATAGAGTTTGAGTATAAAAATCTACTGTAGAATATGGAGTAGAATGATGAAGAGAACTGTATAGGTGATATCATTTTAGCCAGCTGATCCAGTTTTGCCTGAAGCCAATCTACCTTCAAGTGTTTCAAGTAATTAAAGGCAACAGATTTCTTTCCTTTTTGTCTTTTTTGTCTGAAGTGCACTTGAATTGGGCTTTTTGTCACTTGCAACTAGAAGTATCTGAATATAAACCCTGACTGATGATTTCAATCAAGCTTATCATGCTTATGCTGGGCAAAACAGGTGAGCAATACCCATTACAGGAAGATGATGGCTGCCTGGGGTTTGCAATACATTACACATGCTCTAATACTTGTGCGTTTTATAAATATTCAATTTCTTCAGCCTCTTGTTTAGAATCTTTTCCTTTCTTTTAAAATGACAAAAAGGCTTCATCATCTGGTTTCTAAAACCATTAGCAGAAAAGATGCTACAAATGAGGAAAGGGAAGAAATGCCATCATAGAAAGGCTCTCTCATGACAGAGGGAAGTCATAGTGAATTTCCTTTAATTCAGGAAGAGACAGAAACAATTCATATAGCACAGTTGTCTGGTAAAAGTGAACACTCTGATTCTGTTAAATACACCTTGAATTAGTTAGGGTGACCCTGAATTATCATGAACAGTAACATTATATTTAATATAATTTAAACATTGTCTTTATTTAGTGTATTAATTTGAAATGCATATTTAGTAAACAAAAGTTGAAATCACCATAAGGGTTCTAGATAATCAAAATATTACTACACATGAATTTTTAAAAATTTGATTTTTTTCCTCAGGTTATTTAGAATATAAGAATAAAAAAGAAAGATCCTTGGCTAACTGACCAGTCAAATTTCTTTAAAACTTTTTATAACAATTCCACTCTCTTTTTGCTTATGTGTTTGCACTTGTTTCATTTTCTCTTTAGATTTACAAGGGATATTCTAGACTTCCTTATCTTAGTGAAAAGAAACAAAGATATTAAATATTCCAGATTAAACTGTTTACCAAAGGAAAAGAAGGAGTATATTTTGCCTTGAAATATACCTAAGAAAGAGTGCTTCATAATTGTATTTGCCCGAATCTTTTTAAAGTGGTACTGTGATAGTAGTTTGCATATAGTACATTTATTTTATTTTATTTTGGGGTCAATCTCACATAGAACTCTAAAGCAGCAGAATACCATATTGAATATTCATTACTTCACAAGTAGTCTGGCTTTGCTGAGTCCTAGGAGAAAATTATCTAGGATAAAAGAAAAACATTTCTGTTTTTCTTTTGTTCTCTTAGTTGTCTTATGTATGTTTGTTTCTCCCATGGAAAAGCTGTATATTTTTTCCAGAGAGCTGACCTCAGGTCTTCAGAGCTGTCTCTAATAGAAGAGATGCTGTATATCAGTCATAATTTCAAGTGCCATTCAGGTATGCACATTTCTAACATAAAAGGAGATGAGAAAAAATGGTAGGGAAATATTTCAGATGTAAGTTATGGAAAGCATGTGTGTGTTTTGAAAAGATTAAATAGAAATAAGCATCTTAGTGATAAAACTGTCTCAGAATGCCCAACAAATGTTTTTACACAAAGGGGAAATACTCAAATTGGGTTTCCACAGAATCTCTTAAGGACACAATCGATTATACTGTTTGATTCCAGTATCTGTCCAAAAAGACTGTTATCTACTTAATCAAATAACCATTTTTCATTTTAACAATAGTGCATAAGGGGCATCCTGTTAATATAATGGGTTTTCTTTCTCCTCTATGTAGACCTGATGAATACAATCATGGTTGAAAGTATAATCAATTTTCTCAGGAAGTTGGATGGCTTTGCTTCACTTCTTGGTGATGGTGGATCAGGATAATGATCTTTTCAACTTGTTTTTTTTTTTTTTTTTTTTTTTTTTTTCTTCAGGGTATTGTTTCTACAGAACCTGAGGAGATTTGAAGGAACTCAGTCCTCAGTTTCTTAGATGGCCCAATAGCTGGAGGTCACTAACAAAATCGTTTATTCCTTAGGCTGTTCTATTTGTTTATTCTGTGTAATTAACTGTGAAACCATTGTTTTAGAACAAAAATTCCAATTTGCTTTAAATCAGAGTCATGTTTAGATGTGACCTCACTTGGGTTTTGACCTCCACGTACTCATTCATGTTACAAAGACAGTTTGTAGGTGTGAGTAATGTGTCAACTCAATTAACAGGCAATTCAAAAATAACAATCTCTGTCATTTTCATTTGGAAAAAATGTTTATAGACTATATGTATGTGCAGCTATCTGTATCGTCATGATTCTCCAGAAAAAGAAACAGCCAATAGGATATATCTTTTTCAGTCTAGCTGTCTAGTCGGTGAGCTAGGTAACTGTCTGTATACACATGCACACACACACATATGCAGAGAGAGAAGAATAGGGTGGGGGGAGAGAGAGATTATTTTAAGGGTTGGCTCACATAATTATGAGGACTGGCAAGTCTGCAATTTGTAGGACAGGCTGGCAGGCTGGAAACACAGGCGAGTTGATGCTGCAGACTTGAGGCAGAATTTCTTCTTGCTGGGTAACCTTTTTTCTCTCTCTCTTAAGGCCTTTCAGCTGATTGGATGAGACCCAGCCACATTATGATAGGTTATCATCTCTACTTCAAATCAACTGATTGTAGATGTTAACAGCATTTCTAAAGTACCTTCACCTAACACCTTGATTAGTGTTTGATTAAATAACTGGGTATTATAGCCTAGCCAAGTTAACATATAAAAGTAAGCATCACTATATCTTCTAAAGACACAATTCTTCATTTCGAGCTTTTTTGAAATTGATCAGTTTCTTAAGCAATTACCCATTAAAGAAATTGCTCTTTTTCTTTCTTTAAATCACTAAGTGAATGTTCTTCTTGGAGATTAAGTTTATTATCTCTAACATTTTTCTTCCTGGGAAGAAGCCCTACCACACTTTGTCACTGTTAGCTGACAAGATTTTTTTTGTCTCTCACTTACTAACCCAATATAACCTGTTTCTGTGTTCACATTTTTGCAAGAGTTTGGTAGTTGTCTTAATGCACTTCAGGTATGTGCCCCGTCTCCAATTTGGCAAAACAATAGCTTATTAGACCCTAAATGGTAAGGGCTAGTTTGAAGTTATGCACAGAGGAAACTCATCACATGTTCAAGCACATTTATTTTTTCCTTTAATTGACATTTTCAGTACTAGGGCCAGCAATAATCCATTAAAAGGATGTGATTGTTACCAAACTAAATCTTTAGTATTTCATTCTATTTACTGACCACACTTGTGAAAAATCTCTTCTTGTTTTTTTGATGATAATAGTAGCAAAAAGTACTTTATATGTAATATTAGCTTTGTTTTATAAAACTCTTGATCTTTAAGGCATTGTTGTGAGTATCTCATTTTGGATTGTAAGTTGTTCAATAGATTGTGTCCCTTAATGTGACCAACAACCAAACTAACATCCAGCAGATATGGAGAATCTTAGGCTATTTATAGTTTGTAGCTAAGTGGGGCGATAATAAGCATTTTGTTCTTTGATTGCATTGAATAAGTAATTAAAAGTTGAATCATGAAAGACATAGATGATATTCCAAAATATGTCTTTCCCCATACTTTTTCTTAACCCAAACCCAAAGATAATAGCCTTCAAAATGGGCTGGAACTACTTTCTTATAAGGCTGATAAATGAAATTTAAAGGAAAAGACAACAATAATAATGTTGGAGGTTATTGAATGCAGGCAGTTCCCTTTGGGAAGAATGGCACCAAATTGTACCAAAGTGTACAAATGTACAAGCTTTAAATTTTAAGACCTTTAGGGAAAAGTCCCCTCCACTAATGAATTTTAATGTTTAAAAGTTCTAAAAATGCATATACACTATAGATACCTGTTGTGATCAATCAACTCTGATGGTATTTTTCCAGAAAGTGCTTGCTTTCATGAATAAGCAACAAATCTGGCAACTCTTTTCTTTGAAGCTGTTAAGTTATACCTCAATTTTAGAATTAGTGTTTCAGAAGATGATGCTTTAGGCATTCCGAAGTTACAAATCTAGCCATGATTGTTAGACTGACTCCCTAGGACATCCCAAATCAATAGTGACCTTTAGTATAATTTCATACAGTCTAAGTAAGGAAACAGTTTTTTATCTGACAAGTGTTTGAAAATAAGGTGCTTGGTTATATTGGTGTACTTTGTCTATTAGATAGTATATCCATTAGTAACACAGACATAACACAGGTACCTTTATAGCATGCTATATGAACGAGTAAAATTGTGTGTGATATGATTTAATCTCAGGTTCTGGTTTAAAAAATGGTTAGTCAACAGAAGTTATAGTCTCATGTTAACATCTCAATTCATGTGTAGTTTGATTTCATGCATGCCACCCATAAAAACCAAGAATATAGTGAGGATTCAGAATTGAAGGTATTAATGACTATGTGATAAATACAGATTTGGAAGTGGCAGTAGAATAATTAAGCCACTTTCAGAAAATTGTACAACTGTGCTCAGAAAAAGAAAAAGAAAATCATCAACACAGAGGTTCAGCCAAGGTGTTATGTTTGATTCCTGTACTTCTATACAAACTTGTCCTATGCTATCTAGAAGAAGATTAATGCATCAAATATATCTTTGCCTTTTAACACAGTAGGAGAAATTTGCTCAAGCTTTTAGCATACACAATGCATACAAAATAGTCTACAAAACAAGGGGAAAAGTAATTAATTTCCAATTCATTTGCAAGGCTTATATATAGGTAATAAAGGAAAAAATATTGTCAAGTTATGGACCTGATGTGCTATAATTAGAAACAGGACCTAAATTACTTCTTAGACTAGAAATCCATTCAGGATCACAAAGCTAGGATGTAATGTGTTTTTCTATGTTATGATAATAAACATTATGGTAAGCTACCTTCTGTAGTTAATATAAATGAAGACAAAATAAAATAACTTCAAATCTTATGAATGCCCCAGAGATTTTCAAAGAGCTAGGAAGGTGGGATTGTTCATTTTCAAGTATGCTGTTCCTATGGCACTGGGAGGAATCCAAATGAGTTTTCCTCATTATTTGATATGGATTATATTGACTGTTGTGTGCCGATTGCATTGTTGATCTTTGCAGTATAAAAAATTATATTTTACACAGTAAATAATAAAACTGTTCTGAATTGATTCATAGAACAGCAGCAATTCATAAAATTCTCATACTGCTTAACTGTTCCCTCTTATCAGCCAATGGATTGGGCTTTTCCTGACTGCTCCGACTAAGGAGGCAGTGTCCACTATTTGATGTCACCTAGGAGAGCAATTTGACTTTCAAGGTCACCAAGCTTAGATTCACTCAAATTTTATGAACTGAAATGACATCATGCCAATATTTGTGCTGTGTGTAGCAGAATTGAAACACAGCAAAATTACAAGGTGGCTTAGGTTAATCTTCAGTTGTCTGCCACCTGCTCATTCAGGACCCTTTTCTCTTTTATGGTAACATTCCAAGATTCAAATGACAGTGTATCTAATGGTATAGAAGACATTTTTGTATTTTAGAGACTGCCATATACTACTTCTGCTTCACTGAGAAGAGCTCATGGAGTCTATATTGAGTATTCCCTGAGAAAAATCATTGAGGGTAGTTTTACCCTAAAGTAGTATGCATTATTATTATTATTTGTATCAATCACCTCAGCATACTTGGAACTTTACAAAATATATAATTCACATTTCTTTTAGCATATATTTTATAAAGTATGTAAGACAAAACAACCCCTCAAAGAGACATAGCAATTATAATATTGGTGTGGGCAGGGTAAGCACATAAACAAGAATCACTGAAAATGCTCATTCCAAATACACAATCTGTATGGTGAGGCAATGACCTCCATTATTTACTTTTAGAAATAAAGTTTATATAGACTTGCAGAAGAGCAATATGGCTTACAGGATGATTGCATACTTTAAAATGAGAGCGGGTCTTTAATAAAAATCCCTACAGTAAAATAAGTAGAAGGCATCCATACCACAGTGACTCTGTTTCTTGAAGTCTTAGAAATACTATTTTATACAATCATTAACTGTTCATCAGAGCCAGGGAAACTCAAACTGCATTTGGTAATGCTTTTACTGCTATCCTGAGCAGTTAAAACATTTTGGCTTATCTCTTGTTCATTTTTGGTCCTTACAGGCATCTCCCATTCAGAGAGGTTTTTCTATATGAATATTCATGCCTTCTACTGGCTTTCCCTGTTCTTTCAACTGATGTCTTATTAGTTGACATAATGAAAAGAGCGAATTGCCTAATCAAGCTTTTTATAGTACTAAGAACTGGGGAAAGATTTTTTAAATTATATGCATATAATGCATGTCATCAAAATCAGTGGCATTGTTAATGAGAATGAGCTCACAACACACTCGAAGAGAGGAACTATGCCCCCCCACCATGATCATCACACAGAATAGAGAAACAAACACAAATATGCAGACTGTCAACATCTGTAAAGTGAAATTTCCAAATTTATAATGGAATTAATGCTTTTGAAGTTATAAATATCAAAATGTGGTTCTGCATCTGCTAACTCATGCTTTTTGACAATAAGCTGAGCTGAAAAGCAGTCTGTTGGTATTGCAAGCAAGCACTGTGGGCTGAGGGGTTGTAATTTGTTTATTGTTTTGTGATGCACATTCCTGGGCCATATGGTCAGGGTCTTCATGGAAACAAATTGTCCATGATTTTCTTCTAATGTGAGGGCAGGATAGTAAAAGTATTTCAGAGCTATAGAACAACCTCAGCAAAATCTGTTAATTATATCGATTATGTGTGGGTTGGGCAATTCACACATCTCATATACTATCTGCATATATTTCAGAAGCAGGTATGTGTGCTAACACAATTAGTATATCAGACATATTATGTTACCTTCTCTATGACTGAAATATTTCCTCCTCCACTAAGGTGGGAACTGTGTCGTACACCTCCTTTTGTGGAGCCAGAGAAACAGATGTGGTAGCTGTTTCTCAGCAAAATTAGGACTCCAAGTGTATGTACTTCTCTGCCACAATAGATTTATGTTTTCACATTTGTTTTCTTTTGCATTTATAGTTGTATGTTGCTGGTACCACCAGTTCAGAACATTAACCTAGAAAGTCTAGTAGCAATAACATTTCCTTTTAAAAATCCTTCCTAATTGTACTTCCTTCAAGTACACCTTTCTAATTCTAACCAAGTGTACCTCATCATAATGGAAGGCAATGAGGAAAGTCAGGACAAAGTAAATACCAAAGCAGTGGCTACTTTGCACATGATTAGAGAGGTATACATCATAGAGATCAAGTGCTGTGATAAGAAATATAATGTTCTTAATCTTCAGAGAGAATAGTGCTCTACAGTCTAGAGGTACTCAGCTTTGAGTCATTTAGTCAGAGTGGAATGAGGCTGTGTGCAAAATCATTTCCATTACTTGTGTCTTATGACCTGTGACATACAATTGCAAGCCAGCCAACTAATTAGAAGAACCCTCTATAATTAGAACATGAAATGAAACCAACTGGCCATATGGGAATTTGCCCCATGGTGTGGATCTTCTTAATACCATGCTCTAACCAATGCAGCAAATAAGTTCTAACTCAAAGTAGAAATAGAACATACGTTGTCTAAATTACTCACTATTGTTATGATTGTGATTCTGAAATTCTAGTTGTAGTGAGTGAAAAAATGAAAGGATTAAACATTATGTGAGAGGCAAAAGAGTTTTTACTTAAAATGAAAGGTAAAACAAAAAGGTGGTATCTTTATTTTTATGGAACTCAGTAAATTATTTGAAACGAAGATTATTGAATTGACTGAAAATGGATTTGACGTAATTGTCTGTAAATGCAAAGTATTGGGACAGTTGCCTTGACTTGACTGGAACAGCATTAAGTTAAATGTACCTTCAAGCTCTTGCTCTGCAGTAGAAATTCTATGGCCTTGTAATCACTGCTGCCATTCCCTCTGAAAGACCACCTACAGGTGGTAATAGCAAGTGTTCCACAGTAAAAGGATGTGTGAATTTTTTCTTTTATTTAACTTGGCCTTAAAAGGATTGGAACAGTAATTTCAACCAGTAAGTTGTTACAACACATTTTATATCACCAGTCACATTCTTGTGGCATTTAAATTTGTGATGAAAAAAGTCAGTGTATATTTGGATTTGGCTGAAAGATAGTATTATGCTTATCTAGACCACTTAGGTTTGATAACATGAGCTTAATAGCTCAATCTCACAAGAACAATATCCCAGGAGATTTCTAGATTGTACAGCTGTGCTCTTAGCTTTGTGTCCTGTAGGAACCGACTGCATTGTACAATCCATCTTGGTTTTTCCTGGCAGAAACATGTAATTTCTAGAATGACCATATATTTTTAGTCACCACCTCTGATATGCATATATTCTTCTACCTTTACCTAATGTTAACAGCTGATTGCTAGTTAAATACATAATAGTTTATGATGGTGGTGGGGGTGAGTTCATTTATGGTGGAGAGGTTTATTTATGTTTCCATGTTTATCTTAGATGTTGGAATCCTGGATAGCAAAAATCAAGTGAGTTAATAGAGGTAGCAACTAAAAACTTATTAAAATGCTGCAGCAGATAAGGCACTATCATCATTTACTAGCAGCACAGAGAAATATTGGAACCGGAGTTTTGATTCCTTCGGGTGCTTGTCTCACAAATTTTGAAGAACAAAATCCACAGACAATCATGGAAAGGAAGAGTAAATGGAGCAGGATTAATTTAAGTGAGAAAAGATACAACTCTCGCCATGCTGGTGCAGGAGAGGGCCTGATAGCAGGAAAAAAATCCTCTTGTTGTGTTAGCTTAGGAGTTTATATATGGTTCTTGGTAGAACATGGAGCAAAATGTATGTAAAATAGACATTGAAAAAGTATCAGGGCTATGGCCTTCCTATAATTTCCATCCCAGTTCACCCCCAACTTCCATTTTCCACCTGGGGCAAAGGAGTTGGCTGGAGGTGTGCCCACAGGCGAGCCTCAAGGTCTTTTACACTTGAAATGAGCCTTGATAGTGCTCATTAATATGCCTACTGGTTAGCCTCCAGGTGTGGTCCCTGCATTTGAATAAGACTGACTATTGATATTCTAATTCAATATGTATTTGACTGCAGGCGATTATAAATACCAAAATATGTATTGGTAAGGCTGTAAAAATATCACACAGAGGTTTGTGATTAAATTGGAAGTTGCCAAAAGATAGGCATAGACAAGCTGCAAAGAATGGCGGGGAAGCATGAAAGATATAGCTTTGCGATCTGGGGGAATGACAGCAACAAAATGTGAGGTTACTGACAGCCTAACCCAGCACTGGAAACAGGTGCTAAGAAAGGCTTTGTCTTGTTGATCTTGCTGTTAATTATATGTGTGTATGCAGTTCCATAAAAGCAATAGTTGATTGACTATAAGGTGCTATTGTTATTCTTTCAAATAGAGTACTTTTTAGGTGAGAATTATTATTCTTGGCAAATTCTGTTTACATGACAATAAAGCAAAAGTACCCACTCACACATTTTGCAGTTGCATTGTTTGCTTCATGATGGGAGCAAGAAGGAAAAGGAGGAGAATTTAGCGGTCCTTTATTCGTTTCTCAAACAGTTCCAATACCTACTTCTTGACCAAGAAGAATGTGTAAAAACCCAACTTCCATACTACCTTCCAGAACAAAATATGTACAAAACAGCATATAAAAACAGACCTATGAGATCAAAAGGAAGGAGTAAGACATTGGGATGGGGTAGCTGTGGTTACCTACGTGAAACCTCCCTTGCTACCTTGTGCTACCACTCTCCACACATATTTTGCCCTCTTCATTTTCTTCCATTATTGTCTAATATGCTGCTTTTCATTTGTTAATTCAAATAGATAAAGGTGGGGGGAATACCAAAAAACTAGACATCAGCTTTCTTCCTGGCTCCCAGCTTTCTTCTACCTTTAACAAAATACCACCACAACAAAAAACGAATTCTAAAGTCTCCTTTTCATAGTGAGACTTTTACCTGTTCCCTGAGTGTAATTGCAATGTCCCTGACCTGTGATTTCAGAAATCATCCTCCATTTTGTTCGCTAAAGCAGTGGCCTGCTACCCAAGTGCATTAAGTGTTCAACAGCAGGCCGTATATTGGAGTGTGTGCTGGGGCAGGGATGGAGGGTAGGCAGGTGCTCTGCTATAGGATTCTGTAATTAGACAACTCCATCATTTGAATTTGACTGGCCTCTCTTTCATTCCTGACAACAGAAGCCATTTCAGCTGTGCTGTGCCATTGCATTAAAAGGTCACATTTCTATTGCCAGAAAGAAAAGCAAAGAATGGAAAAATTCAATTAAATAATCCAGACTTGGAGCCCCCCTCTCTATTTTTTCCTAAAATTACCCAGGTAATTATTCCATTGTGTTTTGACCTCAGAATATAATTACTGACAGAAATAAAGGTTAAATATTATCGTTGTGGTATAAACAACTCTGTTGCCATCCTTTGTTACAGCCAAGTTTAAAATGTAAAATGGATCTATGAGATAGAGAAAATCTAACATAAATACAAGCTGTTAAAATGGAATGCTGTTACATTGAGTAGACTGTTTGTTTTTGATAGGGAATGTTTGGAGAGCTGCGTCTTCCTTCATTCATGGCCATCACGTTTTTACCAAAAAGAAGAGGCCCTTGCCTCTATTCCCCGCTGCTGACTAGGTAGGTGATGGGAAATTTTCACTGACCTCTTCTGCATTTGTCTCAAGATCTTCTTTTTCCTGTTTGATTTAAGCCCTAAAGAACAGTTGTTGAATGCTGATGAGGCACTGGGTAAAGCCTCCAGCCAGGATTTTGTTTTCTTTCCCAATTTGGGCTAATTTGTTTCAGAAAGTTAAGGCACCTACCTGTCTTGCTCTTAATCGGGAACCTCTAAGGTCAGTTAAAATCATTTCCCATAGCTAAGAAGTGCTCGTGCTGCCTGACCAGGTGAATAGGTAAACATTTCAGTCATTGCTCATGAGAATAAATCACCTTGTTTAGATGAGGTTTGGAGAGAAAAGTTGAATGGAATGCCAGAGTCCTAGCTGTGGCTGTCTCCCAGCTTGGTGGAATACCTCCATCTTTTGTGATGCAAATAGTAATTTATTTCCTCCCAACAGCAGGTCAGCCACAAGGATTTAGTTTCCTTCCAAGGTGGGGGAGCTGATTTAACCTGCCGTTATGCTTTTCTACAAGATTCTTATTTACAACGGTTTCTTAATGAGTTATGTCAGAGTAGCTACTGGTATGATCCTCTTGATATCAGGACCTGTGAAGCAGAATGGTTAATGATGCACGCCTTGCTAGTTCCAGTGGAGAACATTACAGATTGACTGTATGGCAGTGTGGACTTGGTGCCAAATTCATAATAAATGGAACACTGCCACCTTTTGGTCGTAAAGTAGGAGCACAAATTAGAAAGGCTAGGATTCTGCAAGTCAGAGAGGTTATTTCTAACTATTCGTGACTGATTGGTGGTCATGCAATCTGCAAATAATAGTAAACGAATTCTTTTTCTTTTTTCTTTTCCCCCACTGTGACAGCATCTATAATTTGACTGTATGCATTTCATATAATAACGATGCTTCAGAAGAGACTGAATTATGCTACGTTCTAATTATGTTTTGCACAGGAATGAATTACACATGCATTATGCAGATAATATGAAGGATACCATGGTTACCCTTGTACACATGGCAACTTCTTTTATACAGTGACAATTAATCTAAGGAAATATTTGGGAAGAGTTTTGAAAGAAAAAACTTAATTGAGCATTGCGGTATTTGTTTAGGATTGTACATTGAACACTGATTCTAATTAAAAAAATATTTTGGGTCTGCTTTGTTCCTTCCCTACCTACCCTTTCTCATGAAACAATAAATAGCAATTAATTGGAAAATAATCATTCTAATCACACATGGAAATATTTTCTTTATTCATTTTTTAAAAGAGACTTTATTTTGTTGTTCATAGCAAAATTCTGAGGAAGGGACAGATTTTCTGTCATACCCCATGCTTCCACGTATGCATAGTCTCCTGCCTCCATCATAAACATCCCCAACCAGAATGCTACTTTTGTTACCATTGATGAGCCTACAGAGACACATCATTATCACCCAAAGTCCATACAATAAGTTAGGGTTCATTCACTCTTGCTTTACATTCCATGAATTTGGACAAATGTATAATGACCCATGTCCACAATTACAGTATTTGTATTCAACTTTTGGAAGAAAATGGCAAATTATAAGAAAACAAGGTATTTAACCAGAAAAGAAAATCTCTGAGTATATCCTGATAGATATCTATAAATATTCAACCTAATCCCCTGTGCCATCTACAGGTCAGCCTAATGGTGATTGACATCCAGAACATGCAAGAGCCCAATTCTAGAATTCTATAAAAACATGCCCATTGGGAGCCTACTGGGAGATAAAAATTTTTAAAAAATTAAAATCACAATCCTAAAAGAATACTATAACACGGATTTGAATTTCCTTCTTTCAAAACTCTTTCCAAATGTTTTCTCCTACCAATTGTCACTGGATAAAAGATGTTTCCATATATATTGAAATGTTTTCCAAGGAGTTTATAGCCTTTATTAAATAAGAAGTTTACTCTGTATCTTAATGGCATGCAAAAAAGGAAGTCTGGTGGTTTTCAGAATATGATATTCAGCCTTAACTGGATCCAACTGTAGCCCTTCCCTTTTGCCTACCCTGATTCTAAAATTAGCCAATCACGAGGATTGTAATCTGAACTCCTCCTATCAGAATGAAGGGCAGCGCGAGATATAGAGATATAAGCAGGCAGACTGTCTACCCAGGAGTGCTTGCTAGCCAGGTTCTGGTAGCACACCCCTTTGCACCAAGTAAAAATTTGCCTTGCCCATGCACTTTCAAGCACTTATTTGATTTCTTCTGGAACCTTGTAATTTCTAACAATGTCTATTATTGGAGACAGTCTTTGTCAACCTGAAGTGAAATTCAGGTATTTCCACAAATTTGGTTAAAAGATATTATTGAAAGGTTGAGCCTCCCCAGCAGCAAAACTCAATACTTACTCAAATAGACATCAGAAAACACATTGCAAAGTGAGGGAGCATGAAGACTGTGTTGGGGGTGGCCGAAGAGTTGGCTTTAATGGCTGCTACTGAAAAGCTACACCCACCTTTTGCCTTCTATTGCATTAATACACTTACTGATCACTCATGAGCTGATTCTTAGAGCTTTTCCACACAGACTCAGTTTTGGTGTTATCATTCCAGACAAAGATTGGAAATGGGCAGGATGTTTGCTTTTTTTTCCCTCTTAAGCAATCAGTACTATGTAATTCAGCATGTTTCCTGTTGTGCTTTTAGCTGCTAGAAAACAGGAACTTCAGTCCCCAACCATATCACAGGGGTCTATGAACATGTAGTTTCTCTAGAACTCTTTGATGTCTTCAATTCTATGTTAAGCCTGGATTATTTTGAATTTCTTTGCATTTGATTTTGTTGGTGTTTTAATCATATTGAACTGACACAACAAATTACCATGGACTGGGTGGTTTACAAAACAGAAATTTATTTTTCACAGTTCTGGAGGCTGGGAAGTCTAAGATCAAGGTGAGGATAAAGGTTTCATTCTGAAGCCTCTTGGTTTGCATTTTCACATGATCTCTTCTTTGTGTTTATGCAAGGAGAAGGGAGGGAGCTCTCTAGTGTCCCTTCTAAGGACACTAATTCTAGCACAAGGGCCCTACCCTCAAGACCTCATCTACCCCTAATTACCTCCCAAGGGTCCCATCTCTAAATAACACATTGGGAGTTAGGTCTTCAACATGTGAATTTTGGATGGACAAGGCACCATACCTTTTGCCCAAAAGGAATTGCTTCTTCAAGTCCTTTAGGAAATAAATAGTGCTTAACTATAAAAGTATAAATTAAAAACCATAGTGCAGCACATCGTATTAGGCATTTGAAAGGATAGAGATATATTTGAAATAGGAACTTGATGGTTTTTATTTGTCATTAGAGCAAATACAAATAAGTAGATTTCAGTTGCTTTGTGAATTAAACTTACTTTCCAAAATTAACATTTATAAATCAAATAAGATTTCTGTAATATTAAAACCGATGAAATACATTTTGAATGGATTTTTTTATCTTTTACATGCATAAAATGTGTTCAATTTAATATGTTTGGATATAGAAATGTTCTTAACGTTGCAGGAAACTGAATATATATTTGATTTTTTCCTCTGTATCTTGATTGGAAATAACTACAAACTAGTTTCATTCATTATCTTAATGTAGTTGTAACATATTGTTATATTTGATATACTTTGTGCATAGACATGACGATACATCAAAGGTAATGAATTTTTAGTTCTATGAAAATGTACCAAATGATGGAAATTAGGAAGATGAAATGTACACTTCTCTTCAAGACAACATATATTTAATTAAATTTAACATTCTACTTAAGGAAACTGACAGGTATGAGAGAGTATAAGATTTATATTTTGTTGTTAAATGTCTTGAAAATTCTTGTTATTTTTTTTCTGGGTGTATTTCTTCTCCTTTGGGAGGAACCTACTTCAAAGCCTCCAGTAAAAGTCACCTTTACTGCTTTTCTAATGTATTATAAACAAAGAGAATGTCCTTTCCTCAAATATGCAGGGCTCCTATGAGATGTCACTGGTGTATCAAACAAAAATCAAGAGCTTGCTCTTTTATCAGCATTATCAAGCCCCATCCAGTAGTAAGGACTTGTGGCAAAGGCACATGATAGGCCACAATTTAGACTTATTTTACCCGATTCACTCAGCTCAGACTTCAAGGGACAAAATGATACACCGGCAGAAACTAGATTTCTCTCTGCTTTTATCTTATTTCCTCTTCTTGAGCCATGGCTTCTGCCAGTTCTGGGTAGAGACTGCTGAACCTGCTACCATGGTTAACTATCCAGGTACAGTGCATGGTCAGAGATTTACAAGGTCTTCGTCACTCCAAATAACTCTCCCAACTGGCCTGACCTGGTACCTGATTAAAAAAGACCTCCCCCCACTTCTTGCCTGATCACTGAAGTGTAAAATAGAATATGTTTTAATAATCATCGATGTGTTTTTTGGATTGACTATCTGTGAGTTTTGAAAAGGCCATAGAGAACAGAGCAATGAAGAGCATCCTGGAAGGAAAACTTTCAGTTTGGGGGGATGACTACTTCATGCATAAAGGCTGACTCTAGGAAGGACGTGGTTTGTTTTTTTTTGAATACAAAATTATCATTTACTAAAAGGTCAGTGATTCCGGAGGCTGAGGCAGGAGGATCACAAGTTCAAGGCCAACCTCAGCAGTTTAGTGAGACCATATTTCAAAATTACAAAGGGCTGGGGTTGTGGCTCAGTGATTAAGTGCTCCCGCGCTCAATCCCCTCTACCAAAAAAAAAAAAAAAAAAAAAAAAAAGGAAAAAAATTAATGTTATTTAAGAAGGGTTAACCATGAAAATTACTGGTGAATGGTTGTTTTCTGAATAGTAAGTGTTCAATTTTTTTTTTTTTTTTTGATGGTGGATGATGAGCTGAAATTTATTTTTATGAATCTCAAATGAATAAAATCAGTTTAACCACTAACAGGATATGAAACCCTCCACTGATCCTTTCCTAAAAAAAACCTCTGGGAAGGTATTTCATGAGAGTTCTTTAAGAAATCAAGGTACACATATGGGTACCTGAGTGAGATGATACAGAAGTGAGAAGAGAGGGGGTATTGCTAATGATCAACTAAATCTTCTTTATAATTTTGTCTAAGATCAGAACTACTCTACACTTCTCAGTAAATCATTACTGAAAGATTAACTGTTGGAAAAATACAAGTGAAAAGGCAACCAGATATTACGGAGGCCCTACAAATGACTTGAGTATTTCAGATGTGTTCCACACATCCTATCTGTGGTGAAAGAATGTCTTTAATAAGTTATTTTTTCTAGTTTGTATATTTAAGTAGTAAAAATTTCATTATGTTCTTTGTTTTAAATTTTACTTTTCTTTAGGATAATCAATGCATAATAGCTTTCTAATAGTCAAAAAGGTATTCAGTGACAAGTCTCACAGTCTTAAACCTTATGTTGTTAGTTCCTTATTTCTCAGAGACCATCTATATTACCAATAGCTTGAGAATTCTTCCAGAGATGTTCTATGGATATATGATCATATCTAAGTGTGTTTATCTTCATTTGTTTTATCAATAATGAGAGCACCCTGTTCTGCATCTTCATTTTTAAATTAAATATGCATCTTAGATATCATTCCATTTAAATACAAATAAAGCTTTTGCTTTTAATTTGCGATTGCATGTTATTCCATTTTATAAATGTGCCATGGTTTATGTAACCCATCAACTACTGAAGGACATTTTTGTTGTTTTCAATTTTTCCATAATGTAAACAAATTTATAGTGGATATTCTTGCACATTTATCTTTGTACACAGGTGCAAGCACACCTCTGAATAAATTCATAGAAATGGAACTTCTGGTTCAAAGGGTATGTTACAAGCCAGGCGTGGTGCCACATGCCTTTAATCCCAGTGACACCGGAGGCTGACGGAGGCAGGAGGTTCGCAAGTTCAAGGTCAGCCTTGGCAACTTAGACCTTGTCTCAAAATTTAAAAATAAAAAAGGTCTGGAGATGTAGCTCAGTGATAAAGTACTGGGTTCTCTCCCCAGTTCCACACACACAGAAGGGTATGCTACAGTTTAAATTTCAATAAATATATCATCATTAAATTATATGTTAGGTAATGTGTTGGATATCTAGTACTGAAGAATTACTGCAAAATCATAATGATGTAAACCAGCATTTTTCTGCATTTATTAAGAAAATATTTATTGAATAGCTACCATATGCCAGTCACTTACCTAGGCACTGCAGAGATGGCAAAATTCCTCCTCTCAGTTACATTCTAGTAGGGAGCTTACACAGATGATGTGGAGGGTACTTTTCTCAGTTGTCCTCATTTATTCTGACTCAGGGCTCACTCTGACTCACTATAAGATAGTTTTGGCTTCCTGTATTGCTCCTGTGTTACATTTCCTTTTTATCCCCAGTGCTACTAATGTAGGAATTAGCCCTGGGGACAGGGCATTCAATCCAGGAAAGCCCTGGAGACATCATCAAAAATGTCCCACTCTCCCAGAAAGCTGTATTTACAGAGTACTGGCAATAAAAAATAATTGTAGGCTACACCTTAAGCAATCATTCTTAATCTGAACACTTGTTTCTAATAGTTGATCTCCTAGGACGTTCAACACCTTCCAAATTTGTCTGTTCTTGATGTTTGCCTCAGTATCACAGATTGATGTTCCATGTGGAAGCTAATGCATGGTCTGCGTTGGGTTTTCAGGAAGCACAGCTGCTTCCAGTCAGCAGTAATAAAGTAATCCCTATACCCAATTATACGGCCACACAATTAGCACCAGCCTGTGTACTCAATAAATTGTTGGTTGGTTGCTGGCTCTATTCAGAAGTTGAGAATGGTAATTATGGCAGTAGCATATTTCAGCTAGTGATACAACAGGCAAGATGAGTAAGGCATTTGTTTAGAGCAGCTGGTTCTTTGGATGGACAGAAACCCAGATGGAGTAGTTCTGAGTGACTGAGCATTAGTAAGGTTATGTAGTGATCTGGCACACAGTCATCTCTGCTTGGGGAAGATTCAGTTGGTCATTACCAATAAAGAACTTAGATCAAGAAACTAGAAGGCAAAGAAGAAGACACTTGGAAAGTGAAAAGTAATTTGAGAAACAAATGAGTATTCCATTTATACGTCAGATCTTAGAATTATTTTGGCACATTCCTGTTTCTAGAAAGTATAAGTAAAATGCATTGTAAATTAGGTTTATAGTAAAATTCATAGATTTAAATACATTTCATTTTACTTTGGTCACAAATATTACACTGTAATTTTATTTATTTATGTTTACTGAGGATTGAACCCAGGGATACTCTACCACTGGGCTACATCCTTGGGCTTTTTTATTTTTTGAGACAGGGTCTCACTTAGTCATTGAGGCTGATCTCCAACTTGTGATCCTCCTGCCTCAGCCTCCTGAGCTGTTGGGATTACAGATGTGCACTATCATGCCTGGAATCTAATTTTTATGTTCAAGGAAACCAAATCAGAATTTGTATAATGTGTATTAAAAGAGTTGGTATAACCTGGTGATCCCTCTAACTCTTGTTTCTAGACATTCTTTTTAGATGGCTTCTTTATGACATGTGCCCAGGCGTGGGGGTGGGGTAAGAAAACTACTTTCATGCATCAAGAGCTAGATGTTATCTGTTAATCACTGAAGATTTCATTAAAAATAAGGAGGGTAAAGAGGGGTGGGAGGGGTGGGGGGAAGGGAAAAAATAACAGAATGAATCAAACAACATTGCTCTATGTAAATTTATGATTACACAAATGGTATGCCTTTATGCCATGTACAAACAGAGAAACAACATGTATCCCATTTGTTTACAATAAAAAAAATAAAAAAAAAAATAAAAAAAACTTCCTCTCAAAAAAAAAAAAAAAAAAAAAAAATAAGGTGTTCTTTTGAGAGAATTTTAAATGTGTCCAGAAAATATATATTACTGCAAGGAAAAATAAATGACTATCATAATTTTAGACACCCCTTGTGGAATTCATGTTATTCCCAAGTATATTGAGAGGGTTTTGTTTTGTTACATTTATTGATGAGTGAATTGGTCATCAACAAAGTACTGTTAATGTGACTTAAGTAGTCAGGAAGTAGTCTTTATGGTCCTGTTATTTCTTAACAAGTAAATTCAAGCAACTACTTGATCATACAGTCCATTTCTTGGTGATGAACCATTACAATAATTGAAATAATGTGCTTGAAATTCATTACCATGAAATCTGCATTCTAAGCATTTGATCACCTTAAAAAAATAAACAGGTATTTGCAAAAAATTATACAAAGAAGTTTTAGAAAAAGTGACTTCTTAATTCAATAAGGACTTTATTTTGGTCCATGAAATAGTATTAGCAAAACTAAAATGAGATAAATTTGATTAGGCTAAAAGCCCTATAAGGTAAAAAAATTAAAATTTCATAGCAGTAAATTTGTTGTTAGCATCTTTTTCATTCCCTGTGCTCACCATATTATTCTTAGTCAAATCTAGAAATAGTGCCAGGTTAACTATTGTTCTTTCTCTCATTTATACTCACTTTTCTCCATGTCTCTCAGAGTACCAATATTGAAGACAGTTTCAGTAACAATTAGCATCTTTTTTTTTCAGTTACATAAACTCTGTATTTCCTAAGTGCTATAAAATGAGAAGGTAAGACCTTATGTGGTGTTTGTGCTCCTTTTTGGAGGGAGATGCTGCTTGAATTCTCTGGAGTGCCTCTCCCAGTTTTCATACACAGTGGTTTTTTTGTTTGTTTGTTTGTTTTTTTAACCAGACAGCAGGGAGGGTACTGCCCCTATTCTACTGGCTTTCTTGACAAAATAGTTGTAATTGATGGAGTTTTTTTTCTTGTACATTTCTCAAATGGTTTTTATGGGAGTTTCAAATGTAGATAAGTGGAGTGGTGTGTGTACGTGTCTCTACCTGTACATGTGTGAGCTTTTGGAACTCCCTAATGAAAACCAGGACATTGGTGACTTTAGGACAATTCTCTAAATTTCAGATTCTTTGGAGGACTGCTGATTGTGTTAGCCATGACACCTGGTATTGTAATTTATGCTAGACACTGACTTAATTGCTGTTTTAGTCAGCTTTTGTGTTCCTGTGACCAAAATACCTGACAAGAACAACTTAAATGAGGGAAAGTTTACTTGGGACTCACAGTTTACCAGGTTTAGTCCATGGTTTGTGGAGTCTGTTACTCTGGGCAGAAGGTGAGGCTGAACATCATGTTGAAGGGCAATGATGGAGGAGCACTGCTACATTCATGGTGGCCAGGAAGCAGAGAGAAAGGAGGGGGAGGGGCCGCAGGGAAGATACACCCTTCCAGGTCACATCCTAGTGACCTACCTCTTCCAGCCATGCCTGACCTGCCTACAGTTACTACCCAGCTAGTCCATTCAAACTAGGGTGAACTGATTACATCATAGTGCTAACCATCCAGTCATCTCACCTCCAAACATTTCTGCATCAACATAGGAACTTTTGGGGGTCACTTCATATCCAAACCATAACTGCTGCCAAAGATACACCCTGTCAAAGCAGCATGCTTATATAATCCACCTTTCACTTCACTGGGCTAAAAGGGCAAATTATTCATATAACTATTGTAGATGGAATTATGATTTATAGTGCTTAAAATATTACTTACTTTTTTTTCTTTCAGGGTGTTATGTCACTAGCAGTTTTTAAATGTACTTTAATAAGCCCCAAATATTAGTATTCTTTTCCAGAAATCCTTACTTATCAAACATGTTTTTTCCTGTAACCCAGCAAAAGTCTAGAGCAATAATTTCTAAAAATCCAAGTAATTTTTTGGTGTCCCTCGATTCTGTTTTAGAATTGTCACTATTTCCATATAACATAAACACCACAAATGAGGTATATCAATCAGAGCAAATTAGAGACAGCTATTTATCAAAACACTGAAAAATAATTTGTAGGCATACTGAGAATGATAGCAAAACCCCTGACTTTGAATTCCAAATACCATATTTTCTTCACTAGAAAAAAATTTTTTTTCAAGATTGACAGTGAATTTTATTGGTATATGTATGCAAATACCTAATGATTTGGTACATGTCTCATCCTTTTAAAATCTTTCATTTGGTTTCTGATATCTTTCATATGCTGAGAAGAGAAACTTGCAGACACACTATTCATCTACACTTGAGATTTGATTACAGACTATTCCAGAGAATCCACCATTGATCATGAATGTGTATTTGAATTCCAATAAGTTCTATTTACTAAATCAGAACTCCTTTGTTTTGCTACCCTATGGAGGTACTGCTTTCACATTCAGGACAACTGACTATAATTTATAAGACTTTAGTTGGTAAAGCTCAATGCTTCTGCAGTCATATTGTCTGCTGCCTATTATTTTCTTATTAGTGAAACAACAACACCTGGTCTGTTATCTAAGCGGAGAAAGCAAATTCAATGGGTTTCTAGTTTTGTGCCAAGATTGTACTATTTCTCTTAGGTCAACTGTCAGCTTTGGCATTTGGCTGTTCTCCAGGTATCTTTTTGATAGATACAGCTTTGCATGAAAGAAAAAGGATATCATTACACCACATCAATATATGATGGTGAACTTGCCCCCAGAAATTTTATTCAGTTGCTAAGTTAGGGTTTGATCTTATACTGCTTACCAGATTCATTAAAACTGGAGAGATTCCATTGTTTGAAATTATTAAATGTCAAGTTTGTACAAAAGAATATTTACAAATTATATGTAAAATACATTGGATTATAATGAACACTATTTTCTCACCCATCCAATTTAAGATTAAAATAAATTATCACTACCTTTTAAAATTCAGTGTGCCTCACCTATTCTCTCCTTTCATTGAGGTAGTCTGATCCTGAATTTTGTGTTTACTATCCTCTTGCTTTTCTATTATATTTCATCACGTGTTTGTATCTTTTTATAATTATCTCTAGTTTTTTACAGTTTAATCTTTGTAGAAAGAAATAATATGAGCATTTTATGATTTCATTTGTGCTTTGTTTTTAAAATAATGTTACTTAGATTCATGTTGTTTCATGAAGTTGTAATTATTATTTGCTGTTGTGCAGAAAATTTCAGTATGTAACTATTCAAAATGTACTTATTAATCCTATTGATGAGCATTTGAGTTCTTTCCAATTTTTCTTACTATAACAAACTGTACTGTTATGAACATTATTCTTATAACTGTCTTCTATGGCACAGTTGCAAGAATTTATTCAATATTTGTACCTAATAGTTTGATTACTGCTAGGTCATAGAGCATACGAAACTTCAACTTCACTAGACAATGCCTTTTTTTATGGTTATGATTAAGGGCTCCAGTTGCTCTGTATCTTTTACAAAACTTAATATCATCAGACTGAGTTCTAATATAGTAGATGGTATCACATTTTGGTGAATTTTACATTTCATTTGATAACGTGTTTGAGCTTCTTCCATATGCTTATTAACCATTTGGGCTTCCTCTTCCATGAAGTGACTGCCTGAAGTTTTTATCCATTTATCTGTTAGAGTTTTGTATTTTTCTTACTGATTTTAAAAATAGATTGCAGACACTAATTTTCTCAATTATGTGTTGCAAGTATCTTTCCTATGTTTATGATTTTTTTATGTTTATGATTTATCTCTTCATTTTATGATATATTTCAATGAACAGATGTTTTAAATTTAAGCATAGTCAAGTTGATAATCTTTAATATTTTGATTTGTGTGGACTTTAAATAAAATCTGTATCTTAAGTTCAAAAGATATTTTTTCTACACTGTTATCTAAAAGTTTATGGTTTTGCTTTTTACATTAAAGTTTTGTGATCTCTGTTGATTTTTTTGTTTACTTGTGGTGTTAGGTAGACATGTATTTCCTATATAAAGGGCAACTTGTTGCAGAACTATTGATATCAAGTACGTGTATATATATGTTAGTCACTTTCTGGGTATTTGATTCTATTTCTTTAACTAATATGTTTATCCCACTGCCAATACTAAGTAGTCTTAATTATTATAGTTTTTAAGAACTCTTGATAAATGGTGTTTACATTTTTGGATTGTTATATCTTTTCTTTGTCCTTTGTCCTTCAATATAAATTTTAGAATAGTGTTCTTAATGTAGAATAATGTTATTAATTTACACACACACACATTTGTTGGGTTTTTGTTTTGTGTTGTACTGAATCTATATTTTAATTTGAAGTATATTGACACTACTGTAATATGGAGCTTTTAAACCCATGGCCACAGTGTATCTCTTAATTTATTTAGGTGCTTAAGCTATTTTTTTTATCTCTTTAAGAATTCCACAATTTGATGTTTTTGATATTGTTTTAATTTATTCTTTCATTTTCTAACAATTTTTTTCCTGGTATGTTGCAGTATAGTTGGTTTGTTTATTTGTTTTCATATTCCACAATCTTGCCAAACTTATTCTAGATTTTTATGTGTGGATTACTTTTACTTTCTGTAAAGATATCACTTGTAAATAATGACATTTTTATTTCTTTATTCCTAATCATTATTCCCCACTTGTCTTTTTTTCTTGCCTCATACTGGCTAGAACTTTTTGTAACATGTTAGATAGTGTTTATGGAGGCAGTTGCTATTTCTTTTTTTTAATTTTTAAAAATTTGTTCTTTTTAGTTATATATGATTGTAGGACGTATTTTGACATAGCCTACATATATGGACTATAACTTCCATTCTTTTCTTTTTTCCCATTCATTTGTCTTCAATCGGAACCATTTAGCCCATTTACAGTTATTTTGTACTTTCTATTTGTCCACCTTGTCTATATTTGTTTCTCCTTCTTTGACTTCTTTTTTTGTTTTCTGTTTTTTACCCATTACTTTTTTCTCTATTATTTTAAAATTTTCATACTTCATACCTATTCCTTAAATGTTAACCACAGGAAATTTGATATTAAAGTATTTTTAATCTACCATAACTCCATATATTATTATTGTTTTTATAGAGTAATATTTACCACTTTATAGTTCTTTCCTTCTTGTATACTGAGCCTTTCATATGGGATAATTTTCCATCTGCTTAAAGTATTTCCTTTGGCATTTGTTTTGGTGATAGTGTATTACATAGGTATAAATACTAATAACTTTTGATTAGCCTTAAGTTGTCTGTATTATACCATTGTTCTTAAAATATATTCCTCCTGGGAATAGTTTTATAAGTTGATTTTTTTCTTTCTTTTTTATTGTAAACAAATGGGATACATGTTGTTTCTCTGCACATGGCGTAAAGGCATACCATTTGTGTAATCATAAATTTACATAGGGTAATGTTATTTGATTCATTGTTATTTTTTCCCTTCCCCCACCCCTCCCACCCCTCTTTTCCCTCTATATAGTCCTTCCTTCCTCCATTCTTGCCCCCCTCCCTAACCCTAACTCTAACCCTAACACTAACCCCTCCCACCCCCCATTATGTGTCATCATCCACTTACTAGCTATATCATTCGTCCTTTGGTTTTTTTGAGATTGGCTTATCTCACTTAGCATGATATTCTCCAGTTTCATCCATTTGCCTGCAAATGCCATAATTTTATCATTCTTTATGGCTGAGTAATATTCCATTGTATATGATTTTTTTCTTAATACTAACAAAAATGTAATAATAATATGACTGTACTGTCTTCTAGTTTCCAATGTAGCTTTTAAAGTCACCCATCAGTAGAATTTCACTTTTTGTCTTGTCTTTTGTATTCTGCTTGCTGTTAGGATTTTCTTTTTGTGGTATTCTTCACTTTCATAATGTTGTTTATTAGGATGGATTTCATTTTATGTATGCTCGCTGAGATTTATGGTACTTATTGAACTTGTAGATTATTACTTTTTTAAATTCTGGAAAATTCTCATTCATTATCTCTTTAACCATCTCTACTCCTTTCTCTCTCCATTTGGAACTCCAATTATATGCTTGGTAAAATTGTTCACTCCATATTCCATATTTCTTAAACATGTTCATACTTTTCTCTATGTCTTTCCTAGTGTTATGCCAACAATTTCTTTAGATCTGTCATCAAGTTTTCTATGTTATTAAGTGTAGTTAATGATTTTATCTATAATTGAAATTGTGAAATTGCTATGTTCTGAAATTTTCTTTTATTAGTTTTTAGATATGTTTGCTACTTTTATTTGCAAGTCTCACTTTTATGTTTTGAAACGTTAAATACCATTTTCATTATGCATCTTGTAGCTCTAATTTCTAAAATCTTGATGGGGCAATATTCTATTGTCTGTTTTTTGGTTCTCAGTCATTGCATTTTGTTTACTGGTTTTCCTTTTTTGTTGTTATTTGGATGGTCAGGATGGTCATGGTACTTGGATGGTTACAACAGTAGGGAGGAAGTTTTATAAAGTCTATCGATATTTTACAGGCATCTTTATTAGTATGTGAAAATAATTTGATCCACCAATACTTAACAGATACTTGTCTACATAAAGGCATACTATATCAATTACATAATGTGCTGTACTTTTAGGATTTATTGATTGGGGTTATGATAGGCAATGAATGGCATTAGAAATAATATTCCATTGATTCTGAATGTCTTAGAAATTGATATATTATAAAATTGAAACATTCATTGCATTTAAAACTTTGGGGTTGAAATAAAATACTTCTTCCAAATTTTTGGAGACTAAGTTAGGTCTGCAGTTTTTTATTTTAAATAGAAAGTATACTGTTTAAAATACATATGCTACTTTCCTTGTTTCATTGTTTCCTTGTTTCCTTGTTTCAAGGGTGTGCTAACATCAAGAAAGTAGTGAAGATGAAGATCAGTCCTTCAGGAGATAGGTTGAGAAGTCTCCAAGAAAGGCAGCAGAGGATGAGCTGGCGGGTGCTTAATCATTTCCAAGTGCAGGGTGTGTCCTTGTGGGTTCACCTCATTCTTTATTAAAGATCTTTGAATGTTCTGAAATGAGACAGTGGGTAAAGTGATCATATAAAATTGAGATTTTGTCATTTTACCACAGACAAGTTAAAAACAGGGAACTCAGTCAGAACCATGGTCCACAGATTGGCACTTGAAAACCATTACACTAGAAGACAAAAGTGGGAATTTCAAATTAAGGAGTTCAATCCCCACAAAAATCAGTTACCTTTCTCTGCTCACATAATAGATTCTGTCCCTGATTCTATCCACCTCCTCCTGCATGTGACTGGTTTCAAGATTGCTGGTGACTAAACGTGGCTCAATCAGAGACAATCTATTGCTCTTTACTTTAAAAATTAAGAAAAGTCACTTGATTTTCACACCTCCATGCATACTAATCAGCAATATTTTTCCTACATGAAAAATAACCTCTTAGTGAATATTGTCAATTTTATTTTCATTCCTGATGTTGGATACTCAGAAACCTCAGAGTACTGATTATAACATAAACTTACTGTCCTTATTGCATAATGCAAGCTCTGGGAAAAAGGGCCCAGTGACTTCTAACATTTCCTCACTATCCCTTGTAAAAACAGAATATCTGAAGTCCTTTCTGTAGTTGTGCCAATGCTAGCATTAAAGGAAAAAGCACGCCTTTCCTTTCTTTCACTGTCTTTCCTTCCTTCTCTACCAACAGATAGTTGAGAGCCTTCATCACCGCTGCTTCTTGTTTCTATGTCAAGCTCTTTTCTCTTGAGATTCTGAAACAGCTCATCTTTCTTATTCGTGGGATAGAAAAGCAGGCAGATTGCTAGTTTTTTGGTTCTTATTTCCCAGCAATCTGACAAATAATATGCAAAGGTTTAAAATAATTATTGCTGTCTTATTCTTACTACCCAGAGTCCTCTGTTTCTGCCACCCTTGCCCCCACCCAACTTCACTAAAGGAATCTGAAATCTGTTGTGTCCTAGACATTGATGGGAGCTTTTGCTGACATTAGTTTTGCCTTTGTAATACAATAATAAGTAAGGTTTTACCTCCTGGTGGGTAAAGACCTCATTAACTTTATTCTAATTGCACAAGTTTACTTCAGATACACTGAAATAAATGGAAACAACAAGGGTAGGTCTAGCTGGACTGCAGTGCTCATTTGGAATCAGATTTTAATTATTTAAGTTTTTTCTACGAGTTATCCAAACCTTTCCAGATGTGCAGTTAAAAAATTATGTCAACATAGAAAAGACAAGATAGAGACAATGTTCATGTGTTGTAGATCAAAAGTTTTTAATTCATTGGTAAAAGCTGAGTTACGTTGTTTAACTATCCTATTTAATTGGCTTTGTTCTTTTGTTAGGTAACTTAATCATAGTAACCTAAGTGATTTCATACAATTTGTTTGTCTAATGTAGCCTTTGTCTCCTTTTGGATTGAACTGATTTTTAAGCATACGAAATCTAACATAATTTGGCCTGGTAAGTTCCAAGAACCTTTGAAAAACAATTAAAATAAAACATTTTAATGCAGATTAAACATATTAATTAGAATATTTCATAGTCTTTTTTTTCCTCCTTATCAATTACAACACTAACATGAGGGGTTTAACAATTCTCCAGATGTCTTAAGGATTCCTCCAAACAACTTACTTCATTCTTCTTATGCCTCTGGCAGTGTTCCCTTTTCCAAGTTATATTAGCCTATCAGAATTTCTTAAAGGTTTTCTGTACAACATTACTTACTTAAGATGTTAATATGCGTTACATGAAGAAAGAATACTGTGATCAAATAATTTGGGAAAGTGGTTAGCAAATTAGCAAAACAGGGTGCTTTACTCCTTTGTTCATTCACTCAATGAACATTTCTGCTCTAGGTACTATTTTTTCCACATGCAACAAGACAGAACATGGCCTTGTCATTCTGCCTCTTGGATTTTAATGAAGAACATAGGTGAACACCAAATATATCATATTAATATCAGATACAGAAAACTGACTTGAAGCATATTAAAGGATGGTAAGGTGTTTAGGAATGATGGGGAAGGGTCCTTTTAGATGGGAGGTAAAGGAAGGCTTCTAAGACAAAGTATTATTTGAACAGAGACTTGAATAAGATAAGGTAGCCAATGATGCCATGATGGGGATGAGCATTTTCAGAGTATAGGGAATAGTTCAAAGAGTTTGATGTGAGAATTAGCTTGACGTGTTTCAGGAATAGAATGAAAGATAGTATAACTTGAGTGCAATGATGGATAGTGCTGAATGATGAGGTCCAAGATGCAGTTAAGGTCCAGATTATGTTGAACCTCTTAAACCAAAAGAAGGATTTTTGAATATATTACTAGGAGACTTCTCAGGGTTTTAGAAATTATAATATGCTATTGTACATTGCGAAGCAATATGAGTAGACTATATACAGTTTCCCAAAGTTATATAGCCATGGATGCCTCCTTTCATTGAATACCTCTCAGGATTAGGTGTGAATTGTGCACCTTGAGACTTCCTTTGAGAAATACTGGTATTGGACTAGGTACTTCTGAATCACTGGTTGTAGAAAGAACATGTGAATCACTATGACTGACTACAGTGTAAAGTACAAGGAGCTCAATTCACATTTATATTGATATTCCTACATTTCAGTATTAGTATGAGTTCCATTTCAGTCCACTTTTCAAACTTAATTCACTTTAAATTTCCTTTGAAACAAATGAGCCAATTCATCTTAATGAGAGTTTTTAGAGGAAGAGAGACTTTGGAAGACAGTCTATTTAAATATTGAAAAACTCGCTATTTTTATTGAAATGCCTTTTTCCTTCCTCTTTCCACAGGCAGTTTAGATTCAAGAACCATGTAATGTCTTGTTATTTTTGTATTACAAATTAAAAATTCTCTTGGTGCTCTCTAGAATGGTTTATTTTTTACCTTCTCCTTGTCCTTCTTCTTCCTGGTTCTCATAAAATATGTTTAATCAAATGATGAGTGAGAGTTCAACTAAAATAATTGTGTCCCATATTCTTTGATATCTCTTATCCACCGGCTACCAAAGTCTCACCAAAATGTAAAGTCGTAGCGAAGATAGGTCAGAAATAAAGAATTTTTACTGTATATTTTACTATATATTTATCGTTTTGGATGATGTTATTATTTTCTCTCTAGCTGTGAAAAAGTAGCAAATTTCCTACTATCAAGAGGTTGGGGAAAGCTAGTAGAGAGTAGAGGGGTCAATTAGCTTGGCTTAAATCCATGTTCCCAGGAACCTCTAGAGAGCAGAAATTCAGAGGCTAAAGTCTATTTATGGAATTTTGAGAGAAGCCACAAAGTACAGTGGTTTAATTTCAGCCGTGTAAATTCTCATCACTGTGGGAAAAGCTGAAGTAACCTTAAGAATTCTGCCTTGTTTGTATTCTGGCCTGAAGCAGCCATAACTTATGCATAGGATAAATGAAAATTGGTCCTCTTGCTGGAAAAGGAGGTGAAAGAACTCATCCAGGGGGTAAGTTTGACCTCTGCTGTGAGCTACTCATTGCGTACGTATATTCAGCTGTTTATTTGGCATTGCCTTGTCACTTGGATGGCACTAACTCAAACACAGATTCCCAGAATAAAATACATAGGATCTCTCTATCATGTCTCAAATCTGAGCCTTTTCACATGTATCCTTAATCTTCTGTTTTGTACCACTACCATGCATGTTGCATAAGGCAAAAACATGGAATTATCCTTGATTCTTCATTCTGTGTTACTTGTACATATAATCCATCACCCAATCCCTAAATATCTCTTGAAACTACCCATTTGCTTCTGTCTCTAATTAACTAAACCATTCAAGCTATCATCAGTTTCTCTTGGAATAAATAAAGCACTAACCTTCTAAAGGATTCACTTTAATCAAGTCGTACTTTCTTCCTCATCCATTCATAATAGTCTAATCAACAGGAGAATGGATATATAATCTGATAGTGCATCAACATAGATGAATCACAAATATGCTATGCTCCATGAAAGAAGCTAATTTGAAGATTATGTATTGTATTATTTTACTTATATTAGAGTACGTAACCTAGGGTATTAGAGATCAGATGAGTGGTTACTCCTGGGAGTCAAACAACTGGGATAGAGCATAAAGGATTTACTGTCATGATTTGAATGTTCTGTGACTTGATATGCATTCATCAGAACTGATTGAATGGGACCCCTAAGATGAACAATTTGTTGTATTTAAATTATACCTCAATGAAAATAATGCACCTCAGATCATTTACTACCTTGCCTCCAACTCATATTCAATTGTTTATACCATTATTAAGATGTAACTGAATTCGAACACATCTTTGTGTCTTGTTTTCCTCTAAAACCTCAACACTCACCATACTTCCTGTATTCCAGTCATTCTAATTTTTTTAAAAAGTTTCTCCAAATGTCTTTGTGCTTTCTGTCTCTAGATCCTTACAAATACTTTTCTTTCTGCCAGGAATTTCCTCTTTCCCCCTATGCTTTGCCTAATTAATTGTTATTACTTCTTCATATTTCAGCTCAAATATCATTCTGGAAAGAAGCCTTCAGTGATCTCCCTTACTAGGATAACCCCTTCTACTAAGTGCTTTTAAATGGTCCTTTCTGTTTTTAGTCAGCTTTTTCATTGCTGTGACCAAAAGATCTGACAATTTTAGACCAGGAAAAGTTTATTTTGGGCTCAAGGTTTTAAAGGTCTTAGTTCAGAGACAACTGAGTCCATTGCTCTGTGCTTGAGATAAGGCAGAACATCATGGCAGAAGGATGTGGCAGAGGAAAGCAGCTGGGGACATGGTACCAGGAAGTAGAGAGAGAGTCTTCTCCTCTCACCAAGGACAAAATGCATACCCCAAAGGCACATCCTAATGACCCACCTTCTCCAGCCACACCCTACTTGCCTGTAGTTACAATCCAGTTAATCCTTATCAAGGTATTAATGTATTACTTGGGTTAAGGCTCTTATAACCCAATCATTTTACCGCTAAACTTTCTTGCATTGTCTCACACATGAGCTCTTGGGGAGTACCTCATATCTAAACCATAACATTTTCCTTCCTACCATTAGACTTCTTAGAGGGGTTTTTGTTTTGCTTAAATATTAATTTTTAAGCGAAGTCTATCCTGATCACTAGATTGTGATCTTCACTCTGACAGGGTGCATGTCTGTTTTTGTTTATTATTTTGTCCCTAGAGCTTTGCACATGCTAGACACTCCATATTGGCTGAATGAATAGACAAATGAATTTGAGGAATGAATTACTGATCTCTGGTACATTACATAGAATGAAGGAGCCTTATGTTAAATAAAGTGATAATCTTTTATGTTAAATAAAGTGATAACCATAAGGAAATACATGATGAAAATTATTTGAAGAAGGTAGGGAACCAAAATAGATATTGAGATGTTGTGGGGAATTTGTTGTGACGCAAAGCAGAAAATAGAAAAGAAATTGAGCACCACTGGAGCTATGCCACAGGTCTGTGATTCTTACATATGATGAAGCAATGATGGGAGGAACAATAACTAAAACATGAGAAAAGTGAGGAAATTCAAGTCATCAATTAGAAAAGTAAGACCAAGTAGAAGTCATAGAGAAACCTTTTTTGTCTCACCAACTTGAGGAACTTTTCAGTCATTAAAATTTTTCTATCCACTGGATAGGATGCCTCATAAGGCAAAGAACTCTCTCACAGAAATTTTAAGCATTGTCTGGTTCATCATCTGTGAGTTATAGTACAGAACAGCTTCCAATTTTGGATGAGAAATAGTATGAGATGAGTTTTCTTCTCTATCCAAAGCTCCTTGATTTTAAGACATGATGCTTTATCCTTCAGGCATTGATTAGTAGTGAAAATATGAAGAAGTATATGATGAATGGCCTGAGGAGATACAAATAAAATACTACTGGACTTGTGAAGAGCAAAGATCACTTATGACTGTGGAGACCAAAGTGGCCTTGAGGGTAAAGTATTTAATAAGAGAGAGAGAGAAGAGAAAAGATGATGATGGTAAAGTGCACAGTGATGACAAAGTTATGGTGGCACACATTTAAGGAATAAAATAGTTTAAGATGGTTGAAGCATAGGTATATAATATGACATTCTTGCAAGATGAGCTTGGAAAATAAAACTACAGTGATACAGACTTAAAATTTAGAAGGGTTCTTAGAAAGCATCTAGTCTGATTCCACTCATTTTATATAAGTAAATTAAAACCCCCAAACATTAATTGACTTGGCTAATGCTGCCTTGATATTATGTGACTAAGCATAGCCTTAAACCCAGGTTTATTTGTTTCAAAACGAATGGTTTTGTACTATACTCTTTTAGTCAGCTATAGCTCTGCTGTGACCAAAAGATCTGACAAGAATAATTTTAAGGAAGGAAAAATTTGTCTGGGGGTTCACAGTTTTAGAGGTCTCGAATGACCGACTATACCATGTTGTACCTGAGAAGAACCAGAACACCATGGTGGAAGGGTGTGGTAGAGGAAAGAAGCTGGGGACATGGCACGAAGAAGCAGAAAGGGAGAGTTCCTTCACTGCAGACAAAATATAAACCCCAAAGACATATCCCCAACTACCCACCTCCTCTAGCCACACCCTACCTACCCACAGTTACCATTCAGTCAATCCCTGTTGGTGGATTAACACACTGATTAGATTAAGACTCTCATAACCCAATTATTTCACCTTTAAACCCTTTTGCATTAACTCACACATGCACTTTGGGGGACACATCATATCTAAACCGTAACTTACACTATATATTTTACCTACCATATTTTACTGCCAAACAAAGGCATTTGGTCTTTTACCTGACATACAAGAGGACATATGGAAAGATTTTGAGCAAATCTTTGGAGTTGTGCTTTAGAAATACTCATTTTATGTTTGAATAGGCAATGGGAAGACCAAAGGAGAAACATTCGGAAGGGAAGTTGTATTCAGCATGACTCACTATCAAAAGTACTAATGATTATATAGTAGGCAACAAGAAATAGAGGAGCGAAGATCAGGAAAATTGTTGGGTCTGAAGAAAGAGACCTGGGAGTCATCCGATTTTTTTTTTTCTTTTAAGGTGATGTAAAGCACAAGACAGAGTAAATGCCCTTTAAAAGGAAAAGTATGATTAAACGTGGAAAGGCAAAGGGTAGACCCTTAAGGAATATTCATGCTTCTGTATGGGAGGAAGAAAGGAATCCAGGAATGGAGATAAAGTTTGGTTAAAGGCGAGGAGGTGGGGAGTGTATTCCTTACACACAAAGCTAAGTTCTGTGGTACAGAGAGATGGAGGAAGATGAACATTAAAGTCTATTGATGAAACATTCACGAAACACTTTTTAACAGTGTCTCTGGATTAAGAGAAATACTCTGACCCAGCAGATGAAGAAAACCGTTCCTCTTTTCTGCTTCAATGGGACTTGAGCCTGTTTAAGTCAAGAATTGCTCAGCTGTCATCAGGGGCCACCAGCTAACACGGGGTCCTAAGTATATCCAAAAGCCGCTTAGGGAACTGTCATATCTGAAGCATAGCAGCAGCTGCTGCATGTTACACAAGGGAAAGTGTATGTTTCATTTTATTGCATTGACTGTGCCAGTCCCTATGTAGAGGGCAATTGAATGATATGTTGCTGTGAGATACTCTGGCTTGTCTGGATTGGATTTTTTTTGACAGCTATCCTACTCTTCACTCAATAGTTTGAATTGTCAGGGTATAGGATTCATAATCTTCAAAGGCCCTCTTTTCTATTTTCCTCTTTTAGACCCCATTCTGCCATTTCTTTATTTTTAATAAAAAGGTGAAGGCAGTACTGATATTTGCACTGTAACCTATGGTATGATTAAGAGAAGACTTGATGTGATTATGGCTGATCCTTTCATTTTATTTTGTTTGGCTGGTATTAAGTTTTCTCCACCCTCTCTACTCCAGATTGTTATATTTTAAATACCCCTTATGGAAACTTGACGTTAAATATGCATAATTATTGTAATGGAAACAAAGTACCTTGCTTTTATACTGTAATGAACTCTTTCCTGAAGTACAGCCTTAACTAGCTCATCTGGGTGAATTAAAATGATACACCCTGGAAAATGTTTTTCAAACGGGGTATGAATTTCCACCAAATCATGTACACAATGGTGTTTGTAAAATAGTTATCTGGACTAAGAGTGTACCTAGTCAACGGAGAATAGAACAAAGTTAGTTGACTTTGTTTTTTTTAAAGAATTAGGACAATAGAATCAATTTTCTCTTCAAAACAACCACTTCAGTTCATGAACTGTACTGTTTTATAAGGATTTCAGAATCATTAAAATGCATGCATACATAAGACTATGATTTAGTCTGAATTTTAAGAAATCAGGGTCTATAAGTCTAGTTTGTTAATAAACGGCACAATGAGAGAATGTGTCTGCAGCATACATTAGCTTGAACAGGTGGTTTTAAGCTAGAGTGGGTTTTGCACTACAATGACATTCCACAATGCCTGGAGACAATTTTGATTGTCCAAACTGGGGGATGAGTGAGTGGTACTACTGGCATCTAGTGGATAGAAGTCAGAGATGCTTCTAACCATACCATCATGAATAGGACACCCACCTCCAACAAAGAATTATCTAGCCCACAATGTCAAGTGCCAAGGTTAGGGAACTTTGGCTAAAGCCCTGATCTTTAGACATAACCCTCATTCCTTCACTGCTACCAATCTTTTCACAAGTGTTTGGTATAAGTTCTAGGGGAACTGAAGGTGTCATGTATAAATATCTCCTTATAAATCATTGCCATTAAAGGAAGCAGTGGAGTTATACAGAGGCAGTGTTAGAAAACCTGGCACTTATATTGAGCTCCCACTATAAGTTGGATACTCTATTAGGTGCTTGTATATATTATTTCCCTTCATTTTCACAAAGAAACCTTATGAAGTAGGTCATCCTTATAGAAGTTCAAAGTGAAGCTCAGAGAAGTAAGAATAACTTTCCAAGGACACACTGGTTTTCAACAGAATTGCAATTTGCACGCCACAGTATGTGTTCTTTCCATTAAACAGAAAAGCCATGCAAAGTACAGATAGTGCCTCAATGGCGCAATATTCCTATATGAAGCCCTTCTCATTATTATTCAGTAAAAGCACTGGAGCACTGAAAAAATTTTGCTTGCAAAAACCGATTCAAGAACATATCAAATTCTGTCCTGTCTTTGACAAAAAATAAAGAGAGGCTGACAATCTTACCTTTATAATAGAAAATTCATTGTTCAGTGAAAGTGAAGGTCTTTTCAAAGCACAATTTGCTTCCTCTTACTAGATCGGAATAAATCGCATAATCTCTATAGTCTTTTTCCAGTTTTAAAACTGTTTGGTCACCCCAACTTTTCTTATCATCCAAGTTTCTGTTATTTAAACCCTAAGTTGATATTTTATAAATAGTCAAAGAGTCAAGAGCTAGTACTAAGAGAAGGGAAGACACAGAGGTGAAGAGAAGACTTACATGTGTCTAAGAGAGTACTTTCAGAACACCTCCATTAAGTACCAAAATATGGCTATATGAGACATATAGTGAAAATTAAATTACAATGTTTTTGAATTTAGAACTACTCTTTAATGTTACTATCTTGAAGACAAGTAATAAGAACAACGACAAAAAGCTAATGGGTAAAAGAATTTTCACTCTAATATGCCATGATCCCCAGTGTTAATGTGTATGTGCATGATGTCTGAAATGCATCCTTATTTTTAATACACGTTAGTTTGAAAGTGTAGAATGAGCTCTTGTTTTATGACAAATGTATCATTCAATTGATTTGCCAACTTCTGTGTGGGCAATGGACTTGTTCACCAGCGTGCCATGAGTTGACATGGGAAAGGCCATCTTCTCTACTTCCCTCAAGAACTCCACTCAAACCACTAAGATTAGTGATTAGTGACTATTTTTGGCAAACAGAGATTCTACCCAATGAATAATTCTAGGACCCATTTCCTGACTTTAATTTTTAAGGCACATTTTCCATTTGTACAACACAATTAGAAAATACTTAAATTGGAGGTCTTTCAGACTGGAAAGTGGGGTGATTGAAGTGGAGGCTATGTGAGCAGAAGATTGGTTCCTCTATCAGTGATGATAGAGGAAATGTGGGGTAGTGGATTTTCTCCATTTCTTTCTAAGGGAGCACATGCAAAAAAAGACTTTGGAGGGGTATTTCTGGCAGCATATGCTTACACTAGGTATTTTAAGTCCACTAGGGATCCATAAATGAGAAGTTTTAATCCCTAGACTGCTTTTAACCAAAATGCCCTAGGAAACAAAGCGAACTCTGATGTACAACGCTAGCAAGGCCAAAGAAAGGAATGTTCTATGTAATGCTGGCATCCCAGTTCTTGAAATGACTTTTTCATCTGGCTTTAAATTCATGCCGTGATAAAGGAAAAATAAAAACAGCATCGAAATTGGAATGCAGGAGATTGCATGGAGACTGCTGTTTATATTTTAGAGTTAATCTAATCTAGAGTCAAAAGAAAAGGAGCTCTTTATCGCTGAAATACTCTGAAGTCAAACAAAAAAATCACATATTTGAGTTCAATTTTAAACACAGGGACAAAAAATATATAGATTCAAGAGATGTGGTATTTCACTGTCCTGTGAAGCGCTGCGCTGAACACTTCTTTATAGCCATAAGGCTGGCCATTTATAAGGCGCAAATGCAGAGCCCATTAGGATCTTGTTTAAATCCTTTATGGTCTTTCTTTCCATTTGCATCTAGTATTACAGTTTTAAACCCACCATATATACTAGTGACTTGAATTTGAAATGCAATAGAACTTCTTTAAATTTTATTGAAATGAGACTTTATTAAAAGTAGGCATTAGAATTTTGGTATTCTTCATATTGACCTCTAAAATCTGGATAAGTTAGTGTAGGAAAGGTGGGAAAAATGGCTCCTCCAAAATATTTACAAAATGAAAAAAGAAGATCACGAAATTCACTGATGTAAAATGCAGAAATGTCTTTGCATTTTGTATTAATATCATCTCCTCCTACTTTCCAGTGTGTCTCTATTGCTCTCAAGAGACCCATCTTTAAGTAAGGCTACACTGTGTCTGCAGAGTAATCTACAGCAAGCTGACAGCCTATTGAGGAAATCCTGCACAGTGAATATTTATGACACCTCTGATTACTTAAAAATGTATTGACTTTTAACTTTTACTATGATCCATGCAACGTAGGCTATGCGCGTGCATTTCTATGCCATGGACGTATGCACATCCTTATATAAACAGAAAGTCCCATCTTTAATAGGGACAATGTAGTAGTAGATAATTTCTTGAATCTTACCAGCAGTGTTTCTGTGGAATGGAAATTATCATCCAAATGACTAAAACTCCCACAGAGATGATGTAAGATATTTGTTATGCATTTGGCAGGTTAATTATAAAGATGAGGAGGATAACAGTAACTCTTGATTTGTCAATTTAAAATACAGGTATTAAACAAATATAGAGCATATAATTAAAATTTGAAAAAAAGTCAAATAATGACCTCTAATGGTAATCAAAACAAATAGGTGGTTAAGTGTTATACACTACAAAATTAGATCTGTAGATTGATTTTTGAATACTCATCCTGATAGTCAGTGTTCAAGAGCCTGCTCAAGTAAAAGAAACCACAAACAGAATTCATAAGGTCAAAATACATAATATGCATTCAGAATGGTTGGCTAATAAAGAAAATTGAGTGTGCAAAGGACTTGAACATAAGGATTCAAATGAGCCTTTGAAAAGTAGCCTAGCACATAATCATATGTGACCATGAGGAAAACTTGAGTTGCTCATGTTACCATAAAGATATTAGAACACAGGCATTTGAAAGTGTTCTTTTTTCCTAGATGAGTCTATTCTCAAAAGTCTGAATTCCCACAGATCAAATTCACATCAAAGGAAATAAAGGTGTTTAAAGCAGCAAGTCTGCAGTCCCTCCGGCGGCATAATCCTGCGACAAAGAGTGCAGCAATTCCGGCAGCATCCGGACAGCTGCACAGAGTCCCAATCTGCCTAATGGTCTGTCAGCTCCCAGTGCTGCAGAGCTCTCTCACACACTTTGGCACACAGCTTTAGCAATGCCCATCCATGCTGGCTGCATGACCACCAGGCAGAGCCTGTGCATTTTGAGCTAAGGGATATGAAATCTGAAACTGCAGGGAAGAATCTATGCTGTATTTAAAAAGAAGTATTTTAAACCAATTCTGGTTTTGACTAATTTGAGAACTTATCACATGATTACCTTTGAAGCAGAGAGTATTTTAGCATTCTTGTAAGGAGGCTGAATATTAAAGTATTCAGTGCTTTTCTCTTTATGGCTGTAAGTGCACTGAGGCATAATTCTCCATGGTTTGACACAGATGTGTATTTTGTAATGATAATGGTCAATCTTTGCAAAGATAGAGGATGTTGTCTGAAATACTGATGAACCACCTTAATTGATTCTCTGGCAGATTGTCGAATAGGTTGTGGCTTCTAGGTGGGGATAAAAGAAGCTAAATAATGTGAATCTAGATACTGAAACTGAAATTTGCATTTTTTTAAACATCATGTGCTTGGTTACCATTACATCAAGAAAGCTTTAATGCTGCAGGAATTTTGCTAAAACAGGTAACATTGACAGAAACGTTTTTCAATAGTTTTTTGTGTTAGTGGTTTTTTTATCCATAGTACCCAGGAAGTTGACATAAGTGTGCCTATTTCAATAATAACCTGTGCCCTTCCTAAGTTCAGACAAGTAGAATACATAAGGCCCAAATCAATGTTACACAACCCCGCCCAAAGCATAAATGAGTTATAATAATTTAGACCCTTGATTGCCTTTGATCTAAATTATTTAGATATTTCCTTTCTTTAAACCCTTGGCATAAAAACTTGCAACAAGGGTCATTAATAAATATATTTTTTATAATATGGTACTGATACGCATGTGTTTGTGTGTGTGTGTGTGTGTGTGTGTGTGTGTGTATAAATACAAGCCTCTACTTTAAAGGACCAGCATTTGCCACTGACTCTTAGAATATATGGAGACTACTCCACTTTTGGATAAGTTTCATTTCAAATAAAAATAATGTATCCCGTAGTACTATAGGAGCTTCTTATAACTATATAACTATAATTATTCATATCTTCCCCCCTTTTTCTGTTTGTAAGATGACCTTCTGGTTTAGGTATTGAATATGTTCTCAGGTATTTTACATCCTTATGTTGTTATAGATGTCAACTTAGAAGATAAGCACTTGGGGTGTGGGGAGCATGTTGAACCTTTCTTTGAATATCTGAACAACTTTACACTGTGCATTAATGGGTGCTGACTAAATGCTTATAAATAGAATGATCAACATATACTAAATATTAAATGAGCCTTCAGTAAGAGCCTGGCACCATGCTAGAAACTGGGAATAGATTGGTCAATAGATAAGTTCCCAGTTTCAATGAGTTTCATGTTATAGCATTGAGGAGGGGTAGGAAATAAACGTGTCATACTTTGTGATAAAGGAAATGAAGAAGGCAAAGCAAGGAATAAGATAAGTGTGATCAAGAATGACATTTATCCTGACTATGTCAGGAGGTGAGGAGTAACTTTAGAAAGGTCACTCTGTTTTTTTAATTTATGGCATTCTTCTTACATTTTGATTTTGTTCTTACAATTAGATTTTAAAATAAAAACACATTTGTCTTTTGTCCCTTTTATTGTAATATTAAGTGTGGTCTATAATTTTGCATTTAAGTTAGATAGGAAATAAATCTGATGGTTCTGGTGATTTGGAGCAGTGGCAAAAACACAAAAAAGAAAAATGATCACGTTGTTAAGGTAAGCAAACTTACATAAACTATGTTTTTTAAAAGTGCTTGGTTTGAGGCTTAGACGAAGGCTCGTGGCAGGTCTTATTTTATTTGAACAAGTTTGCTGTCCTTAATCATATACCTACAATACTTGGTGCATACCAATAAAGTACATTAAATGATTTTTCTGAAGGTTCCATAGAAAGGCAGTGATATATTTCTTTCTAGAGCTCTGAATAACTTTCTTTCTTTCTTTTTTTTTTTTAACTTAGGATATACGGCAAACTTGGATTTGTTTTAAGGAGATGCTAAATTGTAAATTCAAACTTATATCCTGATAAACTTGAAACATTGTGTCAAGTTCTACCATGATAACATCACTTTCCTGATTAAAATCCACCAACAGCTGTAATCCCAGTGATCCAAGAGGCTAAGATAGGAGAATCACGAGTTCAAGGCCAGCTTCAGCAACTAGCAAGAACCTATAGCAAAACAAAATAAAAAGGATGGGGGATGTGAATCAATGGTAGAGCACTTGCATAGCATGTGTTCAATTTCTAGTAGAGGAAAAACAAAAATCCACTAATGGATCTTTGCTATCATTAGAATTAAATCATAAATCTTTACTGTGATTTACAAGAGTCTACAAGACATGGCATCTGCCTGCCTATTTCATGTTATACCTTTCTCATGTTTATTTACTTTGCTTAGAACCACCCTGGCTGGCTTTCTGCTACTTCAACAGGATAAGCTCTTCTCTGCCTCAGTATATTTGCACATGGTACTTTCAGTTCTCAAAGCAACTTCATCCCTTTGTCAAGTTATGTAACCATTGTCACCGTCTATCAAATTGGTATATTTCAGTTTCCTATCATTTTGTACCAGTATATGACATTATATTGCATATCTACTCGTGCATTTATAAATTGTTTGCCTTCTCTTTCTAGATGTAAGTGCATGGGGTAGGATCCTTGTCCTTATTTATACTGTGCCAATTGTACTCAGGGCAGTGTAGTACCTACAGTGGCCACTCAAGAAATGTTTCTTGAATGAATGTATGGACAAACAAGTTTGCTTGTTGCTTTGGTCCAGTGTGTTGTGACATCACTAAATTTCATCTGTTCTAGTGCTCGAAAGGATAAAACTTCACAGTTGCTTTTTGCTTTCAATTTCATGGAAATCAGTCATGAGAAATCAACTTTAGGGAGCCCATAGGTTTGTAAACTTTGTAATACCAGAATTATATTGTAAAGCATGTTTTAAGAAAGACTGTTGCTCTGTAGTCACAGTGTCTTCATGAAAATAGTTTTACCAATTCAGGTGGTCTTCTGACAGATTTCCTTATGAAAATGGCATTCATGACATTGCATTTGTTTATTTATTTGGTTGCCTCAGTAGCATTAGTTCAGCAAACTTTGTGTGTCAGACATCTTGATCTGTGTATTCAAAGATGAATAACAAATGCTCATCGTCTTGTGTTAATGAGATTAGTGCAAAATAACACTTAAATACATTTTAAGATAGGTTATCTGGTACTTTCCTAACTAGAATTTCTGAATAATGTGAATTCTTTCCAATACTAGTATGAAACTAGTACAATACTGTAAGTCTCTGGAGAAAGACTGCTTGATATTTAATTTTTACCTCTGCTTCTTGCCAGATCTAATTTTGGACAAGTTGCTAATTTCCATGTGTTGTTTCTTCCTTATCTGTAAAACTGGGAAAATAGTAGTACATACCTTTCTCTTAGGATTTTTCTGAGATAATTACATGAGATAATCCATGTAACACACTTACAGGACAGTGCCTGACACATGTGTTTTAGTAAGTAATCACTCCTTTGTGTGTGTGTGTGTGTGTGTGTGTGTGTGTGTTTCTGAGATTGAACCCAAGGGTGCTCTACCACTGAGTTATATCCCCAAACTTTTTTTTTTTTTTTTAATTTTGAGACAGTGTCTCCCTAAGTTTCTGAGGCTGGCTTTGAACTCCTAATCCTTCCTCAGCCTCCCAATTACCTAAGATTACAGGTGTGCACCAACACACCCAGCAAGTGATCAATCTTAATATGATTATTATGACTATTTTAGACGTTCTGCCATTCAGACAGCCCAATTCACTTGAATGGAACAAAGTTTTAGGAGTTAAAAGACTGTAATATGTTTGTAATACATGTCCCTAACACTTCTAAACTGCGTTAGAGGCACAGTTAAGTTGAATTCCACCAAAATAAACACATTGGAAACAAAACATAAGAACACAAATTCCAAAACCGCTGATAAACAAATACCACTTTAATGCCCCTTCTTTCTTGGTGAAATATAATATTAAAGATACTAAGGAAAACAACTAGCAAAAACAGATGCTTATGATCCAGTGCACACCATATCCTGTGACTAGATGGAGCCATATCTTTTATTTTGCCTGTAGTTGTCAGCCACATAATTTGCAAAAGCCCTTTGAAGCAGCTATCTGAATTGCTTGACAGTATTCGTGTTTTGTTTTGTTTGTTTGCTTTCATAAAGTCCGTTATATTTTAAAATAGAAAGAAAACAGTGATTTCAGTTTGATATAGAATTTTGTTAAATATATTTTAGGGATTTGTAAATATAATTAGTTATAAAGTCCTTTCTTTTTATTCAGCTTAGGGTGGGGGGTGAAGCACAAATCTAAAAATCAGAAAAAAGAAAGAATTGAGAGGAAGGAACTTCCTTTACTGGCATATCTTACTAGGGAGATGTGAGGGCACTTGCTGTATTTTAATATAAGATCATCTGTACCAGTCACTTGTATTTATTAAATGGTTAAACGACCTTGCCTGACCAAATACCACATTTCTTCAAACATCATGATAGAAATGTTTTACTTTATAGCATTTTCTAGTCATGATGTATGTAGATATTTGCTTAATCAACTAAATGGGCGGTTTATAAATGCCTTAGTAAGTTGCTATAGAAGACCACAAAGTATAAAATAAAGCATTCAATCATGTAGCATAAAAGCTAGCACATATGATAATTTAGTAATTGTTAGTTAATGTGAAAATATTAATATTATGATGGTATTCTTACCTTTAGGGAATTTTCTTATAAATGAAGGAAACATGCAACCATATATACCTACATAGAATTCATTTATTCAACAAGCATTAATTAAATGTATACCATGTGCAAGTTACTGGCTGAGAAGGAAGCAGTGAAGATCATTTGTAAAACATGAAATAATAAAAAAAAAGCTTATGATCTAGTTTGTTATAGATCAGAGACTAAGAAACATTTATTGACCATCTTACATACTCATTTAACTCTTAGAACTTTATCAAGTAAGTATGACTATATTCCTTTCACACATGATGAAATTGAAGCCCAGAGGGATGAAAGAACTTATCCAAAAATCACACAGGTAGGAAGTAGTAGAATCAGAATTCCATCTCAGATGTGTCTATATCGAAACCCTACACTCTTTCCATTCTATACCAGTGCCTTATTGGGAGACAATGTGAAAACAGAACAATTAGTATAATGTAGAACAAAGTATTGTGATTATCATAAAAACACAGAATAAAACATTATGAGAATTCAGCTGAGGGCAAGATAGAAAAGGATAATGGGTATATTTGAAGCCATTTATTGACTTCACCCATATTCATTGTGCACCATGCTAGGCACAAAATATAGCACTAATAGGTTATGCTCTAGATTTTAATATTGGAATATTTGGTTTTGAATTAAAATGTTTTGATGAGGAGTAGCTTTTTTATTCAGCACCAAACTTCACTAAAAGTAAAGGAATGTAGTTGGAATAATAGCGAATAACTGAGATCATCTTTTTTACCCCCACAAATATATACCAAGAAAGCAAGTTTTCTCATTTTGAAGACTATCTGCTGTGATGAGGTAAGGAAAATATCAGACATAGAGGAAAATCAGTTCAGGATACCTAAAAGTCATCCAAGAAGCCATGAAAAGATAAAGGGCCATCCTGTCTAATGAGCATAAGAAGGAACACATCCCTACATTTGCCCTACATTTGTCTTCTTTGAAAAGACAATCAGAAATGGTATAGAGTCTCTGAAAGTTAGTGTAAGAGACTTCTGTATGACAAAGTAATGCACGAATGGCTTATTATTTTTCACAAACACAAATGAATGAACCTCACCAGAATCAAGAATATTGATTGACTGTTTAACATTCTTAAATGGTTGGCTAATCTCTGTGTACCACACACTTGGAACCATAGCCCTATTCTTTCTGACATATCACTCAATCAATATAATTTATACGACAAGAGCAGCAACAAGCAGCTGCTATAGTGAAGAGATGTGGGTATTTCAGATAGAAATCCTTAAGTACAGGTGACTTCTAAAATTTGTTCTCAAATTTGATTTAGGTTGAAACTTGCAAATTTCATTAAGCAAAATCAAAAATGGTCAAATCGTTCATTTAACTGCAGAGTACTCTGACTACCATACTAATTCCTCCCTGTTCACTTCATAGTCATGTATTTCTTAGTTGCATTTTTTCTTTATAATGGAAAATAGAGCCCTTTCTCATACTTTGGCATTTTAACTCCCTGTCAATTCCTGAATATATACAAAGGGAAGACTACGCTTATATCAACATTCCCCTCCCCCAGCAATATTTCCATTATCAGAGAGATTTCCATGTTGTTTCTAAAACTATTTTCCAAAAACAAAAAAATTGCATCAGGAAATATAAATTTCCAGAATTTCATCAGAAAGACAATAGGCTACTCCAGTTTTTCAGAAACATTTTGATGTATAGGACAATATTTAATACTAATACCAATTATACTATGATGTTCTATTGACAACATGCTGCATTGATAAAATTCCATGGACTATCATTTTCAGTTAAAATTGTTAGGGAGAAACCATTCTGTAGTATCTGATTATTACACAATAATTTTTCATTTAGAAAGTGAGTCAAATGATGATTTTGATTATATATTACAAATTTGCTAATGAATACTTATTTTTATTGAAAAGATATTATTACACTAAATAAGATAGTATTTTAAATTCATATATGATACTAAGATAAAATAATACTTTTCATTATTGTACATTGTTCAATTATATGCACTTTATACATTGCTGCAATTATACTAAGTGCATTATTGCATATTCTCCTCTTTGCTTTTAATATTTTATCATGAGTAATGCTCAGTGTTTCCACAGTTTTAAGAATTACTGTAATTTTAATTTATGTTTAGTGGTTTATGGTGCTGATATGCCATGATCTATTAAACTACTTTTCTAAATCTAGTCATACAGATCGCATCATAATTTTTAGTTATTTAAATAACATTACAGAGGATCTTGATGATTTTTAGAAAACATTTACTTTTTTACTAAGAATCTATAGTAATTTTATAGGTCTTTAATTTGTAGGAAATCATGTTTAAATACATTGAAAAAGGAAAACGTCAGATTGGCAAAACAATAGACAATACCACTCAAGAGTTTTAATTTTATAAAATGTGTCTCACTTTATCCTTTCATCATCACTTTTCCTTCTACTCTTTCTTGGATGTAGCTGAAGATATATATCCTACACTATCATACACGCTTTCCATTTGAAACATTGGAAATCTATTTTTATTTTTCAATGCAGAATTCATATTATGTGTAAACAGTACAAGATACAGGCTTCTGTAGCTGTGATGTTGACATAGATATTGATCTGTGTCAGTTTAGCTTCCCACAAAAACTTTATCAGCACACCTACATTTATTCATAAATTTACTTTCCTTGCATTCTGTAACTAGCGAACTAGACCTTTTTTGGTTGCCCACTCTCTCTGCCTCCATTTCTCCTGCTTCTTATAGTTCAGATTTATATTCAAGTGTGAAATCCTCAAAAACTACAGTACCATGATGCAGACCATTCTCACTCCTACTTGGCAGGTAAATTTTTGGTGGTATTGTTACTGGGGTTTGAACTCAGGGACACTTTTCCACTAAACTACATCACCAGCCATTTTTATTTATTTATTTTTTTAAATCTTGAGACAGGGTCTCTCTAAGTTTCTTAGGGCCTTGTTAAGTTGGTGAGGCTGGCCTCAACTTATGATTCTCCTTCTCAGCCTCCGGAGTTGCTGGGATTACTTGTGTGTGCCACCGCACCTGACTACCCAACAGGTATTTCTTAGAGGAGATATCATTATTCATGAGGAACTTTTCTTCTTTCTCATTCATTTTCATTAGCTTACTAACTTGTTCAAGTTATGCTGTTCTCGTTGAAGCCTCACTGGGTTCGACTTTCTTTCTTTATGTATTCTATTACTTGCTTGTTGAATGCCTCCTTGTTGATTCTACTGAGACTTGAGAGCAAAGCAGATTCCATGTTATCAGACCATGATGGATGGTCCAATTCCTGAGCATTCCCTTAAGTTCCCTGAACTCATTTTGTATCGTCTTTTGAATCTGGAGGTCCATAGTCAGCAATTGCTGATCTATCACTGCATTTTCTTTGTCTGAAGCAAACACTAGTTAGGACATCCCTTAAGGTCTACTGGGACATCAGGAAGTGTGTTCCTATATTGTGGCTTCTGTGTATTCCTTCTGTTCAGTATAAAGACTTGTCTTCCAATATACACAGCATTCTCTGAAGTCTTGGAAAGCTGTAGGCTCAGGTTGTAGATCTCCTGGCCCACTTCAGAGATGCAAGAAAATCTGTCAATGCATTATAAATGCCATTAAAGGGTCTTAGATGCATGTGATCTTCCTTCTCTTTTCTTTTAAAGGCATTCTTCAATAGGAATTAGGATGGTTTATAAGGAGAGTGAGATCCCAAGGAAGGATCTTCATATCAATATATATTTTTCTGAGGAAAATTTTTTAAACAAATTCTTGCTGCCATGAGTTACAGAAAAGCCATGGAGGACTCTACCATGGCCTAGATGGAGGTTGTGCCTAGCCTGGCAGCCTCCCAGAAGTATCCAGAGCCAAGTGAGAGGGACCCACAACCAATAGGCAGGTGCCCACATGGTCACTTAGCATGTCATCTTCTAACTTCCATCTACTTGCTACTTGGACTAGGGCCTGGATGCTGATGGCATCTGTGGAAGTACAGGGCAGGATGTGAGTGTCATGCATGTAAAATGTGGGGAGGGTGAGCCATAAGTGGAAGCCATTGTTCTTGAGGATAAAGTCCTAGTAATAGAATATCAAAGTTAATTTTAACATAGTTATGGCATTTGCTACAAGGATTTCACCAATTAGGAATCAATTGTTACATCCTTTCATTTTATTTTTACCAAAGTCTAGCATTGCTACATTTCTAGTTATTGCTTCTTTCATTTTTGTAGTTCATTCAATATAAATTTCCTGAGCATCTTTCATATGTCAGGCACTATGCTAGGTGCTGGAAATAGAAGTGTGAATAAGACAGTGTGTCTACCCTGAAATAAGTTATGGTGTACTGGGAAAGATAGTTATGGAAATAGATTGACAAAATAAATGCTGCTATGTGGAAAGTAGTATGTACCCCTCCATAGATAGAGTAATTGACCTTACTTGTTGGAGTTAGCCAAGAATTGGTATCAAGGAATGACCATTTGATTTGGGTCGTGAAGGCAGAATGATGCTGGCAAAGAAGTGCATCATCATCAGAGGTAATGCCAGATCAAAGGAATATACTCACAAGAAATTATACACCTGAGTATAGGATCATAGAGGAGTGTAGCAGTAGATTATTGAGACTGTAGAAATTGTTTGAAAACAAATTAAGAGAGTCTGTGATAAATTAAAGAGATTCATTTCATACTGTAGGAAATAGAGGAAACACAAAAATTTTAACCAGGAATATAAACTATCATTATTTTATGAGAAAAGGCAATGTCCTCAATATGAAGGATCAGCTGGAGTGGAAAAAGACTAATTTAAGGAAGAAGACGAGTGCCTCCACCCAGTAAGCCAATAATGGGAATCAGGAAAAGATAGAATATTAGAGATATTGCCCATGAAGAATTAAAAAGATTTTGGAATTCATTGAATTTGGGACTGGAGACAAATATTACTGCAGCTTCTGGTTTGAAAGCTTCAGTGAATAGGAATGCCATTAACAGCAACCAAGACTAGAGTAGGCAGAGGATTTATGGATTCCAGATTTAATGGAGTAGCATATAGCAAACTAATATTTCTGCTACAGAAAACTAGATACAATACAAAATCATTTGTTTAAAAAGCGTCAGAAGACTACTGAGGCAAGTTGAGACGAGAAGGGGATCTTAGAGAGGTAAGTAAACATTGGGGAATCACTTTTTCCTCAGGGCATTCTCCAAATCCCCCTGTAAAAAAGAGGATGAGACTACAAACAGAGGACTGGAGCTAAAAGGCAGAGAAACTAAACAAAATTTCAGGTCAGAGAGAAAAACTTAGAGTTCATGGCTGCCAAGTCAGCCAGAACTTGAGAGGTCCAGAACCCTGAGTGAAGGCTCAGAACAGGAATATGAATCCGACACTCCAGGATTTTTGCTTTATATTTGTTAAATCCATGCACGGTCAGAGGGTAAGAAATAAACAGACAAGCTCTGAAAAGCAGACTGAAGTGTTAGGCATTCCCAGGGAAACGAAGTGACCAGTATTGTAGTTCTGGACCTGCCAAGGGTGAAAGACCCTATTAAACACTTGAGGAGTTCACTTGGGAATCCTGAAGGGCTGTACACTAGAAATGGAAGTGAAACAGAATTAATCTTATAAAACCTGTAACACAATTTCAAGCCAACTCAGTTCCTAAATTGATTAAGGTAATCTTTACTGCCACTTTATCTGCCTACCAGTATATAGTGTGAATTTTCTCTGGAAAAATATAGCAGAACCTAGAGTTTCCATAATTTTTTATTCATAATATCTGGCATTCAACCCAAAATTACTATATATACAAAAAAAAAAAAAGATGACCATAAAAGGCCATAGAAATAAATTCAGGAATGTCCTCATTATTTGGAGCCATCAGACATAAACATGCAAATAACAGTGATTAATATCTTTAATAATATAGAGCACAGAGCTGCCAGGCAAGACTTCCCTACCAGAGAAGTAGGCCCAGAGAGTTGGGACCAGACCAGCCGGGCCCCAGCCCACAATCTAGTGCCCCTGTGGCTGATAATCTGTCAACACGTGGAGGTGCCTCTGCCCCTAGCAGGGAATATACCCCACCTGGGGTCTACTGTCCCTAAAGGAGCAGCATACTTTTTGGGTCACTGCATTATCAAGTTCCTCCAAGATTTAAGGCTACTGAAGACTAGGAGAGGGGAAGATACATGAGCAATATGAGAAAACAAGGGAAGAAAGTGTCCCAAACAAACCTAGATGATACATCAATAAAAATACAATGACAGCATGGCAGAAGAGATGTCAGAAAGGGAGTTTAGAATGTACATAGTTAAAATGATCAGAGAAGCAAACGATGAGATGAAAGAGCAAATGCAGGCTTTGAATGATTGCACCAATCAACAGTTAAAAGAGCAAATGTAGGAAGCAAAGGATCATTTCAATAAAGAGATAGAGATTCTGAGAAAAAAAGCAGAAATTCTTGAAATGAAGGAAACAATAAACCAAATTAAAAACTCCATAGAAGACATAACCAATAGGATAGAACACCTGGAAGACAGAACCTCAGACACTGAAGAAAAAATATTTAACATTGAAAACAAAGTTGACCAAACAGAGAAGATGGTAAGAAATCATGAAGAGAACCTCCAAGAATTATGGGATATCATGAAAAGGCCAAATCTAAGAATTATTGGGATGAGGAAGGCACAGAGATACAAACCAAAGGAATGTACAATCTATTCAATGAAATAATATCAGAAAATTTTCCAAATCTGAAGAATGAAATGGAAAATCAAATATGAGAGGCTTATAGGACACCAAATATACAAAATTACAATAGACCCACACCAAGGCACATTATAATGAAAATACCTAACATACATAATAAAGACAGAATTTTAAAGGCTGTGAGAGAAAAAATTCAAATTACGTTCAGGTGAAACCAATACGGATATCAGCAGATTTTTCAATCCAGACCCTAAAAGCTAGAAGGGCCTGGAACAGCATTTTTCAAGCTCTGAAAGAAAATGGATGCCAACCAAGAATCCTATACCCAGCAAAACTAACCTTCAGATTTGAAGATGAAATAAAATCCTTCCATGATAAACAAAAGCTAAAGGAATTTACAAATAGAAAGCCGGCACTTCAGAACATTCTCAGCAAAATATTCCATGAGGAAGAAGTGAAAAACAACAATGTAAGTCAGCAAAGGGAGGAACTACCCTAAAGGAATAGCCAAATAAAGGAGAAACCAAGTCAAGTTAAAAACCAAAAATAAGCCAAAATGACCAGGAATATAAATCGTATCTCAATAATAACCCTGAATTTTAATGGCCTGAACTCCTCAATCAAAAGATACAGACTGGCAGATTGGATTAAAAAGAAACACCCAACAATATGCTGCCTTCAAGAGACTCATGCGTAGAAACAGATACCCACAGACTAAAGGTGAAAGGATGGGAAAAAACATATCATGCACATAGACTCAGCAAAAAAGCAGGGGTATCCATCCTCATATCAGATAAAGTGGACTTCAAGCCAAAGTTAGTCAGAAGGGATAAAGGACATTTCATACTGCTTAAGGGAAGCATAAATCAGCAAGACATAACAATCATAAATATTTATGCCCCAAACAATAGCTTGTCCATGTATGTCAAACAAATCCTTCTCAATTCCAGGAACCTAATAGACCACAACACAATAATACTAGGTGATTTTAACACACTTCTCTCCCCACTGGACAGATCTTCCAAACAAAAATTGAACAAAGAAACCATAGATCTCAATACCACAATCGATAATTTAGACTTAACAGACATATATAGACTATTTCATCTGTCAATGAGCGAATACACTTTCTTCTCAGCAGCACATGGATCCTTCTCTAAAATGGACTATATTTTATGCCACAAAGCTAATGTTAGCAAATACAAAAAGAGACACTACATTGTATTCTATCAGATCATAATGGAATGAAATTGGAAATCAATGACAAAATAAAAAACAGAAACTACTCCAACACCTGGAGATTAAATAATACACTATTGAACGATGCATGGATAACAGGAAACATCGGGGGAGATAAAAAAAAATTCTTAGAGGCAAATAAGAACAAAGATACAAGATATCAAAATCTCTGGGACACTATGACAGCAGTATTAAGAGGAAAATTCATTTCATGGAATGCATTAAATAAAAGAAGAAAAAGTCAACAAACAAACTACCTAACACTACAGCTCAAAGCCCTAGGAAAAGAACAGAGCGACACCAAAAATAGTAGAAGACAGGAAATAGTTAAAATCAGAGCTGAAATCAATGAAATTGAAACAAAAGAAACAACAGAAAAATAGACAAAATAAAAATTTGATGCTTAAAAAATAAACAAAATTGATAAACCCTTAGCAACACTAACACAGAGAGAGAGAGAGAAAACTCAAATTAATAAAATTGGGATGAAAAAGGAAATATGACAGACATGACTGAAATACAAAACATAATTAGAAACTATTTTGAAAATCTCTACTCCAACAAACTAGAAAATCTCGAAGACATCAACAGGTTTCTAGAGACATTTGATCCACCCAAACTGAATCAGGAAGACATACACAATTTAAATAGATCAATTGCAAGCAATGAAATAGAAGAAGTCATCAAAAGCCTACCAACAAAGAAAAGTCCAGGACCAGATGGGTTCTCAGCCGAGTTCTATAAGACCTTCAAAGTAGAACTCATTCCAATACTCCTCAAAGTATTCCATGAAATAGAAGAGGAGGAAACCCTTCCAAACTCATTCTATGAAGCCAATATCTCCCTGATACCAAAACAAGACAGAGACACATCGAGGAAAGAAAATTTCAGACCAATATCCATAATGAACATTGATGCAAAAATTCTCAACAAAATTTTAGCAAATCACATACAAAAATATATTAAAAAGATAGTGTACCACGATCAAGTGGGTTTTATCCCAGGGATGCAAGGTTGGTTCAACATCTGGAAATCAATAAATGTAATTCACCATATCAACAGATTTAAAGTTAAGAATCACATGATTATTTCAATAGATGAAGAAAAACCATTTGATAAAATATAGCACCCTTTCATGCTCAAAACTCTAGAAAAAATAGGGATAGTAGGAACATTCCTCAACATTGTAAAGGCTATCTATGCTAAGTCTACAGCAAATATCATTCTAAATGGAGAAAAACTGAAAGCATTCCCCCTAAAAACTGGAACAGGCAGGGATGCCCTCTTTCACCACTTCTATTCAACATTGTCCTTGAAACTCTAACCAGAGCAATTAGACAGACCAAAGAAATTAAAGGGATATGAATAGGAAAAGAAGAACTCAAACTATCCCTATTTGCTAATGACATGATTCTGTATTTAGAGGAGCTGAAAATTTCCACCAGAAAACTTCTAGAACTCATAAATGAATTTAGTAAAGTAGCAGGATACAAAAATCAATGCTCATAAATCTAATGCATTTTTATTCATAAATGACGAATCCTCTGAAAGAGAATTTAGGAAAACTACCCCATTCACAATAGCCTCAAAAAAATTAAATTCTTAGGAATTATTCTAACAAAAGAGAAGAAAGACCTCTACAATGAGAACTATAGAACACTAAAGAAAGGAATTAAAGAAAACCTTAGAAGATGGAAAGATCTCCCATGTTCTTGGATAGGCAGAATTAACATTGTCAAAAATGGCCATACTATCAAGAGTGCTATACAAATTGAATGCAATTCCAATTTAAAATCCCAATTATGTATCTCATAAAAATAGAGCAAGCAATCATGAAATTCATTTGGAAAAATAAGAAACCCAGAATAGCTAAAGCAATCCTTAGCAGGAAGAATGAAGCAGTGGGTATCACAATACCAGAACTCCAATGATACTGCAAAGAAATAGTAACAAAAATGGCAAGATATTGGCACCAAAATAGACAGAGAGATCAATCATACAGAATAGAGGACACAGAGACAAACCCAAATAAATACATTTTTCTCATACTAGACAATGGTGCCAAAAACATACAATGGAAAAGATAGCCTCTTCAACAAATGGTGCTGGGAAAACTGGAAATCCATATGCAACAGAATGAAATTAAACCCCTATCTCTCACCCTGTACAAAACTCAACTCAAAATGGATCAAGGACCTTGGAATCCGACCAGAGACCCTGCATCTTATAGAAGAAAAAGTAGGTCCCAATCTTCAACATGTCTGCTTAGGATCAGACTTCCTTAACAGGACTCCCATAGCACAAGAAATAAAAGCAGGAATCAATAGTTGGTATAGATTCAAAGTAAAAAGCATTTTCTCAGCAAAGGAAACTATGAGCAATGTGAAGAGAGAGCCTACAGAGTGGGAGAAAATCTTTGCCATTCATACTTCAGATAGAGTACTAATTTCCAGAATATATAAAGAACTCAAAAAACTTTACACCAAGAATACAAATAACTCAATCAACAAATGGGCTAAGGAAATGAACAGATACTTCACAGAAGAAGATGTACAAGCAATCAACAGATATATGAAAAAATGTTCAACATCTCTAGTAATAAGAGAAATGCAAATCAAAACTATCCTAAGATTCCATCTCACCCCAATTAGAATGGCAATTATCAAGAATACAAGCAAGAATATGTGTTGGCGAGGATGTGGGCAAAAAGGTACACTCATACATTGCTGGTGGGGTTGCAAATTAGTGCAGCCACTCTGAAAAGCAGTGTGGAGATTCTTTAGAAAACTTGGAATGGAACCACTATTTAACCCAGCTCTCCCACTCCTTGGCCTATACCCAAAGGACTTAAAATTAGCATATTGCAGAGATACAGCCACATCAAATCATTGCTCAATTCACAATAGCTAGATTGTGGAACCAAACCAACCTAGATGCCCTTCAATTGATGAATGGATAAAGAATCTGTGGTGTATATACACAATGGAATATTACTCAGCCATAAGGAATAATAAAATTATAGCAGTAGCAGGCAAATGGATGAAGTTGGAGTATATCATGCTGAGGTAAGCCAATCCCAATAAACCAAAGGCTGAATGATCTCTCTCATAAGCGGATGATGATACATAATGGGGGGTGGGAGGGAGGCAAGAATGGAGGAAGGATGGATTGTATAGAGGAAAGAGGGAGAGGAGGGGGGAGTGAAAAATAACAGATTGAGACAAGCATCGTTACCCTATGTACATGTATGATTACAAAAATGTTATGACTCTACTTCATGTACAACCAGGGAAATAAGTTTTACCCCATTGTTTACAATGAATCAAAATAAATAAATTTTAAAAAGTAATACAGATGACAAAATGAAGACATTCTTGAAAAGAGAAATAATTCATAAAATGAATAAAATGAAAATCATAACCTGAAAATGCAATAATCAAAGGCAATAACCAAAAAGTTTGATATCAGATTTGATTCAGCAGAATATAAAATTACTGAAATAGAAGATTGAATCAGGGGCTGGGTTTGTAGCTCAGTGGTGAAGTGTTTGCCTAGCACATGTGAGACATTGGGTTCAATCCTCAGCACCACATAAAAATAAAATAAAGGTATTGTATCCATCTACAACTAAAAAAAATTTTAGAAAGAAGATAGAATCACATGAAATATGCAGGTTGAAACACAGAGAGCAAAAAGGATGGAGCAGAAATAAATGTGAGAGATATATGGGCCATGGCAAAAATGTGTGGTATACTTAGAGTTGGAATCCTGGAAGGAGGAGAAAAGGTCAGAAGAAATGTTAAAAGAAATAGTGGTAGAAGAATTTTCCAAAATCATCTAAAGACATGAAGACACTATTTTAAGAAACTCTCCAAACCCCAGAGAGATGAACTAGAAATAAAACCACACTTAGATGTGTATCAAAGATAAATTGAATGCCATAAGTAACAAGTGACTTAAATAATAGAAGGCAGAATAGAGTAAAAGGACATCATTGAAGTGTTAAAAGACAAAAATGGTAATAGAAATCTATTTGACTGGACAAAGGGAAATGAAGGGAAGGGAGGGGGAGGGCAATAGGAAAGACAGTAGAATTAATTGGACATAACTTTCCTAGCCTTGTATTTGTATACACAACCAGGGTATACAACAACCACATCATCTACAACCACAAGTGTGGGATCCTGAATAGAATAAATTATACTTTATGTATGCGTATTCTGCCAAGATACATTCTACTGTCATGTATAACTAAAAATAAAAAATAAAATTATTAAAAAAACCAATAATGGCCTAATGTCAAATCATTATCGTCATTCTCACAAAAAGAAATAGAAAGGAGAATCCTTTAAGTGAAATAAAAATGACCCCAGTTAAAATATGGACATTTTTCTTTCATACTTTTAAAAACTCAGAAAGAAAAGAGTAACAAAGTATTAATTGGTAATATAAATAAATACTGATTATACAGAATAATGATTATATCTTTGAAAAAACAAATCCTGTAGGTTGGCAGGGGTCTGAAACCCACTATTCAAAGATAAATAGGAACTGCTGGCACATTTGACAAGGAGGGTTTTTTTGGAGCCTACTAAGGAGGGCAACTTTCAGTTAGGCCACTGGAGGCCCTTCCAGTTTCCCAGGTGTCAAGAAAGTATATACCGCGCCTTAATTTTAGCCCTAATGCTGTAATTGACCCCTTGATGCCTTCACATTAATTTAAACTTTGGCGATGACTACAACTTTTAGGGAGTAGGATAAATGAGTATCTCCCTAGGAAGTTAAGTTGGCACTGGACCAGAAGAGATAAGACCACAATGTGGGGTAGCTTTTGGAAACATCAACTTTAAAATCAGTAAAGCCAAAGGGGAACATGTGTGGCCTTGGTGTAAGGGCTGTAGATTTAAATTCATGAATATCAGTAGTAATAATGACATCCAGCTGGGGGTCCACTTGCCACTTTTTAACTTAAGCAGGGAGTATGTTGTGGAGTCTACTATGCTCCTCGATTAAATTCACTGAGAGGGCCCCTATGGGAGATAGACAGCCTGCTTCAGGAACTCAGCATTGTGTATTCGGAGAAGTTAAATGAGTGCCTCAATCGCTTTCAGTAATGTCTGGAACACAGTAGAAAATAAGGATGTTCTGATAAGGTCTTGCATTATGGCCCTAGTATTTGCTGAAACATCTGTTACCTTGATTTATATTTTTGGACACCAGCAAGGGAAGAAAATTCTTTAGCCACTACAATGGAGGGGTCTCTGAGGGCTCTAATGGGAATACCTATTATGTTGCAATTTGGACAGATTCTGAAGTCTTTTGTTAGAGAAGACATCATTCCAGGCAGGATGATTTACAGTATAACACAGGCTTACAAAAACTTATAAGTGGGGAATATATTGCCTACAGATCCCAAAAAGGCCTAAAAAAATATTGGGTTTGTATTACCATTGTTGGTGCTGACAGAATCAATAACTGTTTTTTAATGGTGTCAGGAATTGAGCAGTCGTTGGTTTACTGATTCCTTATTTTTAGGAATTTAATTGACAGAGTCAGTAATTTCAATAATATTTTATATCAGGGTGTTAATGGATGTGACCATAGGATCAGGTTGCAGTATTCTACCATGAGGTGCCATTTGTTCTTTCTAGAATTCTGAACAGGATAAATTGGGATGTTAAATGGAGAAGCAGTGGAGATAATCACCCTTTCACTAATTAAGCCTTAAAGAATAAATTTCAGTCCTTGAAGGCTCTCTTTTAATTTACTTTGGGTCGTATTAACTATTTTATCTAGGCAGAGGATGTCAAGCCCATTTGTAAGTGCCAAAGATTTAACTTAATTTTAATTTATTACTCACGGAGTTGCAGTATTCATGCCCACTATGGATTATTTGAAAGCAATGGGTGCTATGAGCATAGGGAATTTAGGTAAGTCAATATTTCTAGTGATTAAAGTGAAATATATACCTAGTTGTCCTCTCTCTTATATTCAGTAACACCCCCAAGATATAGGTGATACCATGTTTAAATTTAATGGGATCCCCGGGCATAACATAATTCGAGTCCCAGTATTGATTTGGGCTATGATTTGCCAATTAGTGAATTTCACCTGATGTTAAAGTTAATTCAGAACCTATGTTGTAGAGAAACCAAAGCCATTCAGTGCCTTTTTATCTTTCTGATGTATAAATTATTTTAATAAATTTACAATTGCTAAGTGAATGTAACTGTAGACCTTTATGTCAGAGTTTCAAAAGTTTTCTCCTCCTGTGTTCAGGTTTCTTTAGTTTCTTCCTTCCTTCCTTCCTTCCTTCCTTCCTTTCTTTCTTTCTTTCTTTCTTTCTTTCTTTCTTTCTTTCTTTCTTTCTTTCTTTCTTTCTTTCTTTCTTTCTTTCTTTCTTTCTTTCTTTCTTTCTTTCCTCCATCTCTCATTCCATCCCTCCCTCCTTTCCTTCTTTGTTGGTAGCTGGATATGCTTGGTGTTGGGAGTTCCTTCTATCCTGCTTATATTTTAAAACTTTTTCCTCCAGACAACCTCAAATCAGTATCATGAGGCTCAGGGGCCTCCCTCATGGCAATGGTTGTTTTATAGGGATTAAGTACCCTAGGCTTAAATCCAGATTGAATTTACCCTTTTTCTGTGCTACAGGAGTACCATGGATGTTTTTCCTATAACTCCAAGGTTCAGGAGTTTTGTTGCAATAGAGGAGTAGAAAGCAAAGAGACATTAGTGGAAGAGTGCTGCACCCACAATCTGGTGATCTTCAATTTGAAAATATCCTTGTGCTACAGAATATGAGTATCTTCTTTTCTCCCCGCTCTCTCTTTGCCCATACAAATTCTCTGAATATTTTAGATTTCTAGATGCATGGAAATTGGCTTTCAATCTATACCTATGTCCAATCACCCATGTTGTGGACCTTCTGTGAGATTATGCAGAAAGACATAGACGTTTAGTGGCCTGTACTGTAGGAACCACCTCTACCACCAGCCAGTGCCAGTCTCCCAAGACTTAGGGTCCATATCTGGTATGCTAATTGATATAAGGCCTAGGTAGTGACATTCATCCCCATGATTACAAGATCAGATTTTTTGCCTGCTGGCAAGCAGTAGTGGTGAACAAACCAGTCATATTGGCTAGGAGGTTTGCATTGGGGGAGCATTTCATTAGCATATGCTCCTCCATTTTTTTATCACCAGTGCCTCGGCCATGGGTCACCATGAATGTGTAGCTTGATACTTTTGGGGATAAGAAGAACGTGTGTGACAACAGCAAGTAAAGCAGTAGGGTGTTATCTTTGCCTGAATTACAATAACTTTTAGGCAACATCAGTGCCATGTTTAATTTTTCCTGGGATGGTACTCTACTTTCTTTCTGAAAAACCTCACAAAAGGCATTGCCCATGGCCAACCTAGACAGTGCACACACAATCACAAATAATGTTTCTGTGGCTCTGTCAAGCAGCCAGTGACCATCACCAGGCCAGACAGAACTAGAGAACTCTAACCCAACATGTGGTAAGCAGGATTGAAGTACAGAACAATTATGGATGCATTGCTATCACCTTTGTAGGCAGGAGCCTCAAATTCAACATGCCAAATATACTTCAAACACAGTGGCATGGGACACTAGGTTATAGTCAATTAAAGACATTTTTCTGGAGATAAGACCATTTTAGGATGGAAAGAGAAGGTACCACTTAACGAAGACACCAATGTCATGCTGACCAACTTGCATGCCCACCAGCAATCTGAAATTGTAACCCAGAAAGTCTTCTCTGTATTATAGAACCAGTTAGTTAAGCAAAAGCAAAAGCTGACCAGGTCTCATCAGTTAGAGTTGGGTCATAATGCCATTGTTTTAATCACTTCTGATTCACTCAATTGGTGAGGAAGAGATTCTCATCCTAGGGTTAAGAGGATGGCTAAACACATGAACTTAACAATGGAAAGATAAGATTAGCAGGAGTTTATTAGTCACATATGCTCACAGCTTGGGGGAGGAAGATGCTGTATACCATGCACAGTCACACAAGAGCTGTAGTTGTGACAAAGTGAAAACCAGGGGCTCTGGGATGCAGGCTTTGCAGTAACCAAAGGGTGGTAGGAAGATATGATCAACTTGCTTGAATGATTCTATGGGCTAGCAAGGAACAAAAACCACACCTGGTACATTTAATAAGGAATGCATGAATTGGCTAGAGGACCTTTTATGTGGGATCCTAGTGTGGAGGGAAACTTGCAGTCAGGCAACTTTAGGTGATCCTAGTTTCTTCCAGATGTCAAGACAGGAAATAATATTGGGCTTTAATTTTAACCCTTTGCCACATTGGACAATAAAGTTGACTATTTTGACCTCGTTGACAGAGAATCAATAAAGCAGAGATTCCACTGCAAACTGGTGCAGCCAAGAACAAAATGCTGTTCCCTAGTTCCTTGTTGAAAAACTTTATTTCCAGGAGGAGCTGGATGTCAGCACTTCTCATCCTGCTTCCAGCTGTTTATTACTGATACTAGTTCCAGGTGAGTGCAGTAGAGTGGAAAAGACTCCCTTCTTCCACTCTGTCCTTGTTTTTCAGAGACTCTACCCTGGGTGTGGCACCACTAAAAATACCCCAAGTCTCTGATCATTCTTGCTTGGGCTCATAAGGTATTAATTCCATGCCAAGAGAAGCAGCCTGAGATCTCAGGCTACTGTCTCCACCATCTTCCTTTGCTTCTGCCACAGAACTCAACTTTTTTTTTTTCCTTTTTTGGTACTGGGGATTGAACTGAGGGGTGCTCTTTCTAATATTTTATTTAGATGATATTTAGAAAATATTTATTTATGCTGAGTTGCATACAGCCTCAATAAATTGCTTGAACTCCCGATCCTCCTGCCTTAGCCTCCTGAGCTGCTGGGATTATAGGCATGTGCTACCATGCCCATTAGAACTCAAGTCTTAAAAAAGGACTGTTACTCAGACAGAAGCATAATGCTGTCCCCAAGCCAAGCTTCAGAACATGGCTCAGAAATGTTGCCAGGGCATGGAGGTGGGTAGAACAAAAAGCTCCTAATCACTTTCCAGAGTAACTGACTTTATTTGTAACAGAGCATGGAGAACGTCTGGCTTGAGGACACTTTCAATAAAAAGTGGAGGATGTGGTAAAAGTCGATTAGAAGGAGATTCATAGATTCAATAAATTATAGGTTGAATTATAGGCAGATTCATTTTCAGAAGATAACTAGAGAAAGAGACAATTGAAAGAATCAGTTCTGGTACCAAAACAATTAAACAGTGACTTCTGAAACCATTCCTTTTAAGGAGACTGAATTTGTTTCCATAGTGTGTGAAGCAATTCATGGCCCAGAGCATAGTTGAAAACAATAGATAAATAAGTTGGCAATGAATGGAGTTTAATGCCTGCGTGTGTCCTGGAAAATAGACCCAGAGATCCCTGCCAAACTCATGATCATCCCAGGGAAGGGTGACTGTGCTAAGGAGCACCTTCTAGATGCCATCTCTTGCCTGGGGCAAGGGTGATAGTTAAACTTCACCAAATAATCTAGCCAGTCACAGTACACATAAGCAAGAAGATGACGATGATAAACCCAGTTGATTTATGAGCAGAAATAGTGGGGGGGGAAGCAGGGGGAAGACATATTCAAAGTAAATCCGGGCAGGAAGGAAGTATATTTTATGAAATTTAAGAACACTGGGATGAAAAAGCAATCTCAAAATCCTTCAAAGGAGGAGAGAGACAGAGACAGACAAACAGACCGACAGACAGACAGACAACACGTGCCAAGAAGGAAGAAGGCTCAGGATTCAGAGTGATATTAGATTTCTCAAAAATCAACACTGGAACCTCAAAGACAATGGAGTACAGACTTCAAAACTCTCACAGGAAGAGAACTTCCATTGAGGTGGGGTGCAGTGGTGCCCGCCTGTAATCCTGGTGGCTTGGGAGGTTGAAGCAGGAGGATTGCAAGTTCAAAACCAGCCTTAGCAATTTAGTGAAGCTCTAAGCAACTTAGCGAGAACTTGTTTCAAAAAAAAAAAATATTTGGGAATCAAACTAACAAAAGAGGTGAAAGACCTCTACAATGAGAACTACAGAACACTAAAGAAAGAAACTAAAGAAAACCTTAGAAGATGGAAAGATCTCCCACGTTCTTGGATAGGCAGAATTAATATTGTCAAAATGGCCATACTACCAAGAGTGCTATACAGATTCAAGGCAATTCCAATTAAAATTCCAATGACGTACCTCACAGAAATAGAGCAAGCAATCATGAAATACATCTGGAAGAATAAGAAACCCAGAATAGCTAAAGCAATCCTTAGGAGGAACAGTGAAGCAGGGGGTATCGCAATACCAGAACTTCAACTATACTACAAAGCAATAGTAACAAAAACGGCATGGTATTGGCACCAAAATAGACAGGTAGATCCATGGTACAGAATAGAGGACACAGAGACAAACCCAAATAAATACAATTTTCTCATATTAGACAATGGTGCCAAAATAACGCAATGGAAAAGATAGCCTGTTCAACAAATGGTGCTGGGAAAACTGGAAATCCATATGCAACAGAATGAAACTAAACCCCTATCTCTCACCCTGCACAAAACTCAACTCAAAATGGATCAAGGACCTTGGAATCCGACCAGAGACCCTGCATCTTATAGAAGAAACAGTAGGTCCTAATCTTCAACATGTCAGCCTAGGATCAGACTTCCTTAACAGGACTCCCATAGCACAAGAAATAAAAGCAGGAATCAATAGTTGGTATAGATTCAAACTAAAAAGCTTTCTCTCAGCAAAGGAAACTATCAGTAATATGAAGAGAGAGCCTACAGAGTGGGAGAAAATCTTTGCCACTCATACTTCAGATAGAGCACTAATTTCCAGAATCTATAAAGAACTCAAAAAACTCTACATCAAGAATACAAATAACCCAATTAACAAATGGGCTAAGGAAATGAACAGATACTTCACAGAAGATGTACAAGCAATCAACAGATATATGAAAAAATGTTCAACATCTTTAGTAATAAGAGAAATGCAAATCAAAACTACCCTAAGATTCCATCTCACCCCAATTAGAATGGCAATTATCAAGAATACAAGCAAGAATATGTGTTGGCGAGGATGTGGGGAAAAAGGTACACGCATACATTGCTGGTGGGGTTGCAAATTAGTGCTCCCATTCTGAAAAGTAGTGTGGAGATTCCTTAGAAAACTTGGAATGGAACCACCATTTGACCCAGCTATCCCACTCCTTGGCCTATACCCAAAGGACTTAAAATTAGCATATTACAGAGATACAGCCACATCAATGTTCATAGCTGCTCAATTTACAATAGACAGATTGTGGAACCAACCTAGATGCCCTTCAATTGATGAATGGATAAAGAAACCGTGATATATATATATATATATATATATATATATATATATATATACCATGGAATATTACTCCACCATAAAGAATAATAAAATTATGGCATTTGTAGACAAATGGATGCAGTTGGAGAATATCATGCTAAGTGAGATAAGCCAGTCTCAAAAAACCAAAGGACGAATGATCTCGCTGATAAGCAGATGATGACACATAATGGGGGGTGGGAGGTGGGCAAGAATGGAGGAAGGAGGGACTGTATAGAGGGAAAAGAGGGGTGGGAGGGGAGGGGTAAGGAAAAAAAAATAACAGAATGAATCAAAAATTATTACCCTAGGTAAATGTATGATTACACAAATGGTATGCCTCTCCTTCATGTACAAACAGAGAAACAAGATGTATCCCATTTGTTTACAATAAAAATAAATTAAAAAAATAAAAATAAAAATAAAAGGGACTGGGCATGTGGTTAAGCACCCCTGGGTTTAGTCCCTGGTACCAAAGGGAAAAAAAAGATTTTGAAACATGAGAGCAGAGCAGAGCAGAGACATTTTCCTTCAAAGGTAGATGTTTTCATAACATCTCATTTTCCCTTTTTCAGGAACTATTGAAAGATATGCTTCATCTAAATGAGAAAGGACCAAAAAGGGGAAACCAAGGCAAGACATGGGAGATCTGACACAGACAAGGGTCCAAAGTGATGCCTAGAATTGTAGTGAAAGCAAATTCCAGGATGACAGCTGTGATATGGATTGAGAGTAACTCTTCCAGATTGGTTTAGGGAGACGGAGGGCAGAGGAAGGTTGACTGCACGAGGAGGAAAAATCTGGTAGATAACCTCATGTATTTAATGCATTGGGATAATGTTTACATTTATGTCAGGCTTTGGATACATAATAAACCAGGCAAATGAATAACCAAGGCTGTTATTAACTATAGGAGAAATAGAATGCTGTAAAAATGAAGGAAATGCAATTGTAATACAGTACATGGGTGCACTGTGGACAATATTTACATACTTGTAATGAGATAAACACTGAATATTGTTTAACCAATAATTATGATATATGTATATTGGGAAAAAATGGAAATGGAATGTGACTGTGTGAGGGAATAGTGGGGAGAGTGCGTTTATGATAAGCTAAAATCTTTTTATCCATGACACAAAATCATCAGATATTTAAAAATGAAAAATCAAGAACTTTCAGCATGAGCATATTATCTAGAAACATAGAGGTAAGTCCTGGAAGATACAGGCAAAGATTTTTAACAAATTTATCTCCAAGGAGAAGAATATGGGATAGAGAGGTAAGACAAGACACTGCTTATTTTATTCACAGGCCTTCTAGTACTATTTAACTTTGTAAACCACGTAAATGTTTTACTTCCATAAAAAGAAATATAAAATATTTACAAGACAGGACTTGAAACTGTACATGCCTAGAATTCCAATTCTATGTTAAAGAAGTGCAGCAATATGTGTTGTAGTATTGTTAGGAATCTGTATCCTCAATTTCAGTTCTACATTCTTTACTATGAAACTTCTGCCCCTACTGGGTTTCCTCAAGATTCTGTCCCCACTTTTTCAATCTGTATCCCTCTCTGGGGGCACCTGACCTCATCCCCTGGCTTCAGTTTTCATTCATAGTATGTATCTTCAACCCAGATCTTTCTTCTGAAATCTAGGTCTACCTTTCAAATGGTCTCTGTGCATTTCTACTTAGAAGTCCCACAAGCATCTAAAACTCAGAGAATAAATCAGGATTCATTCTCTACCCCTTCCAAACCTGGTCCTTCATGTTTGAAAAATATAAGGAAAAGACAAATGTTATTTCCCTTCTCCCTTCATCTTCTACTCCAGATTGTGCTTTCCCCCTACACTAACTACTTTGAGGGCCAGTCAGTTCATGTGGAGTGGAAATAGGGGTGAAGTGGTATGGATTAGGGAGGGGGGACGCTGATTTTTTAATAAGCTGTGTAGGACTGTTTGACTTTAGAAATAGGGGTGGCTATATCTTGATTAACATAATATATGGTTTCATTTAAAAAAAATATAAAGAGTGTCAGATATTAGTTTGGGGACATAATCAGAGCTTAGTTCAGGAAGCATATTGTGTAAAATATTAAGAGTGTTGAAATTGATTCTGAAACTCATAATGGAATAAATTAAAGCTTTTAGGCTGAGGGTGAGGATAGGGGAAAGATGGCAATATGGTCAGATTTCCATCTTCGAAAGATTACTCTGGTGAGTGACAGGCTTGTGGAAAGTGACAGGGTAAGGCTAGAGTCAGGCAATTTAAGTAGGAGGTTAATGCAAAACAGAAGAGATTTGAAGGCCCATCCCGGAGCAAATATAGTTGGGATGGAGCAGAAGTCGTGTGTGTAATTTCAGAAAGAGAAGTTTGAATTGGAATCAATAGGATTGTAACACTAATATTGAAGGTAGTTATTAATTTAAGGTTTACCATATGCCTGTTACTCTTTCTATTCTCTTCTTGTTGTCAGTACATATTCACTCATTGTCCCTTTAAGAACTGAAAGTTCATTTTATTCTTTTGAAATATTGCATTCAATATTGCATGGAACCTATGTCATATTTGATGTAAATATTTCTTCCCTATGCTGTCCATTGGATTTTGCTTTTCTAATTAATGTAGACTTTTTACATTTTAGATTTTGGATTCTCAACCCTCATTTATATGTCTTATTACTTCAAAAAAGAGAACTCAATTATCCACAGAGGTAATAAATATTCTGTTCTATATTAATTTTTCTGTATTTTAACTTCTTCATATTTTAACCCTTTAATCTGTCTACAATGTGTTTTATATGGTATAAGGATGAGTCTAATTCTTTTATTATCCTAATTTACTATTCAGTTATATCACACCACATAGTAAGCATTCTTAAATAGCCCTATTTTGTAAACCTTTATCATACATTGCTTTTACATATGTATATTTCTTTTTGGGCTTTTAATTCTGTTCCACTGATCTGTATCTTTATTCCTTCCCCAGGAAGAATTATATTTCTTGGTACTTTATTTAAAATGTAAAACAGAGGTTTAAAAATACAATTGTGCTGTAACTCCAACCCTATTTTCAAGCACGTTGATTTTTGGTTTTCACGATATCTTTGTATATTCTCATCATCTGTTTTCCCATAGAAATTTAAAAATCATTTCGCTGAGTTATTACTCCCTAGATTTGATCCCTGTTCTGTTTTTTTATGGTAATTATATTAAAAAATTTGGAGTATACAGATATTTCTGCTTCCTCATCTCACCCAAGACTATCAATGTGTGAATTTATAAAGTTTCCTAAGAATTTTTGTTCTTATTAATTTTTTCTCTTATTAATTATTGAAAAAATTACTTTGGACAAAGTTTAACAGAGTTGATTTGAGCAAAGAACAATTCATGAATCAGGCAGGACTTAGAACCAGAAGAAGTTCAGGGAGCTCTGCTCCACAACCTGAGCAGGAAATATTTATAGGCAAAAAATGAAAGTGGCATACAGAACTGGTTTGATGACTTACAGATGGCTTTGCCTTATTTGAACATGGTCTGATCATTTGGTAGCCTGTAATTGACTAAAGCATGACTGCTATGATTGGCTGTGATTCAGTTATTTGTTAGAAAAAATGTACTTATATAGTAGGCTGTCAGCTTGTATACAAACTTAGGTTGCAGCTCTGGTATACAGGGACTCAAGGGACAGAGGGAGCTTCAGACCAAATTTAAGTTGATTTAACATAATAAAGTCTCATGATTCATTACACTTTTTAGCTGGGTAGTATTGGTAGACAAGAATGCTATTAACTTTTTAATATTTACCTTATTTCTGGCCAATTTTATGTAGAATTCTTTTGAAGACTTCCACAAAGTAAGTTATTTGTTTTTTTCTAGGTATATGATTCATTTGTAAGTGAATTATATATTATTGGTTTCTTGCAATGTTTATCTCTCATTTTCCTTCATATAGTATTAATTTACAGACAAACTTCAAAGCAATGTTTAAAAATAGTATGTAGGTATTCTTGTTTTTTTTTTTTTTCTGGAGTTAAAGATAATGCCTAGAATTTTGTTATTGCTGAGTTTTTATTTCATTTTATTTTGTGAAATAGGAATTTATTTATTTAAAAAAATTTTTTAGTTGTAAATGGACAAAATATCTTTTTTAAAAATGTATTTATTTTTATGTGATGCTGAGGATCAAACCCAATGCCTCACAAGCAAGCACTCTACCACTGAGCCCCAGCCCCAGCCTAGGCAGACCAGGAATTCTTTAATGTATTGTTTCTGACAATAAAATTCTATTATAGTTTGAATCTGAAATGTCCCCCCAAATCTCATATGTTGTTTGTCTTCAAAACACCCGTGTTCAAAGGTGAGGCCTTTAGAATGTTATTGGAACATGAGGGTTCTAACCTCATCAGTGGATTAATCCACTAATGGATTCATAATATAAAGGATTATAGGGAGGTGGTGGAAATGTTGGAGGCAAAGCCTGTTTGGAAGGAGTGGTTCCTTGTGGACATGCTCTTGAAAGTCATATCTTGTCCCTACTTTCTCTTCCATGCTTGTTCTCCCTCTCAGCTTCCTGGTCACCATGAGGTGATCAGCTTTGCTGTACCTTATGCTCCCTGCCATGATGTTCTCCCTTGCCATAGGCCTTGCCCTCAACCATGGTCTAAAACCTCTGAAACCATGAGTCAAAATAAATCATTTTCTCTGTAAGTTTAATTCCTCAAGTATTTTGTCATGGTAACAGAAACCTAGATAACACAATTCCTTATTCGTTTTCTGATGGTTACATTATGTTTGCACAACAGCAAGTAATTTTATTTATTTATTTATTTATTTTTGGTAAGAAATGAACATGTGTACTTACATACATGTGTTGTCTTCATAAGAGAATCAATCCTAAATTTTGTGTGTGTATGTGTGTTGAGCTGTATTTTTAGCATTCTTAGTTTCTAGCCTGCTAAATATATTTTCTGAGATGCTAAGTATAGTTTCCTATATTCTTCCTAAGTTTTAAAAACATTGTAAGAGAAAAGATGATGTGAAGCTTTTTAATATAGTAAAAGTTTTGTGTGGATTCAGCTTACTGCTAATTTTGTTGCAGGTTCTCTGTATTTAGAACCTATGCCAATCGAACTTTCCATGAGTTTCCTAGGTAATTAGATTATGGAAGAATGCTTATGCAGTTTCCCTTTTGAACATATTCAGGAATCCTTGCTTTACCACAAAGTGATTGTTACAGGAACTTGCTAGGACATAGCTTCCTGAGGGAAAAATTCACTTGTGCATGCCCTTCAGTTTTACTCACAATAATTATGACTTCTATTTATTGATCAGTTACTATGGATGAGGTGCTCTGTAAAATAGGGATACCTATTTTACTGATGAAGAATTCAAGACTTTACCCAAGGTCATAGAACCAATAAGTAGTAAAGCTTGGATTCCTATTCATGCTTCTCTGAGTCCAAACACTCTGCTCATAACTCAATGTCATAGAGCATTTCATTTTCAGTGGCTGCAGATGCAGCACATCTTTGTGAGTTATTTTATCCACTGATCTACTTCACATTTCCTTTAGCTTAGAACTCAGATTTGGATATTACCTCTAGCCTCTGCAGATGCCACCTGCTACTCTACCCTCTCTGCTTTGCCCTCAGTTCTCTCCATTTATTTCTGAGTCATGCTGAAATCTTCAGATCTCATTTCATGTCTTCATAGAAGGAAAGAGGAGAAATTATTTATGTGTGCCTTATGAGCATGCACATGTGCACATAGGCTCATTTCTTTTTTTCTTCTGTACGCTACAGCCTTTCCTATTATTCTCAGTTGTGTTGCGTTGTTGTTTTTGACCCTTCTCTTTCTTGGCAATTCACATCTATTCCCCCAGCCCATATTCACTTCCCAATCAATCTTACCCCACCTCCAAGCCCCTCTCTACCAAATTCCTATTGAAAAGCAATTTGCTAATTTTGTCTACTGGCATAAGTCACATTGCACATTAGATGCCCTTTTGGTTTGTATTGACAGTATATGTATGCCTGTACACGTTTAGTTGTATATCAGTGTAGTAAAGAGGCAAGAGTTCTAAGAATTGAAAGGTTTTTCATCTGGTCAAAAAAGTCATTCAACATTTAACCACTTCAGTATTAAAACAATGGAGGTAAATGCTTGATAGCAGAATAGTAAATTCAAAAAAACAAGGGGGGACTCTTCAAAGCTTGATGCTCCCTTTACATTAACTGAGACTCAGGTTAATTGAATGTAAATATAGCACACACAATTCTATAACCCTACACATATCTCACCATAGTATATTTTGATAGCTATCCATTTCGGATTGCTCAGAGCTCATATATTAAATATACGATTCATATTCTCAGAGATGAGTAGAAATTAAATTGAATGCCAAATGTCAGTAGTGTTGGTAAATCAACACATACTACTCATCAAGCCTAATATATTATGGGTGCTACTACCTCTACATTAAAGCTACTCGCGATTTCATTGTAAGTAAAACATCCTCATCTTGTGGAGTTAGAAATAAGTGAGGCTTTAAATCAGCAGTCCGCAAAGGAACTTAAAATTAAAATCACGTTAATCTGCTTAGGTTTATTTATGCCCCTTGTGAACATTTATCATGAAATACTGAGACTTTTTAAAAACATAAACTTGGTATTTTACTGATAACAAATTAACAGCTTGTGCCTGTATGGAAATGTCACAGTGGAACCCATCAATTTGTACAATCAATATGCGTTAATAATTATAATTGAAATAAAAACAATTTAACAGCTTAGATCTGAAAGTATGCGTCTTGTGCTCTTGGATTCCATGCTATCACATGGCTAATTGGTATAAAGAGTACTGAATGCCACTAAGGATCTTTAGCCTGCTCTCCCCCAAGTTTCAGCAATGTAGATGGTGACATACTTAGCTGTATATCACCTTAGCAATTCCCTGTCTTGATTAGATGGGATAGTGGAGCCATCACCTGGGTAGTTGGCCATTTTAAGATAGTGTCCCACTGATAAACACCAAAGACTTATAATTACATGTGCTACTAACGCTTTATAGTGCTGTTTGAGGTTTAATTTAATGGTGCTTGAAGAATCAAATGAGTGTTGTGTTGATGCCTTAAGTGCTTGAAAAGGAATTATCATCAGTTTACAGTACCATACTAACCAGATCAAGAAATCCCTCAGTGTAGCAGAAAGCAGGTAAAAATGGACCAAGTTTATACACATTTTGCAGAGTAGGTTAAAAAGGAAATGTTCAAAATGTGTCTATTGATTAATTTGATAAAACTTGTTAATAAGGCCACCTGAATAATGTTTAGTACTCTACTGCACTATTGCTGTGTACTTGAGATCAATTGCTCACATTGTATCTCTTTTACTTCTGAGGCTTGAAGAAAAATAAATGGATTTTAACTGGAGATGGAACATTTTAAGTAAGACATTTTTGAATAGAATCTAAGTCCTTTAGCCTGGCATTCAAAACCCTCACAAACTAGCCTATGAACCTTTTCAGACATTTCACTTGTTCTTATAGTTGAAACTTCCATTTTGAAAAATAACTGATTAGTCCCACTGCAGATATTCTTTTTGGAATTGTACATCTGCATATTTGCACATCCTAATAACTACCACTTATTAGGAATTTATCAGACATTCAGCATGTAGAAAGTATTTTTCATGCATTATCACATTTCATCCTACAACAACTCCGTGAGGCAGATGCCCTTCATACCCCCATTTTATATATAAGAATACTGAGGTCCAAAGATGTTAAAAACTTGCCCAATACCACAGAAACAGTAAATGATAGAGTCAGCATTCTAATCCAGTTTCATCTGATCACTAAGATCTTATTCTTAATTGCAGTACTTTATAGTTCATATCATTCAGTCTGTGTCAGCCATGCCTACTTCATTTATTAAAACACATCCAGCCTTTCGAATCAAAGTTAAGCATAACCCTCCCTGAGGAGTCTTCCACTGATGACTTGTAGTATTGTTACTTGTTACTCTCTTCACTCTTCTGAACTATAAGTCCAAATTAACTTTATCATATTGACCTTAGATCAGTGTTTACACACTCCTTCAAATTATAGCCGTTTGTCTACCATGCCTTATTTGTATGAATTATAGAGACACTGACGTTGGCATCTCTATCATCCACAGTATTTAGCATTTAACTGTGTGCATATTAGTAGGTGCTGAGTAAATCTGTGAATGCTAGGTAATTCACTGACTGACTGAATGAAAGAATATATAGATCGGGTAGTTAGAATGCAATACGTAATCTCCTGGCCTAGAGAATTTATAGATGAAGAGAGAACTAATATCTTTAAGAGTAGAAAACCAGCAGGAAAGATGTTGGAAAAGCAGAGTTTTCTTTATGAACAAAGAAGTCACTGCCCAGGCAGTAATGTCCCTTGCTTCTAAACTTTTTAGAACATTGATCGAGTATCTACAAGGCCCTAAGCTTATATACTATTTAAGGAGCTTTATGTCTATTTTCCAACTCAGTGAGTTGCTACCATCTTCACTTTACACTGATTAAAACTCAGAGTTTAAGTAACTTTTTCAAGGTCAAACAGTTAGGAGTTGGAGTGACATTTGAACCTAACGCTCTGCATTCATCAGTCCACATCCTACACTCCTCCAAGTTTTGATTGATACTTGTGGGAAATAACTGTGGCCATTTTATTGGTGGGGAAAGGAGTGCTGTTTGACAATACTCAATCTGATTCCATTTTCAACTATTTTAAAAGCTCTTTGTTACAGGAAGATGCCTGAGTTGTATCACCTGCTGCACTGCTACAGATAAGATTCATTTAAATATCACCTCTGCTGTTAAAAGCAGACATACTCATTTCTGTGTGCTTTCATAACACTTTGCTCATGCATCAATCATAGTATTTATCACACTCAATTATAACTAGACTGTTGTGACTAGACAATGATCCCCTTGAGAGGAGGACTGTGTCCTATTTGACTTTGAATTGCCCCTACCTAGTATCCAATAAAGTAGCTAGAACAGAGAAGGTATTCAATAAATGCACATATGAAGGCTGTCATTACTGAGCCATTGTGGTTGGTTGCTAGGCAAATATGACTAATACTGCTTCAAAGAATGTATGCTATAGTAGAAAGCATGACCGTTGAAAAGTAACTATAGTGCCTTTAGAGAATAAAGAATAGTAAGGTCAGAAAAGGAAGAGATTATGTCTGATTGGGTGCTGTTGGGAGATCAAGATACAAAGAGACCTGAAAATATCATAGGCTTTGAAGTAATTTGGTCATCTTTCAAAATCTACTGAGAACTTGCCATGTTATGTGTCAGACACTGTACTAGACCCAGTAGGGAACAAAAGTAAGACATAGCCCTTCCATTCCCAGAGTAGTGTGGGGGCAAATTAACAACCTGGCAACACAGAAAAATGCACTGAGGGGGATTTGTTTAAACAACCACAGTGGCAGCAGACATGATGATGTTAAGGGAGTTTCTGAAGACAGTAATGATTGAGTTGAATGAAGTAGGGCGAGACTTGACCATGCTATTAATATTGAATGGCTGCATAACTTCAAAATCAGCTGGGAAATGTATGTGAGGAATCATTTTAAGTGCAGGATTGTTGTGAAAATCAAAATAAGGAAAGCATGTAAAATTGTGAACTTAGTAGATCCTACTTGACAATTAGGATTTCCCTGTCTTTATTCCCTTTCTTCATGGCCACTTGTCGCTTTGGTATGTGAACATTTGCATTTAGGTGCAGAAAGAATGGTAGCTGGATCCTCCCAAACGAAGCATACAGATAATAAATTTGCTCTTCAGTAACTCATGCAATTACAAAAAAGCCAATCAGGGAAAGCTGTGGCAATTCTTAGATCAAAGATACTTAAAAAGGGAATGTGTGAATTGGCATAGAATCTATTATCTTCAGAGTGACCATATTGTTCTAGACTAGATTATCTTCTCTTTTATTACTTCAAAGACTCTTGCCTTAGTTGAATCATCTTATACACATATGGCTGAATGAACCTTTGCGTGAAGCCTCAAGATGATTAATTGGCCCCTGAGGTGCACCGTTTTCATGGAAATTAAAAATTTTTATTGGACTTCATTTCTAACAGAACATTACTGGGGTGTAAAGTGGAGTTGGTGTTAAAAGGAAGGAATCTGAGCCGGGTGTGGTGGCGCGTGCCTACAGTCCCAGTGATTCAGGAGGCTTAAGCTGGAGGATCACAAGGTCAAAGTCAGGCTCAGCAATTTAGTGAGAGCCTAAGAAACTTTGCGAGACCCTCTCTCAAAATAAAAAATAAGAAGGGCTGGGGATGTGGCTCAGTGATTAAGCATCCCTGGGTTCAATTCCCGGTGCCAAAAACTAAAAAATAAAAGAAAGAAAAGGAAGGGATCTGTTTTACTGAGAAGATACTGAAAAGAAAAAGAAATAATTCCCTGGTCAAGCACTTCAACCAGCCAATTAGCGTTGAGGCAGGGATGTTAACCTCTTGTTCTCTAACTACTCAGTGGTAGACTGACAATCTTCATTAGTGCGGTTCTTTGGATAGGCTGCAAAAACGCATTTTCACCCTGGACACATGCAATACAGTATGAGGCCCCAAACTGCACAGTGCTCATTGTAAGCTCTGTGAAAGCTTGGTCACTGGGTCATAACAGCACAGTTTTCTGACAACTTAATTTGCAAGTCATTACCACCTGCAAATCAATCACAAAGGGTCATTCAAATTAAAATAATATGATGCAGTGGAAATCTTAGTCTTTTCATTTCAGTTATTTATCATAAATGGCTTTGTTTTAAATTTTTGTTTGAAACTAAGCAGTATATTGATTAGTTTTCCACAACTCGTGAATCACAGTTCAACACAAATTACCTTAAATTGAGGCAATCAGGAAATACAGCAGACCTATTTCAGCTTCGCTGCATATATTATAGGAAATGATGATACTAAAATTCTTGGCTTCATCTAGATGCTTCTGATTTTTCCCAAGACAAATGCCATGTGCCCTACAATATACAAAGATGAAAATAGAGATGAAAGTTAAATGCTAGACTTTGGTAGTCTGAGAGGAAGTGTTGGCAAAAGAACGTAGTAATGAGTCTGCAATTAATTAACCTAGAATAAACAGAAGCGTATCTTCTCTAGACCTAGTAGAGAAGTGCAAATTTTTGTCATGAGAACAAAGATAATATGTACCTTATTTTCTTCTGTTATTTCTGTGTGAAAGCTGGGTCATTGTATATGGGCACAAACTAATCCAAGAGCATAATTCGAAAGTTAACACCTGTTTTTGAAATGGTATTCATAATGAAATGATCCAAATGAATATTCAGTGAGGTGCACATGTTACTGAGAGGGAAGTGTAAACCCACAGACACTTGTATGTATCTGTGTGTATGTGTGTGTGTGTGTGTTTGTGTGATTTTTCCTTCTTGGAAGAAATTCTTCTTTACATATCTAATTCATTTTAATCCATACCCAAAAGTCCAGAGTGACTACTTTGGGAAACAGGAGTGGGATGTTACTCTCCTATTTTCCAAAATCTATAACAAAGTCCGTTTTGCTTTTCTACATGTGTCTTCTGCTGACTTGAGAAAAATTTCTGTAGTTGCTCATATGGCAGATTTTTCCAATCTTCAGGGAATACAGCACAGTTCTTATTAAGCCAATAGTTAGAAGTGACTAGAGAGATTCCTTTTAGCTTGAGAATATAGTGTCATGAGATCTTTGGCTATTCAACAAGTATTTATTGATTGTCTTCAAGATCAACCAAGTTCCCTCATCTTAGTTTCTAAAAATCCTTACGGCAGCAATAAATTATCTCAAGTAGTCAGAAGCTATTCAACCTTGCAGAAAAGAATGCTCTCTGAACCATATTTTTTTCCTGACTTTAGCACTAGTAGTTGTGATACGATAGAGTTAATTCTTTCTTGTATATTGGGTCATATTATATTCTGTAGCATTTGTTGCATTTTAAAAACTACTACAATCCTCTCTTGGCTTCTGTCTACAATGCCAGATCACGCATTATCATAGGATCATATTATTGAGATATGGCTTCCTTTACCCTTTCAAGTTAGTTTCCTAGACTCTGGCTTAGACCCTCGATGCTCAAAAGATGGTCAGCATCACCTGAAAGTTTGTTAGCAATGAAGAATATTGTGCCCTTCCTTAGATTCACTCAATCATATGTACATCAAATTGTAAAAAAGTAAAGGTAGGTGCTAAAATAAATATTTAATGGAATAACAACAAGAAAGAGAGAAAGAAAGAGGGACAGAAAGAAAGAGAGAAAGAAAGAGAAGTTGTATATTATTTGTTTTAAACAAGTGTAGTCCAAAAGTTTGCAGAAATTTTTCATCTTCCAAATAAACTTGGGCAATGGAAATGTACAAATAAATATCAAAAGGAGCATAGGTTATTTTAGGAGACAAGAGCCCTTCCCTTGCATAAAGGAAAACTGAATGAATCATAAGTGTAGGCATTAATATTAGATATGAGATTATGTTCCCAGCTGCATTTTATAAATTATATTGCCAAACAATAGTGTTACTAATATTTTTAAAAATGATACAACTGTGGAATTAATCATTATAACAAAGGTTTCTCGTTAAATGAAATTACAATCACTTTGATATAGGACCTTCCCCACTCCCATACAGGACCTAAGAGTGTCTCTTGCTTTTTTGCTTGTACCCTGTATCTACTTCCTGATTCTGGAGCTGTCCTTGCTCCATAGGGTCCAAAATCTATGGCATAACACTGTGACTCTGAAGGGAAAGAGGACAAGCTTTTTATAAATAAAGATTGATTTAGAAAATTAAGTAAGTGATAAAATGGCATAATAAATAGGCAACAATTGATTGAGCCATCAGAAAAGTGATTTATTGTTAGTTTAAAAAATACACTGACAAATCTGATCAACCTGAAATCCTTAGCGATTAAAAACGAGCATCTGCTCTACTATAAATAAATAGGCAAAGAAAAGTAGTATGTTAAAATTATGTAAAATTATTTTTTATTATCTAAGAATATTTAAAATAAATATGGTTTAAAAATGTAAACTGCCACATTCCTTTGTTTAACACTTTTTAAAGGAATCTTTGTTCAAAATGGGATAATTTGGATAAGCAAATAATAAGCTAAAATATAGTATTAACTGTTTCAAATCCTGTTTTGGGGGGTCGGGGCAGATGGGAATCAAACCCAGGGCCTTGTGCAGGCTAAGCATGTGCTCTACTCCTGAGCTACATCCTCAGCCCCAAACCCTATATGTTGCATCTACAGATAAATGGTCAGAATCATCTAAAGACTCAAACATTCTTGACGGTATTTTCCTAATAATATTGATGTCTTTGGCAAGTTTCATGGTGCTTATTGTGAACTTTTTTTTAAAACAAAGAATTTTCCAACAGTGGATTACTGTAAGATCCACATTAATTGTTCAGAAAAAAAGCCAGAGGCATAATTAAGCATTTTAAGTCTGCCTTTATATGCTCTGATTTTTAAATGACTAAGCAATGAGAATTTTATGACTTCTTAGAGACTGTTTCACACAAAACACACATATAAGCTGTTTTGGAAATGTCCTTGTACAGTTTCACCTCATTACTCCTCTTTGATTCCTTTCTCCTTGCTGTTTAACCTTTGCAAATAAATGTGGCCTTCTTGTCCTTATTTGGTCAACACTCACGTTGATGGTTATACACGTTTTCTAAATGTTGTTAAGCTTTGATTGTCTGGGATGTTTGTGGCTGGACCTTTTGTTTAGTTTACTTTCTTGGGAAAATGAGGGGTTAAATAAAAATAAACCATTTTATTGTATAACTTGTTATTGAAAAACTTCGTAAAAAATATTCACGTTCCCTGGTTCTAGAGACCTCTGTCTACATGCTAAAGACAAATGTCTATCTTTGTTTGCTGGCTGAATGACTTGCAGGACCATCTGAATATCAGTGATCCTTGTACAACACTATACATTTAGAAGGAGTTAGGGAATCGGGCTAAATTTGTACTGACCCTAGTATTTGAATTTTGGCCTATCAGTACAAACATAAAGGAGTATGTGTGTGAGAGAGGGTGGGGCTGGGGGAGGGGACAGGAAGAGAGAAGAAGAAAGATTATTTTTTTTTTTTTTGTACCAGTTATTGAACCCAGGGGCACTTAAGCACTGAGCCACATCCCCAGCCCTTTTTGTTTTTTATTTTGAGACAGGGTCTTGCTAAGTTCCTCAGGGCCTTGCTAAATCACTGAGGCTGGTTTTGGACTCACAATCCTCCTGCCTCAGCCTCCTGGACTGCTAGGATTACAAGGCATGTGCCACCATGCCCCTCGAAAGATTGAGTTCTAATCATTTTTTTGTTTACCAAGTCTTCAGTAGGACTGGCATCCTTTTATTTTATACATGGACAATTTAAAGAAAATATCTCCAAAATCAATCACTATGTGGAAAAAATAAAGAAATCCAAGTTTGCTGGCTAATAAAGAGCATTTATACTTTTTTGAGCACTTAAAGGTTAAGTTATTAAAAAAATTCACAAACCAGTTCCAAGTTTTGGTATTCAAGTAACAGTGTCTAAGAATTTTTACCAAAGTTAGATAGTAACAAGGGCAGCACTTCTTGCATTGTGGCACACCTTTTAATATTTTTGGATATGCATTATCATATTTGCTGTCAATTTTTTACATTTAAAAGATCTTTTTTTTTCCTTTACTACATTACAAGGGTGCTAATTCTCATTATTATCTGCATAAATGACTGTTCAGTTTTATGCTTTAATGTCCTTATGGATTGAATATTATTCAGCAATAACTTGCTCAAATTCATTATAATTTCAATATTTTAAAATGATATTCTCTTTATTGTTTTTGTATTTCCCCATTTGGAGTTGCTCTGGTCCTATTTTGATTTCATTGCTTTCTTAAAATTGCTTGTTACTTTTCATTTAACTTCATTAGTTAAATTCCCCTTATTTCTCCTGGCTTTGCTATTTTGGAAAAAGATATTTTAGGTTATTTTATACTGAAATTTTTGTATGTACATAATATCTGTATCTAAATATTATATGAAAATTACACTGCTTTATAATGTTGGTGCTTAATCTTTAAGAACATCAATCTATAATTTGATATAAGCAATGTATGAACAATATTTTGGTCAATTTAGGGCTTTTTTGCTGTTTAAATATTCACTGACTATTTTTTCTTTAGGATTTGTGGTACATATGCAAAGTCTCTTTATATTTCTTTTATAGTCCCCTTGACTTAAATGAACACATTCTCTTCTTTCCTATCTTCATGTCATACTCAGTAGGCCTTGGATAATTATATATTTATGTTCTGGTCTATCCCCAAATTTCTCTCTCTCTCTCTCTCTCTCTCTCTCTCTCTCGCTTTTTCTTTTTTGGTGCTGGAGAACCTAAAGATTTAGGCATGCTAGGTAACTGCTGTACTACTGAGCTATGCCCCCAGCCCTCCCACATCCCAATATTGTATATTGGTTGTAATGACAATGTTGTGATATAGCCGACCTTAATATTTAGATTGTTTATTCCATTCCATTCACAAAACTAGGGGCAGTGTCTGATGAAGATTCAATGACTCTCTTATTTTTAAAGTTGATTATTTGATAAGATGGGTTATTTTTTGTTTGTTGTTAACTAATTTGATTATTCCCGGTTACTCTCTTTAAGTTTCTTCTTTTCTCAAAATGCTTCGACTTCATATGCCCTTGTCTTTCTGTGCTTTATAAACTAGCTCTAGTTGTAAACCAGGTAGTCAGGGATCACTGAGTCTGAGCTTCTTTCTCTACACATTCTCAATTGCTTCTCTCTTACAATGATGAAATAAATCCAAGTTTTACTTCCTTTGGTCCTTAATACTCCATTTATCCGTAATTGCTACCTTAGCATTTTCTCATAAATTCTGCGTTGAGTTAGTCATTTCAAGCACCTTAGTATTTTATCTGGATAGTATTTTCTATTCTCACCACCAGATTGTCAATGATATGGAGAATTTCCAAACTTTATGTCAGCCATATAAAGTCTAGCATAATAGTTCTGAATCTAGACACTTATAATATGTAAGAGAAAAAGTAGTCCACAGTGTTAACCACATCATTGTGTAGTTGAGATTAGTATGATAGCAATCGAACCATGTCAATGTCCTTTTCAAACCACTATTTCAATCATGCTTTTTAAATTTTTTCATTTAGTAAAGGAAAATGTGGTTTGTACAAGGACGAAGTGAAAGTTAATGGTATATGGAAAGAGAAACCATGAATACTTGATTTTCCATGTAGGCAATTATTTTCATGAATAGAAGCAGCAAAATAGACCATAAAGTAGAAAGTCCCCTGACTGATACCCCAAGTGCCTAGGCTCTGTAGTCCTAATATGATCACTTTATTTCTATCTCTGAGTCAGCCCCATTCCCCTATTGTACCTCAGTTATTATTAGGTTGTTGAAATAATTCTGCAAGTACTTCTAACTCTAGAATTGTTTTTCCATAAGAGGTCAGGATTGGAGAGGGTTCAACCTTGGTTGACTGAATAAATGGCTCACACAAATCCAACAATCATCAGATTTGTTAGATTGAGAGATCTGGGAGAGGTGAAAAAAAAACCAAAAAACCAAAAACGAGTCATACTCTGTAGTCATCCTCTTTAGAATTTTGAATTCAAATCTTAGGTGAGTCAAGAGCTATACTCTCTTATCAGATAAATGTTTGCCTTCTGGAAAATCAACCCTTTTAATGAACTGGTTCTAAGAGTCATAACTCTTTTCAGTGTCTCAATTAGATATCCTTAACTTCATAATATTGCTGGTTGCTACTTCACAGATGTTATCATTCAGCCTGAGGATAGATAAATTTTAGTGTTAAATGAGCTGATCCCTTTAAAATGATGAACTTAGGGGACTTATAGTTCTGTTGAATCTGTTACTGTGATTGTGATTTATTAGCCAAATTTATTTTGTGTGCCTCTCTGGCTCATGACACTTGAAAAAGAATATGGCTACCAACTATTAAAATTTTATTCAACTTTACTGCTATATTTAGGATAGCCCAAGGAAAAGAAAGATTAGAAATGAAATGTGCATTGATGTGCTTTCTGATCCTTTCTAAAAAGGGCATTTGTCTTGTAGTATACCAACCAGCTTATCAATATCAGTGTAGAAACTTTAATGGCAGTATCAGTTGCATCAATAAACATTCTGAGAGTCTACTTAGAACCATTCCCACAATCTTGTTAGTTTTTGACAGCACTATTGAAGCAAATTGCTGAATTGAAAACTCCAATCTATTATGACATGATGTCATCCAATAGGTCATTGGAGCACTGAGTAGTTTAATATGAATTTCAAAAGCATGTTATGACTCTTACTAATTGAGTATCAACAAGTTGACCTTACATGGAAGCTCTTTGCCTAGAAAAATAAACTTCTTATAAAACAAGGTTGGTTCTATTATATTTAACATATCCCAGATTGATGAAATGTTTGGCAGTATCTTGAGAAATTAAGTGTAGTTGACTATGATGAATGTGTGGCTTCCCTTGAAATGCTTCCAAAGAAGCAGGCAAGTTATACAGTGACTTGATGACATGAATAGAATTAAGACACAAATCCACAATGCAAAATTAAAGGGAGCCACAAGGGAAGTATAGGATAAAGTCATATTACATAAGCATAATAATAGCAACCTTAATAAGGAAATCTGGAGATGTATCCAAACTGTTTACCAACTGCTCTGAAAGGCAACGGTAGCATTCCTTTTGTGCATATATTGGGAAGCATGTTTAGATAACCCAGCAATCTTATGTCTGATGTTGGAAGAGATTTTGAATAAATAAATGAATAAGTATTAGACATATACTAATTCAGTAAACCAGTTAAGAAAAGGTCGCACTGTTTTAAGGTCCAAGCAGGATGGAACAATTAGAATTTGAGAACTAGCTTTAGTAAAAACTATTTGCTGGTTACAGTTTTTGATTTTTGTATTTGCATTTAGCATGTTTGGTTACTGTGAAATGTTAGACTGCTGGTGATTTTAATTATTACTGAAGACTTGAATATCTGTGGCGGGGGGGGCGGGGTGTATTGCTTGACCCTACTTAGCAGAAGATGATAGAAAGCTGGGAGACAGAGTGTTGATAATAAAATTTACATCTATGTTGTATTTAATAGAGTAATGGCTACTATTTCTGCTTGGTGTTTAAGTTTAGATGCTTGTTTTGAATAAATGGCAAGCTCGAACCTTTAGAAATATCTCAGATTTTGAATCATAGCACAAGCAGAAAGCTTTGTTTCTTATTCCTGGAAAATCAATTTGACAATAAAACTTATGCATTGATTTACTGATAATGCATTATTATTTTGAGTCAATTGCATTAGGCACACATGCACAAAAGGAATTCCTTTGGAATATTTATTATGCTTACATTATCACTAAATATCATGCATTGGTATTAGTTTCTCATTGCTATAGCAAAATACTTGAAGAAAGGTACTTATAAAGAAAAGAGGTTTACTTAGTTCACACTTTTGGAGGCTGAAAGTCTAATCAGCATTGAGCTCTCTCTGGTGAGGGCCCCTTCCCATACCACAAGATGGTGGATGACTTCACAGTCACAAGTTGTACAAGAGGGAGAGATCACACAATGAGACAAGAAGCCAGAGAGCAAGGTCATGGTTGCTTTTTTATAACAACTTGCTCTCAAGTGGTCTAATTCAGGTCCCGATAGGAACTACCTTAATCCCTTCTCCAGGCAGTGTCCCTAATGACTCAATGCCTCCAAAAATCCAAGGACCTATCAGTAGGCCCCACATCTTAAAGATCTCATCACTTCTTAACATTGTCACACTGGGGACTACACTTCCAACATATGAAATCCCATAGAAATTATTTTATATGACTTGTAACATTTACCTCTGATTTTTATTCAGTGTTCATCAAACTAGGAAAGTTCTTGGTATTTAATAGCATGAAAGTCATAGTGGCATCTGATATCATATATTCCATCATTAGATTTGAAAAAGAAACTAATAGAATATCAGGAGATGCAAGTGTGGTATTATAATTGCAGATGAATTATCAATGTTTTGTATGTGCTTATTTGTTACATATTTTGAAGACTTTTTGATATGGATACATATGTCTTCAGATTACTTTTACATACATTTTTTTCTTATGGTATAGTGTATTAGTTACCTGTTGTTGCCATGATACATGACCACAAACTTAGTAGCTTAAAACAGCACACATTTATTATCTTATGTCTCTGGGAGGTCAAATGGGTCTCAGTAGCCCCATTTAAGATCTGGGAAGAACTACATTGCTTTTTTTGAGATTGTAGGAGAAAATTCATTTTCTTGCCTTTTGAAACTTCTAGAAGCCACATTGATTCTTTGGCTCATTGTCCTTTCCTTGTCCTCAAAGCTAGCAATGGCCAGTCAAGTTCTCCTCATGATACCATTTATCTTGTTCTGATTCTTCTATTTCACTCCTCTCCTTGTGTTAAGGACCCTTGTGATTACATTGAGGCCATTTGGATAATGAAATCTTATCTGAAGCTTGGCAGATAAGCAAATTTAATTCCCTCTGCAACCTTAGTTTCCCCTTGCTATGTAACATAACACATTTGTATGTACTAGGAATTAGGATGTGGGCATCTGTGTGAGAGAGGGAGCATTAACTTGCCATGACAATGTATTGCTTTCTAGAAGCTGCTGTAACAAATGACCACAAATTCAGTCTCTTTTCAGAACATAAATGTATTCTCTCACAGTTTTGGAGGTCAGAATTCTGAAATCAATACCCCTGCCAAAATCAAGGTGTCAACAGGGCTTGGTTCCTTCCAAAGGTTGTAAGTGAAAGAATTAGTTGTGCCTTGCCCACTTTCTGGTGGCTGCTAGCATTCCATGACTTGTTTGCCTTCTGGTTGCATCACTCTGATCTCTGTCTAGGTGGTCACATTGCCTTCTCTTCTGTGGATGTCAAATCTTCCTCTGCCTCTCTTACTTGTGTTTGTTAATCTAGGGTCCATCTGCTCAATCAAAGATGATCTCCCCTTCCAAAGATCTTTAACTTAATCGCATCCGCAAAATCCCTTTTTCCTTATAAGGTAACATTTACAGGGTCCAGCGATTAGCCCTGGATATCTTTGTGTTGCCATTATTCAGTCTACTACACACAGTCTTTGCATTTGTGGAGTTTGCAGAATCCAGTAGAGAAATGAGAAAATCTGCTTTAGAATATTCTGCTTCCTACAGTTTCAGTATCTGTGGGAAGCTTTTGACAGCCAAAGGCAATGAATATAAAATAACTATATAAGATAAATTACCAACATGGAATTCTAATACAAATTGCTTCCAAACATCAAATATACAGGTTAATTCGAGGCATTTATTATTTTTTGTAATGTCCTTATTAAAAATTTCCAAATACTGTGAACTCTACCCCACCCAGAAAAGCATGACAAAGAGAAGTTGGGTTCACATTCCCAAACTTCCATTAGTCTTTTTGGCCACACTTAGTGGATGGAGCGGTGTTTCCATCTTTCTCTGAACCTTCTCAGATCAGACCATGCCTATAATATGTAGGAATTTGTGCTATGTATCTGTCTCTCCCTCTGTTAGCTTCAAACAAAATGACATTCTCCAGATATTCTCTATACATTAGTAAAGCATAATCTTCCTTAGATCTTACACAGATATTATAAAATAAGATCCTCCAGACAAGATTCTCTACTTCTAGGCGTATCTACGATGGCAAGATGGTGATATCTAGTTGTCACTACTTCTTCCCAAGATTTATAGATGCCTCTGCATAACTCTTTCAAGACTATCTCAGGGAATATTTTTGTTTTGCTTCTACTATGGGTATAGCTAAGGACATATGCCTGTCTAAACTATCTATATGTGTTAAATCCTTTTATGGAACGTGGAAGGATGAATAGAAGAGGAAGTCTTAGATTCTAGTTATATTTATTTTCTACCTGAGTTTGATCTTACTGAACTGTAGTAATATTCCTTTGCTCTATTACCACTTTTTACCTTGAATCACTGTTCTCTTTTCAGTTATTCCCCTTCTAGGGACTAAGTGTTTCTTCTGCAATGCTCTTTTTTTTTTTAAATATTTTTTAAGTTGGCAATGGACCTTTATTTTATTTATTTATATGTGGTGCTGAGAATCAAACCCAATGCCTCCCACATGCCACTGAGCCACAACTCCAGCCCTCTACAATGCTCTTAACAACAGTATCAATCATGTTAACCTGTTAGGAAACAAACAAAAAGAAAGGGAAAATTAACAGCATAATAAGAAGCACATAACATAGAGTAAGTATGCATTGGAAGTAAATGATAACTTTTGATTTATGCAAATCAAACTACAGATTGAAACTCAGACATGAGTAATAAGAGGGACTGAATAAACCACAAATGAAAATTTTGTGAAAATTAATGTAAAATTGATGTTAGACTTAATCGGAAAGTCTCAACTGTAATGAAGCTCATGGACATTATATGAGATCCTATAATTTCAAATCTTATAGAAGATGTTGTAATCTGAAAAAATAATTAAGATTTCCTTACAGATATCTAAACAAAGGTCTAGAACTATGAACAGCAGTTCTCTCAAATACTTATATGAAATCACTTAAAGTTCTATGTATTTTATTTTTATATTCAATTGACATTTTCCTTATTTTAACTTCTTGAAAAGTTTTACCTCTTTTATCACTGATGCAATATATTTAAATGCTATTCTCCTATTTTATGACACTTTTGATTAATTGCATTGATCTTAGTTTTAATACACTTTATCATTATCCACTTGAAAAATCCCAGTTTGAACAGATTTATTAATGTTTTTATCTTTAGATTTTAAACAAAGGACAGTTTATAGCAAAACAGGTTAGAGCTTCTCTATTTTGCATTTTAATGAGAAAACTGTGGTTGCTCAATTTACTTTGTTGGCTCCAGTACCATCTTTAAAAAGTAAGCACCCATAATAGTTTAAGTAAAATATGGGGAAAACAGGATAAAAGTAAAATACTGTGCTCAAAATTGCTCTTAAGTAAATTAACTTATTAATTGATTACATTTATATATCCTTTTAGAGATTGCATGGGCCATGAGAACAGTCTTGGAACAAATGGTTTCATTGAAAAATTTTGTCTTCTGTATGATAACAAGATAGTGAAAATAACAAGATATCTGATCAAATTTCCTTATAAATCAATCAAATGATGGTGTACTTTTTACACAGTAAGACAGATGGGAAATTTTTAAATATGCTAAACTCCATATTTTCTGACCCATGTGTACTTCAACCATCAATAAAAGGTAAGATGGGCCCTAAGGCTGCATATTTCTCCTTGTTACTGTCATGACAAGTTGATTTTCTCTCCCATCATTTTTGGAAAGTGGCTTTGTTTGTTCATTTACTACCCATCAATGATTGACCTCTTTAGTCCAGGGACTGAAGTGGGACATTTGATTGAAATGCCATAGATGCCAAAAGTAATAGTAGCAGATGAAATCATCCAAAAGAAAAGAGAAGGAGGGATCAAATTTTAAATGTTCATATTTGGAAGTAGTTGCCAGTTATTTTGTGGGTCTTTTAATTTTTAGATTGAAAATCCAAAATGATATAAGAAATATTATTTTTACTAAGAAAAATAGCCACTTTTTATTTAGAAGAAAGAATAAAGAAATGAAGATAGGATATGAAATTTAAAACTTATTTGTTCCCTAAATATTTTGAAATAACTGAATGTTAGGCTTTGGCAGTGAAAAGCAAAAATTCATACAATGTCTTTAATAGAATGATGGACCTAGATATGAAGTATTCACTACTTTCACTGATGTGGGGGATTATAAAGATTATATTACAGAGTTCTTAAAAAGATGGATTAATCTTCTCTTCACAAGTAAATGTTCCTACTGTAGGGCATTTGTTTAGTCAAATGAAGCAAGAAAGAAATGCGATAATAGGACAATTTGTCATTCAAAGCTTAAACAGAATTGAAATTGTGAATTTTATGCTATTGCAGATGAATTTTATTAATAAAATGTAAGCTTGCAGAGAATTTTCAAGATGAAAGCTACGAGTTTAGCAAATGCCAAGTATATTTGACTTTTAAATTAATCTACATGGAATAAAAAATACCAATTACTAGATTTTAAATGGTTGAAAGAAGTTATACAAAAGCAAAGGAGACTAACTGTACCTGTGTGTCACCAAAATAAGATTATAGTGTAGGAAAATGTGTGATATTAAGTAGCATAGAGCATTCCAATGGACAAATATTTTATGTACAAAATTGGAATATATTTTCTCATTTTTATATTAGGTTGGTTATATTCCCAAGCTTTAAATATCACTTTTAAAAAATGAAGAATGTAGTCTTTGTAAAGATTCCAATTGATTGCAATCATTTAACATATGTAGCATTAAAATTCTAGAATGATGTTGAGTGGCTTAAGAATTTTCAAATCTGTAGTATGAGAATATCCACCATAGACCATAGCCAAAGTTGCAGGAATTTCTTTGGATATTTTCTTAAAGGAAGGTGACATTTTCTCTGCAATGTGAAAGCAGTTTCCTAGTTAAGGGAAACATACACACTTATAGACACATGTACATTTGATGCTTATCTTTCATTGCCATTAGAATTGTAATGTCTTGAGCATATTAAGGCTTCATTACAAAACAAAACAGAACAGAACAGAACTAGAAAATGCTGAGCATGAAAGAATACTTTTCACTGTAACCTGAGGTCAGTTTTCACTGACATTTTTCACTGATCATGCTAATACAGATGAGAGTTTGCTATAACTGTGATTGGTCACATACAAACATTGAAATGATTTTGTTCCTGTAAGCAATGTTAGTGGTGCATGATGCTAATTCAGAGTTGAGCACTTATGCTCACTAGGCATGACTCACTGAACGGCAAGGATATTCTGAAAAGGCCTGTGTTCTACTGGTTTACCTAACTTGCTACCAGCACATAAACAGATGCAGATGACCAGTAATCCAGTGTTAGACAAGGATAGGGCATGTCTGTATCAATTAATAGCTATTGTTTACTGATGATTTCAAGTATGATTTCCCTCCAGTCTTGAAAATAATTTCAGATTATGTTTGTTTACTTTTACAAGAAAACTTACCACTGTGCTTGTCTTCAGTGTGTTCCCATGATGACTGCTAACTCATCTTCCAAATATTCCAAAACTCTCTGGTGACTATAGGAAACAGGAAAATATTGTTAATATCAGTCTCAAATTTACTGTGAATAGATATTTAATTCATTTATTCAAAAGATACATGTTGAGTGTCTATTTGGTATTATACACTGCTGTGATCCGAGTATGCAATAGTGCTTATAACAGACGAGATCCTTTCCCTTGTAAAACTTAGAGTCCAGTGAAAGACACTAATATTAAGTGTGTAAACAAATAGATAAAATTGTTAATTACAGTTGGTGATCAGTTATTAGGTACTAAGAAGGAATCAAATAGGGAAAATATTACAGAATAATGCAGTAGTTGGGGGAGGCAGCAAGAAAACATATTATTTGATAGGATACAATGGGGATTCCCTCTAAGGAAGTGAGATCAAAGTGAGATCTTCTAAGTTGAGATCTCTAGGATAAAGTCAAAACTGGCAATTGGGGTTGGGAGGTATGGTACTAATGCTTAGGGATCTCCAGAAAGAGGAAAATACCCTGTACAGAAACCCTGAAGTTGTAGAGAATCTGACCCATTACAGAAGTTGAAATTCTAGTGAATTTATGGCAGAGTAAGACAGGTAAGATTCTAGCAAGGGATGTACTTGGTGAGGTAGACTGTTCTTCTGTGCAGCCAGTTTTGAATAGCATATATTAGTTGTGGGCATTAGTGCTTTGGGGGCTTGTCAGAACATGAAATTTAAAAAAAATAAACCATTAGTTCCTGCTGTTAAGACATTTTTCTATAATTAACACATTGAGGTAAATTGAGATCTTATCCTTGTTTCACCAATCTATTAGAGTTAGAAAAATGAAAGATTTATTTTCTCTCCATGACTACTCTTTGCCACCCTCATAACTTCTTTCTTCTCTTGTAGGCAAATTTTTGAGATTCAAAGTAGATTAATGCATGTCTATAATCATTATTATATGCCTATAATCTACTTTATTTTCCCAATGAACACCAGCCAGTGGTTTTTTTTTTTTTTTTTTTTTTCCATATTGGAGAAAAGTTTGCTGCATAACCATCGTTCCAATACTTTTAACACATTTATTTACTAGATGAAAGAAAGCGTATTTTACTTTCTCACACAGGAATGCCGAGGTCTCAGATTCTGTCAATCTGAACTGTCAATGATTATGTACTTCTCTCTAATATGTAAGTACCTTAAGAGAAGACATAAGGGCTTTATCATTTCATTTTACCACTGTGGCAAATACAGGACCTTGGGTAGAATAAGCTCCCAGATATCAGGAAGTTTATGCAGACAAAGGAGATTTCAGCTACACTTTTAGATCACCTTCATTGTGACACCCATTTATTTCCTTAACATGCTTCTGGTTTTGGTAAGAAATGGGAAAAAAATTTCTTAAGTAATGGTAAGCAATTACTTTGCTTAATTCCATTGAATATTATTATGTGCTTCCTCCTACTAAATGATAAGCTCTCTGGAGAGCAAACAGAAAGATTATCCTGTTCACTGTTGTGACTTTCCACCCTAGCCTCCCTCCCCACCACCATGGAATCATTTGGCTAATTACCAGCCATGGTGTTTATATATATATATATATTTTTTTTTTTTTTTTGAGTCCTGGGGATTGAACCCAGGGCCTTGTGGTTGCAAGGCAAACACTGTATGAACTGAGCTATATCCCCAGCCCAGGTGTTTACTTTTAAAGTGATGATTCTAGCTGGTACACACATTTTCTAGCTGAGGGTTCAGGGAATACTAGGTAAAAGAGGGGTGAAGTTTAAATAATTGGAAAGCAACAAAATTAAATATGCAGGAATCAAAAATGGAGATTTACTACAGAATCTAAAGCTAAAAGTTTAAAGTCCAATGGAGATGGACTCAGGGTACAGACAGGTTAGGACTAAGCAAAGAATGTAGCAGAGAAGTCTGGAGTGAAGGTTTCAAATACTAGTTGACAGAGAATGGTGGGACTGACTAAAAGCCTAAAACTAGAATAGATAGTCATTACTTTTCTGAGCAGTACTGAAATTCACTTTAGAAGTGTAGGTTTTGTATCTTGAAGGATTGGGGATCACTAATTTTTCCCAGAAGATTTCCATCTATGCAATGTGTGTGAATTTCCCATAGTAATTAGTTTTGTGGAGCGTTTCCAGGTGGCATCTTCTTTTCTATGACTCCTGGGAACATATGAAATATAGAATAAATGCTTTTGTCACAAGATTTTATTAGGAAATTAACTAACTGCTATGATTAATATAAATAAAGTTCATCCATGAGACATTTGCTTTATAAATATAAGGAAGGAAAATGGATAAAAGGCAAGTTGAGTCAATCCTAACCATAAGGCTTAGAATTTCTTTCACTTTCCATTTTCTACAAGGTTATAGACTCAGTTGTGTGTCTCTGTGTGTGTGTGTGTTTTGCCTACTGTGGTTCTGCCTCTCTCTATTCTAAATTTTTTGATGGTGCCTTTCCACACTCTCTCTGTTCTTGGTCATGTGCCTTGATTTGTTCAGTGGACATTAGCAAGATTAATGCAGACAAAGACTCGAAAAATTTTTGTGCATTTTTGCTTCCTGTCTTTGGCTTCTTCCAGTATCATGACAAGATGCCTGAGTTAACATGCTAGAGAAATATGAGAGATGCATAGAGGAGGACTCAGTTATCTGAGGAGATTCCTTGCTACACAGGACAGCTCCCCATTTGACCCACTAGCTGACCATAGATACATGAGTGATCCCAGTGGATACATATAGAGCCTGACTTAGATCGGCAGAACCACGCAGTGACCCAAAACTGATGAATGGTTGTTCTTTCATTTATTCTAAGATAGTAGTTAGTAGTAGTAGAGTGATACTCCTACAATATTTTGAGTGATACTCCTACAATATTATGAACCATTTCCTAGCTATCTTCAAGAACTTCCATTCCCTCAAACCTTGCATAATTCCTTAGAGTTGATATATTGGTCTGACCTAGAAACTTCACATGTTCCAGCTTCTAATTTGTCCCAGACCAGCTATCTGTCTATAGCTGTTTGATTTCAGATTGCCTGTCTTAACCCCACCTGAACACTGCTGTTTGTCTTCTAAGTTTACATTTTGGATATTTAGCTGTGGAGACAAAATGGAGTGCCTTCAAAAGAGGAAAGGAATTTTTATATTTAATATGGTAGGTAATAATTTTCTTAGAGTATGAACATGAGAAAAGGGTTATAAATGTAAAATCAGTCTGGAAGCTATACATCTGATTAATTTGAATGGGAAGAAAATAAGAGACATTAGTTGATAGTTGAGTTCGAGTTGAAGAGGAAATGTTTATACATCTGTGAGGAGACTGGGAAAGTGAGATTGAACAGGAAGGTCTTTCCTGGGGAAGCAGAAGAGTACATTCTTTGAATCATATGAAGACTTGTTTAAGAACTGTTGCTGAATATTTTTCCCCTGAACTCTCCAATGTTATATGTGTTGTTAATAGTTTTCTAAATAGGCCCTAGCTCCAGGGTTCCCATTAAAAACTTTTAAATAGACTAGAATGAAGTCACAGCAACATTCACATGTATAATGAATGCCAAGTAAAAGCCTTCAAACTAGAATTATTGTGATAATTTAAAACCAATCCAGCCAGCATCCTGAGATATAGATATCATACTGAGTACTTCCATTACAGGAATTTACTTCCATTACCACATTTGGTAGTGGGGAGTTTCATATAGTCTCAGATAGATATAACCTAAACGTATTCAGGTTTTGACAGTGTCGGGTCAACATTAACTAACTGTGGTAATAATGACAACTTCAAAGCATAGCGTTCTTTGGCTAGCAGGCTTTCTCAGAAATAGTGAAGGATATTGAGAAGGAAGTGGTGGGCAAAATATCTGATATTCATCCACTGAGCCACACCCCAGCCCTTTTTATTTTTTATTTGAGACAGGTTCTCACGAAGTTGCTTAGGGTCTCATTAAGTTACTGAGGCTGACTTTAAACTTGCGATCCTCTTGCCTCAGCTTCCCAATTTGCTGGGCTTACAGGCATGTGCCACCATGCCTAACTTCACTCACTAATTTCTACAGATTGAGAAATACCTGGTTTATTTCCATAGTGATATTTCCTCCCCTTTTATAAAAAGCAAACCTTTATTTCATTCTTCATTAATCCTACCAAGTCAATAAATTACTTCTAGAGATACACAGTCCAATATTTATACCCAGACTTCTAACCAGTACCTGATATTTTATAGGCAAGTCACACCTGTAAATTGTTTTTGTTTGCTTGCTTGATTTGATGGGGGAAGATCAAATTCAGGACTCTTCTCTAGGAAGGAGGTTAGCATTCCAATTTTATAAGTGGATATCCAAGCATTTGAAAATTTCCTAAACAGAAATCAAATACAGAATGCATTGCAAGCATTAGATACCTACTAAGTAATTTCCGCTATTAAAACATCTTTGAATGTGATTGCCTTTTTGACACCCTTTCCAAACGGCCATGGTCTGTGTATTAGACCAGTAGTGGAAGTAGTGATAGATTTTAGATAGAAATTTTTCTAGTTGAATATATTACAGTGAAATATTTAATATTCAGTGGACATAGAATGTATATTATGAATATAAAAATAACCAGAAAATGGAACAGTCTGTGTACAGACTAATCCTAGCAAAATAAGCATCTACTGATTGGTGTAATCCCCAAATCTTCCAGGATTGATCTGGTCAATTTGACTGGATTATACCATGTCCTTAAAAGGATTACTGAAGACCTGAGAAAATGTTTTCTTATAGCTTGAATCACAGAGACGAAGAAAGAGACGGCAAGATGAAGGCCATTTTAACATAATTATATTGATTAAATGCCTTGTTTTTTAAATATATTGTTATCTCTTTTTTTCTGTTTGGCTAGAAATTGAATGTTGTAAAAAACTGCAATTCAGCATAAAGTTTAGAAATATAATATGGCACAGATACAAGGTAATGAGAAAAGAAATTGTGCATATGGAGAAACATCATACTTTCTAAGGGTGGCTATCTGAGTTTTATGTATTTATACATCTCAATAAAAATTTTTGGAAACAAAACAACATACATTCACTCTTACACAGTAACTCACAAATAAGCCACATGCATTTTGAGTGAGCTTCAAAGTTGCTAAGACCCAAATCATTTTTACAGTTTTTCCTAATGCTGTTTAGTCATATCTATGTGTTTCAAAATTCTGTTGAATGCTTGCTATGGTAAAAATTGTTGAATCGGCTTTTCACATTAAAAGTTTACTAACTTAAAAACCACCAAAGGCGACTGGTTACCCAAATGTAAATGGTACTTTCTCACTGATGGCATCAGATACCTCAGATACTGAAGATCTAATTCAATTCAAATATTTGAATTGTGCTAAGTACCTGGAATATGATAGTGCATGGGGCCACACTGCCTCACTCAAGAAGGCATTGCAATTCAGGGGGCGATGACGACAACCCGGTAGGTAATGTCAGTAAAATTCTGCGTAGGCCATTGATAAGGAATACTTTAAAATTATGGTGAATAGCTCTCCTTTATGACCTTACTTGGTCAAGTACATCAAAATTCAGAGTGCCCAGACTTAAACTATGTCTAAACCTTATTATTAAGCTAGGATATAGGGTTTCTAGGGAATATTCAAACTGAATCCCTGATCATATTTGATCCAGAGGCTGTTCCAATTTTCAAGATCATTGCAACTCTCAGCTTGACTGAAACAAATAAATGAAAAATGAATCGCCTGTCTGGTTATTGTTATACAATTAATCCTAGAGGTATCGAAGAATATGAAAGCCATAATTAAGGCACATTAATATAAATAGGTGCTGTTTATTTCCCTATAGTCCTCTCTTTGTTTCTGTAAACTAGAAAGAAATATGTAATTCTTATATAGCGCTTAGAAGTTTTCTTTAATATTGAGACAGAGCAAGCTACCTGATGAATCTGTTGTGTCCAGGTGGATTAGAAACCAAAAGTAAAAGTTAGAATGTGAAAAGCATAGGTAGCAGTTATATTTCAAGGATGAGTAAAAGTGCCAGTATACTTAAGGTTATCAATCATTATGATTAAAAAATCAATATGGTAGGTACTTAAAAAATGCTTTGATATCTAGGTTTACCTCAATCCTTACCCAGTCACTTAACACTCCTAAACAAAGGACCGTTTAACTAGCTCTGCATCTGACTGGACTGAGATTGAATAGCTTGGCTGTAATTTTCAGTTTGGCTGAACACCAATCAAGATTCATTCATTCTAGCCTATATAGTGCCCCTTGCATTCAACTTCTTTACTATTCAAAGAAAAGAAAGGACAGAGCACATATCCATCCCTCAGTGGGGGTTGTTGTTGTTGTTTTACCCTTAAGTGGCAGCTGTGCTCTCATTTAATGGAAATACTGGTAACATGCCTTTGTGAGGTATAATGAGCCTTTGTGTGCTAGGACATAAATTCTTTGCAAAAAGCAATCATTTCAGTTTCTTTAAGAAGACACACATTCTAGTCTGTTTGTAAGAGTCCATTAAGTCCCGGACATTTACTGTAGATATGTATGTGTACAGGAAAGATGAACCCGAACTCCCTGAAGGTCTTTGCAAGAAAGCCAGATAAGTAAACAGTTTTGTTTTTCATCTAAACTGCAGATTTGTTTAGGAATTGTAGCATTCCCCCCCTGGGCTATTTGGTGCCAGCATTCAAATTTGTGAGGGATTTATCCCACTCTAAAAACAACCGTTTAACTCAAACTGGGTTGTGTTCAGATTTCCACATTAAAACAATCCATATATCAGCATATACATAATTTATATGTATATGTGTGTGTAGATGTATGTATGTATACATGTACACACACATGTTCACTTATTGGTTCACCAAAATATCTTGTTGAAGAACAAAGAATGAAAGTTAAAAACTAAATGATAAATGCCACTTGCTTTTCAGAAATTATTATTGGCTAAAAGAAACCATGGAACAGCATAGCTGGACTTACAGCTTCATAATCAAGCTATTATTAGAATGACCCAGTCGCTTAAATGGGTGTACAAGAAACGAAGACAATGCTTAGTATTTTGAAAGAGAAGTAAAATCTTTTCAGCACTTTGAATTTGCGTAACATCTCTTGCTATTACCTTGGTGTTTCTCTTGAATACAAATGATTGCTTTTGTCCTTTAAGAACATATTTTGTAGCCATTCTTGAAGTTATAAGTAATTATTTCTCTTGGTGAAGATAGTACAAAAAAGAAACCCCTTACCAGGTTATTAATACTAAATATTAAGATATTAAGGGGAGGATACATTATCATTTTTATACACATCACAAGATTTTTTAGGTATAGTGGACATAATACATTTTGCATGAATGATTTAATTTTATGTTTGTTTAATATAATCAGTAGAGGCCAATAAAAATGTGACAAGTAGCTAGAATGGAACTTTCTAATTTAGGTGTAATTTAAAGGTATATTTTAGATCCATTCGACCATCATTTTTAAATGTTTGGTCTTTATTTCTGTCCAGAAAGACATTTATTGCTCTCTTATATTACTTAACTATTAGAGTGCTTATTTGTGTTTTCTTCTGGATGTTTCTTAAACTTTGCGAGTAGAGACTTACCTTTTTAAAGATTAAATAAGTTCCCTAGGACGCTAATGAATTAAACTAAAATTATGAAGACTTTAAAAAACATTGCAATCAGAACAGTAGTGGTGACTAGTGGTGACTAGTGTAGGTCACCAGTACAGATATGACTTCTTTCATGTTCTATAGCCATGTGACCCTATATAATTATGCTTACTGCCTGCCTCAACATAACTTTGTATGTAAGGATGCACATTGGTTCAGCTGTTAAAGAAGGAAAGGGAAACCAAGAAGTAAATCAGGTACCCCTTTGGCACCTTATTCACTGAATTTTGAAATTGACAGCTCCAAAATACTTAACACTTTCTAGCTCCAAGTCATTTTCCTATTATTAATTTTCTCTATAAAGCCAGGTAATTATATGAATAAGTATTTCACTTCCTTGTGAATTAATATGGCAGTAAGTATGTATTGGTTGAATTATAAAGCATTTGGTTGTGTGAAGGTGTTTTAGGGCTATTGTGATTTAATTTTGAACTCCAGCTTCATAAGAGGATCCGCTGTGGTATGAGGATGTCACTGGGACAGGGATAAGGAAGTCTGCCAAAAGGGAGGTGTACTTCAATTCAGGCCATGAGGGTCCTTCACATTGTCCTATAAAGGAATTTAAGAATGGATCAAAGTGAGGCATGGATGTAATTTATCGAGAGAAAGGAAGTTCACACTTTGAGACACAAGGTAGAGCATGGGTCTTTGAGAAAAACTCACTAGTTACATCTTAGATAGGCATATTTATACAGATAAGATTCATGGTATGGGACATGATCTAAGAGGATGTTTTTTTAGTTCTCCTTTGTGTTGGTAACTGGATATATTTGACCATTACCTGGATGGGGGTCACTTACTGACATGTTGACCACTACTGGGATGGGTTGTTATTTTCTTTTGTTTTTGATACATTCCGTTTTTGTGAATTTAAACAGAAATACATTGGTGTGTCTGTGGATAAGGTCTAATGATTGATTTATTAGGGCTGTTTGTGATCAAGACGTGTAAAAGTGACTTTTAAATCTGAATTTTTAATCCATGTAAAAATTGACTTTTAATCATGAACTTTTAAGAACTCCTGTGTTGACCCGCATGTCTCCTTTCTACCTATCCTTATGTCTTCTATCCTGCCTCACAGATTGCTATGTCATTAGAATCCTTGGCACATCAGATCCTGTTCCTGGGGTATATTCCTCAGGGACTTTTCAGGTGAGAGTTCAAGTTCAAGAACACAGGGTTAGTCTTTTCTGGACCCAGTTAATGTTTCACTTTGAACCTTATATCAAGAGAAGTCTATGAGAGAGTCCCTCTAAGGACCTACTTTCCCTAATAGCTAGTAGTCAACACCAACTGCAAATTGAATAACATTGTGGCATTTAGTAGTTTGCCACTCTTGTTATGGAGGAATTAAAGTAATATTTAGTTGCAATTTTTACTTAAGGCTTTGTTTGCCAAGAATAAAACAAAAACAAAGATTTTTTTAAAAATATACATATGTTAAAATGTACAAAATGTGACTAATATGAATTTAGGTCACTGCCTAATTATTTAATATATGAAATGTATGACCAATTTCAAATCTTTAAGAAAAATTTCTTTTGCTAGAAAAACACTACTATAAATTCCCTATAAATTAGGTTTGTTAAGTCTGTTTAGTTTCAGAAATAAACAAACAAACAAAAAAAATTTAAGGAAGGCGTGGCCTTAGGCTCTAGGTGGGAATTCTGGAACATCATAATGTGCCTAAAATCAAGAAAACCAGAAAGTGAAAATTTGAGTGTGGCTTTAGTCTCAAACAAAAACATTTGTTTTCCCTGATAAATTCCTTTCCCAAGATGAACTGGATTTAGAAGTGGATAGAGGAGGAATGGACTTGCCAGCATGATGGCGCATGTGTGTAATCACAGTGATTCGGGAGGCTAAGGCAGAAGGATCACAAGTTTGAGACTAGCCTCAGCAACATAATGAGGCCCTAAGCAACTTAGAAAGACTGTGTCTCAAAATAAAAAATAGAAAGTGTTGGGGATGTAGCTCAGTGTTAAAGTGCCCCTGGTTTCATTCCAAAGAACCCCAAACCAAAACCAAACAAAAACCCAAAGAATGGGCTTTGAGGGGATGCTAACCTCAAAAAATAATCTAGCTTTAGAGCATCCCTGGAGCCTACCAGACTTCAGGAATTAGCTATTTAAAAGCAAATATTCTATCTTCCTTCAGAGGAGTCAAGCTTTAATTTCTCACCATTAACTTTAAGGTAGGTTGATAGAAATATTTTATAATATAGCAACTTGGAATGGGGAAAAGGAGAGAGGGAGGGATAAAGGCTGGTAATAGTGAAATGAAAAGGTGCCAAGCTGGCCCCTCAGATTTTCCTAGAGTTAACTAAACATGCTCATTAATTATTCATTGTATCTGGAATGAGGGACTTTGTAGCCTCCTTAGTTACAGAAATCCTCTTGAGGATCTAAAGTCTCTTCTCCATGTCAACTCAATGTGCAGTCCTACAGTTATAAAAGAAAGTATCCTTCTGCCAAAAATTTCATCCAACTAGCTTCAATTCACAATAGTGTTAAGTTTAGCAGATCCTTGTGACACCTGCTCTGCCTTTGCCAAATTTTAATTACACTCAGCTCTGCTCAGGAAAAGACAGGCATTTTTCTGCATTTGGTGGTGTGAGAGATGCTGATTGCCTAGGGACTGGAGTGAGTTCAGCAAACACAAATCTTTGCTTCTTAAAAAAGCTAGCAGAAAGTCACCAATAAAAAAGGAGCATACCAAAGAAAAACAACCCCTTTAAAAAGCGTGGCATGAGTGTTTCTTGCTGGAATTGAAATACCCCCCTTCTTAATCTGCACCAGGTTAAAGTCCTTTGAGCAGAAAAAGGATACTATCTGTTAGTGAAATTTATTTAATGTGACATACTATGCCTTTTGGGGGACAGCAGAGAAGGGAATGAAACACTCTTAGATCATTACCACTGGCTGTGCAAATCCTGAAACCATGACAGGATGTGAGAGTGAGTCTCAGGAAGAAAATAGAAATAGAGGTTATGGGTTAAAGTTTTAATGAAAGAAATGCCGAATCTGAGTAGTCAAAGGTTGAGTCACATGGTATAGTTTCTTTAGTTTTTGCTCAAAAGGAAACAATTTTTATAGTCATTTCAGCAGTTACCTTTATTATGCAGTTTTCTTTTTCCTGTACAGGGATAATAAACTAGCAGATGTTTGGTTGTCTCTCTTATAAACAATGCCATTTAAAATAATGCTTGATTCAGAAGCAGGCAAGGTTATATAGTTACCCCCAAGCCCATCCGTGTCCCTCCAAGGAAGACAGTGAATAGCTTCAGGAGGCTAAAGAGGATGAGGAATTGGTTAATTTCCACATGTCACTTAGATTGTCACTCTGTTTCCCTATTATAAAAACAGCAGTAAAAATGATTTTAAATGGAGACTCTGAACTTGCATTTTAATTAAGGAAGCTGCATTCTATTCCATAACTAGGAATGTTAGCCAGTTTTTCATTTCTGTGGCCAAGATGCCTGGCAATTTAGAAGAATTTAGAAGAGAAACAGTATATTTTGGGCTCATGGTTTCAGAAGTTCAGTCCGTGAAAGGTAAACTTCATTGCTTTGGGCCCAAGATGAGACGGAATATTATCATGGCATAAGGGCATGGAGGAGGAAAACTGCTCAGCTTACAGAAGCTAGGAAGCAGAGAGGGAGAAACCTGGGGACAAGATATAATCCCTAAGGACACACTATGGAGATCTACTTTCTCCAACCACACCCTACCTACCTATAGTTACCACCTGGTACTGTAGTTCTTTCAAATTATTAATCCATTAAGTGGATTAATCCATTGTTTATGTTACAGCTCTCATAATCTAATCATTTCACCTCTGAATATTCCTGCATTGACTGTCACATGAGCTTATTGGAGGACACCCATATCCAAACCATAATACCAGGCTTGAAAATAGAAGAATTCAAGAGAGACTGTAGCTGGTTACAGTGTTAAAAAAAATAATAATAAAACAAAATTGGCCGAAAGGCCAAATGCCTGTAGAACCCAGGAAAGTACCAGGTATGTATGAGAACACTGTTGAGTGGTGGGGCCTGTGGCAACCCAGACTGTAATACTTACCTGAAGGCAGTCTGATTCAGATTTCTTGAGAAAACAGTGTGCTGGCCAAACAAAATAAATCTGTGGGCTAGTGCCCATCAGCAAATGCCGAGTTCACCCTGCCCTAGGACTTAGCAAATGCATGAATGAACAAATGTTTGATTTATAAAAAGGACCTTGAAAATTCTAGCAGGTTTTAGAAAGTGGTCCTAAGCTTTAAGTTTAGAAATTTCCTGTGTGGTTCTCCATTAGGGGTTGGAGGTTTCCTCCAGGAAGTGATTTTTGACCTAGAAACTGAGGGGTGTGTGAAAATTTGCTAGAACACGAATTGGGATATTGAAAAGGGCATGAGTAAAGGCATAGACTCAAGGAATGTGTTTGGGAAATAGCAAATAATTTGGTGTAATAAATTGTGCTAAATGATGCTGGGAATACAGGTCGAGGCATTGTAAAAGACAGTAAGTGTCATTTAAGAAGTTGGCATGTCAGAATCTCTGGCATATTTGATGGGCAGTGGCTTCTGAGATCCTTTGTCTTTCCTCAGGGACATTTATGAAACAAATGTCAGAAGTGAGGAGGATGCTTTTATGTTCTCTACTTTAACCTTCTCATTTTATTGATGAGGAAATGGGATCTAAGGGATTAACATAGTTTGTTTAAGAGTACACCACTACAAGAATTAGAATATTCTTTTTACTACTCCAACTCCCTATCCTTCTCATCAGGTTTCAGTCCAATTTCTCTTTTGCATGGCTGTTATATTTTGCTTTCGTTTTTGCTGATTTTTTAAAATTCCTGGAGTTAGGCAAAGCTGTATATCATTTCTAAAGGGCTATGTAAGTTTCTGCCAATGAAATCAATAGGACTTGATGCTCTGCAGTCTCCAGGTGTGAAGAAAGCTTCTTTCATGGGATTCGAGCTAGCCTGTGCTATTTTAGGTGAGCTGTGCAAATGATTTCAAATATATTGTAAATTAACTGTGGCATGTCTGTTGCCACAATCTTGGGCATGTTGATTTACAGATAGTCATCCTCCTTTTGGTGCTGATTCATTTTCTAATCATGAGTTGCCTCCCCCAGTGTGGATCCTGGCAAGTTTGACCTTATTCAAAGGTGGAAGAGACAGAATGCCTATGTAGTATAATTTTAAGTCCAATCCCAGCCTAGATTCTAGTTTGTAAAACTGGGTTCATTTTTAAGGGTGTGCTGTAGGCATATACATTTTACTAATGTCATATCTTCATTATTGATTATAGCTCATATCACTAGAAAATGACCCTCCTATCTCCTTTCATACATTTTGCTCTAAATTTTTCTTTTATTATATTCATAAGGCCATCCTTGCCATTTTGCTTTTGAGTTTGATTAATATATCTTTGCAACATATGAATTTTAAGTGCATTTAGGTATTCTGTTTCTGATAAAGATCACACATTAACCAGATAACACATTAATGGGAATTAGTTTATTGACTTCACCCGCTATAATTGTTTTCCAATGATGCGTAGCAAATTAAACACAAATATGGTAGCTAAAAGCAGTATAGACTTATTAGCTCATAGTTCTATAGGCCTTAAGTATGACTAGGTTCCTTTCTTTGTTAAAGGTCTCACAAGACTGAAATCAAGGAATGTACTGGACTGAGATTTTATCTGGAGCTTCTAAAGAAGAATCTGCTTCCAATTTTATTTAAGTTGGTGGTCAAATTCAGTTCCTTAAAGTTATAGGACAAAGGTCGTCTTTTTTTTCTGTTGTCTGTTAGCTGAGATCTCAGTTCCTTAAGTCTTTCCACATTCCTTCTCAGGTAGTCTCCTCCATTTTGAAATCAACAAGTAAAGTTCTTCTTCCAGTTTAAATCTGTCACAACCAGGGGAAGACCAAATTAAGATATCATACTTTCTGATTACTAATTTTGCCTTGAATGGTCCGGTGGACAATATAATCTAGCTGCAGCACTGTGTAGGATCTGATATAGGTGACCTCTTTAAAATATGTATTTCTATTGCTGTAGAAAGAGTGATACTAATTTTTTCTAGAGAATCATGCAATGCCTGTTAACCATTGAGAGGGAGATGCAGAACAGAAAGGTCATTCTTACAGCATTTTATAACAATAGAGGTACATGTGTAGGACAAAGTATCAGTAATGTTTGCTTATCATGACATAGCCCCATTGGGCTAAATATATGTGACCTATAAATGACCACAAAGATCCTACATCTTAAGCTATAGTAAGCTTAAGTAGGGTCATTGAAGCAAGGTATTCCAAAAAATTCTTGTCTGTCACTTCAAACTATTAAGGTCACTTGTTGGCATCAGTGAAGCAATGGTAGATTGATTGACTTGGTGTGACAATCAAATCCCAGCCACTGGGGAAGCTGAGGCGGAAGGATCATGAATTCAAAGCCAGCCTCCACAACTTAACAAGACCCTAAGAAACTTAGCAAGACCCTGTCATTAAGTAATAAAAAGGGTTATGGATGTGGCTCAGTAGTTAAGTATCCCTGGGTTCAATCCCCGGTACCAAAAAAAAAAAAAAAAAAAAAAAAAAAAAGAAGTAGTCATCTTTAAAACAGGACCAAGATCCTGAAAACAGAGACTTGAAATTGAAACTAAAATTAGAAACTAGAAAACAAATGACAAATTTATGTGTGTTTTCCAAAATGACTTGATTATAATGCATTAATTTCCTTGACTAATTTAATAGGTATTAATGGTATCATCTTTGAAGTATAAAAGTTAACAGGAGCAGTCAAAGAATAAGGGGCATTCTTTAATGTGAAAATGAGATACATATTCCCAAGATTCAATGGATGGTTTTCTATAACTTTGACATCTTCAATTCTCTCATTTACTAAATTCCTTCAAAGTTGATAGGATTGATTGTCATACCTTCCCTTTGCTAAGGACATTGAAAGGGCCAATCTAGTATGCTATGAATAAAGTCATTTAGTCACAGCCAAGGTAAGTTTCAAATTTTTTACTTTTATCCTTCTACCTTTGTTCTTTACTTTGCCTCCTTCCTTCAAGCAACACCATTCCAGTGAATGTTGAAGTGTTTGCTTTTAGTACCAGCCTTATTTTCTGTGGAGTTTCATTGCCTATGGATATGAAAACATTAGAATGTGCGATAACTACCAAGATGATGATAACCTTTCTATGAATAAGGACCAAAATATAAATATGAACTCTGTTCTTCAGATTTTTAAACTTTTTTCTTCCTCCATGTTAAATTATTTTTTGTTCTTTAAATGAGAAAAAAGAGTTTAAGTTATTATAAAATGCTTTACTACATAGACCATACTGAAGTGACATTTTATGACTTCCATGAGTGGCAGTAAACCACATTTCACTGATCTTGTTTTATAAGTCACAATACGTTTTTTAAGATGAGAAACCAATTCATTCTGCTGAGTGTAGTTGGTTCTATAGATGATAAATATCACACAGGAGAGAGCAGGTTCTCTAACTGTAAAAATGTTCTTGCCTTGTTTCAGGAGAATTAAAGAATAAATAACTCACGTAAAGTAAAACCAAGAATGTGTATGTTTGTAGTCTCTGAGATCAAAAGCAGCCAGCATCAGCTGTAATACTGAAGTAGCAAGCAATTTACTTATTACCTTTTTTTTCCCCCAAGGGATCAAAATAAATTCTCCAAAATGTGCTTCCATTTTTATGTGCTCCATTTCTTCTTACTTCCTCTTTGGATAGGACTTCTTTGTTATGAGTTCACATTTTTTTCTTTGCTATAATTAACTGGTATATTTATTTCTTTTATGCATAAAGAATGTGCTGTATGGTTCCCTAATAGGTCCAAATATTACTCAGTCACTGTGACAAAAAGCCTCACAATATTATCTAGGCAATCATGCTGCTATCAGGGTAATCTTCTCCTGTGCTTTCTCAGACACATGATTGTTGCCAGGATTTTAGAATTACCCCAATGCATCTTCATGTTCTAAATTCCACATACGAAAAAAAATCTCAAGAGTGACAAATGAAACATAGCATTTGCTACTTTACTTATACTTGGACTCAATCCTTATTTTGCCTGAATTAAGAGGAAGGTGTCCCAATATTAATGATAATTCAAACCTAGGCAGCACAACTTCTAGCATAGGCAAATGTAGCTCATGAAAAATGTCATTTTCCCCTTGACTAGGCATAAGATATATCATTTCTTTCTTTAGTTAATTTTTCTTAACTCTAGTGATATGGTTCAGGCCTGGCATATGTAGGTTAGTTCTGTGTGATTGTAACTAAAGCTTAGGTTTGGTGTGAGTGTAGATCCTTTTGTTATATGATGGTATCAAGATATCTGAATACACATATATAACAATTTGTCTCTCTCTTATTGTGGGAAAGTTAGAGATTTATCTCTCTTAGTCTGTTCAAGCTGTTATAACAAAATTCCATAAACTGAGTTTATGAATTGTGGAAATTTATTATATTTCTGGAGACAGGGAAGTCCAAGATTTAGGTGGAGTCAGTGTCTGGTGAGGGTCTGCTTTTGGGCTTATATGTGGTACCTTCTTGCTGTGTCCTTATATAGTGGAAGGAACAAAGGTCTCTCTTGGACCTCTTTTATGAGGGCACTAATCTCAATCGTTCAATCTGTACCCTTAAGACCTAGTCACTTCCTAAATGCCCCACCTCCTAATATCATTATCTTGAGGTCAGGATTTCAACATATGAATATTTTTTGTGGGGTAGGGACATTCAGATCATCACAATCCCTTTAAGAGAATATCCCAAATGAAGATACCCAGAAGGATATAGTTGTTATGTAAGGCCCCCAAAAAGGAAACCCCAACTCTGTCCCATGGATTGACGGCAACCCCAATCATCCGCAGGAGGCGTCACTTGATGCAAACCGCAAGAGGTGTTTATTCCAGCGCGCTGGGACCCAACTCCAGGAGTCGAGTCCCTAGCAGAAAATCTTGTAGGTTTATAAAGGCAGAGACCACACATCGGGAAGGGTCGCACATGAAAGGGAAAAGGGGAACAAAGCTCCCGGGAAATTTCAAAGGGGGTCTGGGTTTGCTGATAACATACAACATGTTTCACAATGTTTTACAACAGGGCGTAGATTCTGGTGTCTTAACTGCCTGAATACTATCTTGCTCCAATTACTCTTTTACTCTCTGTTTGGGGCTGTTTCCTGGAACAGCTTTAAGGGCTTTGTTCCCATTACTGGGAGGGAAACCTTAGGGAGTTGAGATAAAACAGACAGCTTAAAAAAATATCCATTCTTTCAGTTACATTACCAACTCAGTTAAAATTATTAGTAGTCAATGGGAACTGAGATGCAGGCTTAACAGTCATGAGGATATAGGAAAGCCCCATAACCTATCTTACAGGATTCAAGAAAGGTAAATACTAACACTGAAAGATTCTTCTATTCAGGACACTAATTCCAATGTGCAAGAAAATGAAAACAATGATGTTAAATTGCCTAAGGGAATGAAGTAAGTCTTGGAGTTTTTGTTTGACCACCATCACATCAAATTTTCAGAGGTTTTCAGAATAACAGTGAAAGTGAAGCATGCACCTTTTAAAGTTTGTTATATAAAAGGCATCAAAGTATTACATGTAGACAAACCAGGACTGCAAATTAAACTTAAAGAAAAAGCAACAGAACCATTCTGCATGAATGATGGCTAATTTTCAATCAATATACATTGAGGTAAATAAAAAATAGTGTTAACTGGAAGTACAGCAAGGCCTCCCTTAAACATAAGAAAAAGGTGGAATATATATTTCTCATGGACTATTCCATGATTACCCCTGAATTTGTGATAGATAGTTATACTTTGCAAATCTTGGCTCTTGATTAAGTATCACCTCTTTTCCTTTAATCTTAATTACCAGTGATTCATTTCCAAGAATGTCCAAGGTATGTTGGAGACAGACCTGGCCAAGGATAGTGTTTGGCCTCAAGCAAGCAGTCATGTCAAGTGTGGAATTAGATCATTGCTATAAAGCAAACACACTAGCCCAAGTGCAGGAGACTGGATGAGAATAAAAAGCTAAGAAAATTTTCCTATCTTACAAAGCCATGCCTCCTTCAGAGCGAGGAGTTTGCTTAGGTGAATTGCTTTTCAAGTAGAAGATTAGGATCAAATTATTGGAAAACAGCAGCAGGTATGATTGCAACTTTAACAATAGCAAGATGTAATAAAATGATTGGGAAGTTGAGGAAAACCTGTGCAGACGTATGGAGTACACCCTGAATGACTTAACTGAATGTTAGTTTCTTCTTGGGCTAGTTCCACTAACTGTGGTAGATCATGAGTCAAAAAATGAAGAAGGATGGGGCTGGAGTTGTGGCTCAGTGGTAGAGTGCTTGCCTGGCATATGTGAGGCCTTGGGTTCGATACTCAGCACCACATATAAATAAATGAAATGAAAGATTCTTTGACAACTAAAAAATATTTTTAAAAAAATGAAGAAGGAGAGTAAGGTGAATCTGCAATTTACAAGTAAAATCTTTAGGACTAAGAAAAATAAGATATACTAAGTGGAGTTTAATTTGAAAAAATAACTGTCCTCATCAAAGACCATGTAAAAGTCTATATTCAAATAGATTTTTGTTGAAGATTTAGGATATTATCCAAGATTTGGAAACCTGACCTCAACTAGCTACAATGCTGAGAAGGCAACATCAAGGGTGTCCCAAGTGTTATTGTTTAGATATGCGGTATCCCCCAAAAGCTCATATGTGAGATGATGAAAGAAAGTTTAGAGGTGAAATGAATGGGTTATGAGGGCCTTAACATAATTAGTGTGTTAATCCACTAGATTAACTGGGTTGTGACTGTAGCTAAATAGGGGGATGGCTGGAGGAGATGGGTCCCTGGCAGCATGCCTTCGGTGTTTATATTTTGTCTGTGGTGAGAGGAGCTCTCTCTCTCTGCTGCCTGGTGCCATGTTCTGAGCCTCTTTCCTCCACCACACTCTTCCTTCATGATGTTCTGCTTCATCTTGGACCCAGAGCAATGGAATCAGCCATCTATGGACTGAGTCCTCTGAAACCATGAGCCCTCCAAATAAACTTTTCCTCCTCAAATTGTTATTGCTGGGTCTTTTGGTCAATTAGTGAAAAAAAAAGAAAAAAAAAAAAAAAAAAAAAAAAACTAACCAAAACACCAAGAAATGAACATAAGTGGCATGTAAATACATATATAGCTTTTTGACTTCCCACAATACCACAATAAAAGTACATCTTATTTCTCATTCCTTATATCACTCCATGGCTTATTCCTCACATATTACTTTGATTAGATGGCCCAGTCAACTCCTTACCAAAATGACTACCAAAAAATAAACACCTTGGACAAGCCGTACATTAAACAAAACCTGTCATAAACTAGATTACCTAATAACATGAAATAGACAAATGTGATCAATGTAAAAGGAAGAACTATTGTATATAAAGAGAGTAAAAGTCACCATGGTTGGATAGAAGGAAGACTTAGAGAAGACAGAAAAAGATGTCTGAAAGAAAGGCAATAAGAAGCTTAGAGTCAAAGGAAGCAAGCTAATTCTACCTTGTCTTCTCTGTTCTGATTCCCTGAGGGTGTCTTCTCTATATTGGTTTGTACCTTGAGGATTTAGTCTTCCCTCTTTTCCTCAACATAAACTCTTGGATGAAATAGAACTTAATCTACCCAATGTTTAGGTAACCATTGCCTAATTTCATCCTGATCAACAGGCTCCAGTATACTGTTAAAGCAGTAATTCTCAACCATGACTCTTCAAAGAAGTATATCGGGAGCTTTTACTTCTGCCTAAGCCTGGTTGTAGTAAACAGATTCTCCATTAATTGAGTGGGCCTATTGATGGGTGTATTTTTGAAAATGTAAGCTTCCCATATATGTATATCTAATGGACAACCAGGGTTGTAAACCAATGCTACCATTACCTTTGTTCTAAAATATTTCCTACAGAAATAATTCTCTGGGAAATTTTTTTTTAAGATGTGGGTTTCTGAGCCTTCCCACTTCACATCTAATAGTTGGATAAATGGACCTGGAACCCAAGTGATACAGATGCAGATAGTCCAGACCACATTTTGAGAAACACTACATTAATACTTTTCTCCACATACCCCGGAAGCTCTAATTTTCACTACATAATATATGAAAAGTGGCTGTAAAATAAATGTAATTCATAAGCCCCATTGAAAAATCCTGCTTCATTGTTATGTCAGAGTAAATGGATTTTGTGATTTATGTCTTGGATGTTGACCATTTACAAACTTGGAGAATTTTCTACCCATCTTATTCTTATTTAATAAAAGGTTTGAGAAGTAAGATTTCATTGACTGCAAAGAATGAAAGTTTCTTAGAAATGAGAATTCACTGGTTGGATGCATTCATTTTCTATCACTATTTAACAAATTACCATGAATTTAGAAGCTTTACAAAAAACAACATATTTATTATCTCAGAGTTCAGGAATCTTGATCTGGCTGTAACTGGGTCAGAAGATTTCTGATCCTCTAAGATCTCTGATCTTAGGTGAGATCTCAGGACCTCACCAGACTGCACTCTAGGTGTTGGCCAGGCTGAGTGAATTTGTAGAGAAGAAAGTCCGTCTGGTTATAAGCAGAAATCTGTTGTTTGTGATTTTAGGACTGACATCTTCCTTGTTGACCATCTGCCAAGGGCCACTGTCACTGACAAGAGGACGCTACGGTTTTTTGCCACATTGCTCCTTTGCAGGCCCCTTCACAACATGGCAGCCAGCTTACTTCTTCAACGCTGCAGCAAAATACCTTACTCTTGTTAGCTAAGACAGTCTTATATAAAGTAATGTAACCCCTTTGCCTTATAGCACAACTTTATCAAGGAAGTCCTTTGTCATATGCCATTATCTAGACGAAAGTTACAGGTTCTGTCAGCACTCACGGGGAGGAGATTATACAAGTGCTTAACTCATTTGAGGGGCATCTTAGAATTCTGCAGACAACAATGATTAAATGAAGACACATCCTAAACATCAACTGTGTCTTAGAAGGAAATGTGATAAATGGAAAACAAAATCAAGAGGAAAAATTTGAGTAAGTGTTGTCACCATGGAGAGATTTAAGAGTGGGAGGAGAAAAACTCCTCAACATGAATTTAAAACAGTCATTTGAAAGGTCAACTAAGTTGTAGCTGGATGAAATCATTTAAAATGTATACAATTCTCTGATGTGTCAGACACTGTCTTTGGTGACATTTTTCATCATACATAGGGACAAGGTATTAAGAAACTAAATTTTAGAGTGTTGGAAGATGATCGAGTAAGAATGAAGGTTCAGTTTTGATGATGCATACTAGTAATGTTTTTATTTCATATTTACTTAAGTTTTGGAAAAATAAAACTTACTTTATCTAAAAATATATGCCATGCTTTGAGGTAGTAGGAGTTAAAAAGTCCACTTGATTTCTAAGGAAGATTTTTCAGCTTCACTGGCTTTCAAAGGATGGGTCACTAATAAGAACTACTGGTCATAAGCTGGACACATCCTTAGGTCCTTACCATTTAGCAACATTGATTCATTGAATCCACAATCTCCATATTAGTTGAAGCAAGATGATTGAATCAGTGACACTATTACTGTTTACAAAGTATACATATTAACTGCATTAAATTTGAAAGTATGTTATCTAAAAATTGAATGCCTGTGCTCTGATCTGAAATGTTATAGAATGCCAGCCACCACCCACGTCCTATTGGTGGGCTGGTTGACACCTTTGCAATTGATTAGGTTATGGTTACTCTTACTTAAGTTTATATAATATAGTCGAATAATTAAGGTTTTTAATATTTCAGGCTGTCCATAATATGGTTTGTCTATCCTATTAACCTGAAGCATCTCTTATAAAGAAGTATCAGAGAAACTAATATATTTTTGACATATAAACATATTATGTGAAATATCAATTATAATCAATTTAAGTAGGTAGTCTGTTAGCTGCCAGCCTTTTATTCACGTAAATGTCTCATGGATGTCTTAAAGGATTATGGACATTCAAAAATTCCTGAGCATTAGACTTATTGTGATCTTAATGTGATGCTGTTAGAAAATTTATATTCCATATAACACGATTAAAAACCCCTTCCTTGTGTTCTGCCTTAGGGAAGGTAAAATCAAAGTTAGATTCCTTTAGACTACTCTGTGAATTGAATATATTTAAACCAACTGTTGGATGCTGCTCTTTCAATATGACCCTGGATATGCAACCATTAGTTTCTTCTTGTCTAATCGGGGATGAATTCAGAATAGAGCCCTGCATCTGTGCACACAGAGAGAGCTGGATACTTTCTGTCTGGTACATTTATAAATTCAGTAACTTCAACAAAATCAGTGCTTTTATTTTAAAAATCTATTTAATTTGGGAATAAATTTGCATGGTTCAAAAATGAACAATTATGAACAGGTACACAGTGAATAGTCTCCCTCCCACCTCTGTCTCCCATGGACCTCATTCCTATCCCACATTTCATATTTAACCATTTCTAATTTCTTTATTCTATCTTTCCATGTACTGTACATTAGCTGCATTTCTACATTTTCTGTTTTGCATTCATCTGTCAATTTATGCAACAATAGTACTGTGTTTTATTTTGAGGCTTTATATTAAATTTTAATACTTAGTAGGGCTAGTTTCTCTTGCTTGCTCTTCTTTTTCAATTTTCATGACTATTATTATTTGCTTATTTTTCCACATGAACTCTAGAATCAGCTTGTCTAGTTATAAATTTGTCAGTAATTTAATGGATTACATATTTATAAATTGATTTAGGGAACACTGATATTTTGATGATACTGTCTTTGTCTGCAGAGGCACAGTAAAGTTTCTGGATGATAGATTTGTTGATAATGCTAAAGGACAAGTGAAATAAATTTTAGGAATCTAGGAAGTAGAGGGAAGAGTTCAAGTATGATTTCTAAGTCTCTGGATTAGACTTTTGAGCAGATATGGATTTGTAACCAAGCAAGGTAATGGGTACTAAAAAACCAACCCAAATAAACACTTTATTTGTATGTGCATGTGTGTGTTAGGGTGGGAGAGAATAATAATAGTAGATTCATTGTTAAAAAATTTTAAATTTGGAAATAATTTCAAACTTTGGTAAAAAAGTAGTGAGAATGGCATAAGAACACTAGGATCTGCTTTAACAGATTCACATAGTAATGAGTTGCCTCATTTGCTTCCCTCCAAGTCATATCACACATAATTATGAACCACTGAAAAGTTGCAAACATCTTGCCCCATTACTTACTCATCCCTAAATGTTTCTGTCTGGATTCGCTAAGAATAAGGACATTCCCTTCTATGTTAATCAGTTTTATGTTGCTGTGACCAAAATACCTGGTAAGAACAACTTAGAGGAAGTAAGTTTATTTTGGCTTATAGTTCAGAGCTTTACTCTGGGCCCAAGTGAGGTAGACATCATGGCAGAGGGGTGTGGTGGAGAAGTGCTGTTTGATTCATGGCAGCCAGGAGGCAGTAAAAGGGAGGTGGGGGAGGGACCACAGGGAAGAACAACCCTTCCAGGACTTGCTCCAGTGACCCACCTCCTATGGCTACTGCCTACAGTTACCACCCAGTTATTCCATTCAAGCTAGGGTGGACTGATTAATTAGCTTACAGCATTCATAATCTAATCATTTCATCTCTGAATATTCCTGCATTAACACAGGAGCTTTTGGGGGACACCACCTATCCAAACCATAACACCTTCCTAATTTAGGATTCATATTCTGATTTTTTAGCTTACCCGTTAGCATCAGTTCCTCAGCCTTCCTTTGTCTTTTAAGCTGATTATAGTTTTGAAGAATGTAGGCCTTAAAAAAAGATCTTCATTTGGGGTGTGTCTCTTTGTTTTCTGATGATTAGATTCATGTTATGCAACCCAAGATGGAATACTATGTAAATGTTATGTCTTTCCTAGGATGTCACACCCATAGACACACAATTTACTTCTGCAGCTCACTGATGATCTTAGTTTTTATTATTTAGACAAAATGTTGCTGATTTCTCACCTGAATAGTTAACAATTGTTCCCCTGTAAATAATGTTAGAAGCAAAACCTGAGACGAAATAAATTTAAGAGGATTTTTTTGAGTCTTCAAGGATCAGACAGTCAAAACCAGTAGATATTGAGAGGAGAGCTCCACTTTAGCAGTCTAATCAGTTTTGTAGACTGAATATGGAAACAGAATAAAGAAACTACTTGGGGCTGGGGAGATAGCTCCGTCGGTAGAGGGCTTGCCTTGTAAGCACAAGGCCCTGGGTTCGATCCCCAACACCCAAAAAAAAAAAAAAAAAAAGAAACTACTTGATTGGCTATAGCTCACCTTATTTGGGCACTATCCAGTGTAAAGTCCTTAGTTGCATAACGAACAGAGGTTGACTATGTTTGGCTGAAACTCACTTTAGGGTGGTCTTCTTGTCCCTGCCCCCCCCCCAAAAAAAATTATCAGTTGCAAGGAGTGCCTATGAATTAAGTTTCAGTTTGTTTGCATAAACTGGATTCCTTAATACAGAAACGACCCTAGGCTAATGGCTTCCTGCTTATTTTGTTTTAAAAAGTAATAACTCTCCAGAGGCTGAGACAGGAGAATCACAAGTCCAAGGCCAGCCTCAGCAACTTAGCGAGGCCCTAAGCACCTAGTGAGGCCCTGTCTCAAAATAAAAAATAAAAAAGGCTGGGGATGTAGCTCAGTGGTAAATTGCCCCTAGATTAAATCCCCAGTATCTGGCCCCCCAAAGTAATAAGTGATCTGTGGGAAAATATCTTAAAACCACTAAAATATACTACTACTCCTAATCAAACTGGCCCACTTAGATGTAGTATCCATTGATGAACTTTGCCTGTATCAACCTTTATTATGACAGCTGCAAAATGATTATCTTTCTAATCGAATCATTCCCTATACCTTTGTCAAGGATTATGCCTTTCTTCACCTGTATTTTTATGTCTTTATCTGCTTATTAGTAGTCTGATACTAGATAGTAGATAGTTTTTAGTGTTTTCTAATCCAGCAATGAATTTATTTCGGACATATTGCTGGAATGCCTGTGTGGCTGTTTTTTCTCCAGCTAAATTGTAATCTTCTCAACACTAAAGATTATGCTTCTGTTTCCTTATCAAATTCTCTTCTTTCTACACACACACACACACACACACACACACACACACACACACACACAAAATCGCACTCACACGCGCCCCTTATCCAGAGCTCCGTTTTCAGAAGTCTTCACTGGCAATTAAATGACCAAATGGCTTGAGGATGCTGTCAGTGACATTTGTAGCTTCAAGCCATAGACATCATGTCAGTGCCCTCTGTAGATCATTGTAGTGAGCATGAAATTAAATATTGGAAATTTGGTATGAATCCTTGTGATAACTGTTTAAGATAGTATTAATAGAGAATGGAAATTTTTATTTTAAGTACACTTCAAAGACCCTCTCCATTACAGATCCAAACTGAAGCATGCAAATAATGCTGCACATTTCCTTAAAACCTCAAACATTAATCCTTTGTTCATATTGTGTATGAAAAGTCACAGAGCTAAATTTGGTTTCAATTTCTTTTAGTATGCTGTAGTGTCTAATGCTTCTATTGCAATATTACTTTTTAATGGAAAACTTGCTCCGATTCTCATTATTCACCTGAGTCTCCCTGGTTTGTTTCTCCCATGATACTCTCTAAAGCAGCACAAGCAGATAATGCTTTTCTCAGTAACGTCAGCGTGTAGATAGGACATTGACTTTAGAGCACATTGTTGGTGAATTAAAAGTAAGTCTCATTTTTCAGTTAATTTTCAAGAATATAAGTTTTTCCAATATTGTAGAAATTAGGCAGAGGCTTTTGAAACTTAAGAAGTCCTTTAGGAAAATTTGTTTGTGGATATGTATATAAAAACATACCTTTCTATGCCCTGTCATGTATCTGTTCAGACAGATTTTTTTTTCTCTCCATTTACTTCATTCATTATTTCCAAGGTCAATCAGTGGCAACAGTATTGCAGCTTCAATGAATCCCTCCTTTTTTTGTTAGTGTTTCCTTTCTCCTATCCTAGCACAGTTTGTGGGGGAAGGTATTCTCTGAAGACATTAGTTGTTGGTAGTTGTTGTCTTAAGAGACTTCAGAGTCCCTCTTCAGGGATTTTAATTCACTCTGTCTCAAGCTTCTAGAACTAGCCTCTCCTGACATTTTTTGTTTTGTGTATTTCACTGAAGAAACTTCTTACCTGATTTTCGTGGCAAACTTCAGGTTTGGAATAAAGCTCTTTATTGTAAACATACATATACACAGACACACACATGTACACACACATAAACAGAGGTACTGTTTTTAAATCACTGGCAAAAAAAAAAAAAAAAAGAAAACACCTAGTTTTGGGCTTAGCTTAATGTTAACACAAAATGTGTGGCTTAAGAGTCAACTGTATAAATAGGTAAGAACACCAGTTAGAAGTAACATGTAAACTGGCATAATTGGTGACACAAAACATTATTGTAAACAGTTTGAAGGAAATCCCATTTTAAGAAATCAAAAGCCAAATAACTCAATGAACAGATAAAGGTGTTAACATATCAGAATTAGAAATATTGCCTGAATGAACTATCTGGGAATGATGAATTCAAATCCCCCCCTCTGGTTTCTCCCTCCCAACTTCTCACAAACACATTTTCTGTGGTATGTTTTTGGTCAGTTTAGCAATCAGAATCAAACATCAAAAGAATTGTCACCTGTTTCCTTGGAACTTAATTCTTTTCCATAGAAAAACTGAGAGTCATGGCAATTCCATGATTTGAAAATGTATCCCTTTATCTACATTTCAATGTTAAGTCTTTTGTTCTCTAATTTATTTTTACTGTTGTTACCACTACTATCTCACCACATGTCCTAACCACTTTTATGTTTTTAATCTGCAGGTTCTGAACTTTATTCTTATCTTTACTTGAATACTTTTCTTTCTTAAGGAACATGAAAGGGTTAGTCTGACTTAGTTTGCACAGGATGGTATGCTAAGGGACATGGTATCATACAGTAAAAATCAAACAGGCCCTGGGGAAGTTGAAAGAGCTGCCTTCACAGCTTGAGCCTGTCACTGACTAGCTGTGTCTCTATGCACAAAAACTTAACCAAGACTTCTTTATTTATGTGATAGAAATAATTATCAATTTCTTCAAATAGTGAAGTTAAACTAAATAAAATACCTAGTACAGTCTGGCAATAGGCAGTACTGGGAATATGGTGGCTACATATTATTATTATTACTGTTGTTTTTTTTATTTTAAATTGTGAGACCAGAAAGAAATAATCGGTCTGCTCTATCCTTGATATAAAGGGGCTGCAAATAGATTCCAATATTGTCCCTGATTACCTCAAAGGGCTGGGAAAATTACTCAAATCTTTCTCTTTTTTTCCGTATAGCAGAAATAAATCATCTACCTAGGGAGCAGTGATGGCTATTAGCTGATTAGTTTTCTCCAAACATGTTGACCTTACAGTAATCTATAAATACTGGGTGGTGGTTGTTATTTATGTCTTCAAATGAAATCTTTATCAGGGTTTTAATGGATGAGTTAAAAGTCCTCTGTGTGTGTGTACGTGTGTGTGTGTGTGACTGTACAAATGGAATTACAAAAGCGAATTTCAGCAGAAGAATTTCAGACAGCTACCATGTATCTTTTCCCTTTAAGCAATATCTTCTTCTGGTTTTATTTTTTAGGAGCCTTTTTAGCACTTTTGTGACAACCCTTCCCCCAAGCAAATTAGAGAGTAACAAAGAACAGAGGGGGTTGTTAAAAATGGTATTCTGGAACATCATTCTGATTCCCCTTAGGGAACCATTTTGACATTTTATCAGACTGTGTCTAGTAGTCTACAGAGCTTTTACTTACATTTAAGACTTAAAATCCATAAAAATCAATTGTATTTTTTGTTGTATTTGCATTTATATAGATCCTTTAATATATTTTATATCATAGTTCTTCTACAGACCAATGAATTATATAGTTTTATGGCAAGGACTACAGCTGGCAAAATTGACAGCTATTATTTACAAAAGTCCCCCATTTTATACCATTTCTGCATGTGAGAAAGAACTTTGCAGATTATGGAAAAATGTAAATGGGGGGAATTAATTAACACTTATCAGTCATTATTTTTCAGTGTCAACAGTAATCATAAAACATACTGACTATAAGATTATTAAGGAACTTTTCTCAGCTCAGGGAACCAACTTGCTCCCTCTCAAGTATTATCACATCAGAGCGCTATTCTAGTACAAGTGTGGGCTTTTGCACAGGATGGATTTCTAGAGGTGGCAAACATGTATTCATATCTTGTGCTCGGACTGTTGACTGCAGAAGGGTTGCTTTAAAGCTATATATCACTAAGAAGGATTCCAAGCAATCATTAACATAAATTATAGAATCCTCTCTTTACTTCAGGCTAGTTTCACAGCAGACAACCAGGAAGATTTGCCATGTTATTTGTAAGAATACAGATTGTGGAATTAGCAAGTGAGAAATCTAATAGATTAAAGAAAAAAGATAATTTAGAGAAAATGTAATTTATTCCATAAATTAGGAGTTTTACTGTTTCCTAAATGTAATTCTATTTCAAGGTCCATCTTTAAAAAAAATATTACATACCTTGCTATGCCAAGGTGTCATAGTGTATTAAGTAGCAGGAATGCTGCTGCTAGTCTACACAGTGGGGGTGTGGGAGTGTCCTCTGTTTCTTTGAAAAGAGATGTTTGATCTTCTTTCATATAACTTGAATTCAATAAAAATGCTTCAAGGAATAGTATAAAAATCTTTTTTACGAATACTATCTTATATAGTTGAAGATCTTTGGGGTATATGTGGTGTAAAAACTGGTTCTTGTGTGTATATTAACCCTTTACAAACAATCCTAAAACCTCAGAATTTTTTGAGCTCTGCTTGTAATGCTGATCATAGAATTAAGATTCTTCAGATTTAAAGGTTTCCTAATATTTAGTTATCTCCATAGTTCTCATATCTGACTCACCGACTCTATCTAGGGAGCTTCACAAGATAAATTTTTGGTCTGAAACCAACCCTACTGAATCAAATTAACCAGGGATAGTAGAACATAAGAATTTTTTCCAGTGCTTTTCAGGGGATTCATATGAAATGACAGGTTTAGGGCTCCTGGATTCAGACTAAAGTCAACCAAATTTGGTGGCGTTTTATCTCTAAGTAGACTGAGAAACAGAAATTCCACTAGGTCCATATGTAATGTGTATTTGGGACTAACAACTCTGCCATGACATAATTCTAAATGTCTTTTCCCCACACAAAACAAAACCATAGTCTCCACCTTGACTCACCTTAGAAACTGACATCCATCATTGTTCTTTTCCTTTTATCGGGTATTCCAAATTTTTAGGAGTTATATTTATTTATTTCCCAGGCACTTTTTCTCTACAGTAACCCAGTTTTCTTAATCTTATTTCTTAGTTCCTATTTCCTCACTTCTTAATGGTTTTAGCACTTCTCAAGAATCTACTTTCTCCAAACATGAAGATATGGATATCAATAGAAGGCAAAGTCTGAGAAGAGTAAGGTTGACTAAAGACTAGTTTTCTAGAAGAACCATTTCAAATAATAAGAAATTAAACTTGGCTGTTTCAATTTTGGTGGGCCATTAAAGCATATAATTATTACTACATAAGCATTTTACTGTCAATCTAGGTCTTATGAGAATACATATTCATGACCCAGCCATTATTTTCTTAAGGAGTAACAAACCCTTTTAAATGTGGACTTTCACATCTTACATTTAAAAAAAAATTAGCATCTAAGCACGTACACATACATAACCATTATGCCTAACTATCTGAGAGTCGATTGGACCACTGTGATCAGAAATAGCTGATTTGAGCTGTGTGTGGTGTCTCAAGCCTGTAATCCTTGCTACTGGAAGCCTGAAGCAGGAGGATCTCAAGTTTAAGGTCAATCTGGGCAATTTTAGGGAGACCTGGTCTGAAAATAAAATTTAAAAGGGGCTGGGGAAATAGATCAGTGGTAGAGAACTTGCCTAGCATGTGCCAATCCCTGTGTTCAATCACCAGTAAATAAATAAATAAAAGGCAAACAAAATAGTTGGTTGACATAATGATACCCTTGCACACCTAATTTTGAACAATTAAATATATATAGTCACAAGAGCATTGAACTAATCATGTGTGCAAAAGAGAAATAATGTTTATGCTAATTTGCTGAACATATCTAATATACTGAAATCTAAACCAACCCTAATTTTTCTACTGAACTTTTTTCTTTTCTTAACCCAAATCAACTAATGAACCAGCTGGAACTGGAAAAAAATAAAACTTACATAGTTTCTAAAACTGAAATACCAATACAGAGCAAAACCGAAATATCAAAACATCTGCTACACTTACCAAATTGGCTGAAGCTTTATTTGGTGTTATTTCTTAGCTCAAACAGCTAATGTGGATACAGCTATATTTTATCTGGCTCAATAGACAAGTTAATTCACTGGGGGTGCAGGAACAGAGGCTCTTAATAAAAAATCACCTGGTTTCAACTAGTTAATGGGTGAATTAAAGCAGATTCGTCCTAAATACTTTGTGCAGGATGAATATGTGTTTTTCCTTTGTCTTGAAATCATACATGCAGATGTACAATTTCAACTACATTGGCTATTGCTTAAAACCGTCTAGTTTTATGAATTCTCTTGTTTGGGAATTCTTTTTGCTTTGCCACAACACAGTGTGACTATTTATAGTTTTCTAATTAGAAAATATTATGTGGAACAATATTTAAATTAACTCAGTAGATCAATCCCCTGATGTTTTCAAACTGAAGTCCACTATAATATACTTTGGTTCTAAGGATCAATGAACATCAAAATCTCCACCATTTACCTATTCATATGTATATGAATATATGTATAGCATATATATGTATAGTTTATATAGTCATTTTAACTTTTCAAGCAGTTTCACACTTATTATTTCATTTAGTCTTCATATTTTTAACCAAGTATATTTATGTGTTACATTTTTAAAATTCTCCCACCATGGAACCTACGAAAGTTGTTCAAATATTTAACCCAACATTTCTATAAAGACACTTTCCTCACATTCCCTTTCCCAGTTTTTTTCCTCTTTTTATTCATAATGCACACTTATCAGTTTTGCTCCTGTGTCATCATTCAATATTTAAGTTCCTATCAGGTGTAAGAGTCCTTGCCAGATACTCAGGAGAATACAAAATAAAGAGTGGAAGGCCTTTTGGCTGTTTTTCCCTCTGGATATTTGTATTCTAATAAATAAATATATATTGTTCTAAGTAGATTTTACTTTTTCCTTAAAATACACATTTACTCCCTTGTTAGCACATCATCATCAGAATCATGGTTTCATGTCTCTTTTATTCTTGATCAGGAATTACCTGAAGGCACAGACTGATATCAGGATCCTAGCAAGAAGCTCAGTGTTGGGCATATACTAGATACTTGATATCTGATCTCACTTCCTTTTAAAAATGTTTTAAGTTCTCCTTATTGCCCTAAAGATAGAAATCAATGCCCTTAGTTTGTAATGTAGACCTACTGTGATTCAGGTTTGCACTCTCCTATATGATAGCCCCTGGCCACATATGTTGAGCTCTGGAAATAAAATTAGTTGGAACTGAGATGTTCTATAAAATACACACTGGCTTTCCATAACGTGGCATGAAAACAATGCAAAAGTTCTCATTTTCATCTCGATTACATATTAAAATGATACTTCTGCTAAATTAAATTGAATTCAAGGTATTATTAAAATGTACTTTTCTTGCAGGGCATGGTAGCTCATGCCTGTAATCCCAGTGGCTTGGGAGGCTAAGGCAGGAGGATTGCAAGTTCAAAGCCAGCCTCAGCAACTTACAGAGGCCCTAAGCAACTTAGTGAGACCCTGTCTCAAAATGAAAAAAAAAAAAAAGGGCTGGGGATGTGGCTCAATGGTTCAGCACCCCTGGGTTCAATCCCTGGTCCCCCCTCCCCCCAAAAAAAGTCCTTTTTTTGCCCTTTTAAAAGGGGTGGTTATTTGAAAACTTAAAATGGCACACATGACTCACATTTAGGATTCATTATATATTTGTTGACAGGTACTCAAGCCCCTACCCATCTCCCTCTCTTATTATCCACATGTACTGTTTCCACCATTAGAAAAACCTCTGCTGTCTTCCCAAAGTACATGTTATATGTTATTCTTCAATATCTTTGCATATCTTCTTGCAGGCTCTCCTCTTGACAAAGCCTATTGGCGAAGGCCCACCCACTGCCCTCCTCCTGCAACAACTCCCTCCCAACATCCGTTTTAAATGCTTGTGTCCATCTTACCACATCATCCTTTGTAAACCTTTACCTAGGACTTAACCATATTGTATTATATTTCTTGGTTTACTTATACCTCTTTTAAGACCAATACTGATACTCACTGAATCTCCTGTATTGAACCATTTCTGACTCTGAATAATTCTTAGTAAATATTGAATGAATTCAAGAAGGAACTGACTGAATATACAGAAAATCCATAGAGAAGCGTTTACATTGCTTTTCCTGCATCCAGGTACCTCCAACCCTAACATTCCACTCTAGAAAAAGTAAAAATAAAAAGTACTTGGCTGACTGCAAATTCCTCCACTCCCCCCCCCCACCTAAACAAAGAAAACACCAACTCAAAATAGAAGCCACTCAAAAATAAAGCTAGTAAACATTTATTTTACAGAAAACATTAACTTGCAAAATAAAAGTCTCGACTCCTCGTGTTCTTGAGTGGTAGCTCCAATGCCAAAAGGTCATGGCGAAAGAAATGGCGCTTGAAAAACATCTGGAAACAGTTGAAGAAGAAATAATGACAAAGTCTAACTAAACAGTTATTCAGTCATTTCATTTGAGTAATGCAACATTTCATTACAGGACCAAGTAGTTCTTTGAGGGCAGCTTCAATCTTAGGCTTCAGAATGACCGATATTGGTAACCATTACCAAAAGGAGTGGCTTGGTTTATTTGCACATTATAATTAGTAAATGCAGGTCCTAACCCATGAGTTCCATAATTGTAGCCAAAAAAACAATCTCCACCATAACCATGAAAAACAGGCTGATTATTGTACACATTCTGGAAAGGACCATAAGGGAAATGAAATCTTTCAGTGCAGACAGTGAAAGGAACAGGAACAAGCACGGTAGGAAAGCTTCTGCCACCGCCAGCCATGCCCAGAACATTTCGGTTTACTGCAAAAACATTTTGGGTCATCCCCAAACCATTCTGATTTGCTCCAAAAACATTCTGGTTTACTCCAAAAACATTCTGGTTTGCATTCTGGTTTGCCTGGAAAACATCTTGGGTTGCCCTCTGAGCCCCTAGGTTTGCTCTGTGAGCGTTTGGGTTGGCTTGGAAGCCACCACCTCTTCTCCAGCGGTTGCCTGACCCAGCACCAGGAGTATCTCTTCCCACCTTGCGCTGGGGTCGGGGATGCTCTTTGGGGAGTGCCGTCTTAACTTCACACCGGCAGGAGCCAATGAAATGGAATCTGGTTTCTAACAGCCTCCTCACTGGGATTTCATCGGTATATGTGATAAAGCCGAAGGCTCGTCTTTCGTTTTTTCTGGGGCACACTGGAAGCTCAATGTTCACGATCTCTCCAAATGTGCCAAAATACTCTCTAATTTTTCCTTCAGGCATGCGAGGGTTCAACCCACCCACGAAAACCTTTCTTGGGGGCGGCTGAGACTCCAAGGCTTTCGCCCTCTTAAGCTCTATTTTCTTGCCATCCAATTGGTGCTCTTTCACTTGGAGCACCTTCTCAACAGTGGCACTATCTTGGAAAAGCACAAAACCAAACCCCCTCGATAGTCCGGTGTCTGGATCAGTTTTAATCATAAAATCTATGATCTCGCCAAACTGAGACAAGTATTCGATAACAGAGCGCTTACTGAGATCACGGGAGAGCCCGCCGATGAACATTTTACAGTCGTCTTGCTGAGTCTTGCTGGCTTCGATTCGGAAACCTTCCGGGAGTTCCCGTTCATCGAATCTGCTCATGGCGAAGTTGGCGGCATCCATGGTGGCGAGGCTGGCGGCAACTCTACCGTTGGCAAAAAGCATGGCGGAGGCCCAACGGGCGAAGAGGGGGAATATGGGAATTGGCGGGGAAAGGTGACGAAACCAACGTAGTGACGTAAGCACAATGCCCGCCAGGAGTTTGCTGGGTTTCAGAATGGTGGCCAGGGAGAATGCCTGGCTGAGAGGCATTGTACTTGGCCCACAAAAGTAGGCTTGCTTCCGGGACGGCTTGGTTTTGGGGCTCTCAACCCCAGAAAGGAAGAGTTGGCCACAAGGGACAGCAACACTTGGTCTTGTTCCATTTCCTTGGCTTATCTTTCTTTGAAGTTTTATTATTTATTAATTTACTCTTTCCAGATGGTGCCTTGCATGTTCATTACATTCCTCAGGGAGTTACCATAGTTCCTGGAAGGGTTGGGGGGCAGGGATGGGAAGGAGATAAGAGAATTGCAACCTATACTGAGAAAGCGAAATGCCTATGAATTTGCAGGTTTTGCTAAAGGGCTCTAAAAGAACGACTTTTAGTAACAGCCTTGTTGAGATTAATTCGTTTACCACACAATTCGCTCTTCTAATATTTTAAAGTGTATTTGCAGAGTTGTACAGTCATCGCCACATTCCAATTCTGGAATAAGTACGCCCTCCTCCAAAGAAACTCTGTATCCCATTAACAGTCCCTCCGCATTTCTCCTCAATCCTTCCACGTATACAGTAGACAGCTTTTTCTTTCTAAGGTCTTTCACTTTGTTTTCAAGGTTTGTCTGTGTTGTGGCATTTGCTAGTATTTTTCCTTTTTAATGGTGAAATACTATTCCATTGTATGGCTACACCACATTTTATTTATTTTAATTTATTTATTTTTTGTGCTGCTGGGCATTTGAACCCAGGGCCTTGTACTTCCACATTTTATTTATCTATTTCTCTAAAATAACATCCACCAACTTTGATTTTGTTATATATTTGCATCATAAAATAAGTAAAAGAGTTTTTTTGGCATTTCTCATTTCCAGTATGGTCAGAGGGTGCAGATGTCATAATTGTTTATAATATTGAGAGGGTATTTAATACTACCTTAACCTCTCCTTGTGTCTGAAGACCAGAGCTAAAATTCTGAGTGCTTATTTTGGCTAATTCCATCCTCTGTCATTAACCACTGAATATAATCAAGCAATTTGTGTGTATATCTCCCTCCTTCAAATATTATTTCCTTTGAGGAAAAGGTTTTCTAATTGCTCTACAGAGCTCCCCACATGCTCTGTACATAGTTGCACTCAAGGATTCATGCAGTTATTCATTTTTAAGACAACATCCTACTGTTAGTAATAAGGCCCATGTATCTCTCTCTAAAAATGTGTACTGAGCATAATTTGGAGATAAGAGAAAGTGGTCTACATTTCAAATACACGGCAAGGTTTGACATTTGTGGTAGACAACATTGCAGCCTCCCATGCTGGGCTCACTGCTGCAGAAGTTCTGGCAGATGATTCCTTCACCAGCTTCAGGTCAAGTTCCACATTACTATGTGGACTCGAAAATGTTGCATGAAGTAAATGAACAAAAACTGGCTGATGAATATGCAAATTAGAGGTTATGGATCAATTTGCCCAGGAAGAATACCATTTAGGATGTAGCTGTTGAAAAAATCACTTTCTTTCTCCCAGGATACCACCTATCTGTTAGAATCAGAAATCTGTGTTATGACGTCCAGTCTGCATGGTGTAAAGCAGTGCTGGAGGTTTAGTTATTTTATCTTCCATCATTTAGCAGACCATGTGCAACTTTTTCTTGGGTCCAGTGAGCAGTATAGTGAATCAGCTCCAGAACCTACTGAGCTTTTGGGGTGCCAGTACCAGCAAGAAGAGACTTTTCACCTAGTGTTGTGGTGCACACCTATAATCCCAGCAACTGGGCAGGTTGAGGTAGGAGGACTGCAAGTTTAAGGCCAACCTCAACAACTCAGTAAGACCCTGTCTCCGAGAAAAAAAAAAAAAAAAAAAAAAAAAAAAAAGCCTGGGGTTGTAGCTCCTCTGGGTCTAATCCATAGAATCATAATAAATAAAGAAATAGAGCTGGGGATGTAGCTTAGTGGTAGAGTGCCCATTGGTTCAAACTCCAGCACCAAATAAAGAGAGAAAGAGAGAGAGAGAGAAATTTTTCTAATAGAAACCCTAGTTTTTTTTTTTTTCTTTTTTAATAGAGGTCTGTTATAGGTGTCCGTTCTCCCTGATGATGTCTATAGTTAAATTACTTTTAAGTTTTAAGTGAAGAAATTTAGATGTTTCATTCTGTCAGCAAATTATCTTTTCTTTTTGACTGGTGCCCGTGGATGGGACCAGTATTGTACAAGGAGTACAATAGTAAAAATATATTTTGTGAAAATTAAAAAAAATTAAAAAGTGACAACAGTTAATGAAGTTAAACCATAGGGAAAATGAGTTGCTTCACAAAGGTAAAACTAAAATAATCCCTAACACTTTAATTACAAACGATTTGAAGCCCAGCTGCCTAATTTTACATGTTCATCCATATCCTTGTGCTTTTGTTCATTCTGAACATTCTTTCCCATATACCTTTGTTTTCTTTTCATCTACCCCCCTCCCATATTCCATCTGCCTAACTGGTCTCCTTTAAGAGCCTCTATTTTGTGAACCCGTGACATCCGTTCTATATATGTTCATTAAGGTTCTGTTATGGGGCCCAACTTAGGAACAGATCGATCACCACCGAGAAGTCCAAATTTGAGAGTCTTTATTAAGCCGTCCAGCTGACTGTCTCACACAATGCCCCAAAAAATGGCTATTGGGGGAACAGCCCCAACCACAGGGTTGTAGGGGTTCTTATACCAAAAATTACGTTAATCATAAGTGTCTGTTGCTATGATTCGAAATTACACATTAATATCATGAGATCATCGACAGAGGGAGAAGTGAGTCAAAATGACCCTTACCTAGGTACAAACTAAAGAATGGTTACTAACATCCACACGATCACTGTTCACATGGTACATTGTTTAGGAGCAATGGGAATCAAAAGAGAGCAATTTTTCTTTATGTAGGAATTATCATTCTGTATTGTTAAACATGTCACACTAAGTAACTGATGATGGGTACAGAGGTGGGGTGTTCCCATGGGAGAAGCTTATTTCCTACATAACATGGAGTCTCAGAGCAAAATGGAGTCTGTTTAGTCATTTCCCTTAGAGTCTGGCCTACAACATTCTCATAGAGCCAGATCTGTCAGCCCATTACAGGTTCTTGTCTGTGTCTGTCTTCCCCTACTGTTCAGCCAGGCTCTCAGACACGGACCCATACCTAACTTAATGGTCTCTACATGGTATAATACATATAATATGTAGCATGTTTTTCAAAAGGAATTTACTAAATGCTTGTTGAAACTAAACACTGGAGTTCTGAGTTCCGAAGGCCACATTTTTTTTTTTTTTTTAATGCTTGGTCTTACTGACCTTTGGGAGAATGAGTCAGTTGCAGATTACTTCCTGAAGGCTGATCTACCACAATTTGGGAGAACTGATTTATCTTTCCTCAGTTAATAGAAGACTATGAAAGAGACTGCAAGTTTGATTTTATTTTTTCTGGGTCATTTCTAAACCAACTGAGACAACCACAGAGTAGTCAGATCTCCATTCTGTGGCTGCTTTAACCAGAGTGAAAATTTAGGGGAATTATATACTCGCTGCATGTTTCTGGACTAATGATGTACTTGAATGACTAGTTATTTACCTGTGGCTGTTTACCTAATTAGGCCATGGCTGACATTGCAATTTTGACCTCTGTGTGGGCTGGTTAGTTTTCTTCCATATGCGGCTGCAGGCTGTGCCCCTTACCCTAGTCCTAGGTCTTGTATATGTGTGCTCTAGGCCACAAGGGGCTACTGGGTCTGAGCATGTCAATGAATCAGTGAAAAGAACTGTCCTCCCTTCTGGATGCACAATTCAAAGCACTTAACCTACTGATCTCGGGTCATTAGTGTAGTCTTGGTACATGAAAGGCAACCCATTATTACTGTAATTACTTCTGAGGCAGTAAAAAGGAACATTTTTAAAAAGATCGTGTCTACTTTTGGTTCCCTAATGAAAATAATTATGCTTACTGAAGTTCTCTCCACACACACACACACACACACTATGATCTTTAGTTGTTTAAGATATTTTGAAATAATTCCTTTTCAATGTAATGTCTGAAAGACTGAAGAAATTAAAATCTGTGCTGTTTAGTTTTCTATAGCAGTTGTGCCACAGCTTAATCTATTTTCGATATTAAAATATTGTCATTAGATTCCTAATGCTAGCTTTTCTCATAGAACAGTACATTAACAATAATTCTGACTAGTAATTTATTCTTATTACTTATTAAATCAAAACACATATATTGGAGATTTGAATTGAAGTCACTGGAGATTTCTTCACTGAGAAATGAATAAATGATTGAATGTATGTTAGGCTCCCAGACAGTTACCAAAGGTATTTTACAAATGTGGAATGCCTGTAAAAAACAAACAGTGTAGATCAAAGGACAAAAGGCACAGAAACTAGGGGCATATAATAAGGATCTTCTGTTCCTGGGCAATGGGGGACTAAGTGCTGCATTACACGCAGGCTATCATAATTTTTGTTTTTTGGGGGAACTTGGGATACCTGATTTGAGTTTGCTTTGCTATGATCTAGATTATGCCTGCAATATTCAAAGCTCTTAATTTGATTGTCCCTTGGACATTGGTATCTCATTCATAATTGTTGGAGATTGGGGGATAAGATGAAGGATGACATATGCCTTTAGAATTAATCTGCCTTTCTTATCATGGGACTCAACCTTGGCAGAAGGATGCTATGGGACTCATAAATCAGAAAAGTAACCTGGATGTATCCTGATTTGATATGCTGGCATAGAGCTGTCTCTGTGGTAATATGTTCTTTAATGCTCTGTTGAACCTGTTCTCTTTAGTGAAATGAAAATGCATGTGTTTGACATACTTGGTCTAGTTGGTTGTTTGATGAAATGAGATTTTCCTTACTCTTTTTCCTCTTCATTTTCCACAGAAACTGCCAGTGCCCATTACTTAAATTAAGTTGAGAGTGCTAGCAGATAGTTTGAAAAATGATCATTTAGGAAATACTGTTCTCTACTAACTTTGAGTGTATCCAAATAGTGATCCGGCTGAATGTAGTACATTGGACAGAGACTAAAAATTAATTTGACATCAAAAGTTTTTAGCAGTTGAATGTGGATGCTGGACTTCTGCCTAGATGAGAGTCATTTAAAAACCCCTCTTGGCCATCCATAAATGTGCCCGGCTGTACAGTTGTAGGAAGACAAATTTTCGTTTCGAAAGTGCCTGACAAGACATGTGCATGTATTAAAACATGCATTTCTCTTAAGAATGCTGCTGAAAATAAGCAGCTCAATTATAGCAATCTCAGAGAGATTGTATTTAAAAGTTGGGGGCAAAAGGAATTAGTGGAGAGGAAGACTTATTCTCAATCCATTTTCCTAGCTTGTATGTATTACATGGAGAATATTAGAACAATGGTGTGTGATCCTTTGTGTTTCTCATTTTCCCTCCTCAACTCCTGATTAGCCAGTGTCATGAACTGGTAGTACTCTGTGGATGAATGGATGAAATGACACATTCTAAAATTGGGGACTTTATTTTTTTTTTAGAAGCAGGTTGAAAATGATCATGTAGGGATAAGCCATTCTTTACTAACTTTGAGTATATCCAAATAGTGAGCTGAGTTTACTACATTGGGCATAGGCTTAAAAATTGAGTTGCATTAAATTTCATAATGGTTGCAGCTTATTTTGAAGTTTTGTATGTGTTATTATTAATTTGTTTTTGTAATTTTAACTTGTTTTCTAGAGGGAAACAATTCTCTACCTGCCATCTCATATTTTTCTTTACAATAGGTATTTTGGAGTGGGATTTTGGTCAGATTTTTCTTGAATTAATGGAGTCTGTATTGCATATACATATGATCTGTAAAAGTCATAAAGATAAATATGTTTGCCTATGAATCATGCAAACATAGAGTTAGACATTTTTGCTGTCCAAATATAAGTATGACTAAATATGTGAAATCAACTTATACAGTATTGGGAAGTCAGTGCATATAATGCTTACTGAGGACTTCAAAAGAATGTCTGATTACTTTATTCATAGACCATTTAATGTGAACTTCTTTTGTTATTTTTTCTGGGTCAAAGAAATGTATATTTAAATATTCATAGACTCTGGCTCTTCCATATAAAAAAATAAAAGTACTGAGAGAATGTGGTGCTTTTTCTCCCCTCATTAACAATTTTCACATCTCTCCTCCAGGGAGAAATATGCTGACCAATAATTTCCAGTTGTGATTATGTTATGAGTATATAGTTCCAAATTTTATAAGGGAGCACATGCTTAAAAATCAAAATACACAGTCTTTGCATTCTATGTCTGATCCCTTTCTCTTTCTAACCCACACATAAAATCAAAGCTGATCACAGAAAGCAAAGTTGCAAAGTCAGAGAATTGCAGAAGTTTGTGTAAAGTGCATAGGACATGCAGAAAGGATTTAAGAATACAATCAATACCAACTGAGCAACTGAGGTGGTGTTGAGAATAGTCTGACAGATGTGGACAAAGGAAGGTTAATGCTGCTGCAGTGAAACACTTGAGTTAGATACAAAGATGAGAGGTTTGAGGTGCATCTTGAACTGGAGGAATCAGCAGTAAGAAATACAAACTTAACATAATGTCTTCTTGATCAAAAAAGAAATATGAAGACAAACAGTGAATGTCTGTTGATGAGAAATATAATATGATGAACTGGTGACCAGTTATAAACTAACTTTAAGGTTTTTGCTATTTCTCTTGGTGATCCTTTACACCTATCTGCAAGTATTACTTGCATTAATTGAGGCAACAATCCAAATATGAAAGATTGATGCTCATCCACTTGCTCTTAGCTTTATCCATTCATGTATACATGCAAACATCAGGTGTTAGAATTCTGAACAATATCTTTCCAAGTACTTTTATGAAGGCGGGGAGCAATAATCCTTATTTGGCCGTTCATTATTTTTTTTCAATCTACCAGTATCCGCATCATTCTTTCACCAAAGTGGATGTTCCGTATGCAATCGACTACACAGTTTTTTTTTTTTTTTTTTTTGCCATGGGGTGGGAGGCGGGGTGGGGATTGTTGTTGGTTTGTTTTTGTTTTTTAACAATCTCTAGTAATCAGGACTTCATTTCCCCCCCCCCCAAAATTTAATATTTGAATTATCTGTGCCTTCTCTCTGTAGATATTATTTCCTAATATACAATTTACTTAAGTCTCAATATCCCATTGTGAGGTTTGTCAGAGTCTGAGCTTAAAGAAAAATGTAAAACAACTATAAATTCAGTGTATTAAAGGATTTAGCCAGCATAAGGCAAACAGTATGCACAAAACCTTAGATTTTTTTTCTAAGGGCAACAGTGGATTAGTTGGAGTATCATCTACATGGCAACCTGAGGTAGGAGATGAGGTTGAAAATTTTGAGTCCTTTTGGGATATGAACATACATTTCTGAACTCTCTGGTTGTGTCAGACACTGCATTAGAATTTGTGGTTACAAGGATGAATAGAACATTTTTGATTAATTTTTAAAGTTTGTTCTAATTAGTTATACATGACAGTAGAATGCTTTTATATATTTTGATAAATCATACATAAATGCAGTAGAGTTTCTCATTTTTCTGCTTGTACATGTTGTAGGATCACATTGGTCATGCAGTCATATATGTGAGTGAAGTAATAATGTCTGTTTCACTCCACTATTCTTCCTGAATAGAACATTTTAATGAATTTACATAGGTATGATATAGACATAAACTCCATTTTAATGTAAATATAGTCATTCGGGGAAAGATTCAGAAAATAATTAAAATAGCATGCTCACCATATTCAGTTGATTTCCCTCATAGGATGTGATATATTTCCATAATATTTCCATCTTGTATTTTTGCCACCACATATGAATGAGCCAGAAATATGAAGGAGCATTTACATTAAGTCATTTATTTAAGTATATGACACCAAATGCAAAGTTATAAAAGAAAAACATTGATACATTAGATTTTATTAAAATCAAAAATATTCGCATTTCAAAGGACATCATTGAGAAAATGAAAAGCCACAAACTGGGAGGGAATATTTTTAAATCATGTAACATCCAATTTCAGACTTACATCCAGAATATATAACAAATATTTACAAAGCAATAACAAAGAACAAAATAGCCCAATTTTAAAAAATTAGGGAAAAGATTTGAATAGAAATTTCACCAAAGAAGTTAGAGGAATGGTCAATGAATGCATAAAAAGATGTGCAACATCATTAGTCACTAGAGAGAGGCAAACTAAAACTGCAATAATATGCTACTCAAACTCACTTGAATGACTACAACAATAATAATTGTTTTAAAAGCCATAAGAGTTGGTTTATTTAATCTTGAAAATAAAGTCGCCCAAACAGAGAAGATGGTAAGAAATCATGAACAGAATCTCCAAGAACTATAGGACATCATGAAAAGACCAAATTTAAGAATTATTGGAATTGAGGAAGGCACAGAGATACAAACCAAAGGAATGAACAACCTATTCAATGAAATAATATCAGAAAATTTCCCAAACCTGAAGAATGAAATGGAAAATCAAATGCAAGAGGCTTACAGAACACCAAATGCACAGAATCACAACAGATCCACACCAAGGCACATTATAATGAAAACGCCTAACATTCAAAATAAAGATAGGATTTTGAAGGCTGCGTGAGAAAAGCATCAGATTACACATATAGGGAGAGACCAATACAGATAGCAGCAGACTTCTCAACCCAGACTCTAAAAGCTAGAAGGGCCTGGAACAACATATTTCAAGCTCTGAAAGAACATGGTTGCCAACCAAGAATCCTATACCCAGCAAAACTAATCTTCAGATTTGAAGATGAAATAAAATCCTTCCACGATAAACAAAAGTTAAAAGAATTTACAAATAGAAAGCCTGCACAACAGAATGTTCTCAACAAAATATTCCATGAGGAGGAAATGAAAAGCAACAATGTAGGTCAGCAAAGGGAGAAACTACCTTAGAGAAAAACCACTCAAAGGAGAAACCAAGACAACTTAAAAACCAAAAATAAGCCAAATGACTGGGAATACAAATCATTTCTCAATAATAACCCTGAACGTTAATGGCCTAAACTCCTCAATCAAAAGACATAGACTGGCAGAATGGATTAAAAAGAAAGACCCAACAATATGCTGCCTGCAAGAGACTCATCTCATAGAAAAAGACATCCACAGACTAAAGGTGAAAGGATGGGAAAAAACCTACCACGCATATGGACCCAGTAAAAAAGGGGGGTTTCCATCCTTATATCAGATAAAGTGGACTTCAAGCCAAAGTTAGTCAGAAGGGATAAAGAAGGACATTTCATACTGCTTAAGGGAACCATAAATCAGGAAGACATAATGATAGTAAATATTTATGCCCCAAACAATGGTGCATCCCTGTATATCAAACAAATCCTTCTCAATTTCAGGAATCACATAGACCACAACACAATAATACTGGGCGACTTTAACGCACCGCTGTCACCACTAGATAGATCTTCCAAACAAAATCCAACCTAAGAAACCATAGAACTCAATAACACAATCAATAACCTAGACTTAATAGACATATATAGAATATTCCATCCATCAATGAGCGGATACACTTTCTTCTCAGCAGCACATGGAACCTTCTCGAAAATAGACCATATGTTATGCCACAAAGCAGCCCTTAGGAAATGCAAAAAAATAGAGATACTGCCTTATGTTCTATCAGATCATAATGGACTCAGAGTAGAAATCAATGACAAAGTAAAAAAAGGAAATTACTCCAACACTTGGAGACTAAATAATATGCTATTGAATGAAACATGGATAACAAAAAATATCAGGGAGGAGATTAAAAAATTCTTAGAGATCAATGAGAGTGATGATACAACATATCAAAATCTCTGGGACACTATGAAAGCAGTACTAAGAGGAAAATTCATTGCATGGAGCACATTCCAGAAAAGAATGAAAAGTCAACAATTAAATGACTTAACATTACAGCTCAAAGCCCTATAAAAAGAACAGAATAACAGCAAAAGTAGTAGAAGACAGGAAATAATTAAAATCAGAGCTGAAATCAATGAAATTGAAACAAAAGAAACTATTCAAAAAATTGACATAACAAAAAGTTGGTTCTTTGAGAAAGTAAACAAAATAGATAAACACTTAGCCACACTAACAAAGAGAAGGAGAGAGAAGACTCAAATTACTAAAATACATGATGCAAAAGGAAATATCACAGCAGACACCACTGAGATACAGAACATAATGAGAAGCTACTTTGAAAATCTGTATTCCAACAAAATAGAAAGTATCAAAGACATTGACAAATTTCTGGAGACATATGCTCCTCCCAAACTGAACCAGGAGGACATACACGATTTAAACAGATCAATATCAAGCAAGATATAGAAGCAGCCATTAAAAATCTACCATCCAAGAAAAGCCCAGGACCAGATGGATTCTTAGCTGAGTTCTACAAGACCTTCAAAGAAGAACTCATTCCAATACTTCTCAAAGTATTCCAGGAAATAGAAAAGGAGGGTACCCTACCGAACTCATTCTATGAAGCTAATATCACCCTCATACCCAAACCAGGAAAAGACACAACAAGGAAAGAAAATTTTAGACCAATATCCTTGATGAATATAGATGCAAAGATCCTTAACAAAATATTGGCAAACCGTATCCAAAAACATATTAAGAAAATTGTGCACCACGATCAAGTGGGGTTCATTCCTGGAATGCAAGGATGGTTTAACATCCGTAAATCAATAAACATAATCCATCATGTCAATAGACTTAAGAATAAGAATCATATGGTTATTTCAATTGACACAGAAAAAGCATTTGACAATATACAACACCCCTTCATGCTCAAAACACTAGAAAAAATAGGGATAGTAGAAACATACCTGAACTTTGTAAAGGCTATTTATGCTAAGCCCATGGCCAACATCATTCTTAATGGAGAAAAACTGAAACCATTCCCTTTAAAAACGGGAACAAGACAGGAATGTCCTCTTTCACCACTTCTATTCAACATTGTCCTCAAAACTCTAGCCAGAGCAATTAGGCAGACTAAAGAAATTAAAGGGATATGAATAGGAAAAGAGGAACTTAAGCTGTCACTATTTGCGGATGATGTGATTCTATATTTAGAGGATCCAAAAACCTCCTCCAGAAAACTTCTAGACCTCATCAATGAATTCAGCAAAATAGCAGGCTATAAAATCAACATGCATAAATCTACAGCATTTTTATATGCAAGCGATGAAACAGCTGAAAGGGAAATGAGGAAAACAACTCCATTTGCAATAGCCTCAAAAAAAATAAAATACTTGGATATCAATCTAACCAAAGAGGTAAAAGATCTCTACAATGAAAACTACAAAACACTGAAGAAAGAAACCAAGGAAGACCTTAGAAGATGGAAAGATCTCCCATGTTCTTGGATAGGCAGAATTAATATTGTCAAAATGGCTATACTACCAAAAGTGCTATACAGATTCAATGCAATTCCAATTAAAATCCCAATGACGTACCTCACAGAAATAGAGCAAGCAATCATGAAATTCATCTGGAAGAATAAGAAACCCAGAATAGCTAAATCAATCCTTACCAGGAAGAATGAAATAGGAGGTATCGCAATACCAGAACTTCAACTATACTACAAAGCAATAGTAACAAAAACGGCATGGTATTGGCACCAAAATAGACAGGTGGATCAATGGTACAGAATAGAGGACACGGACACAAAACCAAATAAATACAATTTTATCATACTAGACAAAGCTGCCAAAAATATGTAATGGAGAAAAGATAGCCTCTTCAACAAATGGTGCTGGGAAAACTGGAAATCCATATGCAACAGAATGAAACTAAACCCCTATCTCTCACCCTGCACAAAACTCAACTCAAAATGGATCAAGGACCTTGAAATCAGACCAGAGACCCTGCATCTTATAGAAGAAAAAGTAGGTCCAAATTTTCACCTTGTTGGCTTAGGATCAGACTTCCTTAACAGGACTCCCATAGCACAAGAAATAAAAGCAAGAATCAATAACTGGGATAGATTCAAACTAAATAGCTTTCTCCGAGTAAAGGAAACTATCAGCAATGCGAAGAGAGAGCCTACAGAGTGGGAGAATATCTTTGCCTCTCATACTTCAGATAGAGCACTAATTTCCAGAATATATAAAGAACTCAAAAAGCTCTACACTAAGAATACAAATAACCCAATCAACAAATGGGCTAAGGAAATGAACAGACACTTCACAGAAGAAGATCTACAAGCAATCAACAGATATATGAAAAAATGTTCAACATCTTTAGTAATAAGAGAAATGCAAATCAAAACTATCCTAAGATTCCATCTCACCCCAATTAGAATGGCGATTATCAAGAACACAAGCAACAATAGGTATTGGAGAGGATGTGGGGAAAAAGGTACACTCATACATTGCTGGTGGGACTGCAAATTAGTGCAGCCACTCTGGAAAGCAGTGTGGATATTCCTTAGAAAACTTGGAATGGACCCACCATTTGACCCAGCTCTCCCACTCCTCGGCCTATACCCAAAGGACTTAAAATCAGCACACTACAGAGATACAGCCACATCAATGTTCATAGTGGCTCAATTCACAATAGCCACACTATGGAACCAACCTAGATGCCCTTCAGTTGATGAATGGATAAAGAAACTGTGGTATATATATACAATGGAATATTACTCAGCTATAAAGAATAATAAAATTATGGCATTTGCAGTCAAATGGATGAAATTGGAGAATATCATGTTAAGTGAGATAAGCCAATCTCAAAAATCCAAAAGAGGAATGATCTCACTGATAAGCGGATGATGACACTTAATGGGGGATGGGAGTGGGACAAGAATGGAGGAAGGAGGGACTGTATAGAGGGAAAAGAGAGGTGGGAGGGGTGGGGGGGAAAGAAAAAAATAATGGAATGAATCAAACATCATTACTCTATGTAAATTTATGAATATGCAAATGGTATGCTGTTACTCCATGTACAAACAGAAACAACATGTATCCCATTTTTTCAATAAAAAAAAAAAAAAGAGTTAGTGAAGATGTGGAGAAATAATGGGAGAATGCAAAATGGCAAACCGCTTTTCCAAACTTTTGAAATACAGTTTGTATGTTTTAAAAACGTTGAATACTGTATGTATTTGACATAGCAAATCCACTCCTATATGTAATATGACAGCAGATCTACTCCTAGGTATCTACCCAAGAGAAATGAAAACGTATGTCCACACAAAGACTGGTACATGAACGTATTGAGCAGCATTATTCATAATAGCTCAAAAGTGGAAAAAAATAAAATGTCTTATCAACTTATGAATGTATAAAATTTATGGTATATTCATATGGTGAAATATAAAAGAACAAAATAATGCTACAAACTACATGGATAACTCCAAATAAAATCAGTGAAGTGCTAGAAATCAGATGCAAAAATCTCATATTGTGTGATTCCATTTACAGAAAATATCTAAAAAAGGGAATTCCATAGAGAGAACAAAATTATGGTTGTATGGGATTAGAGGTGGGAACATGGAGTGACTACAGATGGGCATGAGGAATCTTGAGATGATTAAAATGTTGTAAAATTGGACTGTGATAAATGTATAACTATCAACTTACTAGAATCACCAAATTACACACGTAAAATGGGTAGTTTTGTGGTTTATAAATTATAGTTTTATAAACCTATTAAAGCTCACATAAAAATGTCTGTTATAAAACATGTTAGGCTCCCCAAATAAAAATAGCATAAATTAATTAGTTGATTATTTTGAAATTGTTACTAAAAATAGATAATAAAATATGATATGACTATCATAGAAACATTAACTAAATATTGGTTGGTCTAATTTAAATATTGAAATAAATTCTTGAAAATTCTGGAATTAGTTATGGGTACTTTTTCTTTTAACATACTGAACTGTATTTCTATTTTTGTGTATACATATATTGTTTTAGTTTCCATCAGACTTATCTCCATGCTTTTGAGTTTTTAACCCTAGAAATGTAAATGAAGATTTTAATATGAATAAAATACTTAAAATACCAAACAAACTTTTGATTATAGCATAAGGTAATTTTGATCACATTTTTATAACTTATTCGGATTACCAACACACACACACACACACACACACACACACACACACACACACACACAAACACATACTTTGACTTCAGTTGCATGGGATTCCTGAAAAGTCTCAGCTATTTTAGAATACATCTCAAATATTTGAAGTTCATTATATGTTATATTAGCAAACCAGTAGTTTATAGAAATGCAACATCCGTGTTTTGGACTGTTTATTTGCACAACTTGAAATGTGTGATGAAAATTTTTGTTGAAATGCAAGGACCTAGAAACTTAGAAATACTATTACCTATGTATACTATGAGTAGACTAGTTGACTTTTTAAAAAATAATACTTTTGAAATTTAATATACATATATTAAGTATGACATATCTTTAATATGTGTGTTATTATGGTTTGGATATGAGGTGTCCCCCAAAAGCTCACATGTGAGACAAGGCAAGAAGGGTTCAGAGGAGAAACGATTGGGTTGCGAGTCTTAACCTAATCAGTGAATTAATTCCTGATGGGGTTAACTGAGTGGTAACTGAAATGGTGGGGTGTGGTTTGAGGAGGTGGGAATTGGGGTTGTTGCTCTGGGCTATATATTTTGTATCTGGAGAGTGGAGTCTCTCTCTTCCTGATCTCCATGATGTGAGCTGCTTCCCTCTGCCACCTTCTCCTGCCATGATATTCTGTATCACCTCAAGCCCTGAGGAATAGAGCCAGCCTTCTATGAACTAAGAATTCTGAAAACGTGAGCTCTAAAATACTCTTCCTTCTCTACAGTTGTGCTGGTTGGGTCATCTAGTCACAGCACAGAAAAGCTGACTAAAACATGTGTATTGCCCAATATTTGACAAACTGAGTCACTAATTTTGGAATTACAGTTCTCAGGTGAAAGATGAATTAGCACTATTTCAAAAGTAGTGGAAAAGGCTAATAATTTGAGTACTGCAAGATATTCATTATGATATTGTACTACTATGAAGACTATTAATGTTATTTAAACATCTTGCTTGTCATATTTAGTTCTCTTCTAAAATGGGGATTATGAGTCAGTTCATGTTGGAGATACATTTTGACTTATTTCATTGCATTATTTCTTGTAGTTGTCTTACTGACTTTAGGACATAAGTATATCCAGCAGTCTTAGAGGATTTTGTAAATACTTATGTATTTTTCTAAGAATATATATAGATAACTATTTTCCTCAAACAGTTGTAAGTTCAGATACCATTACCTATGGCAATAGAAAACAAGAAACAAACACCTAATTTTAGTTTTATATTAACAGAGCAATATGTGGCATCTAAAATGGATGCACAATAATTTACAGCATTGCCCACTTCTCATTTTGTTTTCTGTAGTTTAATAATAATTGTTCTGAAAACTCACAACAGAGAAATCTTTTAGCTCCCCATTGTCTCACTCTAAGATGATGAATAGGAAGCAGTAAGAGTTTTTTCTACACTTAAGAGAGAATTTACCTTGATTGGTTTTCTACTTTGGTCTATTTGAACTAGATAGCTCCTGAGTGCATTCATCTATATATTCCAAGAAAATCTCTGAAAAAATTATATCTATGGTGGAAAATCTGCTATGTAGATATATAGATTGATATAGTTATTAGAATCATATATACATTTATAATTATTTTATATAACAAATATTATATGTAATATAACACACACACACACATACAGTTATTTTGGTGTAGCCCATGATTGAGAGATTCAGACGGTTGTTTTAAGTTAAGCCTATGTTTATAATGGTGATCAATCAATGCAGTTATAAGATAGCCAAGCAGTGAATTCTAATATCTAGTTACAGTCTGGATTCTAGAAGATAGAGTTAAGATAAATGGTAACTATAAAGATTCTGCTTCAAACAGGTTCTGATTCAGAAGCAGTTATATGGAAAGTTGAATATTTCATAGCTAATTTTTCAGACAGATTCATTTTTGGTTTTTAATAAACTTAAAAATGTTAGAATAGTAGATTTACAGAAAAGTTGAAGAAATAGTACAGAGAGTTCACAAATACCCAATACACAGTTTCCCCTATTGTTAATATCATGTAGTCCTATGGTATATTTGTCATAAGTAAGGAACCAAAACCTGTACATTACGATTAACTAAACTCCACAGTTTATTCAGGTGTCGCTAGTTTTTCCCTAAGTCTTTATTTCTATTACATATATTTGTCATGTCTTCTTGGCCTCCCCTGCGTGGTGGCAATATCTCAGGCATTCCTTGTTTTTGATAACATTTCGAGGAGTGCTGGACAGATATTTTGTGGAACATCTTCTCAATTTGGGATTTTCTGATGTTTTTCTCAGGGTCAGACTGCCGTTATAGGCTGTAGGGAGAAAACCGCAGAGGTGAAGTGCCATTCTCATTACACATCATAGCAAGGATACATGCAATCACCATGACTTGTCACTGATGACAACTTTGGTCACCTGGTCAGGGTAGTGATTGCCACATTATTCCAGTTAAAGTTACTCTTTGCCCCATTCCAAAGTCTATTATTTCATGGCTTAGAGTAGTAGTCTCTGTTCATCATGAAGTGGTTTTAGAATGACATTTTATTTCATCTTGCTTTATATCTAAGTACAATCTCTTTTTGTGGTTTAGCTCAAAATATCTAACCATTTACTTAACATGCTGTATGAGATTTAATATTACTTGTCTCTTTTTTTTTTAAAAGTCAAAGTACAATTCTGACTTTATTAATTCTCAACATGAATGTTTTTATGCCATTTGATTTATATTCATGATATAGCAATTTGAGGTTATTAACTTACTTGCTCTTTGAAGTTATTTCTGAACTTGATATTTTGGCTATTATTCCTGAGCCTGTGGTAGACTTTCTCAGCCTAGGGAAGGCATTGATTGGCAATGCTGGTGCTACTCCCGTTACATGACTTGGGAGGGAAGGTGATCCTCAGTAAGATATCAGTTCTCTGGTCCATGTAGCTCCACCTTCTCCAGATGACTGACTAGGGTTTGCTAAGTCAAGCCCTACTTTCTGGAATCTCCACTATGTCCTAAACTACTACATGTACTTTTCTGAGTTAATGTTAGGGCAGTGAGTTGACTTATTAATATAAATAGCAATAATCTTTTTATCACTGGTGGTATGCTCTTGTACTCACTCCAAGATAAACATATGGAGAACCTGCAATGTGCGAATATCAAAAATACAGGCCTACCACAATTGCTAAACTCATTCTTAACCTACCAAGTAAATCTTTCAAATGACTGAATAGAGCATGTAGTATTTAAGTGTTTTCTCTGCTTTTCTAGGATTTTACCCTAATATAGGAATCACTCAAGATTTCAAAACTGCAAGACTTCACTCAGATTGCCAGTTTATCTTTATTGATCCTGGGGTTGACTGGTGAGACCTTTATTTTAACCATTAAACATCTTTGTAAGTTTGTTGTTCTCACCTTTGTTTTGCAAGGCTAGAGCTCAATTACTGCAGCCTGGCCTGTTAAAGTGAGGGGTAGATAGCACGAGGCTACAAGATTTACAATAGTTGTCAGGAGACAGATAGGGGATGAAGCAAAAACCCACTAGTGACTACTCCTGAAATCTGTTTTTTTTTTTTTTTTTTTTTTTTTTTTTAAAGAAATGGGGGTCGATGTGCAACTCTAGAATTTTCAGGGGCATCAGCAATAGCTTTGACTTGAATGCGTTTCTCCTTTTTTAAACTCTGCTCTGATGCAAGTAATCGATACTGTAGTTTTGGTGAAAAAAATCCTTTTTGACAAAAGCTCCAAGATTGATTACCTAGATCAATACCATTTTTAAGAACAATTCATCAAGATTGTATTTAAACAGAGACCATGATGCATTTAAACTGTTAATAATACAAACCGTTCCCCCTCCTCTCCTCCCCATGGATTATCTATTTTTCCCCCAACAGAGCAGTAGATTTCACAGTAGAGTACAATGTCACACAGTTTCCCAGGGGTTAAAATAAGATAACAATTCTTCTAAGTCCTTACTCTCCTCTCTCCATTATCCTCACAGCTTATATTGTTCCTAATTTGCAAATAAACCCTCTATTGTTTTCACAACACTGGAAGTTCTAGAATCTGTATGTTTTCTTGGTTTTATAAAAACTAAGAACACACTTCCTGGAAAAAAATGAAGACAAAGAAATCCAGAGCTTTGCTGCAATCAGGCCCTTACACTTTTCAATCAGTAGTCACTCTGGGGATAGGTGTAATTGCCTTGGTAATTCAGGCAAAAGCACATTTTTGGCCTGAATGACTTTAGTAATTGTGACTATGGATCCAGTTTAGTGGAGGATAAAAACTGTCCTTGTATGTCAGTGTATACTTCTAAAAATCATAACAATGAGAAGCAGTGACTAGCCATTATTGAAGCTCAAAATCATTTAGTGCAGTCAATTTACCCCAACATCTTAAAGAATTAAATAATTATCCATCTGCCCGGAATACAAACCTAACCTGGAAACACAGAGGTGAAAGTAGTCTTCTAGATCATTTTTTCCAGCTTTCTTGATGGAAATATGAGGAAAGTGAAAAAAAGGAAAATGGACAAGCAAAGCTAGATGTAAGGTCTATAACGGCTATCAGTTGGTACCTTTAAAATTACTTCTATCTCTTCTACAGATTGGGGCATCCGAAACTGCAATAGGCTTGAAGAGCCACAGTAATCCCATGGGGTTTGCCTTGGAATTCAGGTGTCATTTTCAAAGCTCTTTCTATATGTCCTATCTCAGCATGCCTTTCTTTAGATTTTGTTATATGCAGTGCCAAGGAGGCCAAGAGGTGCTGTATGAAAACTAAAGTTTTATATAACTCTGGCCAAGAAAAGTTAAATTGCATGCTGACTTAGGATGGTAAAGGACCAAAAATATGACTGATACATGATTCTCTATTTGCAAGAGATTCACTACGAAAAGTTTTACAAATTCTAGGAAAAGTATCATTTGAGGGATTTTAAATGCCTCAGTGAAATTGAAGTTGAGGTAACTTAAGGTCCATTTTTAGTTGGTATAATACAGAGTTTCCAAATGAAACTATTAGCTTGGAATGTTGTACATGTCCCCTGGTAAGAGTCAGTGATAGAAGATTTTTGAGGTTACATAGTAAGTTTACTAATGGCAATTTTACATTCCTTGGAAACGAAAATCACTCTGCTTTGCTTTTCCTGTGCCTATCTTCAATGAAAAAAGTAAGTGAAGCTCCCAGTCCATTAATAATCTTTTTCTAGGGCTTTCTGCCATTTGCGAATGACAGTACAAGTGGCTCTCCTGTGGCTTATACCTGAATGCGATGTATTTTAGCACAAGGGAATGTGGGTCATAGGTGGCTTTTGCAATGTCACTTTCATGCGGGCCAACCATTCTTATTATACAGCCCATCTTATCCATTCTTCTGCATTAACAGTTGACTTATAAAGGGCATGTTTGTCTTTTGAGACTTCAATATTCCTCTTCAGAATTTTTTTTTTCTTAAAAGGAATTGAAAACTTTTTCCCAGAAGCCTTTTAAAAGAATACAAAATATCACAAGCTTCTAAATTTATGTCGTAGCTGTAATAATACCTATTCAATTTACCTGTAACATTTTTAGATTCAAAAGGTTTTTATATTTATATGGTTTTTTTGAGTCTTTGGGTTTTTATTTTTTTTTGTTTGTTTGGCATGGGGGATTGAATCCAGCAGTGCTTAACCACTGAGCCATATGTGCACCCCTTTTTAAATTTTGAGATAAGATCTCACTAAGTTGCCCAGGGCCTCCCTAAGTTGCTGAGAATGGCCTCAAACTTGCAATCCTCTTGCCTCTCAGCCTCCTGAGTCCCAGGGATTACAGGCATGAGTCTTAATGGAACAAAGGACACATTGTCTTATAGAATGTAGGACATTATTTCTTAAATCTTTTATTCTAAAGTCAGTGTCTACAACTTTCTTTCCCTCATTCTCATAGGAAAGGCCTGAGTTTTATTCCATCCTTCCTAATTGTCTCTCATATTCCTGAGGAAGAAACATGTTTCACTTTAGAAAAGTAAAGACTAGATTCTTACTATACCTAGATAACATTCACAATGAAATGTTTACATAAGTGGCTACATATTATGCAAAGGATATATTCCTTTAAATAGCTTAGAGACTTGCTTGATGTGGCCCTTGTTTGCTCTTCCAAGCTGGGCATTTTGAAGCTCTCTCTCAACTCCACACTATTCAACTGTTCAGCAGACACACTGGACCAGTAAAAGACAATGAACTCAGACTTAAACAGTTTTTATTATTTACATAAATGGCAAAAGCATGATCAGCATCTCTGTATCCTTTCTCCATTTGTACAGTACTGAAACGGAAGTATCTAGATGACAGACAACACAAGTGATAGGGCTTTCTGTTGATGAAAACTCAATTTTATACTACAACAAAGTGATTTTTTAGACTTAAACTGTGCCCCAAATCAGGGATGGTGAAGCTGTAAGCTCCCTACTTCACCAGAATGAGGGAGACAAATGGGAATCTACTCCATGAGAGCCTCCCTCAAGACAGGGAGGTGAGTATACAATAGCCTTCTAGTGGCTCCTCATAAGACTGCCATCTTCCCAAGATCTGAAAGGATCACGGTGTGTTCTGCCAGGCCACAGGACAGACGATGGTTCAGAATTGCTTTCATGGCCTATGTGCATATGGGCAACATCATCAGAGCAGCAGCATGGAGTAGTTAGTTCTCCTACGTTCCCAACCAAATACACTGAAATTTTTCACAATTTCTTGATTTCTTTTCTCATTTTCAATTCAAGGTCTTCATGTGCTTCTGCACCCATAATTTTATTTTCCTTCACTTTTCTTCATCTTTCCTGGGTTTGACCCTGATATTTAAACCCCAGATCTTTAAAATGGTTCTGGGTTGAAATTAGCTGTCTAGCTGAACAAATAAATAGTAGAAATAAGTTAGTACCTATAAAATTGGGAGAAGAGAACACCTTCTAGGCTATACATATACATGAGGCTGTTGAAGTAGATTTAATGAGGAAAAATTTACAACAAATAACTAGTGTTTGACATATTTTGTCTATTTCTAAATTTTCAACTAGTCTGGTGTCATGTAGACATACCTATTCAGGGAATAATTACCTAGTTCTGTTTCCCTTATCCACAGTCACATAGCCTAGATGACTTCCTGTTTAGACTACAGACCCATATGTGCAATTTAAATTTTTCCTCTTATAGTTCCCTGAACATTTAAAATTAAAAGTAGCAATGAATCAAAAAGGCACCAAAATGTGTATGGTTCAAATAGACAAGGGAAGAGACTATATGCACACACACCATTTTAACAAAGGGCATTTTGTAAAGTCCATCAGATAAATAGAATATATATCTATATATAAATACATTTGGGTATATTCACCTCTTTATTCTATCTATTTACCTTGCTACCTACTTATCATCTGTCCTAAAATCTAACAGAGTGGAATACAGATTACTAGAGATTGAGAAGGGTTGGGGGGGGGGGGGGAAGTGTGGCTAAAGGGAGGTAGGATTTGATTACTACATGCTTTATGCGTGTGCTGAAATATCACACTGAAATCCATTAATATGTACAGTCAATACATATCAATATACAATGAAAGAAAATATTTTTAATTTTTTTATTTATACAGACTGCATTTTGATTCATTGTACACAAATGGGGTACGTTTTTTCATTTCTATGGTTGTGCACAATGCAGATTCATACCATTTGTGTAATCATATATGTACGTAGGGTAATGATATCTGTCTCATTCCACCATTTGGAAAGAAAATATTTTTAAAAAATCTAATGGAGTAGCTTGTTTATAATTTTTGAAGATAAATTAAATATTTTGTCCTGAGATGAGCCTTAAAAAGAATGAAAAGTATATTGATAATTTTATTCTACACATGAGCAGGGAGACTCCTCTTGCCTTTCCAGTTCAATTTCTCAGACCCTTGCTTCCAAGATTAGAACATTAAAAAAAAAAAAAAAAGGAACAGAAGAAGAAAGAGCTTCTAGAAATTTCTCCCCCACATTCATGTATAGCACACACACATACACCTATGTGCCATTCCAGTACAACTCTTCTGAAAAGATAAAACATCTCTTGAAAAGATTATTGTTCCTTTCAATGGTCAGAGGTTCTTTTCCTTGAGGATTTAAATAGACTATCTTTTTTTTTTTTTTAACTGAAGAGAGCTGAGTGACTTGTCCTCAGAGTTTGTGAGATGAGTTTGTAGATATAGTCTTTATTCTTCACTACTATGTCTCTTAGTGTCTAGAACAGTATCTGAAACAGACTCAATAAATAATTGTTAATGAATAAATAAATACTGAACTTACATAAAAGGGGCAGAAGTTTGTTGTTTTAGCATCCATTTGTTGAACAGAGCCAATTTATCATCCAAGAACTTAGACTGTTTCATTTTAGATCTCTTTTCAGAGGAAAAAGAGTACTCTTATGACAATTGCCTTAACACCCAAATTATGATAGTTGAAGGTAATTATGAACACATTCTACTTCTAATTCCATCTCTCAAAATTAGTTATATATGCACCATTATCTTAATTTTTTCTGAGTTATCAGAAGGGTTGGCACTACAGAAAGAAAATCACTTTATCACATTTCTTTATAGTTGTGAATAAATAAAATATCTCCATAAAGTATGAATAAAACACATCTTTGTTTTTGGCCATTTGGTTAAGTAATAGCCTTATTTCTCAGTAGGATTCCTCTAGATAAACCCAATGGAAGAACAGTAAGAAAAATTATGCAATTTTGCTTCTACTTTTTATTACCAAAACATGGACAGATGAGGAATCATATAAATAGTATTTATTGGGATCGGGTCTGTTCTTCAAGCCAGCTACATATCTTGTATGCTATATGGGGTTTCAAGATAGCTCCAGTTTAAAATAAGAGTGCACTCATAGAAGTGAGGCACATTAACCTCTCATCCTTCAAAGTTATAACTTGTAAAGTTGTCAGACACATTTCCTAGATGTCAACTATAAGCAAATAAGACAGGTCAGGGAAGTTTTGATAAATATTTTAAAGAAAAAATGCTTCTAGAAAGGTTGTGGAAAGTCAAGAGCTCATCTGAGGGAATTGTGGACTGGTCAGTAGAAACCATTAAAAGGAGAAGAATTGTACATCAAGAAGTATGAGAGGCAGGAAAATCAGCTTGGTCTCATTTTCCAATTTTATCTGGCATTTATTCCAGATTTGTCTTCAAATGTTAATTGGAAGTTTTGTAATTGAAAGTTAAAATGAGATTAGGAATAAGAAAGGAAAAATTCTAAAACAAATTTGTTTTTCATAAGTAAAACAAATTTAAGCTATATGACTTAACCAGGCCTCACTTTGCTTCTATTTAAATAGTTGTTAGAGACTTTATGGTGATCTTTAAGAAGAACCAAACACACTCAAAACACAGATCATTTCTTTTTAGACTAGAAATAAATGCAGCCATAACCAGACCATTTAACCTGTTTTGCATTTGTATATCATTTTATGACCTTATGGAAATAATAATAATCAGTTCCTTTTGCTACCTTCTATAACATGGAATCTAGAGAAGCTCTTATCAAAAAATCCATCAATTCTATTTCCTGTTTGTTTCTTTTTCAATGTAATGACAACCTCTGCATTACTGTTCTGGTTCAAAAAAACTTCATTGCTTCCTCTTCAACAAGTAATAGTAATTTTCTTTACAGAGCTATAAATCTTACATTTCTACAGAGTAATTCAATAAATTCTCTCTTAGGAACTACTAATTGTATTGTTGTTTTTTCAGCAACACTGTTTAAATATGGAAGTTGTTATTTCCAAATTCGATGCCCAGTGCTTTTTAAGCTTAATTTTTATACCATCCCAAATCCTCTGCCCCACTATCTAGGCATATTTTATAAATTATAATTTTCATTTATTTTGTATTATACTTTTAGCTTATTATGGCATTTTTATGACTTCTTTGCTTACTCCAGGGCAGAGCACATAACTTGATAGGGCTGTGACTAGTACCTAGATTTTCTATGCTTCTGAGATTGTTATGTCCAGCCTAAATTAGTCACAGTGTGAGGAGGATCATCTGTCAGTTGTTTGGGCAGGCATTTCAAAGTAATGGGGCTAAAGTCACTTTGTACAAATAAGCAAATAAGACAGATCAGGGAAGTTTTGATAAAGAATTGATAAATATTTCCGAGGAAAAATGTTAGGATCAGGCTTACACTTGGGGGTTATAGATGTGATCTGTGCCACCAAATTCTACACACTGATGGAAAGATGTCTTTCTTACATTGAAGTTAAATAACTATACCCTCTAATAAATTTAACCCCCTTAAGAATTGATTATCTTATTTGTCTTAAATTTCTTCACTTCCTAGAATAATGACTTGCATACACTAGCTAACTTGATGTTTGTAACTGAAGGAACTAACTGTTACTGTTAGTATCTAAAAACAGAATTAGACTGTTAGTATCTAAAAATAGAATTAGAAAAATAAGCAATTTATATCACACCAATTTTAATCATTTGAAACATTTAATCATAAATTTATTACATATTAGCCATGGAAGAAACATTTTAAAAGGTATAAAAGTGACCTGAAGATAGCCGTTAAATACTAGTGGTAGCTGCATGCAGTGGCGCATGCCTGTAATATCAGTGGATAGGGAGGCTGAGGCAAGAGGATTGCAAGTTTGAAGCCAGACTTAACAATTTAGCAAGGATGGAAACAACTTAGTAAGACCCTGTCTCAAAATAAAGAATAAAAAGGGCTGGGGATGTGGCTCAGTGGTTGAACACCCCTGGATTCAATTCCTGGTACCAAATTAATTAATTAATTAAATAAAATAAAATGCTGGTGGCAGATTTGTTTCTTTTTCTTTTTTTCCCATAACATGTTATACATTTATATTTTTACACAATCGAGATTATATTGTAGATATAGTTATATTTAAACTAGCAACAAAGAACAACCCAAGCCTGCATGGTTTTACTGCTGAATTCTGCCAAACATTGAAAGGAGAATTAATACTAATTCTTTTTGAACTCTTCCGAAAATAGAAAAAGTTGGGAAAATTCCCAATTAATTTAATGAAACTAGTATTGTCCTGATATCAAAACCAAAAAAAGATATGTATTAGCTTTCTATCAGTATAACAAATACCTGAGATAATCAACCTTTAAAAATAAAAGGTTTATTTTGGCTTACAGTGGTGAAAGTTCGACTTAATGATTGGTTGGCCCCATTATTTTGGATCTGTGGTAAGGCAGCATCTCATGTGGGAGCATGTGGGGGAGCACAACTGCTGATCTCATAGCCAGGGAGCAAAAGAGATAACAAGAAAGGATCTGGAGTCCCATAGTATCCTTTAGAGGCCTTTCCCCAATCATCTAAAAACCTCCCATTAAGGCCCCATCTCTTAAAGTTCCATAACCTCCCCAAAACCCCTCCCTGGGTATCAAGCCTTTAACATGGGCCTTTGTATGATAGTCACATCCATTCTATAGCAACATCACAATGAAAGAAAAATCACAAACTGATATTTTATGGATATGGGCATGAAAATCCTTAAGTAAAATATTAGCAAATGAAATCCATTAACATATAAAACAATTATACACCATGAGCATGTTGGGCTTATCCTGGGATTGCAAGTTTGGTTTAACATCAGAAAATCAATTAATATAATACGTAAAATACATAGAAAAATAAAAGAAAATCACATGTTCATTTCGATAAATGCAGGTAAAGTATTTCATGAACGCCAACACCCTGTCATAATAAAAATAGTCAGTGAACTGGGAATAAAAGAGAACTTCATCAGTTGGATAAATAGCAATGACAAAAACTCATGACTAACATCATACTTAATGGTGAAAGACTGGATGCATTGCCCCTTTATGGTTTGCTTTTTAATATAGCACAAAAGCTCAAGTGTTAGGCAATGCATGAATTTCAGAGGTAAAATTATTACATTGTAAAAACTAATAATTTGAATGAACTCCTGAGTAGTAATCATCAGCAGATGGGGCCTGGCTGGAGGAAGTAGGTCACTGGCCTTGGCTTATATCTTATCTCTTGCTCCTCTCTCTCTCTGCTCTGAGCTGAGCAGCTATCTTCTATCACACTCTTTTGCCATGATGGTCTGCCTCACCTTAGAGACAGACCAGTGGAGTTGGCTGAGCATGGACCGAACCTCTGAAATTTTGAGCCCCACATAAGTTTTTCCTCCTCTAAGTTGCTCTTGTCAGGTATTTTGGTTACGAAAATGAAAAGCTGACTAACAGCCTCTAACATCAAAAGTAAGACAAAGATGTCCACTCTGGCCTCTTTAACTCAACATTGAACTTGAGGTGATAGCCAAGGCAATTATGCAACAAAAAGAAATAAAAGACATCCCAATTAGAAATCAAGAAGTAAAGCTAAAAAAAAAAAAAAAAAAAAAAAAAAAAAGCAGTAAAGCTACTATATTTATTTGCTGATAACTCAATCTTGTATATAGAAAATTCTAAATAATCTACTAAAATTAGAACTAATAAACTAGTTCAACAAGGTTTCGGAATTTAAGACCAACAAACCATAATTAATTATGCTTCTATACATTGCCAATGAATGATCCAAAAATACAATTTATGAAATAATTCTATTTATAATAACATCAAAAAGAGTAAACATTATAGAGAAATTCAACATAAGAAGGCAACATTTATACTTTAAAAACTATAAATTTTTTTATATTATGCATTTTCATTTTTTATTTTTACATGATGCATTTTGATTCATTGTACACAAATGGGGTACAACTTTTCATTTCTATGGTTGTACACAATGTAGACACAACATTCATGTAATTTTACATTACATAGGGTAATGATGTTTGTCTCATTCCACCATCTTTCCTTTCCCTGCCCCCTCTCCTCCCCTCATTTCTCTCTACACAATCCAACATTCCTCCATTCTTCCTTTACCCCCCACTCCCACTGTGTATCAGCATCCACTTATCAGAGAAAACATTCAGCCTTTGGTTTTTTGGAATTGGCTCTAATTTTAGTTATTTCCTGTCTTCTACTACTTTTGATGTTGATCTGTTATTTTTCTAGGACTTTGAGATGTAATGTTAGGTCGTTTATTTGTTCTCTTTTTATTCTTTTGTTGAATGTGCTCCATGCAATGAATTTTCCTCTTAGTACTGCTTTCATAGTGTTCCAGAGATTTTGTTATGTTGTATCATTGTTTTCGTTTACCTCTAAGAATTTTTTTATCTCCTCACTGATGTCTTCTGCTATCCATGCATCACTGAATAGCATATTATTTAGTCTCCAGGTGTTGGAGTATTTACTTTTTTAAATTTTATTGCTGATTTCTAGTTCATTCCATTATGATCTGATAGAATACAAGGTAGTATCTCTATTTTTATATATTTACAGGAGTTACTTTGTGGCATAACATAGGGTCTATTTTAGAGAAGGATCCATGTGCTGCTGAGAAAAAAGTGTATTCACTTATTGATGGATGGAATATTCTATACGTGTTGGTTAAGTCTAAATTATTGATTGCAATATTGAGTTCTATGGTTTCTTTCTTTAGTTTTAGTTTGGAAGATATATCCAGTGGCAAGAGAGGTGTGTTAAAGTCACCCAGTGTTATTGTGTTGTGATCTATTTGATTCCTGAAATTGAGAAGGATTTGTTTGACATACATGGATGCTCCATTGTTTGGGGTATAAATATTTATGATTGTTATGTCTTGTTGATCTATGTCTCCCTTAAGCACTATGAAATGTCCTTCCTTATCCTTTCTAACTAACTTTGGTTTGAAGTCCACTTTATCTGATATGAGAATGGAAACCCCTGCTTTTTTACTGAGTCAATGTGCATGTATGTTTTAATCCATCCCATCCTTTCACCTTTAGTCAATGGATATCTTTTTCTATGATTGTGAGTCTCTTGAAGGCAGCATATTATTGGGTCTTTTTTAAAAATTCAATCTGCCAGTCTATATCTTTTGATTAATGAATTTAGGCCACTAGCATTTAGGGTTATTATCAGGATATGATTTGCATTCCTGGCCATTTGGTTTGTTTTTGGTTTTTAACTTGACTTTGTTTCTCCTTTGACTGGATTTTCCTTTAGGGTAATTCCTCCCTTTGCTGACTTACATTGTTGTTTTTCATTGTATCCTCATGGAATATTGTGCTGAGAATGTTCTGCAGTGCAGGCTTTCTACTCGTAAATTCTCTTAACTTTTGTTTATCATGGAAGGATTTTATTTCGTCATCAAATCTGAAGCTTAGTTTTGCTGGGTATAAGATTCTTGGTTGGCATCCATGTTCTTTCAGAGCTTGAAATTTGTTGTTCCAGGCCCTTCTAGCTTTTAGGGTCTGGGCTGAGAAATCTGTTGATATCCATATTGGTTTCACCATATATGTAGTCTGATACTTTTCTCTTGTAGCCTTTAAAATTCGATCTTTGTATTGTATGCTGGGCATTTTCATTATAATGTGACTTGGTGTTTATCTGTTGTAATTTTGTACATTTTGTCTCCTGTAAGTCTCTTGTATTTGATTTTTCATTTCATTCTTCAGGTTTGGGACATTTTCTGATATTATTTCATTGAATAGATTGTTCATTCCTTTGGTTTGTGTCTCTGTGCCTTCCTCAATCCCAATAATTCTTAAATTTGGTCTTTTCTTGTTATCCCATAATTCTTGGAGGTTCTGTTCATGATTTCTTACCATCTTCTCTGTGTGGTTAACTGTATTTTCAAGATTAAATGTTTCATCTTCATTGTCTGATGTTCTATCTTCCACGTGATCTAGTCTGTTGGTGATTCTTTCTATTGAGATTTTAATTTGGTTTATTGTTTCCTTCATTTCAAGGATTTCTTTTTGTTTTTTCCCCAGAATCTCTATCTCTTTATTGAAATGATCTTTTCTTCCTGCATTTTCTCTTTTAACTGCTTATTGGAGTGATCATTTTTTGCCTGCATTTGCTGTATTATATCATCCTCTACTTCATGGATCATTTTAATTGTGTACATTCTGAACACCTTTTCTGACATTTCTTCTACTGTGCTGTCAATGGATTCTATTAATCTTGGTTTGTTTGGGGTGCTTTCTTCCCTTGTTTTTTCATGTTTTTCATATATCTTCCTCTCTAGCAGTGCAGATCTGAGGTATTACAGTCTCCATTCATAGGTTTACAGTGCCCCTGCAGGTTTCCAATACTTCACCTTTAAAGGGGATATCAATATTAGCAGCACCCAATACAAACAGTATTTAGTCCTAAACCAAATAGCCCCTTATTAAGGCCTTAACATTATTGTCATAATAAACAGAGAGTATGAGTTCAATTATTTTCTACAATATAAGTAATATATTTGCAATGAGGTCTACAATTTCTAATGGTGGACAAAGAGGATGGGAAGGGATGTAGGATGTAATGTTAATTGGAAAAGAAATGAGTACACAGAAGTACTAGATCACTGGAAGAGTGAAAGCAGAATCAAAAGAAGTTGGTTGTTAGCATGAGAAAAGGGAGAAAGAGATTCCACAGAAATGGGTAAATAAGAGGAAGATAAAGAGATAAAAATAAAAATAATAATAAAATAAAGCTACCATATAACTGTAATGTACTATTCAAACCTCCCAGTCCTCAGTAGTCTGTTTCATGAGAGGTCCCTGATAATGAGCTTCTAGTCTCCAGCAGGTGTCCCAGCATGGGAGCTGCTTCACCTAAAGATGGCAGCTTGGCCTTTGGGAGGAATCTAAGATGGTGGCAGAGAGTTAGGGTTAGGGTTGGTAGATGGAGAACTGCGGGGCAGGCAATGGGCATGGGCTCTGAGTCCCTGGGTGGATGGGTGGGCAGGCCTGGTCCTGTCTATAAAATATTTTTGAAAGAAACTAAGTTTCTGGGTAAATGGAACAATACCCCATTTTCATGGATCGGGAAACTTAATTAATAAGATGACAATATGCCCAAAATCGAGCTACAGATTTAATTCAATCCCTATCAAAATCCCAGCTGACTTCTTTGTAGAAATTGACAAGCTGATTCTAAAATTCATATGGAATTCCAATGGGCCAAGATTAGTCAAATCAATCTTGATAAAGAAGAAAAAAGTAGGAGATTCAACTTCTTCATTGCAAAAATTACTAAAAAACATTGATAATCATGACAATGTGATACTGGCACAAGGACAGACATATCAATGGACTAGAATTGAGAGTCCACAAATAAATACATCTGTGGCCAACTGATTTTCTATTTCATAGTGACAGCACAGTTCAGTGATGGAAAGAATAATCTTTTTGTCAGATGGTGCTGGGACAACAGGCAAAAGAATGAATTTTGGTCCTTTTACTATATATAAATTTTTTTAAAAAATTGATTAAACACCAAAATGTAAGAGTTAAAACCATACAACTCTTGGAAAAAAATCTGTCTTCATGAATTTGGGTTTGTCAAGATTCTTAGGTAAAAACATGGCAACAACCACACACACACACACACACACACACACACACACACAATCCCAGATGTTACTGGATTTTATTTAAGTTAAAAACTTTTGTGAGTCAAAGGATACCATCAAGAAAATGAAAAGACAAGCCAGGCATGGTAATGCTGGCCTATAATCCCAGTGACTTGGGAAGCTGAGTCAGGAGGGTAACAAGTTTGAGGTCAGCCTCAGCAAATTTACAATAGCCTCAGCAATTTAATGGCCCTGTGTCAAAATAATATTTTAAAAAGGGCAGGAGATGTGGCTCAGTGGTTAATCACTCTTGGGTTGAGTCCCCAGTACCCACAAAAAAAGTGAAAAAAATGCACAGAAAGATATATAATATTTGCAAATCACCTATCTGATAGATTTCTATCTAAAATATAGAGAGAACAATTATAACTCAATAAAAAGATAACCAACATGACTTAAAAAAAAGAAAATGATAAGAGCAGATATTTATCTGAAGATGTACGAATTACAAAAAGCATATGCTAAGATACTCATCATCACTAATTATCAAAGAAATCAAAATCACAATGAGACTCTATTGTTCACTGACTAGGATGACCAGAATCAAAAAGTTAGATGACAAATTATGACAAGAGTGTGGAGGAAGTAGAACTCTCATATACTGCTGGAGGGAATGTAAAATGATATGGTCACCTTGGAAAACAGTCTTAAAGTTCCTCAAATGAGTACACATGGGGTTACCATATGATCCATCAATTTCACTTTTATGTATATACCCAAGAGAAAGAAAAACAGGTCTACCTAGGTAGTAGTGCTTGCTTTCAGTGACTGAGGAGGATGAGGCAGGGGGACTGCAAGTTTGAGGTCAGCCTGGGCAATTTAGAGATACCTTGTCTCAAAATAAAATTCAATAAAGGAGTGGGGATGCAACTCAGTGGTAGAGCACTTGCCCAGCATGTGTGATGACCTGGGTTCAATCCCACGTACCAAAATATATTATATTATTATATCTATATTCATATATATATATATATATTATCTATCTATCTCAGTCATCTATTTCTTTAGCTAGCAAGCTATCACATACATTTATGTCCACAAAAACTTGTACATGAATGCTTTCAGTAGCACCATTCACCATAGCTGAAAGGTGGAAACAATCTAAATGTTCATCAACTGACAAATAAACAAACAAAATATAGTATATCCATACAATGACATTCTGTTTGACCATAAAAAGAAATCAATTACTGATTCTTGCTACAACATGGACGAATCTTGAAAATGTTATGCTAATTGAAAAAGGCCAGTCACACATTACATATTATGTTGTTCCATTCACATGGAAGTTCATAATAGGAAAACATATAGAGACTGAAAACAGGTAAGTGGTTACTTACGACTGGGGGAGGAATAGAGCACAGAAGAGTAAAGAGGTATGAGGTTTCTTTTTTAAGGTGATGAAAATGTTTTAATCTGTGATGTTTGTACATATGTAAGACTGTGGTAAAATACATTGAATCATATACTGTAAATGGATTAATTGTATGTCAGGTGAATGATATCTTAATAAAACTGAAAAATATGACATTGTCTTAAACTGAATTTCTTCTTCTCATAATAGCTGTTATTAAAATTTTAGATTGTCATTAAGTACCAGTGATAAAAATTAAAATTATTAAAAAAAATGCTCTTGAAAGGTGGAAGCCACGTGGCAATCCAGTTCAGTGTGTTTGGATTTAAAACATTTATTCATACAGTTAATGTAATTCGGTGGCTCGACTTTTGTTCTCTTTGGAGTTGGATGTATTAGGAATTAGAATATATTTGTCATGAATGCTCTTCACAGCTATCTGGCTTAAAAAAGAGCTATTAACCAGAATCCATAAGCCATGGAGTATCTATGAATCCTATGAATTTGTAGAAAAATTTTGTGTCTATGTGCATTTTTCTGGGGAGATAGTTTTTGTTTTGGTAGCTTTTCCAAATGAACCATGATCTCTACTCTTCAACTAAAGGTTACAAAACAGGATAAAGGACTATGAAGAAATTATCCTAAGAAATTTTTCTAGGTGTGTCTGATTTTAAGGCCAAATAGTACTAGATTCTAAATTTAATGAATGGTAATGGAAATTTAGTTTGGTTATTTTATAGAGATTAGGAAACAATACAATATATATCTATCATTTTTATTATTTTTCTTGAATTGGAGCTTATGTAGTATTTATATAGAGTATGTATAGACATGTATATATTTAGTGTATGTCACATTCTTTATAATATAATGTTTTGTTTAAAAATTTTGTTTTTGTTTGGTGCCATTACATTGTAATTATCAAAGTTTTCTGTTGAAAGTAGTTATGATCTTTTTATGAAAAAAGTCTTTATTTTAAAAGTACTTCCTAGACTGTAAATCTAATGGAAACATGCTGGAGATTTGTTAGAGTAAGAGGGTTAGAAGTTCATTTGTGATTTACTTTGGCATTTAGCATGCAGAGCCTGACTGGATGGCCCACAGGCACCCTTCACACTTAAGATGAAACTGTGGCAGGATTGTCATGGAGAATTTTAATCTCATCTCACTTCTGGAGTTACCAACCCAATCATCCACAAACTTCACTGTGCATAAGAGTCACTTGCAATGGTGGGAGGAAGGAGGGAGCTTGTGAAAGACCGCGGAAGGAGATTAAAAGTTATAAACGTCCTGCCTCCCCATAAATGTTCAGTAAATCTGTGGTGGAGCCCAGGAATATGAATTTTTAAGCTTCTTCAGGTGATTTTGGTCCTGGGGATTGGACTCAGGGGCACTTGACCACTAAGCCACATCCCCAGCCCTATTTTGTATTTTATTTAGAGACAGGATCTCACTGAGTTGCTTAGCACCTCACTTTTGCTGAGGCTGGCTTTGAACTCTTCATCCTCCTGTCTCAGTCTCCTGATCCACTGAGTTTACAGGTGTGTGCCACCTCTCCTGGCTTCTTCAGGACTAATGAAGCTGATACTGACCTTGTTGAAAAACAATGCTCTAACCCCATCCAAGATTTGATACAAATTAATTGGCCAGTTATATGAAATGAAAGGAAAAGATGTGAAAGCAGGGCCAATTTTCCTAAATCATTTTAAATCTTCCCTCCCTCTCTTTTCTCCCAAAGCTCAACTTCCTACAATGTAATTTTTTTCAGACTTTTTTTTTTTTTTTTTAATGTTGTTTTAACCCTAAAAATGGTTTGGATAATGTTTAGATATTTTGTCCATGTGAATCTTCTGATGCATCCAGATATACTATAATATTAAATGACAAGTAATAAAACATAAGAATGTCAATTCACTGCTTCTTTGGTCTTTGTAATTGAGGTTAGCTTATCCCTTACATTACTAAAATAAGCTTTTACTTACAGGTTGATTACCAGTGTGGAATGGTTAGTTCCTGTGCCATGACAATTTATGGACAAGTGATCTACGATAAATACTTGGAAGTGGGCATCACTCTCTCCAGAAACATGAAAATGCAGACTTTCTAAGGTGGGAAATCTTCTATTCCTGACTGATGACAGAGTAACTTTAGTCAGGTCATCTGACAGATGTTCTCCTGAACCTGATTTAGGGTTTAAGATTAATATAGCTTTCACTATGGACTACGAATGGTTACAAGTGCTTTATAAACATGAATCCACTTAAACCTCATTATAGTATAGTGATTTAAGTGTCCTTATTGTCATCACTTAATAGAAGAGGTAACTGAGGCACAGAAAATCAAATTTGTACAGAATGAATTTGTAGAACTTGGATTTACAACCAGGGAGTCTAGCTCCAACCTCTACTCACTGCTGTATATCACCCTTCAGGTAAAGACTATTATAAAACACTAATTCTCTGAATTTTGGTTTTCTGCATTTTATATTATTTGAACTAAACAGCACTGAAGGATTGTCAGGGTGCCTTGAGTGATGGCCAGACCCTGAGTAGCATCCCCAGGTTTTGAGGTCCTCAGAGAATGGTAAAGGCTAGATCCTTCATCACTGACCCCAGGAAAGAACTCAAGGTGGAATAAGTGACAATAGATAGGCAGGATGCCATTCTACTGGAAGTGACCATAGTCAAATTCCAGAGGTTTTCATCCAATAAAGTCTCAAAGCTACCAGATAATTTGTAAGAACCACAAAGAAAAAAAAAATCAATAATTACAGGAACTTCCTGCTGAATGCTAATAATTGATCTTAAACCATGAAAGAGATTATCTTAAAGGGTCTCATTTCTAAAACTATCAAATTCTTGGATATGCAATCCTTAAAGGAAAATAATGCTGATGCAACTGATCGCCTCTTGTGTTCTATTTGCCAAACCCAAGCCTCTCTTTGGTACCCTGAGTTGTCCATTTCATTTTAACTAATTTTGTGAGTAAATTTAGGATGTTGTCTTATATTTATGTAATTTATAAGTAAATTAATACACATCTGTATGAAAGATATTAATTCCAGAATAGTATTTGTGATCCCTCTTAGAAATAGCACTGAAAGATATTTTTTCTCTGACCCAGGAAGTTTTTACTGGAAAAGTTTACAAGTTCATGGTTTGTATTAAACATGTATCTCTATGATTCTAACATGTTCGTATCTTAATTGTATTTTTATATGTATAAAATCTTTATAAAAATTATTTTTTGTCTATCTTGCTAATTAGCAGTCTTTACTTTTGTCTATAATAGAACTGTCTAATTGTCTTCTAGCAATAAAAAGAAATTGTTTGTCTGGTCCTTTCCCTATAAAATATAGTCACAAAAAACAAACCAACAGGTTTGCCTTGTCTATGTAATTATATTACATTAAAATTAAAATCACTATTTAAAAAATCCTCAAGTGGTAGAGATTTCTTTTTTATCTTAATCCAATTTAATTTTATTATTCAATTTTCAAATTTATAAAGCATGGATAACCCAATTTGCTAATTTCAAGTGTTTATATTATCTAAAACAGTGACTTCATTAGTTTTTCAAATCGTTGTCACTTATTTTCTGAAGCAGCATCTTAGAACACAGCTTTCTCACTAAGTTAAAGATAAATTAATAATGAAAAATCGTGCCTAAAGCAAAGTGATTTTTGCTTTCATATTAACATAGAGCTATTGCTTATAATCAATATCTCATATAAAACTAAGACTATCAGCGTATGTGACAGACTCAGTATAATAAGGGAATTCCCTCTGTTTCTGAAGCTGCCTTGGTTCACTCTTTTGGACCCAACATTTTGTTTTAACATAGTCTTCGCAAAGATATAACTGTATTTTATGTTAATATTAGAATTATAATTTAAATATATCTATATCAAAAAGATACAATGCAAATACTTTTTTGCTTTCTACTTAATATTATATCCAAGTTTTAAAAATTTGTTCTAATTAATTATACATGAGAGTAGAATGTATTTTGACATATTATACATATATGAAATATAACTTTTCATTCTTCTGTTTGTACATGATGTAGAATTATACTGGTTGTGTAAGCATATATACACGTAGGATAGTGACGTCCAATTCATTCTACTCTCTTTCCTATCCCTGTCCCCCTTCCCTTCCCTTCATTCACCTTTTTCTAATCCAAAGTACTTCTATTCTTCCCTACCCCCACAAATAAATTATTATAAATGTCTTCATACATATATTTCATCTTTCACCTATTAAAATGAAGAAATTAATGTTCAGAGATAAGCTCCCTAAAATGGCAAAGTGTTAAATTCCATATTTTATTTCCTAAGTTTATTATAAGATGCTATTTTAAAAGACTATATTAGACAATATGTATTAAATAAAATTAACCATTGTAGTTTCAAGAGATGTAATCATGTGACATATATTTACACAAGCTAATTAACACATTAATTAAGTTGCATTTATATAAACATCAAATAATGGTACAACTAGGAAAAAGATATCAAATTTACAAAGGTCATTAATTCATAATAATACTCAATAAAATTTTAGTATCATCTGTATAAATTATCAAATTTTTCATAGGGTTTATAAAATTTTCTTTTACAGACACCCCCAGGTACAACCAGATTCCTTTCATCAGCATCTTCTAAGAGATTTTATCTGGGAGCGCCAGGAAGAAAGGACTTTGCCACAGATATTCTGAGAAGCCTGGCCAGATATTCCACTTATTCCCACAACTAAGAGACTGCAGTACAGACTTAACCCAGCTCACTGGTGAAAATCAATTAATAACACAGCAGACTGGTCAAGTCCTTCTAAAAATCAAGTGGACATAATAATGGCACTCACCAAGATGATTGTGTAGATCCCTCTGCAAAATATCCTTCATGTCTAGAATCCATCTGATCTTAGAGAACCAATATTAAAAGTCTATGAGCTGTGTCACTGGGAAGTAGCACAGTGCATTCTTCCCTAAACTGGTTCTTAAGAACTGAAACTGAAATAACTGGCCCTCAACAAATTCCACTGAGGTGTTGACATATCAAATTTAAATCTGCAGTGTGGGAAAGGCCTCCAAGATATGTCTAAGACACTCTTGTTAATATTGATAACGTTCTACTTAGTTGCTTCTATTTACTCTTCTATTTAATACAAATCAGTTTATTTACCATTTCATGGTCTGAGAGCTTACAAAGTTAAATGTGTTAATTAGCTCATTATTATTTTGTTGATGAGTTATTCTTCTATTGCCGTTACTGTATTTTCCTAGGTACAGAGGCTCCCAACTAGTAGAAAAATAAATGTCAAATTTATTTTATCAGACTTAAATTTTAAGTCTAAAAATTAACTTAGTTGTAAAGACTTATTATCCCTATAATATTTCATCCTGCTGTTTTTTGTTATACTATCTTGCTACAAAGATGTCTTTAGACAAGTGGTGTTGTCCTGATTGTAAAGAGCCATGTCTCCCCACTCTAGCTCTAGGACATTGGTTACAACAGACTAAACTTGTTCAAAATGATTATTCTGAAGCTGACCAAGATCGAATGTTTAGAGCTAGTTTTTGCCCTCAGTGTCACCACACAATTAAAGGCCTCACTCAGCCTCCTTTTCCAATAGAGTGGGCTCCCTCAAATTTTACCAGATGGACCCAGGAGAAGGCCTTCCATCCCATTCGCCAAGGCCCTCCACTGGTTAGAAAAAAAATATATCAATCCAAACTGGTTGCATTTAATGCTCCATTACATTTTATTTTGTCTAGGACCAGTAAAGTCCTAGACCAGAGGCTTGGTGGTTATATTGAAATGGCATCTGAAAGACAAATAAATTTAACTACTTCTTCAGTTCCTTTATTGGATGATTCTAATCCTGAGGGTTCTCTTGTAGAGGATGCAGATTTAACCTGGTTGAATGATGGTTTTATTCCTGAGGAACTTTTCATGGATAATCCAGACTACTTTTAACTAGCTCTATTCTCCCATTCAGTTAGTTCCAGCTAAGTAAGATCATTGTCACTTCTATAATCATTAGTCTAAAGTTATGTTTGCAAGGTTAAAACGTAATCTCTAGACATGTATTTAAAAGGTACTATTGCAGTGCTATCTTAAGTAATTATATCTTAATATGACATAAAGTACAGAGAAAAATATACTTTTGTCGCTTACTCTAGATTTGTTCTTAGATCTTTCAAAAATGTTTTAAATAAGTATAGTTTTCTCTGAGTTACTTCAGGGCTTAAAATCTGACTTGTGTACATTGTCTTCATAAAATTGTCTATAAACATATATGAAACTTAGATCGCTTGGGCATAATTTAGCAATTCCTATGTGCTTCTAATATTCTTTTTTTTTTTTCTTTCTTTCTTTTGGGGTGCTGGGGATTGAACCCAGGGCCTTGTGCTTGCGAGGCAGGCACTCTACCAACTGAGCTATCTCCCCAGCCCCACTTCTAATATTCTTGAGGATTATTCCCTTAATACTAAGTGTAACACTGTGGGATGGGATAATTTAAATCTACTAAAAAAACCTCAGCCAAATGCAAAGGCTTAAAATGAATATGGTATATACTTTACAGATTCTTAGTTGTATAAGAATTTTCTTCAACAGTTTCTATGTTCAAACCACATAAGATGACCGAAACACATCACAAATGTTACAATTGTGGTAAAGATTATAAGAAAAAAAGGAGGTGGGGATGATTTGGATGTATGAGTACATTCCAAAGCATAAAGAATAATAACATACCTCTCACCCTTTTGGATATGTAGAAGTTTGTTTTTGTTTGTTTTCTTCAGACTACTTTTAGAAGATAAGGAAAAAGTTATTTCCCCATTTCTATCTCAATGGAATTGCTTTCAATAACTGTACTATTTAGATATGATTTTCCAGAAGGTTCTTCAGAATTCTATTTTGGACACTGTGGGAGAAGTTTCTTGTAATCATCAGAAGTGTCAATACTTTCTGTAACAGCCCAGTGACATGTAATAATATCTGAAGTTGCTTGGATTTAAGATTGTGTCTCATCATGTTGTTTCAAAGCTTTCGTCTTCTTTGTTATCAAAGTTATTCTTGTCTATGAATTAAAAATCTGCTTACTCTAAATTATCAGTGAGAATGGCTATTTCTTTTTTCATGGAAAGTATTTATAGTCATACATATTTTTATGTTCTTTCTTTGTTTCATATTTAGTATAAATGAAGAAGACATGAAAGTGAATAATATTCTCTCATTCTTTCATTTATTGAATCACTTAATAAATATTGAGTTCCTACTGTGTATCAGCCACCATTAGGAGCACTCTAGTTCCATGCAAAAACATGCACAATCCCTTCCCTTATGGTATTTAAAAATACAGTGGTGGAAACAAGTAATATTCAAATGATGGCACACGTTGATATAAAGTTACAACTCAGATAAAGTCTATAAGGAGAGTTTCCCAGAGCTTTGAAAGCATTTAATGGTGGATTTGGACGAGGCAATGACACTGATATGACATCTGAAGATCCACAGGATTTGAACAGGTTAACAAGTGAGGGAAGAACATTCTGGCCAGAGGTCATGTGCATACGTCCAAAAGACAAAACAGAAAGGAAAAAGACTATGAAAAGATTCTGAGTGGGTGAGACGGGGTCATTATGGTTTAGGCATGGAATAACTTGAGGCTGCACAAGAAGGTAGGAGCTAAAGCATTTGGGAAATTTAGACCTCATACAGAACTTCTCTCTTGATCCTAAGAGCAAAGTGCAGCCAAAAATCATCTGTACATCATCATTCTCCTGAGCTTCATGGCTGACATAATTTCACATTAAAATGGTAATGCTCTTTAGAAGCAAGTCAGGAAAACCTTAGGGAAATTGACTGTTTATCACGTTGAAAAAATGACAAGGGCAACTGATTACACAGCACTTACTATTGAGGTAGTGTTTTAAGGCTTTCTCACATACTAATGTGTTTAATCTTCCCAATAACACCCGGAGTCAGGTCCAATAATCATTACCTGTTTGCAGATCAGGAAACAAAAGCACAGAGACCTTGAGTAATTTGTCAAATTTCAGTTCTTAAATGGCCAAACTGAGATTTGAACCCTCTATACTAAGTTTTTTTGGCCTGAGTTTCAAGAAAAGGATGTTAGGGATTCTTGTGGAGTCCTAGCTTTCAGTAAACTGACACATGAATATCAGGAATCTGAATTTCTTGTGTTCAGCTGCTTAGCTTCCACATTTTTAAGTGGAAAATATTAAGAACTTAGAGAAATGCATATAATTAGTTGAAACAGACTACTACATATAATTATTTGAAAAATGATACTTTATAGGCACATTAAAAACAAAGAAGTTAAGGAGTAACAAATAAATGAAACAAATACATTTCAACCTTTAGAAAATTAGTAGCTTGGGATAGAAATATGTTGTACTTTGAATGTAATTATGAGTTATGAACATGTATTAATATGTAATGTTATTATTAAATCTCTAGTGAATGTGTGCTACGTAGCAGGGCTAAGCGCAGTTTCTTGTGTTGGTATTTGAAAAAATTATATAGCTTATTGTAACTGTATTTTCATTCTCAAGTTATCTGTATATTGTAATTAAATGAGTTCATATTTTCAGAAGGCCACCATGATAGGAAAGTAACACCTAGAGATCTATTTATCAAAATTCTGATAAGCATAATTGCAATCTTTTTTTTTTTTTACCTACAAGATCATGGGTTAGTTTCAGATAGAAGTTTTTAAAAAATCTTGGGCATCTAAAACTATACGTGATAAAGTTTTACCTAACATTTTATTGGCAATATCAAGCAGATCTAGATAATAAGTTGATTAGCTTTGTGGAACTGATATACACCAACAAAAATAGACACTGGCAGTCAATTATTTGGGACTATACGGAGGAAGATTTCCTGCTTGTACACCATTATTCTTTCTTTTACCAACAAAAGGTCTCATTTAGAAAAGAATTTCATGCCAATTACTGATAATCAATTACTTTAGTGAAAATGAAAAGAGAGATGGCCTGCTTTCACCTGGTAAACTTTTCAATGCTGTACTGGCATTTTTCAGGTAGAGTTTTTTCTGTGTGCGTGAAACTTATTTTTTATTTTTCTCTTGGTTTGTTCTGTCTCTTCCTCTACTTATTTCTGCAATTATTGCTATACTAAGCAGTTGTAAATTATGTATAATTATGTATTTTAATGCTGAAACACATTGGATCAATGCTTGAGCAGACCTTTGAACTGATGCCTGGTATGTTATATTTAAATATATCGATCCCTAGAAGTCTGCAGTGTAATTGCTGCAAAATCTGTTTGAATAACTTATAGTCAGTAGTCATGAAAATGCTTTCACTGTAAAACACATTGGTGACATGCCTGGGTAAAATTTATATGTTCCAAACTAATGTCCAGTGTGATAGTGTTAAGAGGTGGTATATTTAGGAGGTGATTGGGTCATGATGACCCCAACGTTATAAATGGGATCACAGCCCTTATAGTCTCCCTGCTCCTTTGACCACATGAAGACACATAGAAGGAGCCATCGCTTAAGAAAGGGCACTCCAGTCACCAAATTTGCTGAAGCCTTGATCTTTACCTTCGTAGCTTCCAGAACTGTAAGAATAAATTTTGTATAAAAGCTACTCAGTTTATATTTTGTTAGAGCAGCCCAAATGACTAAGACAATGAGGATATTGTGTATGTAGTAGAGATGTGAAATGTCAGCTGTGTTTTCTCTACTACATCAATGATGATGACTGCTGATCACCCAATAATAGTGATCAACCTGCTTCTCCATATTATCTACCTTTATTATTCCTCCTATATTCAAGAATGCTAAAATTCCATTTCATTAAATTCATAGAAATTGGAAGACAGAAATTTAACTAGAATTTTTCATAAATACAATGTAACATAAGGGAAAATGGCATTAGACCATATGGACTTGATAAAATTTTAAAATATGTTGGTAGCATAATTCTCACCAAAGGAAGATTTTTGAGACAGTTATTTAGGGGATATGGGCACTCTTTTAAAATATTTCCCTTTGTTGTTTCCCCTGTTTTATCTCTTATAAAACTGTACTCTTTGCTTAGATAAACTAAACACAATATGTTGTTCAATGAGAAACAACCCATCAGGAAAACATCTACAAGAATAAAAACTAGGCCATTTGCCTTGATTAAAGAAAAGGCAGTTTGAAATATCAAATGGAATGAAAATCACTTAAGGGACCTAAAGTATACCTCATAGCACTGGCTTCTTCTCCTTTATATTTTGCTTATCTTTTATAGAAAACTGGGATTGTAGAAAAACTCAGAACGTACTGACCAAAGACAAATTGTTAATATTCTCTTTCTATAATAAGATGTGGTGATTACTTGATAATGCAGATACATAAATGAACAGATAATTATTAATTGATCAACTTATGTACCCATGACTTTTGATGTCTTTATGAAGTTTTTGCTTTGAGTGAATAAATAGTACACATGAATATGTAATACTTGAAGATCAATTTGAGACACTATAATCAGAGATTACTAATTACCAAGTAATCCTTTTAAGAAGTATACAGGATATCATGTATAGTTCCAGGGCAGAGTTGGGTCAGCAGATATGGCTACTTGGGAGGCTTTGAAATTGTGGTATGTCCAGAAGAACTTTTTATATGTGAAGAGAAGGCCACATCCTAGACGATGTGAAGACCAGGTCTCTCTGGCAGATAGGTCATAAAAGCAAGGTAGTGTAATTCAAATAGCACTGGACTGGGGACTGAAGGACTTGACCTCTAGATCTTGCTCTTCTACTAATGTAGGACACTGCAAAGATTATTTATCCTTCCCTCATTTGTTAAAAGTGGTGAGGAGGGGAAAGGTATGTTGAAAATATTTGGCCATGTTCTAGAAATAGTTGCTTTATTGAAAAACAGTACTGTTTCTGTTATTGCAAATTCATGGAACTATCCAGAGCCGCTACGAACAAAAGTGCTACCATATACTGTACAACTAAAAGGAAATCCACTTACATTGATGGATACACATCATTACAGTCACTCTGCAGAAGTGGGGTCGATTTCCCCACACCCAAAATGTGGTTCTAATGTTAGGACTGATGGCAATGCACACATAGCACAACAAGAATATATGCATGGGTTTATTACTAAATAATAGAAGTTTTTAGAAAGAACTGGGTGGCTACCAAGGTGGTCTGAAAATAGTTTGAGAGATCAGGGAGAGGAGATTGGCCTGGATTTTTTAACTGGCTAGGAGTTGAAACCAAGATTAGGGTTCTTGCTCACTGGTTGAAGTTGTGTGGTTTAAACTTCCTGGTGGCACCAAAAAGGAGGGCATACTCACACTTGCCAAGATATGAGGCAGAAGGAGAAGGAAGAGTTAAGAGACTTGAAACTTATCAGCAGAAAGGCATCTAAAATGATGTCGCCCCTCAAATTACAGACACAGATGTTATTTCCCAATGTCATGCAACATGATATCCCTAACTTGTCAAAAAAGTGTAAGCTTAAATTTGTGTAGTACTTTTCAGTTCCTAAAACAACTCTGCACAAATATGGACTCCATAGTCTCATGTCCTGATTTCATAGATGAGGTTACTGAGTCTTGGAGAGGTAAGTTTCTAGTCTATTATCATAGCTAGTAATGCAAATGTATTGGCATAATACTTAAAATGCTACTAAGTTGAGGAATTGCTATACATGAGTCTGCAATTATTAGATCGTACAGTGGGGGAAAATTTCGTGTAACTCCTCATTCAAATGTTTGTACTATGGAGCTAGGCGTTATGTGTTTCTACTTCTACAGTTTATTTCACAAATCATTACTGAGACTCTTGTATTCAAAGCATTTTGCTAAGTGCTGAAGGAACACAGGGAGAATTAAAAACTAGTGCAAGGCTGGTGTGTGGTGTATACTGGGAGGTTGAGGTTGGAGGATTTCAAGTTCAAGGCCAGTATGGGCAGCTTAGCGAGACCCTATCTTAAAATAGAATTTAAAAAAGAGCTGGGGAAGTGGCTCAGTGGTAAAATGTCACTGGGTTCAATTCCTGGGAAAAAAAGCAAACAACAAATAACTGGTACAATACTTTTTAGGAACTTACCATATAACATATTTCTGATTCACCAAATGATAAATTCATGTAATGAAGGATGAATGCAAATATAGAGAATCCAAGCCCACGGAAAAGACCCTATTATGTTAATTTACCATGAACTTAGCTAATTTCTTAGCTTAGCTAATTTTGCTGTCATAAATTCCACATTTTATTTACTTGGACTATATTGATTATGATAGCTATGCCCACAAAAAAATCAGCAACTTAAATATTCTGATGTTTGAGTAAAGTCACAAAGAATTATTAGAAATTCTGTTCCATATTACAAACTATAATGTGGTGTCAGGTATAGTACATTCTAAACTCACATATGGTTCAAAAGAAAATATTAGCTGATAAATCATTCAAAGTTTTGCTTGCTTTTTATTGTAAATAATCTACATGTGTATTATGTTTTAAATATTAGGTGTCCCCCAAAAGCTCATGTGTGAGACAATGTAAGGAAGTTTAGAGGTGAAATGATTGGTTGATGAGAACCTTGACCTAATCAGTGTGTTAATTCCCTGATATGAATTGAGTGGTGACTGTAGGCAGGTAAGGTGTGGCTGGAGGAGGTGGGTCATTGGGGTTGTGACTTTGCTGTTAATATTTTGTCCTTGTTGAGAGGAGCTCTCTCTGCTTCCTGGTGTCCCTCTGCTTCCCCCCACACCCTTCCATCATGATGTTCTGCCTTGCCTTGGGCCCAGAACAATGGAGCTGGCACCAAGTAAACTTTTCTTCCTAAAATTGTTCTTGCCGGGTCTTTTGGTCACTGTGATGAAAAAGCTAACTAGAACAGAAGTGGGTACTAAGAAGTAGGGTCACTGCTATGACTAACCTGTCCATGTGACTCAGAAGCTTTTGGAGTTTGTAGGAGGAATTTTGAAAAGTTTGGAGATGAAAGCCAGAAAAGTTTCAGATTACTGTAAGCAGAGCTTAATGGACAATTTTGGTGGAAGTTCAGAAGACCAGAATGCCCATAGAAAGACATGGCTCATGAGGCCGGTGTCCTGAGACTTTCCATGAGGCTGAATTTAAAGATGATGAACTTCTTAATCTGGTGGAAGAAATTTCTAGGCAGCATAGTGCTCAGGCAGTGGCATGGATATTGCTGGCAGATTTTAGTCCAGATTATTGTGATAATCAGGAGCAGAAAGCAAAGCTGAAAGACTTGAAAAATTTACAGTTTGGCCAAGAAACTGTGAGTAAAACTGGGGCCACAGAATATGTGGTTGTTGAGCACATTACAACCACTAAACAAATACTAAAGACTTTGCCTAGAGACAATGAAAGAGATGACTTGAGAGCATCTTAGGAACTGGCAAGACCACACCCATCTCGGACTCATGGGTGTAAAAGTAAAAATTGCTTTGAGGAAAGACCAGAAAACACCCTACTTGCAGGGGCGGGGTGCCTAGGAAGTTGTTTCACCATGCTCAGCTGCTCAGGCATTCAGAGACTGCTACAGCCAGGATCTCTGGAGGCTTGACTACTGTTCCAGATGACGGCAGACTTTGATGACAACCATATGGTGCTGATTCTTCAGGAATGCAAACTGGACTTAGGGGGTCATGGAAGCTTCCACCAAGATTTAAAAGGAAGTCCTGGGAGCACAGGCAAAGTGCAGCAGGGTTGTAGTCCCTGCAGGCAGCCCCTAAGAGGCCAATGTGTGGAGATGCGAAGAGGAAGCCAAAGCTGCAGTGGAGACCTCTGAGATTAAGAAATGCCTGTACCATGGAACATCTGCCAAGGAAAACTGCAAGAATGGAGCAGAGATAAACCAACAAAGAAGCTATATGGGCTACAACCAGCAAATCCATAGGGGCGGAGCTACACAAGCCCTTTGGAGAGAACATCATGGTGCCATGTGCTCCAGATACAGGACAGAGCTACAGTACTTGTTTGCCCTGCTGGATTTGGGTCTTGCTTTTGTCCCATCATTACTGGTAGGAGTTGGGTCAGGTTCGTGTTCCATGGAGTTGAAGAATGAACTTCACAAATGCAGCCAAGGTAAGCAAGTTGGCAGGAATTTTATTAAAAAAAGAAAATGAGAGAAAGATTCAGAACTCATGGTGCAGTGCACCTGGGAGGGGTAAGAGTTTCATGGGCCGGATTACAGATTACACAGTTGCTTTCTGCGAAATGGAAACTCACACAGTTGGAGAAACAGGAATTATTTTATAACTTTTGGAGCATGTTAAAAGGCTGTTCTGGTGCTTGCCCTCTTGCCGACTTTTACTGTCCCTTCCCGACTCTCCAGTTCTATCCTTTTTTTGTAACATTATTTATTTATATTTTATATGGTGCTGGGGAATCGAACCCAGTGCCTCACACCTGCTAGGCAAGCACTCTACCACTGAGTCCCAGCCCCAGCCCCAGCCCCATTCCTATCTTTTTCTATCTCACCATCTTGTCTTTCTATGCTGCAATTTCTCCCTTGAGGAATGGAAATATTTACTCTGTACCTTTACATATTGGCTATGTGTAACTTTTAAAAATTTTTTAGGGGTTCATGCTGAGAGTTTGCTTTGAGTCTCAGAGATGGAGACTTTGGATTTGAACTTTTGGGCAATGCTAAATTTTTAAGACTATGGGGACTCTTGAAAATGGACTGAGTGTATTTTGCATTGTGAGATAAGCATGAGTTTTTTAGAGTCAGGGGTGGAATGTTAAGGTTTATATGTATGGTGTCCCCCCAAAAGCTCATGTCTGAAACAGTGCAAGAAAGTTTAAACGTGAATAATTGGTTGATGAGAGCCTTAACCTAATCAATGCATTAATCCACTGATAGGAATTAACTAGGTGGTAACTATAAGCAGATAGGATGGCTGGAAGAGGTGGGTCATTGGAGGTGTGTCTTTGGGGTTTATATTTGGTGAGCTGAGCTTAGTTTCTCTCTTTCTCCTTCCTAATTATCATGTCCTGAGCTACTTTCTTCCACCATACCCTTCTGCCATGATGTTCTGCCTCACCTTATGCCCAGGGCAATGGAATTGGCCATGTATGGACTGAGACCTGTGAAACCTTGAGCCCCCAAGTAAACCTTTCCTCCTCTAATATTCTTGTCAGGTCTTTTGGTCACAACAGCAAAAAAGCCTACTAAGACAATGAAGACAATGTGTTAGTCAGCTTTCTGTCACCATTAAAAATACCTGAGATAATCGACATATAGAGAAAAAGGTTATTTTGGCTCATGCTTTTAGAGATTCCAGATCATGATTCATTGACCCTGTTTCTTTGAACTTGTGACAGCACATCATGACAGGAGTATGTAGCAAAGCAAATTCATTCACTTCATAGCCAGAAAGTGAAAGAGAGAGGGGAAGAGACAGGAGTCCCATGATCTCCTACAAGGGTGAACATCCAGACCTCCAGCTAGGTCCCACGTCTTACATGTTCTACCACTTCCCAATAGTGCCTTCTGGGGAGAAAACATATGACACATGGGCCCTTAGGGGACATTCAGGATCCAAATTATAAAACCTATTTCCAAACATTTTCATGGCAACCAGAGTACACTATGAAGCATTTTATCATTGTCATTTTGTTACATATCTTCACCAAAATAAAAATTGGGACCACAGTTAAAATGCTTTTAGGAACTTAATTTGGATTTGTTTGACATTGGTAAATTAATGTACCATTATTGCTGTGGTACTGAAGAAGTTTGTAGTAATAAACAGTAGAGGAATTGTCTGGTTTAAAAATTGAATCAAATATCATTATTGATGCTTCTGTCTAGTTTAGTCAATAAGTACCTCTTAAATGAATGTGAGTATGCCAACCCTTACAGTATTTCAGTGTACATGAAAGTTTAAGAGATTACACTAAAGTAGGGTCAGATTAAATTATGACTATTCACAAGGGAAAGTCTTAAAATAGAATTATGATTTTAAGTTTTAGGAAGTTTTTAGAGCAGAAACTTCACATTCCTAAAAGCTTGAATAATCAAATGGAGAAAAAAAACATATCTAAATTGATTCAGTAACAATAGCAAGGTAATACCATATTTTATCAAATCTAGGATGCCATCAATTATAAGATGCACTATATTTTTGCACCAAGAAAGAAACAAAAAACTCTGTTAAACTCTGACATGTCATAAATTTTAAGTGGCATCCTGATTGCAGATATACTAAAAGATGAAAAAATAAAAAATGAATTTCAGTATATCATGAAATATTTGAACATTTTCTTATTTGGCAACATTCATATAAAAGAGCTCTGTACTCAATCCTGTCCAAGAGTTGGTTATTAAAGCACCAAATGGATCTTATTAAAATCAGTTTATCCTGTAAGTTTGTGACATTTGCAGAAATGTTTCAGATGAAGTTTTAGCATAAGCAACAAAGAGAAATTCATAATATGGCTTCAATGTGTTTATTTTTCATGCAGTGACTTTTGCATGGATTGCTCAAATTTACTTTAGCTACTTGACTTGGAAATTACCTATTTTGTATTTTCTGTATGAAATCATAGCACATGCTTATTATGCCTCCTTCTACCTCATAAGTACACGGAGGAGCAGGAGGTATGAAGTTATGGCAAAAACTCACTCATAATAAAGCAATCATTATATAGGTTAAAATTGGGGTCTAAAGGGAAGAAAACATGACAGGAAGTAATGAGAACAGTTAAATCCTCTCCAGAATCACCAGAGTGAATTCCAAACCTATAATACTCATTGATGTAACTTGGAATGATCACTGAGGAATATGGCTCCCAAAGTAGCATATGTTCCCTACAAAATAACCAGGGTACAAGTGGTATAAATGACCTAGTCCCTGACCCAGGGCTGCTGGGCTCCAATCTATAAGTAAATGTCCAGGCTTTTTATTTTCTGGTATTAAGAATTGAACCCAGAGGTGCTTTACCCCTGAGCTCCATCTCCAGCCTTCTTACTCATGTTTTATTTTGAGACAAGTTCTCCTAAATTGCTGAGACTGGCCTTGAACTTGAAATCCTCCTTCCTCAGCCTCCAAAGTCGCTGGGATTACAGCCATGTGCCACCACACCCAGGGACCAGGCTTTTTAAAACTTAATTTGAGGGCTGAGTATGTGTACAGTGGTAGAGTCCTTGCCTAACATGCACAAGGCCCTGGGTTCAATCCCTATCACTGAAAAAAAAAAAAAAGAACTTAATTTGATAATTAACAAATCAACTTTTAGGTATTAAAATGAACAGCATAATTCTTAATCTTTCTAGAGGTAAATACTGAATCCCCTTGGCCCTATAGAAGCTCTGACCCAGAAAGAGAATTTTGTTTTTAGCTGTAATTCTTTTAAAGTTATATTTAGCAGGGAAATATGGCAATGTCCCCCTTATGTCTATAGTGCAGAATACATAGAATTTTCCAGCTCTTACCTCTTATATGTGCCACCTGTTTTCTCATTGTCATGAGAAATATCAATTTCATTTTTATATCTTACTCTTCAACTGAATCTACTTATTGGATTAAAAAAATGTTAAGCAAAATAAACCTTGAAAGGAATAGATCTAGCAAATGGAGTAGAAAGTAAGTTGAAATTAAAAACAACAGGGACTAGAAGATATTGAGAAATAACTAAGGAGAAGAAATAAAGGAATATGAAAAGAAGAAAATTAGCAAAAACTTCTCTTTGCAGCAATATAGAAATGATTCTCTACTGTTCATTTACCAACGTTCCATGCATAGAATCTGCCTCTTCTTGAGGAGATAAATCATGATACTGTACCCATGAAATAATTGCCCCTTCCTGTCTCATATTCCTTTAGAGTGCTGCGAGAAGTGCAGCTTCTACTTGTGCTGTCCCTAAAGCAACACAAAACCTCTTGTTTTTTTTAAAAGACAACTAAGTTGGGGGTGTTTTATTCTCTGGAGTTCAATTGCTGCTGTGTTCTTTTTTTAATAAAATATGCCAACGTTAAAAACAGCATGGCCACAGGAGGAGCATTAGAGAAAACTGCACAGCAGAAAGTAAATTAAAAAAAATAAACAAATTATGAGCACAACATGATGCTAATGCCCCAGTACCTGTGTCTGTACTCTGTGCCATGCCTGCAAGTCAGGGATGATCTCTTTTTCAGCCCCTTTTCAAATTGGGAAATGAGTCTCCTATGATGCTACCTAGAAATACCATTACCCTTCACTCACTTATTCAAAAAAGCATCTTTTCCCACCTGAAATGTCACATTTGCTATCTCTTTTCTTACCAGTGGGCCATTGATCAGCATGCTATTTTATTATTGACCTGACCAAAGTGGAAAGGGAAGTGTGTGTGTATGTGTGTGTTGGTTCCTCTTGGGCAATCATTTAAAATAATACTCAGAATTAACCATGCCAGAAGGTGTTCTATGAACATATTAAGAGAACACACATAGATTAGTATTTTTACTCTTGTCTTTGCATAGTGTTTATGAGGAAAAAATGAATAGTATTTTATGTAAGTTCAGACTCACAACCATACAGAACAGAGCAACCTGTATACAATTTGAGATGTACAACAAAAGGTATATCTTCCCTTCTCAGAAATTTCTTTATTGACATTGCTACAGAAATTGTTTGCATCACCTGTGTTTTACTCAGCTTTTATGACACTGTGACCAAAAGACCTGATGAGAATAATTTTAGAAGAGAAAAAGTTTATTTGGTGTTCGTGGTTTCAGAAGTCTCAATCAATAGATGGTTGACTTCATTGTTCTGGGCCCAAGATGAGGCAGGACATCATGTTAGAAAGCTGTGGTGGAGGAAAGGGGCTCAGAACATGGCACTTGGAAGCAGAGAGAGAGATCTATTCTCTCCGCAAGGACAAAATATAACCCCCACCGGTATGACCCCCAGTGACCCACCTCCCTCTGGCCACACCTAACCTGTCTACCATTCAGGGGATTAATGCACTGATTAGGTTAAAGCTCTCATAACCCAATCATATCACCTCTAAACCTTCTTGCATTGTCTCACACATGAACTTTTGGGGGATACCTCATATTTAAACCATAACAATCTGTTTGAGATACAGCATTGAAAGCTCATATTGAAATGTAAGCCATATCAAATATGGGCAATATTTAAAGCTATTACCAAACATTAATTTGCTTAGAAGTCTTGAATGACTTTTATTTCCTAAAATGTGATAGAAGGAAGATCTGTATTGATAGGAGAAGAGGAATCAAGAAAGTTTGATAACCTGGGTCAGTCAGTTGTTGCAGGTTAGGTCTCTGGAGAGAAGGGAAAAGATTAAAAAAAAAATGTATATATTTATATATAAATGTATATATACGTATGCATACATTTATATATTTATATATTTATGTGTAAATATAATATATAAATTTATATATTTATTTAAATATATGTATATGCATTAAATTAAAATGTATATATTTATTTAAATAAATGTATATATACATTTATATATAAAGATGTGCATATATATCATGTATTTATATGTAAGTATATATAATATACATATTTATATAAAAATATACAAAAATTTGTACATATAAAATATATAAATATATACATTTAAATATGTATGTATATATAAATAAATATTATATATTATATATTTACATATATAAATACATATATATTTTTAATCTTCATGTTAGAGAAAAATCTTTTCTACTTATCAGTCTTCTTTGGGGTTAATGTTAAATGTACATATGTTAAAAGTAAGGTACCAAATTGTCTAATTACCAGAGTTAGATGATCTATGAAGAGATCATAGAAAGAGTAATGGAAGACCAAAATACTTTAGGGAAAAATGTGTTCTTTGTCAGAAAGAAAGTCTGAAATTGAGAACTGAGAACACCAGTAAGTGGATGGGAATGTCTTTCCCAATTGATCGTGAATCTAACTTTAATCCGTGTAAACATATACTTGATATTACAGCACATATTTGAGTTATTTTGTGCAGGCCAGTTTGCAGTTATAACTAATGTCTTGAGCAGTCATTTAAGTTGAATTTGCTGTTGTCTTAGTAGAGAAAATATTTCTGCCTGTTTCTTGAGAGTGAAGCTATCTTTTTTTTTTTTTTTTTTTTTTGAGTACTGGGGATTCAACTCAGAGGTACTCAACCACTAAGCCATACCCCCAAGTCCTATTTTGTATTTTATTTAGAGACAGGGTCTCACTGAGTTGCTTAGCACCTTGCTTGTGCTGAGGCTAGCTTTGAACTCCCAATCCTGCTGCCTCAGCCCCCGCCCCGGCTGCTGGAATTACAGGCATGTGCCATTGCATTCAGCTAAGCTATTTTTGTTTTATATATATATCTCCATTTTAAGTGTATAGTTCTGTGGCATTAAGTACATCTACTTTGTTGTGCAATTAACACCACCATCCATCTCCAGAACATTTTCATCTTTCCCAAGTTGAAATGCTCTACCCATTAAACAGTATTTCCCCATTCCTCCACTCCCTCCAGTCCCTGGAAACTACCCTTCTACTTTCTGTCTCTCTGAATTTGACTCTTTGAGGTATTTGGTAAAAGTGGAATCATAAAACATTTGTATTTTCGTGACTGGCTTATTTCACTTTGCCTAATATCATCAGGGTTCATCCAGATTCTAGTGTGTATCAGAATTTCATTCCTTTTGAAAGCTAAGTAATATTCTATCATTTGTATATACCACATTTTGCTTGTACATTCATCTGTTGAAGGACAATTGGGTTTCCACTATCTTTTGGCTATTGTGAACAATGCTGCTATGAAAATGGATATACTAATATCTGCTTTCAAGTCTTTGGGGTATATACATCCAGAAGTGAGATTGCTAGATCATATAGTAAATGTTTGAGGTTTTGAAGAACCATTATGCAGTTGTCACAGTAGCTGTAGTATTTTACATTTTGACGAGCAATGCATTAAGAATTTCAATTTCTCTATATCCTTTCGGTTCAAATACACTGAAGGGACAAATTGGTTCAGAAACATTTTATTTGGACTGAACAAAGTTGCATCTGGAGAAAACAGATTCAAGCACACTTGAATATGCATTCTCGGATCCTACACATTTCAAACATTTTAAAGGAAAAAACCACAAGTGGGAAGGGATATTACATTAGTTGTTTGTCAAGAATTTAGATTGGTGAAGGAAGAGTAGCCAGCTGTCTTGTAAGAAAGAGATTAAGTAACTTAAAGATTATATATAAGATAGTTCTGAGGGGAAGGGAGAGGACAAGAACAGAGAAATTCTTGGGAAAGAAAAGGAGTTACTGGTGAGATGACCCTGGTAGCTAACTGTAGGATTGGAATGTTCTTCTCTAATAAAAATAATAGCACTCAGCACAAACTACCGAATGTGGAGTTTTGGCCTCATGATGTTTTAATGCATGCTGCGAAAGGGATTTACATCTGCATAGGGTCAAAAGTTCTCTGAGGTAGATGTGACTGAAACCTGGTATCTCATGTCCTCTCAGCCTAGTATTATAGGAGTGCCTCAATCTGCTTCATCCTTAGATTTTAAATTTTTTCACATCATCAACACTTGTTTTGTGGGACTTTTGATAGTAGCCTTCCTAATGTGTGTGAGTTGATACCTTAGTGTAATTTAAAATTTTTTTTTAGTTTTTGATGAACCTTTATTTTATTCATTTATTTTTATGTGGTGCTGAGGATGGAACCCAGTGCCTCACACATGCTAGGCAAGCACTGTACCACTGAGCCACAATCCCAGCCCCTTTAGTGTAGTTTTGATTTGCATTTTTCTAATCATTAGTGATATTGAACATCTGAGTACCTTTTCATATCCTTTTTTGTTTGTTTGTTTGGCGGTTTTTCTTTGTTTTGTTTTGGTACTCGGGATTGAACTCAGGGGCGTTGAACCACTGAGCCACATCCCCTGACCTTTTTATTTTTTATTTTGAGCCAGGGTCTTGCTAAGTTGCTGAGGCAGCCCTTGAACTTAAAATCCTCCTGCCTCAGAATTCCAAGCTGCTGGGAATACAGGCATATGCCACCATGTCTGGCTGGAGGTGATTCTTATTGAAATGTAAGAATATCTATTTTGAAAATTCATCCCTTAACAGATATGTGATCCGCAAATGTTTTTTCTCATTCCATGGATTGCTTTTTCCACTCTGCCGATAATGTTCTTTGAGGCAACAAAGTTCTTAAATTTTCATGAAGTTGAATTTATCTATTTTTTCTTTTGTTGCCTGTCTTTTTGGTGCTATGACCAGGAAATCATTGCCAAGTCCAATGTCATAAAGGTTTTTCCCTGTTTCTTCAAATCATTTTATAATTTTAGCTCTTACGTTTGGATCTTTGAGCCATTTTGAATTAAAGTTTATATATTATTTACCTTGGATACACTCTGAGAAAATTACTTTCAAATATTCTAATGAGTGGATCATGTGCTCAGTACATTATGTCTATGATCACATTCAATCCTCAAAATTGTATGATTAGATAAGAACATATATCTCCACTTTGGAAAGAAGGAAAGATGTACAGAAAAGGTATATAATCTACCTGAAGTCATAAACCTACCAAGTGGTCGAACTGGGAATTAGAGTCATCTCTTTTTCACTCATAAGGCATTATAGACAAGGTTTATGCTATACCAGTATAATACGCACAACTTTTTTTTCTAGGCACACCTGAGTTTTATTTTAAGCTTTTTAATTTACTAGTGTTGCAGGGTACTTCTTGAGATAATTATAGGTTTTGTTTTGTTTTTGTTTTTTGACTTTCCCCCACCTAATTTCAATCAAGAGACTAGATTTTTTTTTATAAAAAATGAAGTAAAAAAACTTCAGTCATTTGCAAAATCCTGAACACAACAAAGAAATAATCTTCTTTGAAAGATGAAAGAAAAGAGTGATATAAGGTCAAGCAGAGGAGGAGAAGAAAGATTCCTGGGGACTAAATCAGAATGACTGTTCAGAAGGCACCCATGTAACTCATGTACAAAATGTTGTTAGCACCCTTAGGAGGTCACAATAACTCAGATGGGTTGGATACATGAGACAACTAGGGAAAATGGTACCTAGGAAAGCCTCAGGACTTGTGTTTTAAATGGAAATGACTATCTTAAAGGAAACTGGTAAAAATAAAATATGGTAACAAAAGAAAAACTTCTACAAAGGCACCTAATTATTTATTTGATGCCTAATTGTATTCATTCTCTTGCTTTTTATCATCCTGCCCACATACCCACTGTTTTCCAGAGTTTGGGCTCTTTTGTTTTCCAGAAGACAGAAAATACTGTGCTGTTTTTCAGTGTCCTCAGTCTAAGAGGCTGTGTAATTAATTCCTTTTGGAATTTAGTTTAGGGTAGAGGTTTTGATCCTAGAGTGCAGACATGCTTCCTTTGATCAGATAATAAATATTACACAAGCTCTGACATTTCTATCTGTTTTGTTTATCAAGAATTTCACTTAAGCTTAGTGCTCAGTCACAGTAATTATATTTACTTAGGGAATTGTTTGATAACTTTGTTACTCTTTCCTATGTACCACATGTATTTACTTTCATTTTCAATACTATATTGCACCAAGATACTTTTTATTGTTATTTTGCTTTTGGAAAAAATAAAACTATAGATATACTAATGACAATAACAGATAAGAGGATATTTGAAATAAAATAAGTAAAATGGAAATTTGGAATAATTAGTTGAAGTGAATGACCATTGCGAAAGACAGGTGATTAAAAAAAGGCAGACAGCTTCAACCTTCAAAAGTTTGATTCACAATAGACATTTAGTTGATTTGTACTAGCCAAATAATTGACTTTATGATGTCTGGTTAGCATGCTGTGATATATCAGGTAACTCTGGATATTTCATATAAGGCTAGGAGGGGCTAGAATTATATTATTAGAATACAAAACTATAATATTATTCAATGTGCTCACTTTGCAGTTGAGAGAGATAAAGTTCAAGAAAGGTAAATATCTTGCCAAAGACCACATAGTGGGTTAGTGATGAAATCATGATCAGCGCTCAGAAAACCAGAAAATTAAAAGAAACCCATAAAGATCACTTTATCTCTCTCCATACAAAATACAGGAAAATGGTACTTTTCTATTACCCCTTCAGTTTTTTAAAACATGACGTTATCTTCTTGAATGTTTCAAAATTAATTCACACAGAGCAAATCCAAAGTGTGATTATATGACATCTTTACTGCCACCTTGTTTCTTTTTCAGTGTCCTAACTCATAGAATGGCTCGAGTGTCCATCAGGTTCTACAAATCAGGAAACTTAGGTTCATTCTTGCGACTTACACTCTTTATATCCAATCCCCCATCAAGTTCTACTAATTCTACCTTTCAGATTCATCCACTATTTTCAATCTCTACTGCTACCACTCTAGTCTAAGCTCCCATTGTCTCTTTCCTGAACTACTGCAATTCCTCCCAATTGGTCTTTTGGGATCCATCTTACATTCCCACAATGTGATTAGAATGAGTTTGTTTTTCCCTCAAAATATAGTAAGCTTGTTTCACACACATACACACACACACACACACACACACACACACACACACTTCACACACACACACACACACACTTAAAACCATCAATAGCTTCCTATTTCTATTATGCCAAAGGCAAAAATTTTAACATTCTATGCAATGTTCTGCACAAACTCTTAACAACTTTTCAACTTTGAATTTGCTCTCTTCTATAGCCAGTGGGATCTTTCCTAGTCATTCATATTCACTGTATTTTTAATCTCCCACAGTATTTCTACCTGCTTGTTTCTCTGTTTGGTTCTCCCCTCCCTCTTCTTCTGTTTGACTTCCCTTCTTTCAGAGAAAGAATGTCTCTATAACTTGATCATATGATACCAAGCACTTCTACATATCATACTTCTAAGATTTTCACATTTATTTGACTGTGATTTGTGACATTTATTTGTTCATGTATTCATGTCTCTATATCTAGACCAAAAACTACGTGTAGATAGGAATCTTTTAAAGTTTTCCCCAGTATTTTACCCAGGCATGGCATAGTACCTAACACAGAATAGAAACTCAAGAATGGATAGGTAGGAGGATGGATTCATAGATAAATGAGTACATTATAAATATGATAATTGTTAACAATACCTAACATTTATTACTTCTGTACTTTGAATGACTAAGTTATTACTCCTAAGAACACCTTGGGGTATGTTCTTTTATTACTCTAATCCTAGATGATGAAACTAAGATTCAGGATCGTAAAAAACAAACAAAACAAACAAACAAAACACCCAAAGTTGCACAATTATTAATAGAACTAGAATTAAAATCTAGGTGATCTGGTTTCTAGGCACTCCACCAACAACTCTCTCTAACAACAGAGTATAAAAGTGAATAACATATAACTCCTGTCAACAGTCTATTGATAAATTATTTTATAGCCCTTCCTTGAATGACACCAGGCATGATGAGTTGTTAAATAAGAAAAAAATTGTGTTTTATGTGAATATATAAGTAGTTGATAATGGATTTGAAGTTTCTATCAGTTTTCTTCTGATGGTTCAATGAAAGCCAAAAGGATAAATCTCAAGTGACAGAGTGTCAGACACCATCTCAGGATAATATATCAATCAGAGTGCTGGCAGAAAACAGTTGATAAACACAAATTAAATAATTTGGAAGGAGTTTAATAAAGGGGCTATTTATACATTAGTAAACATGTTGTAGCAAACCTCAAGGAATGGTGTAAGATTCTGGTTTTAGTAACATGGGGGTAAAACTGAGAGAGTAGATTACCTCCTTAATATCTAAAAGGGGAACATAAATGAACACCTAATGGAAATTGGAGAGACAAGGATCTATGTAGAAAGATCATCCCGATGGGAATTATGACCTTTAGTTAAAGGACATAGTCAGCCCATGAAGTCGCAGAGAGAATGCCAAAGAGTAAATGCCATGCTTTCTGTTCTTTTAACAGGGCTCCCCATTAATCAAACCTAAAGCCAGAGGACAAAGGTGTCCTTATTATATGATTCAAACAGGTCAGTCCTTGGAACACAAGGTAGGTAGAACATGGTTTGGGAAGGATAAAAGGAAAATATGCGGTACAGATGGAAGTGGAGAGTTTTTTTGTTTGTTTGTTTGTTTTTAAATCCACAGCACCTATTAAGCCACATCACTTTCTCTCTGTATAAGGTCACCTTTCCCTCTCAGAGTGAGTGTGTGTAAAGTTGACCTGTGCCAATAAGGACACTAAAATTAAAAACAAGAGGCTGTGGCTTGGGATTTAACTTAGTCAAGTCCCATTAAGTTCTCATCTAAAGTTCTAAACTTTCTAAGCCTGTTTTGATCTACCCTATGCCATACTAATTTGAATTCTTGGGAGATGAGGGAAGTCTTGAATTTCTTGCCTCCACTTGGTTTTCTGATCCAAGAGGCATTGAATATACATAGGCAAAACTAAGTGTTCTGCCTGGTTCCCATGATGTTTGTTAAGTTGTGGAATAGCTGTGATAATATGAAACATTCTTTCTTTGCAAAGTTTCAACCACCAACTCTGACACACACCAAAACTCCCTACTTACCTGGTGAACACAGTAAAACTGTTTGGCATAAATTAAATTGGCTGATGTTTTTTAATGATCTGATCACTGTGTTATGAGTGCCAATTTCAATACCTAGAAAATGAGAAAAGATTATCAAATATTAATGAAAGTTGCATGCCTTAAATCTCTAATATCCAAATGAATATTTACTCCATGTCTTCAATATTCTGGAATCTAAAACATTTCATCTTGATTAATTCTCAATTTCTTCTGCTACATTTTATATTGCTGAAATTAATAATGCCAATAATTGTATAATCAAGCAGGGATACTAAGAATGGCTGTCAGGCATAACGTTTTGGAAAGGTTGGCTGAGAAAAGATGAGGATATAAGACAAAGGATATAAAGCTATTATAATAGAGGCTCAGAGGAAATTGAATATGACTTCTGAAATTATTTCAAATGAGAATGCTTTTGGAAAAAAAAAAAACTCAAATAACCAAAACGTTTCCAATCATTCAGCCTTATTAATTAATTATATCTAATTTTACTTTGGTAAGCAAGTGACCTTTTACTTACATCCAAAACAACTTCTTGAGAGACTCAGTGTTGCAGAACCAGAATACCTGTTATTTTCCTTGTAAATTGCCTACAAAAAAGAATCATATTATTTATTTTGTCTGCCTTTTCAGAATCTTAAAGCAATAAATAGAACAGAAAAACTGAATAACAACATGGTTAAGAGAGTTTTTTGTGAAATTAGACACTTTTAAGGGTCTACCATTTACTATGTACATGACTTTAGCATGTTATTTAATTGTTTTGAATTTCTTTCCTTATCCATACAATTAAGATGACAGTACTTACCTTTTAAAAATGTAATGCAGATTAGGACAGTTAATGTTTATAAGATGCTTAGCACAGTGTCTGGCACATAGGAAGCACTCAGTAAATAATAAGCACATAGCTATTATCAGGTTTCAATACTTACATAATTCAGAACCCAGAATTACTTTATGAGTAGAAAGAACAATAGTTTTCCAATGAGGTCTGGTTTAATGCATATCGAGAAGTCTCCTGAATTCAATATCTCTCTATACTAGTACTATATTGCCAGAAGTCTTGTTTTAGTCAGCTTTTTTTTTTTTTTTTTTTTTTTTTTTTTTTTTTTTTTTTTTTGCTGCTGTAACTAAAAGGACCCAACCAAAACAACTATAGAGGAGAAAAAGTTCATTCAAGGGCTCACAGTTTCAGAGATCTTATTATTCCTAGAAGGCTGGCTCCAATCCTCAGGGCTCAAGGTGAGGCTGAACATCATGGTGGAAGAGTGTGGCAGAGGGAAGCAGCTCACAACATGATCAGGAAGCTAGATAGTCTACTTGCGAGATACAAACAGATACCCCAAAACCATGCCCCAATTCCCGCTTCCTCCAACCACACCCTACCACTTTAGTTACCACTCAGTTAATCACTATCAGGGGATTAAATCACCGATTGGGTTAAGACTCTTACAACCCAATCATTTCTCCTCTGAACCTTCTTTTTTTAAATGTATATATATTTTAGTTGTCCATGGGTCTTTATTTTATTTATTTATATGCAGTGCTAAGAATTGAACCCAGTGCCTCACACATGCTAGGCAAGTTGTCTACTACTGAGCTACAACCCCAGCCCTGAACGTTCTTGCATTGTCTCACATGTGAGCTTTTGGAGAACACCTTATATCCAAACCACCCCTGGTTCCCAAAAGCTCACACTCATCTGACAATGCAAAATACATTTAGTCCATTCTCAAGAGTCTCCATAGTCTCAGTAGTTTCAAGATTGCTCAAAATTCAAGCCCATAGTCTTCTCTGAGACTCAAGGCAATTTTGTATTGTGAGGGCCTATAAGATTAAAAGCAATTTACAAATATCCAATATATAATGGTACAGAGCAAATATTTCCATTCACAAAATCAGAGGCATAAAAAGAAGGAATAGGATCAAAGTAAGACTGAAATCCAGCTGGGCAAACAGGTTCTGTAGCTCTATCCAGCATCCGGAGCACATTGCATGATGTCACCTCCATAGGACTTGTGTAGCTCTGCCCCTGTGGCCTTTCTTTTGGCTCATCTCTGCTCAATTCCTGCAGCTTTCCTAGAATGATGTCCCACATTACTGGCATTTTTTAATCTTGGGGATCTCCACTATAGCTTTGGCTTCCTCCTCACATCTCTATGCTCTGCCCTCTTAGGAGCTGCCCATAGGGACTCCAACCCTGTTGCACCTTGCCTGGTCTTCCAGGACTTCCTTTGAAGTCTTTGTGGAAGCCTCCATGACCCCCTAACTCCAACATTCTGCATTCCTGCAGAACAAGCACTACGTGGTTGATGCCAAGGTCTGTCGCCATTTCCAGCAATAGCCAAGACTCAGGGGACTCTGGCTGCTGCAGCTTTTGAGTGTCTGGGTGGCTGCACGTACATTGAAAAAACTTCCTAGGCCCCCTTGTGCTAGAAGGGTGCCCCACTGGTTTCTTCTCAAGAGAATTTTCACCTTTACTCCCTAGAGCTTGAGATGGGTGTGGTCTTGCCAGCTCCTGAGTTGCCCTCAAGCCATCTTTCTTATTGTCTCCAACAAAGACTTCAGCATTTCTTTAGTGGTGGTAAAGTCTTTTTAACAACTACAACTTTCTTAGCCCCAGTTTTACTCCTACCTTTCAAATCCAAGTTTTTCAAATCTTTCTACTATTTTCTGCTCCTGACTATCACAATGAATTTGGCTAAAAGTCTCCAGCTATATCCATGCCACCACCTGAATGCTAGGCTGCCTAGAAATTTCTTCTACCAGATTAAGAAGTCCATTGCTTTTAAAGTTGGCTTCACAGAAAGTCTGAAGACATGGGCAAAATACAGACAACTTCTCAGCCAGAACATAACACAAATAGCCTTTACTCCAAATTCCAGTAGAGTCCTCCTTTTCTGAACCCTCTTGCCTTGTTTTCACTGACCACAGTTCTTATTGGCATTCTGATCTTCTGAGCTACCACCAGAATCAGTCATCAAGCTCTGCTTACAACAACCTAAAGCATTTCCAGCTTGCACTGCTAAACATCTCAAAATTCCTCCCACCAATTCCAAAGAGCTCAAAAAGCTTATGAACCACATGATCAGGTTAGTCACAGCAAATACTAACACAGTATCAATTTCTCAGTACCAATTTTTATTTTAGTCAGCTTTTTCACTGCTGTGACTAAAAGAATCTGACCAGCACAATTACAGAGGAAGAAAAGTTTATTTGAGGACTCAAGGTGAGGCTGAACATCATGAAAGAAGCGTGTGGCAGAGGGAAGCAGCTCACAACATGATCAGGAAGCAGAGTCCACTTGCAAGATACAAATATCTACCCCCAAAGCCACGCCCCAAGTCCCACCTCCCCCAGCCACACTCTACCACTTCAGTTACCACTCAATTAAACCCTGTCAGGGGGATTAAATCACTGATTGGATTAAGACTCTTACAACCCAATCATTTCTCTTCTGAACCTTCTTGCATTGTCTCACAGTGAGCTTTTAGGGGACACCTCATATCCAAACTATAATAGGTCTCAACAAACAATTCATTTTTGAGTAATTGTTCAAGAATAACATTTTAAAACACACATATATTGATACCATATTACATTAAGATGTTATTGGACACTGTTCCTCTCTTAAAGGAGGCATCTTGAAATAAAAGAATTGCAAAAATATTGGCAGTAGAAGGAGAACTAAGGCAAACTGCCTACTTGTTTCCCTAGAGCTGGCATTTTCTTTTATTTCACCAGATTCATTGATTCTAAGGTTAGAAGAGGATTAAGATTCCGGGTGGGCTGTGGGCTGGAATCTCTTGGCACCTATTGGCTCTAAAAGACATTAGAAAGCATTATGTATTTTTTGAAGCTGAACCACCAACTGTTCATTTAAAGCCCCTGATTGCAGTCCTCAAATTTATGATCCTTCTATTGCTTCTATATTCCTTTAAGGTAATTGGATATAAACTTAGCCTCAGTTCCACAAGCATTCATTGAGTATCACTTTTATGTGACAGACACTTCCTGAAAGCCAGATATATAGAGATAAATTAGACATAATTATAGCACTCAGTGAACATATAGACACACAAAAGAGGCAAAACCAAGATGATAATTTCAAAATACTGTGAAAATTACAAGGATAATTTTATAAGCTGGGTGTTTCAGAACTATGCTAAATGTCCCCCAAAGGTCCATGTGTTAAAGGCTTGGTCCCCAGGGTAGTGCTATCAGGTAGAAACTTTGAGAGGTGGAGCCTTGAGGGAGGACCTTAGATCATATGTGGTGTGCCCTTGAAGGGCAGTGTGGAACCTCAGTCCCTTCCTCTCTCTTTTCCTTTCTGACCATGAGGTGAGTAGGTTTTGCTCCACCACACTCTCCTGCCCTGATGAGCTGCCTCACCACAGGTCAAAAGCAATAGAGCAACCTGATCATGAACTGAAAGCTTCAAAACTGTGAGCTAAAATGAAACTTTTCTCTTTATAAGTTAATTATGTCAGGTATTTCATTAAAGTAACATTAAACTGTATATAGATAAACATAAACTATTATAGAGTCACATAAAACCTTGGTTGAGTATTTAGAAAGGAATATGACTAAGGGATTACCTTAGAGAGAGACTTGAGTCACAGGAGGATGCTAATATATGCAGTTGAAAAGTGGGGTGTTGCATTTTGCTAGGATTCTAACAGGAATACACTTTTCTTGTTTCAGAATGATCTAGGATGTTAATATTAAGAAACATGACTGATTTGTGCTTCAATTTGACACTTCAGAAAACATGATCACAAAGTATCATTATACTGAGGTATGCCATTAACTTTAAAAGAGAATGATTGAATTCTACCTTAAGTTTGAAATATATAGCTAAGCCAACTTCTTAAAATAGCATATGAGAGACATACATTATAGTTTCAATTAAACTAAACTTTCTTGGAAATAATATTTGAATATTCAATGAATAATTGTTTTTTTAATGTGTTGTTCCTGTGGACATTGTAGAGATAACGTTAACTCACCATAATGCTTGTGGGATCTAGCTCTTAGCCTCATATTTCATTCTTCTAATACAAGCTGTATTAGTCATCTTTGCATCACTACAGTGAAATACCTGACGTAGGCTACTAATGAAGTAAAGAGAGGTTTATTTTGGCCAATGATCAAGTCCAAGACTGGTGACCCCATCAGTTTGAGTCTCTGGTAAACATGCGTCAAAGTGAGTGTTCACATCTCAAGCTAGGAAACAGAAAAAGGGAGAAAGGAAGGAATTGGGAGGTCCCACAGCACCCTCAAGGGCATGCCCCCAATGATCTAAGGATAGACTCCACCTTCTAAAGGTTCATAGCAACACCCTGGGAAACAAGACTTCAACACATGGGTCTTTGGGGGACATTCAATATCCAAACTAGAGCACAGCTATTTCATTTTCTATGTTTTAAAGCAAACAAGTAATCTAGCCTCATTTATGTATAGTAGTTGTTAATTCTTGACAAGAAAAACTAGGTAGAATAGGAATATTAGGAATATTTATGCTGGTTGTTTCATTTGTGCTCAAAGAGAATACCTCTAGAACTTTTGTAAGAAGTTGCCCTGAAAAATGGATATTTGAAATAGCATGTTTTCAACTGCTAATGCAACTTCTTTTAAAGAAGATACAAAATGGCACCTAAGCAGACTTCTAAAAGAAAACTACTTGAAACAACAAACTTATTAGTTTTTTAAATCAAAATTTTTAGTACAATGTTATTTATCAAAAAGTTTTTGATATACACATTAACTAGGAACCTATGATAGCCTTTGTGCAAGTCTAAAAGCACTTTTAAGAATCAATTGAAGGGGGCTGGCGTCGGAGTGCAGTGGTAGAGCGCTTGCCTATCATTTGTGAGGGACTGAGTTTAATTCTCAGCACCGCATATAAATAAATGAAATAAATGTCCACTGACAACTAAAATATATATATCCTGAACCTAAATATTTTTAAAAAAGAATCATTCAAAGGAATTTTTCAATACCTTGATCATTTTCAATTTATCTGTAGGAAGTGGCTTTAAAAATTAAGTATGCTCTCTGCTTTGCGGTTGCCATGTCCTCAGCTTCTTCCCTCTGTCACATACTTCTGTCATGATGTTTTTCCTCACCTTGGGCCCTGAGCTATGGATGGCTCACGGTGAACTGAGACCTCTGAAACCATGTATCAGTACATGCATGAAATGACAACGTTAATGGCTGTCCCAAATTCTGCACACAACAAAGGTCTTTCCCTGTGTACAATGTAAGAGAATTTAGACAGCAGTGGCAACCCAGAGTCTAGAACCAGTTCTACTTTCCAGCCACAGTTGCACCTTCTGCTGCTAGAGGAGGCTACTCCTACTCTTGGGTAGCACAACTGCCAAAGACTAATGCAGGTTTGTTTAAACATGATAGGAGGAAAGGAACAAAATTCCCCAGTTTGTATCTCTTACATCATTCCTTGAGGGGCAGATGAAAGACAGAAAAGTCTGAAAAGAGATCAGCTGATATCAGTGAATGGAGTGGTATGTCCATAAAATAACCAAATATCAGGTTTTTCAAGATGGCGGCCTAGAGGGTGGCTGCATTTCATGTTGCTCCAGGACTCAGGATTCAAAAGAGGAGATATTGAGACACTTGGGACCAACTCAAAGCAGCCGGGTGACTCTCACCCGTTGGGAAGGCGTCCCGGATGGGTTGATGGTCCCGGAACGCAGGAAACTTTGTGAAGTAGAGCTGCCGGTGAGACACCCCTCCCCCCGCTGGAGCAGTGAACTCGGACAACTGGAAGCGCCGTAAAGGAGGCTGCTCGGCGCAGCGCTGGGACTCAGAGCAACCACTGGGGCTCCGGCGGCTGCCCAGGGGAGGAGTGGCGAGGAGGGCTGTGTGGACTCAGGACACCGGGGCCTGCCCTGAGGAGGAGGAGGAGGAACGTGGCCACTTGGATTTGGAGTGACTGCACCGGAGCTACAGGCGGTTGCCAAAGGAGAAGCCGCGCAGCGAGCTGTTTGGACTCAGAACGACTGCTTCTGAACACCGGGGCCGGCCCTGAGGACGAGGAGGAGGAAGAGGAGCGCGGCCGCTTGGATTCAGAGTGACTACACCAGAGCTGCAGGCGGTTGCCAGAGGAGGGGCTGCGTGGCGAGCTGTTTGGACTCAGACCACTTATGAACACCGGGGCCTGCCCGGAGGAGTAGGAGGAGGAGGAGGAGGAGCGCGTCGGGTTGTTTGGCTTGCAGTGACTGCATTAGCACTCCAGGCGGCTGCTCAGAGGAGAAGGCGAGTGGTGAGTTGTTTGGACTTAAAGTGACAGCTCCTGAACACAGGGGGGCTGCCTGGAGGAGAAGCGTGGTGGGTCGCTTGGTCTTGAGTGGCCGCACCAGAGCTCCGGGCTGTTGCCCAGAGACCCGTGCAGCGGGTCACGTGGATTCAGAGCCACTCAGAACGGCCGCTTCTGAACACCCGGGGGGTTATCTGGAGAAGGAGGAGGAACGGGGAGGGTCACTTCGACTCGGAGTGATTGATTGCCCAGGGCTACGGGTGGTTGGTGGGAGGTGGAGGCACGCAGTGAGTTTCTTGGACTCCTAGTGACCGCACCGGAATACTGGGCGGCTGTCTGGAGGAAGAGGCATGTGGCAGGTCTCTGAGACTCAGGGCGATTGTACGGGCCCAAGGTGGCTGCTCAGAGGCGGGGCCGCATAGCCAGGTGATTAGGTGCAGAGCAGGGTCCCAGGATCTAGGAGGCTTCTTGGTGGAAGAGCCGCACAGAGACAGGCTTAGGGCGGAGCGAAGGTTCCAGGCCTGCGGGCAGATTCTCTGAGGAGGGGCAGCCTAAGGAGATTCATCTGAGAAGGGTGAGGCTCCCAGGCCCAGGAGGTAGGGCCGGGCCCCTGGGAACTTTGCAGAGGAAGGTAGCCCAGCCCAGGCGGTAGCTGTAAATTGAGGGGAACCTCTAGGAGGGAACTGACCAGCGAGACCTCCCCACCGGGTGAGTCTTCCCTGCTGGGTGAGGTTTCCCCACAAGGACGGTAAAACCAGAGACTCAGGCCCAAACAGGCCTTGCCTAGGCCGCAGCCTAGGTCCCCTTTGGATGACCATTGGTCAACAAGTGGAGGCACCTCTGCCCACTAGCAGGGATTATACCCCACCTGAAGGCCACCACTACTAGAGAGGCAGCTTCCTTGTGGAGCACGGCATTATCAACTTCCTCCAAGACTTCAGCCTACTGAAGGCTAAGGGGGGATATATATAGAAATCTTCAGGGACATTGTAAGTCAATAGAGGAAATCTGCAATATCTCAGCGGTCCACTGATACCTGAACAATATGAGAAAACAAGGAAAGAAAATGCTGCAAACAAATCTAGATGTTACATCAATAAAACCCAATGACAGCATGGCAGAAGAAATGACAGAAAAGGAGTTCAGAATGTACATAATTAAAATGATCAGAGAAGCAAACGATGAGATGAAAGAGCAAATGCACGCACTGAATGATGAGATGAAAGAGCAAATGCAAGCATTGAATGATCGCACCAATCGACAATTAAAAGAGCAAATACAGGAAGCAAAAGATCATTTCAATAAAGAGTTAGAGATATTGAAAAAAAAACCAAACAGAAATCCTTGACATGAAGGAAACAATAAACCAAATTAAGAACTCCATAGAAAGCATATCCAATAGGATAGAACACCTGGAAGACAGAACCTCAGACATTGAAGACAAAATATTTAACCTTGAAAACAAAGTTGAACAAACAGAGAAGATGGTAAGAAATCATGAACAGAATCTACAAGAACTATGGGATATCATGAAAAGGCCAAATTTAAGAATTATTGGGATTGAGGAAGGCCTAGAGAAACAAGCCAAAGGAATGAACAATTTATTCAATGAAATAATATCAGAAAATTTCCCAAATCTGAAGAATGAAATGGAAAATCAAGTTCAAGAGGCTTATAGGACTCCAAATACACAAAATTACAACAGACCCACACTAAGGCACATTATAATGAAAATACCTAACATACAAAATAAAGACAGAATTTTAAAGGCTGTGAGAGAAAAGAACCAAATTACATTCAGAGGGAAACCAATACGAATATCAGCAGATTTTTCAATCCAGACCCTAAAAGCTAGAAGGGCCTGGAACAACATTTTTCAAGCCCTGAAAGAAAATGGATGCCAACCAAGAATCTTATATCCAGCAAAACTTACCTTCAAATTTGACGATGAAATAAAATCCTTCCATGATAAACAAAAGCTAAAAGAATTTAAAAAAAGAAAGCCAGCATTACAGAACATTCTCAGCAAAATATTCCATGAGGAAGAGATGAAAAACAAAGAACCAAATCAGCAAAGGGAGGAATTATCCTAAAGGAATTGTCTAATAAAGGAGGAAACAAGTTGTGTCAAACAAATAAATAAATAAAATTTAAAAAATGAACCAAATGACCGGGAAACCAAATCATATCTCTATAATAACCCTGAATGTTCATGGCCTGAATTCATCAATCAAAAGACATAGACTGGCAGATTGGATTAAAAAGAAAGATCCAACAATATGTTGCCTGCAAGAGACTCACCTCATAGAAAAAGATACCCATAGACTAAAGGTGAAAGGATGGGGAAAAACATACCATGCACATGGACTCAGCAAAAAAGCTGGAGTATCCATCCTCATTTCAGATAATGTGGACTTCAAGCCAAAGTTAGTCAGAAGGGATAAAGAAGGTCATTTCATACTGCTTAAGGGAAGCATAAATCAGCAAGAGATAACAATCATAAACATCTATGCCCCAAACAGTGGCTCATCCATGTATGTCAAACAAATCCTTCTCAATTTCAGAAACCAAATAGACCATAACACAATAATACTAGGTGATTTTAACACGCCTCTCTCACCACTCGACAGATCTTCCAGACAAAAATTGAACAAAGAAACCATAGATCTCAATAACACAATCAATAATTTAGACTTAACGGACATTTATAGAATATACCATCCAACCAAGAGCGAATACACTTTCTTCTCAGCAGCACATGGATCCTTCTCTAAAATAGACCATATATTATGCCACAAAGCTAATGTTAGCAAATACAAGAAGATAGAGACAGTACCATGTATTCTATCAGATCACAATGGATTGAAGTTAGAAATAAATGAAAGAGTAAAACACAGAAACTATTCCAACATCTGGAGATTAAACAATATGCTATTATATGATGAATGGATAACAAAAGATATTAGGAAGGAAATTAAAAAATTCTTAGAGGTAAATGAGAACAAAGAAACATCATATCAAAATCTCTGGGACACTATGAAAGCAGTACTTAGAGGGAAATTTATTTCATGGAGCGCATTTAATAAAAGAAGTAAAACTCAACAAATAAACGACCTAACACTACAGCTCAAAGCCCTAGAAAAAGAAGAACAGAACAGCACCAAAAGTAGTAGAAGACAGGAAATAGTTAAACTCAGAGCTGAAATCAATGAAATTGAAACAAAAGAAACAATACAAAAAATTGACAAAATAAATAGTTGGTTCTTCGAAAAAATAAACAAAATTGATAAACCTTTAGCCACACTAACAAAGAGAAGACGAGAGAAAACCCAAATCACTAAAATTCGGAATGAACAAGGAAATATCACAACAGACAGGATTGAAATACAAAACATAATTAGAAACTATTTTGAAAATCTATACTCCAACAAAATAGAAAATTTCGAAGACATCAACAGGTTTCTAGAGACATATGAATTGCCTAAACTGAACGAGGAGGACATAAACAATTTAAATAGACCAATTTCAAGTACTGAAATAGAAGAAGTCATCAAAAGCCTACCAACAAAGAAAAGTCCGGGACCAGATGGGTTCTCAGCCGAGTTCTACAAAATCTTTAAAGAAGAGCTCATTCCAATACTTCTCAAAGTATTCCACAAAATAGAAGAGGAGGGAACCCTCCCAAACTCATTCTATGAAGCCAATATCACACTGATACCTAAACCAGACAGAGACATATCAAGGAAAGAAAATTTCAGACCAATATCCTTAATGAACATCGACGCAAAAATTCTCAACAAAATTTTAGCAAATCGCATACAAAGACATATTAAAAAGATAGTGCACCATGATCAAGTGGGTTTCATCCCAGGGATGCAAGTTGGTTCAACATCAGGAAATCAATAAACGTAATTCACCATATTAATAGACTTAAAGTCAAGAATCACATGATTATTTCAATAGATGCAGAAAAAGCATTTGATAAAATACAGCACCCCTTCATGCTCAAAACACTAGAAAAAATAGGGATAGTGGGAACATTCCTTAACATTGTAAAGGCCATTTATGCTAAGCCCATGGCTAATATTCTAAATGGTGAAACACTGAAAGCATTCCCCCTAAAACCTGGAACAAGACAGAGATGCCCTCTTTCACCACTTCTATTCAACATCGTTCTTGAGACTCTGGCCAGAGCAATTAGACAAACCAAAGAAATTAAAGGGATACGAATTGGAAAAGAAGAACTCAAACTATCCCTGTTCGCTGATGACATGATTATATATTTAGAGGAACCTGGTAATTCCACCAGAAAACTCTTAGAACTCATAAGTGAATTCAGTAAAGTAGCAGGTTACAAGATCAATGCCCATAAATCCAATGCATTTTTATACATAAGTGATGAATCTTCAGAAAGAGAAATTAGGAAAACTACCCCATTCACAATAGCCTCGAAAAAAATAAAATACTTGGGAATCAATCTCACAAAAGAGGTGAAAGACCTCTGCAATGAGAACTATACAACACTAAGGAAAGAAATTAAAGAACACCTTGGAAGATGGAAAGATCTTCCATGTTCTTGGATAGGAAGAATTAATATTGTCAAAATGGCCATACTACCTAAAGTGCTATACAAATTCAATGCAATTCCAATTAAAATCCCAATGACGTACCTTACAGAAATAGAGCAAGCAATTATGAAATTCATCTGGAAGAATAAGAAACCCAGAATAGCTAAAGCAATCCTTAGCAGGAAGAGTGAAACAGGGGGTATTGCAATACCAGATCTTCAACTCTACTACAAAGCAATAGTAACAAAAACGGCATGGTATTGGTACCAAAATAGAAAGGTAGATCAATGGTACAGAATAGAGGACACGGACACAAACCCAAATAAATACAATTTGCTTATACTAGACAGAGGTGCCAAAAATATGCAATGGAAAAAAGATAGCCTCTTCAACAAATGGTGCTGGGAGAATTGGAAATCCATAAGCAACAGAATGAAACTAAACCCATATCTCTCACCATGCATGAAACTAAACTCAAAATGGATTAAGGACCTCGGAATCAGACCAGGGACCCTGCAGATTATAGAAGAAAAAGTAGGTCCAAATCTTCACCTTGTTGGTCTAGGATCAGACTTCCTTAACAGGACTCCCATTGCACAAGAAATAAAAGCTAGAATCAACCAGTGGGATAGATTCAAACTAAAAAGCTTTCTCTCAGCAAAGGAAACTATCAGCAATGGGAAGAAAGAGCCTACAGAGTGGGAGAATATCTTTGCCAATCATACTTCAGATAGAGCACTAATCTCCAGAATCTATAAAGAACTCAAAAAACTCTACTCCAAGAATTCAAATAATCCAGTCGACAAATGGGCTATGGAAATGAATAGACACTTCACAGAAGAAGATCTACAAGCAATCAACAAACATATGGAAAAATGTTCAACATCTCTAGTAATAAGAGAAATGCAAATCAAAACCACCCTAAGATTCCTATCACCCCAATTAGAATGGCGATTATCAAGAATACGAGCAACAACAGGTGTTGGCGAGGATGTGGGGAGAAAGGTACACTCATACATTGCTGGTGGGGCTGCAAATTAGTGCAGCCACTCTGCAAAGCAGCGTGGAGATTCCTTAGAAAACTTGGAATGGACCCTCCATTTGACCCAGCTATCCCACTCCTTGGCCTATACCCAAAGGACTTAAAATCAGCATACTACAGAGATACAGCCACATCAATGTTCATAGCTGCTCAATTCACAATAGCCAGATTGTGGAACCAACCTAGATGCCCTTCAATTGATGAGTGGATAAAGAAACTGTGGTATATATATACAATGGAATATTACTCAGCCATAAAGAATGATAAAATTATGGCATTTGCAGGCAAATGGATGAAATTGGAGAATATCATGCTAAGTGAGATAAGCCAATCTCAAAAAGCCAAAGGACGAATGATATCACTAATAAGTGGAGGATGACACATCATGGGGGGGAGGGAAGGGTTAGTGTTAGGGTTAGAGTTAGGGTTAGGGAGGGGGGCAAGTATGGAGGAAGGAAGTACTGTATAGAGGGTAAAGAGGGGTGGGAGGGGTGGGGGGAAGGGAAAAAATAACAGAATGAATCAAACAACATTACTCTATGTAAATTAATGATTACACAAATGGTATGCCTTTACGCCATGTACAAACAGAGAAAGAACATGTATCCCATTTGTTTACAAAAAAAAAAAAGAATAAAAAAAAAATAAAAAAATAAAAAAAAATAACCAAATATTTTTCTTTACATTCTTTTTCTTCCTTTTTTCTGTCATTATTGAAGTCAGTGTTTGAATCCTAAAACAGATCATAATTTTTTATCCAACCAGCTTCCTGAGATTTGATGGACATTAAACTTATAGAAGCAGTACTTTTATATATTTTTTAATTTGTCCTAATTGGTTATACATGATAGTAGAATGTATTTTGACACATTGAGTAATTTTATATTTTTATGTCTTTTTTTATCTTGTTCATGATATGATAAATATCAACTAGTGAGAAAATCATCCCAAGAAATTATCCCAACATGTAGAATATTCCCCCACAGGAGTGTAATGAATTATTGTTTGGAAGAACATAATGATTTTAAGGCACTTTTTTTAGAGTTTATATAAGCAAATATACCCATTTTTAAAATGATGACAAAACATCTTACTTTAAAACAATAAGTACAACTGGCCAAATTATATTGATATATTGTATATGTGTGAATATGTAACAAATCCCATTATTATGTACAACTATAATGTACCAATAAAAATATGAAAAACATTAAAAAAACTAAAAATAAGGGAACAGCTCAAAAAAAAAATACAATACAGGACCAGAGAATTTTCATTTATATTGAAGAAAAACAAGCAAACAAATGAACCAAAAATCACCACCACCAACAACAACAAAACAAAAAATAAAAACAGAATTCTATCTCTCCAAAAATTAAGGATACACAAGAACTTCCTTAATCTAATAAAAGGTAGCAGTGAGAGAGTGAGGCAAGGATATTCTATCACACTGCTTTTACTCAACCTAGTACTAGAAATCCTATGTAGAGAAATAAGGGAAGAAAAACACCTAAAAATCATACAGATTAGGAAATAAATAAAAAGGCTTTTAATCACATGCACATGATTGTATATGTAGATAATCCAAATAATCTAAAGAAGAAAAACTCATACAAATTATAATAAACAAGTTAGCAAGATTTCAGAAAACAAGTTTTCTTACATACCAAAAATGAGAAATGGGAATTTGAATTAATGAAAAAAACCCATTAGCAATAGCACTGAAAAAAATACATAAAAATCTAACATATTTGTACAGAATCCAAATGTAAAAAAAAGCACTAATATAAAACAAAAAAGATCTAAATATGGAAAAATGAACACGATTGACAAAATGGAAGATTCTATATGTATTTTTTCTCTTTTTTCCATGCACTAAGTAAAGCACTGAGCATACAAGGAGAATTCCTACTTTTAAGGGTTTTCCAGTGCAGTGGGGGAAAAGGGCCAATGGTCAGACAATTATAATTGAGAGTGAAAAGACCTAAGTTAAAATGGTTAGCATGACCCAAATCTTCATAGTCATGTTGACTTAGGACCAGACTTCCTTAACAAGTCTCCCAAAGCGCAAGAAATAAAAGCAAGAATCAATAAATGGGATGGATTCAAACTAAAAATTTTTTCTCAGCAATGGAAACAATCAATAATGTGAAGAGAGAGCCTACAGAGTGGGAGAAAGTCTTTACCACACACACTTCAGATAGAGCACTAATCTCCAGAATTTGTGAAGAACTCAAAAAACTTAACACCAAAACTACAAATAACCTAATCAATAAATGGGCTAAGGAACTGAGCAGACACTTCACAAAAGAAGATTTGTAAGCAATCAACAGATATATGAAAAAATGTTTGACATCTCTAGTAATTAAGAGAAATGCAAATCAAAACTTCCCTAAGATTTCATCCCACTCTAATTAGAATGACTATTATCAAGAATATAAGCAACAGTAGGTATTGGCGAGAATGTGGGGGAAAAGGAACACTCATACATTGTTGGTGGGATTGAAAATTTGTACAGCCACTCTGGAAAACAGTATGGAGATTCCTTAGAAATTGGAACAGACCGACCATTTGAATCAGGTATCCCACTCCCCGATTTATACGCAAAGGACTTAAAATCAGCATACTACAGTCATGCAGCCACATCAATATTTACAGTACCTCAATTCACAATAGCTAAACTGTGGAACCAACCTAGATGCCCTTCAGTAGATGAATGGATAAAGAAACTGTGGTGTATATACACAATGGAATATTATTCAGCCATAAACAAGAATAAAATTATGGCATTTGCAGGTAAATGGATGGAGATGGAGAATATCATGCTAAGTGAAATAAGCCAATCCCAAAAAACTAAAGGCCGAATGTTTTCTCTGTAAAGTGGATGCTGATACATAACGGGGTGGGGGGGTAAGGGAAGAGTGGAGGGACATTGGTTGGATTGTGTAGAGGGAAATGAGGGGAGAGGAGGGGGCAGGGGAAGGAAGGATGGTGGAATGAGACAAACATCATTACCCTATGTACATGTATGATTACACAAATGGTGTGACTCTATATCATGTACAACCAGAGAAATGAAAAATTGTACTTCATTTGTGTACAATGAAGCAAAATGCATTCTGCTGTCATGTATAACTAAATAGAACAAACCATAAAGAAAGAAGTGCAAAAGTTCTCTCAAAACTGAAAAAAAATGGTTAGCATGAACTATTGTGGAAGCTCACAGGTGTGATGCTTATTCCAGCCTTTGGGGACAAAGGGAAGATACATAAAAGAGGTTGCATTTGAGAAGACTCTGAAAGGGCAGTCAGGATCTAGCAAGGCTAGAAGAGAAGGGTGAATAGTCCAGGGTGAGGATGCAGCATATGCAGGAGCAAAGAAATGAGAGAAAAAGGGGTTTCCAGAAGAAGCCATTTTGGACCAGCTGGACAGACAGAAGAAAGCTGTCTAGAAAGGAAGAGGAGAGAAAAGGAAGGCAAGGGAGAAAAAGAAAAAACAGGGAAAGGAAAGCAAGAGTAGGAGGAAAGAGGAGAGAATGTAGCTAGAGCCCAAAGTTGTCTTGGTTTTGGTCTTCTCCACAACCTAGTGATGGGATTATCCTGGAGCTTTGGAATGTAGGTCTTTTTCATGCATTCACATGTGACCACATTGTTCCTTACAAGTATAGACAATTCCTTTCTTTTTCCTGTGTACCATGTGATTTTTTATTTTTAAAAATTTTATTTTTACAGATTGCATTTTGATTCATTGTACACAAAGGAGGTACAACTTTTTGTTTCTATGGTTGTACATGATATAGATTCACACCATTTGAGTAATCATACATGTACATAGGGTATCATGTGATTTTTTAAAAACACATATACAATGGAAAATAATTAAATCAAAGTGATTATCATATTCATTATGATCATTATTTTCATGCTGAGAGCATCCAAGATTTTATTCTTTTTTTTTTTTTTTTTTTTTTTTTTTTTGTGGTGCTGGGGATCGAACCCAGGGCCTTGTGCATGCAAGGCAAGCACTCTACCTACTGAGCTATCTCCCCAGCCCCCGAGATTTAATTCTTTGAACAATATTCAAGTATGCAACACATTATATTAGCTATAGCCACCACACTCTATACCAGATCTCCAGAAATTATTCATTCTAACTGAAACTTTGTAACATTTGACTCAAGTCTTCTCTTCCCACCCGACCTTGGCAACTACCATTCTACTCTCTGGTTCTATGAATTTAACTTTTTTTAGATATCTTATGTAAAATGAGATCATGCAATATTTGTCTTTCTGTGCTTGGCTCATTTCACTTATCATTATGTCCTCCAGGTTCATCCATGTCACAATCACAGGATTTCCTTCTTTTTAAATAGCCAAATAGTATTCGTGTGTGTGTGTGTGTGTGTGTGTATATATACCACATTTTCTTATCCATCCTTTTGTCCATGGACACTTAGGTTGGTTTCATTAGCTATTGTGAATAATGCTTCAATGAACACTATCTTCTTGATAGAATGACAACTTCCTTTGGATATTCCCAAAGTAGAATTACTGAGTTACATGTAGTTTTACTTTTAATTTTTGAGAAACCAGCATACTATTTCACATAGTGACTGTAATACTTTATATTCACATCAACAGTGTACAGGTGTTCCCATTTCTCCACAACCTGGCCAACACTTTACTTTTGCCTTTTTGTAATAGTCATTCTAACAGGTATGAGATGATGTATCATGGTTTTCATTTGCATTTCCCTGATGATTAGCGATTTGGAGTATTTTTGCATATACTTGTCCATTTGTATGTGTTCTTCTGAGATGTGTTTTTTCTGATCCTTTGCTCACTTTTTAATTGGGTTACTTGTTTTCTTGCTATTGAGATATTTTGTTTTTTTATATATTTTGGATATTTTTTTTAATTTGTTCTTTTTTTATTGTAAACAAATGGGATACATGTTGTTTCTCTGTTTGTGTATGGAGTAAAGGCATACCATTTGTGTAATCATAAATTTACATAGGGTAATGTTTGATTTATTCTGTTATTTTTGACCTTCCCCCCACCCCTCCCACCCCTCTTTTCCCTCTATACAGTCCTTCCTTCCTCCATTCTTGCCCCCCTCCCTAACCCTAACTCTAACCCTAACACTAACCCCTCCCACCCCCCATTATATATTTTGGATATTTATCTCTCATCAGCTATATGGTTTGCAAGAATTCATTTTTTCTGATTCCATAGAGTGTTTCTTTATACTGTTGTTTCCTTTGCTGTGATTTTTTTTTTTTTTTTTTTTTTTTTTTTGTACTGCGGATTGAACCCAGGGGAGTTTAACCACTGAGCCACATCCCGGAAGCTTTTTTTTTTTTTATTATTTTATTTAGAGACAGAGTCTAACTAAATTGCTGAGACTGTCTTTGAATTCACAATCCTCCTGCTTCAACCTCCCAAGCTGCTGGGATTACAGGCATGCCCCACCATGCCTGGCAAAGATTTTTAGTATATACAATTTCTTTTGTTTATTTTTGCTTTCATTGCCTGTGTTTTAAGAGTCATATCCAAAAAGTAATTGCTAAGACCAATATCAAGAAGATGTTTCCCTGTTTTCTTCTAGTAATTTTACAGTTTCAGGTCTTATGTTTAAGTCATTAGTCTATTGAAAGTTATTTTTGTATATGGTATGAGAAAATGGTCCAATTTCTTTCTTCTGCATTTGGATATCCAGTTTTTCCAACACTATTTATTGAAGAAACTGTCTTTCCTCACTGTGTACTCTTGACACGTTTCTCAAAGATTGATTTACTATAAACTATATCGTGAAGATGTCAATTTTTCCCAATTTCTTCATAAATTCCACACATAAAACATCAAAATCTCAGCAAGATTTTTGTTAGGTATTAGAAAACTGACTCTAAAACTTATATGACAATTCAAAGATACCAAGATAGTAAAAAGATTGTGAATACATAAGAAAACATGTTGTATTACTCATTCACATTATCCAATTTCAAGAATTAGTATAAGTTTGTAATAATGAAGACAAAATGTGGTATTGGTTAAAGGATGTATGTGGATAGTTAGAACAGAATAAAGATCCCAGAAGCAAACACATTCAGAAATCAACTGATATTTTAAATAGGCCAAAAAGATATTCAATGGGAAATTGGTGGTCTTTTTGATAACTGGTGCTGAAAAATTTTAATGGCCATAAGGGGAAAAATCCCTTATATCCATACTTAATAACTATTGTGTTATATGTACACAAAGATGAACTAAAAGGGAGTCATAGCTCAAATTGTAAAAGTGAGAAAAGTATAAAATTGTTAGAAAAAAATAAGAGAAAATCTGCATCACCTCTGTCTGGAAATGAGCTTTAAGACCCATCAACAAAACAATAATCCATTAAGGAAAAAACTGATATGAATTACATCAACATTACATCTTGAAGACTTGTTTTGCAAGACAAAGACAAATTGTTAAAAGAGTGACAAGACAGGTCATAGACTAGGACAAAATATGTTCAAATCGTGTATCTGATAAAAACAAACATGTCCAGAATATTGAAAGAATTTTTAAAATCCAACAATAAGGGGAGAATAATGAAACAGTGGGTTAAAGATCTAAACAAACTCTTCCCCAAATAATATCAATGGCAAATAAGCATATGAAAATATGCTTAACATAGTGTTATTAAGTAAATACAAATTAAAAAATAAAACTGACACCACAAAATGTTTGCAAGATTGTAACAGGAATTCCCATTCATTGTACAGTGATTGAAAATGGTACAGACACTTTAAAGACAGTTTCGTATTTATGAAGTAAGAAAAAGCATATTTATCAAAGACTCCATCAGTCACACCCTGAGGTATTTACCAAAGTGAACTGAAAACTTAAGTTCGCAAGAAAAAGTATATGGGAATGTTTAAAGCTTATTTATTCATGATTACCAAAAATTGGAAGCAACCAGGGTGTCCTTCAATATGTTAATGGAAAAACAAACTATAGACCCATATAAAAGCATACTATTTCATGATGAGAAGGAATGAAGAATTAATTCACGCACCAAGATGGATGAAAAGTAAATGCATTTTTCCAAATGAGAAAAAAAAAAAAAACAGATCAAAAAGGCAACATACTAAATTATTCCATTCACATGGCATTCTAGAAAAGGCAAAAATACAGGAACAGAAAACAAACATGGTTTCTCTTCATATGGGGGCGGGGGAAGTGATTGACTACATCCATGAGGTGACCCCACATGGAAGAACTTTTCACAAAATCAGTGATGAACACACCCTAAAACTGTCCAACTCATCAAATATAAGGTTAAGTCTAAGAAATTCTCACAAATGCCTAAAGAGACATGATGATTAAATGTAATGTGGTATTTTAGATGAGATCCTAGAACAGAAAAAGGACATTAAATAAAGATTTGGGGCATTTTTACAAAGCATAAACTTTATATGTCTATCAACAATGGTTAACTAGTTGTGACAACTATACCACACTAATATGACTTAATTTTGAGTTAATTTTTCTGTAATTAACACAATAGTTATTAGTTATGAATACAAGGGATTTTTCCTTCCTTATGGTCATCAAAAAATTTCAGCACCAGTTGTTGAAAAGACTATATCATTTTCCCCTGAATTTCTTTTGTACCCATTTAAAAAATCAGTTCACTTCACTGTGAGTTTGTTTCTGGGATCTTTATTCTGTCCTACCACTCTACATGTATCCTTTCACCAATACATTTTGGAAATTGGAACTGAAATTAACATGAATCCTCAGTAAATATCTTTGCACCTTTTCTGTACATCTAAACTTATTCATATATACATATATATGAATATATATATGTGTATATATATATACACACATGCATATGTATTTTGTAAACAAAACTTATATTTAAAAACCTAGAAAATTGTTTTTCAGTCCTTCACATAAGGCACTTAGAATTGCCACTCAAGCCTAACAAGAAAAAGGCAGAATAAATTGAAACTAACACTCTTCATAGATCTACCAAAGAAGTTAGGTCACTAGTCAAGCTACAGTTCCCTAAAATGTAGAGTCATGTGAATATTCAGTGGTCCCAGGACCATTTGTTGAAAAGACTATTCTTTTCCCTATTGCTAATTATTTTAGCAATCTTGTTGAAAATCAACTGATCATACATACATGAAATTTATTTCTGAACTCTCAATTCTACCCAATTTATTCATATATCTATAAATATACCCATGCCATATTCTCTTGATTATTGCAGTTGTATAGTATATTTTTTGTTCTTTCAAATTTTTAATTAGTTTTTTTATTTTAACGAAAAATCATAAATTTACATAGGGCAATGTTCTTTGATTCATTCTGTTATTTTTTCCCTTTCCCTCCCACCCCTCCCACCCCTCTTTTCCCTCTATACAGTCCTTCCTTCCTCTATTCTTACCACCCTCCTTATCCCTAACCCTAAACCTAACCCTAACCCTAACCCTAACCCCTCCTACACCCCCTTATATGTCCTCATCCGCTTATCAGCGAGATCATTCATCCATTAGTTTTTTGAGATTGGCTTATCTCACTTAGCATGATATCCTCCAATTTCATCCATTTGCCTGCAAATGCTATAATTTTATCATTCTTCATGGCGGAGTAATATTCCATTGTATATATATGCCACAGTTTCTTTATCCATTCATCAACTGAAGGGCATCTAGGTTGGTCCCACAATCTGGCTATAGTGAATTGAGCAGCTATGAACATTGATGTGGCTGTATCTCTGTAGTATGCTGATTTTAAGTCCTTTGGGTATAGGCCAAGGAGTGGGATAGCTGGGTCAAATGGTGGATCCATTCCAAGCTTTCTGAGGAATCTCCATACTGCTTTCCAGAGTGGCTGCACTAATTTGCAACCCCACCAGCAATGTATCAGTGTACTTTTTCCCCCACATCCTCGCCAACACCTATTGTTGCTTGTGTTCTTGATAATCGCCATTCTAATTGGGGTGAGATGAATCTTAGGGTAGTTTTGATTTGCATTTCTCTTATTACTAAAGATGTTGAACATTTTTTCATATATCTGTTGATTGCTTGTAGATCTTCTTCTGTGAAGTGTCTGTTCATTTCCTTAGCCCATTTGTTGATTGGGTTATTTGTATTCTTGGTGTAGAGTTTTTTGAGATCTTTATAGATTCTGGAGATTAGTGCTCTATCTGAAGTATGAGTGGCAAAGATATTCTCCCACTCTGTAGGCTCTCTCTTCACATTACTGATAGTTTCCTTTGCTGAGAGGAAAGGTATTTAGTTTGAATCTATCCCAGTTATTGATTCTTGCTTTTATTTCTTGTGCTATGGGAGTCCTGTTAAGGAGGTCTGATCCTAAGCCAACAAGTTGAAGGTTTGTCTGTTGTGATATTTCCTTGTTCATTCCGAATTTTGGTAATTTGAGTTTTCTCCCTCTTGCTCTTTGTTAGTGTGGCTAAGGGTTTATCAATTTTGTTTATTTTTTTCAAAGAACCAACTATTTATTTTGTTAATTTTTCCGATTGTTTCTTTTTTTTCAATTTCGTTAATTTCGGCTCTGATTTTAACTATTTCCTGTCTTCTACTACTTTTGGTGTTGGTCTGCTCTTCTTTTTCTAGGGCTTTGAGCTGTAGTGTTAAGTCGTTTATTTGTTGATTTCTACTTCTTTTGTTGAATGGGTCCCATGAAATAAATCTTCCTCTAAGTACTGCTTTCATAGTGTCCCAGAGATTTTGATATGATGTGTCTTTGTTCTTGTTTACTTCTAAGAATTTTTTTATTTCCCTCCTGATGTCTGTTATCCATTCATCATATAATAGTGTATTATTTAATCTCCAGGTATTGGAGAAGTTTCTGTTTTTTATTCTGTCATTTATTTCTAATTTCAATCCATTATGATCTGATAGAGTACAAGGTAGTATCTCTATCTTCTTGTATTTGCTAACAGTAGCTTTGTGGCATAAGACATGGTCTATTTTAGAGAAGGATCCATGTGCTGCTGAGAAGAAGGTGTATTCGTTCTTTGTTGGATGGTATATTCTATATAAGTCGGTTAAGTCTAAGTTGTTGATTGTGTTATTGAGATCTATGGTTTCTTAATTCAATTTTTGTTTGGACGATCTATCCAGCGGTGAGAGAGGTGTGTTAAAATCGCCTAGGATTATTGTGTTGTGGTCTATTTGATTTCTGGAATTGAGAAGGATTTGTTTGACGTACATGGATGAGCCAATGTTTGGGGCATAGATGTTTATGATTATTATGTCTTGCTGATTTATGCTTCCCTTAAGCAGTATGTAATGTCCTTCTTTATCCCTTCTGACTAGTTTTGGCTTGAAGTCCACATTATCTGAAATGAGGATGGATACTCCAGCTTTTTTGCTGTGACCGTGTGCATGGTATGTTTTTCCCCATCCTTTCACCTTTAGTCTATGGGTATCTCTTTCTATGAGATGAGTCTCTTGCAGGCAGCAAATTGTTGGATTTTTCTTTTTAATCCATTCTGCCAGTCTATGTCTTTTGATTGATGAGTTCAGGCCATTAACATTCAGGGTATTCCCAGTCATTTGACTCATTTTTGTTTTTTCACATGATTTGATTTCCCCGTTATTTGGCTATTCCTTTAGGCTAGTTCCTCCCGTTGCTGATTTGCATCGTTGTTTTTCATCTCTTCCTCATGGAATATTTTGCTGAGAATGTTCTGCAATGCCGGCTTTCTTTTTGTAAATTCCTTTAGCTTTTGTTTATCATGGAAGAATCTTATTTCATCGTCAAATCTGAAAGTAAGTTTTTTGGGTATAAGATTCTTGATTGGCATCCATTTTCTTTCAGGGCTTGAAAAATGTTGTTCCAGGCCCTTCTAGCTTTTAGGGTCTGGATTGAAAAATTTGCTGATATCTGTATTGGTCTCCCCCTGAATGTAATTTGATTCTTTTCTCTCACAGCCTTTAAAATTCTGTCTTTATTTTGTACGATAGGTATTTTTATTATAATGTGCCTTAGTGTGGATCTGTCATAATTTTGTGTATTTGGAGTCCTATAAGCCTCTTGTACTTGGTTTTCCATTTCATTCTTCAGATTTGGGAAATTTTCTGATATTATTTCATAGAATAGATTGTTCATTCCTTTGGTTTGCTTCTCTAAGCCTTCCTCAATCCCAATAATTCTTAAATTTGGCCTTTTCATGATATCCCATATTTGTTGTAGATTCTGTTCATGATTTCTTACCATCTTTTCTGTTTGGTCAACTTTGTTTTCAAGATTAAGTATTTTGTCTTCAATATCTGAGGTTCTGTCTTCCAGGTGTTCTATCCTATTGGTTATGCTTTCTATGGAGTTTTTAACTTGGTTTTCTTGTTTCCTTCATTTCAAGGATTTCTGTTTGTTTTTTTTCAATATCTCTAACTCTTTATTGAAATGATCTCTTGCTTCCTGTATTTGCGCCTTTAACTGTTGATTGGTGCAATCATTTGATGCCTGCATTTGCTCTTTCATCTCCTTGTTTGCTTCCCTGATTGTTTTAATTATGTACATTCTGAACTCCCTTTCTGACATTTCTTCTGCTGTGCTGTCATTGGGTTTTATTGATATAGTATCTAGGTTTGTTTGGGACATTTTCTTCCCTTGTTTTCTCATATTGGTCAGATGTCAGTGGGACTCTGTGATATTGTAGATTTCCTCTATTGGCTATAGTGTCCCTGTAGATTTCCACTGTATCACCTTCTTGCCTTCAGTAGCCTGAAATCTTGGAGTAACTTGATAATGCAGTGTTTCCAAGGAAAGATGCCCCTAGTCCTCTACTGGTTCAAGGACTTGGAGCTTGCTCTGTGTGGAAAGGCTGTCACTGGGGGGTCTGCTCCAAGAAGCTAGCCTGGAAATGCGCTTCCCACCGGAGGGGTCCATGCTGCGGGCTACTTGGGGAAGTCCCTGGCTGCCCTGTCCTGGTCCCTGAAGCAACCTGCGGGCAGGAACTCGCCCGCCCTGGTTCAGGGACTTGAAGCTTGGTTCTGTGCAGAAAGGCTCTCACTGGTGGGCCTGCTCCGAGATGCTGGAGAATCTGGCCCTGTGGGAGGAGCCCACTGCCAGAGTGGACAGGGCCGCCTGGGGAGGACTCTAGCTGCCCTGCCCTACTCTAATAAGCCACCCGAATCCAGGCCTGCCGCCCGGGCAGCGCTTCACCGCTTCACCGGGTGGGGAGACTCACCTGAGGCTCTATTTCAGTCTGAATCTCTCAATACCTCCCCTTCTTGAATCCTGGGTTCTGGAGCAACTAGAGATGCAGTCACCCTCTAGTCCGCCATCTTGGATCGCCCCCTATATAGTATCTTTTGAAATCAGGAAACCTGAGTGTTCTATTTGGTCATGGTATAAGATCATTTTGATAATATTGCTCAATTCACTTTCCTAGTATATTGTTGAGGGTTTTGTGTCTATATTCAGAAAGAATAGTGGTTTGTAGTTTTCTTTTCTCATGACATCTTTACATGTTTTTGGTATCAGGATAATAATGACTTCATAAAATTATTTGGGAAAATGTTCCTTCCCTGTTTTTTGAAGTCTGTGAAAATTGGGTTTCCATCTTTAATTATTTGGTAAACTTATCTAGTAGAGATGTCTGTGTTCTATTTACAGGAAGTTTTAAAAAATTAGTCTATCCTTTTGCTTATTTTACATCTATTCAGATTTTCTGTTCTTTCTTGAATCACTTTCAGTAGTTTTTTTTTTTAAAGAAATTTGTCCACTTAATCTGCTACCTAATTTATCAGCATATGATTATTTGTTCATAGTATATCCTTTTAATCCTTTTGATTTCTACAAGGTAGTAATGAAATTCCCACTTCCATTCATGATTTTTATTAGTTTAGTATTCTCTCTCTATGTTTGGGGAGGCGGTTACTGGGGATTGAACTCGGGCACTCCACCACTGAGCCACATTTTCAGTCCTATTTTGTACTTTATTCAGAGACAGGGTCTCACTGAGTTGCTTAGCACCTCCCTTTTGCTGAGGCTGGCTTCGAACTCACCATCCTCCTGCCTCTCAGTCTCCTGAGCCTCTGGGATTACAGGCGCCTGACTTTTATTTTTTTTTTTTTCCTTGACCAGTATAGCTAAAGATTTTCCTTTCCTCCTTTCTTTTTAAAATTTGAGGTATAATTCACATAACATTAATTCACATAACATAAAATTAATCATTTTAGAGTGATCAATTCACCAGCATTCAAGCCATTCACAATGTTGTATAACCACCACATCTATATGGTTCCAAAACATTTCTTTTTTTTTTTTTTTTATTGTAAACAAATGGGATACGTGTTGTTTCTCTGTTTGTACATGGTGTAAAGGCATACCATTTGTGTAATCATAAATTTACATTGGGTAATGTTGTTTGATTCATTCTGTTATTTTTTCCTTTCTCCCCACCCCTCCCACCCCTCTTTTCCCTCTATACAGTCCTTCCTTCCTTCATTCTTGCCCCCCTCCCTAACCCTAACTCTAACCCTAACACTAACCCCTCCCACCCCCCATTATGTGTCATCATCCACCTATCAGCAAGATCATTCGTTCTTTGGTTTTTTGAGATTGGCTTATCTCACTTAGAATGATATTCTCCAATTGCATCCATTTGCCTGCAAATGCCATAAATTTATCATTCTCTATGGCTGACTATATTCCATTGTATATATATACCACAGTTTCTTTACCCATTCATCAATTGAAGGACATCTAGGTTGGTTCCACAATCTGGCTATTGTGAATTGAGCAGCAATGAACATTGATGTGGCTGTATCTCTGTAGTATGCTGATTTTAAGTCCTTTGGGTATAGGCCAAGGAGTGGGATAGCTGGGTCAAATGGTGGTTCCATTCCAAGTTTTCTGAGGAATCTCCACACTGCTTTCCAGACTGGCTGCACTGATTTGCAGCCCCACCAGCAATGTATGAGTGTACCTTTCTCCCCACATCCTCGCCAACACCTGTTGTTGCTTGTATCCTTGATAATCACCATTCTAATTGGGGTGAGATGGAATCTTAGGGTGGTTTTGATTTGCATTTCTGTTATTACTAGAGATGTTGAACATTTTTCCATATGTTTGTTGATTGCTTGTAGATCTTCTGTGAAGTGTCTGTTCATTTCCTTAGCCCATTTGTTGATTGGGTTATTTGCATTCTTGGTGTGGAGTTTTTTGAGTTCTTTATATATTCTGGAGATTAGTGCTCTATCTGAAGTATGATTGGCAAAGATTTTCTCCCACTCTGTAGGCTCTTTCTTCGCATTGCTGATAAGCATTGCTGAGAGAAAGTTATTTAGTTTGAATCTATCCCAGTTATTGATTCTTGCTTTTATTTCTTGTGCTATGTGAGTCCTGTTGAGCAAGTCTGAAACTAAACTGACATGTTGAAGATTTGGACCTACTTTTTCTTTTATAATCTGCAGGGTCTGTGGTCTGATTCCGAGGTCCTTCATCCATTTTGAGTTGAGTTTTGTGCAGGGTGAGAGATAGGGATTTAGTTTCATTCTGTTGCATATGGATTTCCAGTTTTCCCAGCACCATTTGTTGAAGAGGCTATCTTTTCTCCATTGCATATTTTTGGAACCTTTGTCTAGTATGAGAAAATTGTATTTATTTGGGTTTGTGTCCATGTCCTCTATTCTGTACCATTGATCTACCTTTCTATTTTGGTACCAGTACCATGCCATTTTTGTTACTATTGCTTTGTAGTAGAGTTGAAGTTCTGGTATTGCAATACCCCCTGCTTTGCTCTTTCTGCTAAGGATTGCTTTAGCTATTCTGGGTTTCTTATTCTTCCAGATGAATTTCATGATTGCTTGCTCTATTTCTTTAAGGTACGTCATTGGGATTTTAATTGGAATTGCATTGAATCTGTATAGCACATTTGGTAGGATGGCCATTTTTACAAAATTAATTCTTCCTATCCAAGAACATGGGAAATCTTTCCATCTTCTAAGGTTTTCTTTAATTTCTTTCTTTAGTGTTCTGTTGTTATCATTGTAGAGGTCTTTCACCTCTTTTGTGAGATTGATTCCCAAGTATTTTATTTTTTTTGATGCTATTGGGAATGGGGTAGTTTTCCTAACTTCTCTTTCTGAAGATTCATCACTTATGTATAAAAATGCATTGGATTTATGAGCATCGATCTTGTAACCTGCTACTTTACTGAATTCACTTATGAGTTCTAAAAGTTTTCTGGTGGAATTTCCTGGTTCCTCTAAGTATATAATCATATCATTAGCAAATAGGGATAGTTTGAGTTCTTCTTTTCCTCTTCATATCCCTTTAATTTCTTTGGTCTGTCTAATTGCTCTGGCTAGAGTTTCAAGGACGATATTGAATAGAAGTGGTAAAAGAGGGCATCCCTGCCTTGTTCCAGTTTTTAGGGGGAATGCTTTCACTTTTTCACCATTTGGAATAATATTAGCCATGGGCTTAGCATAGATGGCCTTTACAATGTTAAGGAATGTTCCCACTATCCCTATTTTTTTCTAGTGTTTTGAGCATGAAGGGGTGCTGTATTTTATCAAATGCTTTTTCTGCATCTATTGAAATAATCATGTGATTCTTGACTTTAAGTCTATTGATATGGTGAATTATATTTATTGATTTCCTGATGTTGAACCAACCTTGCATCCCTGGGATGAAACCCACTTGATCATCGTGCACTATCTTTTTAATATATTTTTGTATGCAATTTGCTAAAATTTTGTTGAGAATTTTTGTGTCGATGTTCATTAAGGATATTGGTCTGAAATTTTCTTTCCTTGATATGTCTCTGTCTGGTTTAGGTATCAGTGTGATATTGGCTTCATAGAATGAGTTTGGGAGGGTTCCCTCCTCTTCTATTTCATGAAATACTTTGAGGAGTATTGGAATGAGCTCTTCTTTAAAGGTTTTGTAGAACTTGGCTGAGAACCCATCTGGTCCTGGACTTTTCTTTGTTAGAAGGCTTTTGATGATTTCTTCTACTTCATTACTTGAAATTGGTCTGTTTAAATTGTGTATGTCCTCCTCATTCAGTTTAGGCAATTCATATGTCTCTAGAAACCTATTGATGTCTTCGAAATTTTCTATTTTGTTGGAGTATAGATTTTCAAAATAGCTTCTAATTATGTTTTGTATTTCAATTGTGTCTGTTGTGATATTTCCTTGTTCATTCCGAATTTTAGTGATTTGGTTTTTCTCTTGTCTTCTCTTTGTTAGTGTGGCTAAAGGTTTAACAATTTGGTTTATTTTTTTGAAGAACCAACTATTTATTTTGTCAATTTTTTGTATTGTTTCTTTTGTTTCAGTTTCGTTGATTTCAGCTCTGAGTTTAACTATTTCCTGTCTTCTACTGCTTTTGGTGCTGGTCTGTTCTTTTTCTAGGGCTTTGAGCTGTAGTGTTAGGTCGTGTATTTGTTGAGTTTTACTTCTTTTATTGAATGCGCTCCATGAAATAAATTTTCCTCTAAGTACTGCTTTCATAGTGTCCCAGAGATTTTGATATATTTCTTTGTTCTCATTTACCTCTAAGAATTTTTGAAATTCCTTCCTAGTATCTTCTGCTATCCATTCATCATATAACAGCTTATTGTTTAATCTGCAGGTGTTGGAGTAGTTTCTGTTTTTTACTCTTTCATTTATTTCTAACTTCAATCCATTATGATCTGATAGAATACAAGGTAGTGTCTCTATCTTCTTGTGTTTGCTAACATTAGCTTTGTGGCATAATATATGGTCTATTTTAGAGAAGGATTCATGTGCTGCTGAGAAGAAAGTGTATTCGCACTTGGTTGGATGATATATTCTATAAATGTCCATTAAGTCTAAATTATTGATTGTTTTATTGAGATCTATGGTTCCTTTGTTCAGTTTTTGTTCGGAAGATCTGACCAGTGGTGAGAGAGGCGTGTTAAAATCACGTAGAATTATTGTTTTGTGGTCTATTTGGTTTCTGAAATTGAGAAGGATTTGTTTGACATACATGGATGAGCCACTGTTTGGGGCATAGATGTTTATGATTGTTATATCTTGCTGATTTATGCTTCCCTTAAGCAGTATGAAATGTCCTTCTTTATCCTTTCTGACTAACTTTGGCTTGAAGTCCACATTATCTGAAATGAGGATGGATACTCCAGCTTTTTTGCTGAGTCCATGTGCATGGTATGTTTTTCCCCATCCTTTCACCTTTAGTCTATGGGTATCTTTTTCTATGAGATGAGTCTCTTGCAGGCAACATATTGTTGAATCTTTCTTTTTAATCCAATCTGCCAGTCTATATCTTTTGATTGATGAGTTCAGGCCATTAACATTCAGGGTTATTATTGAGATATCATTTGTATTCCTGGTCTTTGGTTCATTTTTTAAATTTTATTTATTTATTTTTTTTAACACGACTTGGTTCCTCCTTTATTTAACAATTCCTTTAGGATAATTCCTCCCTTTGCTGATTTGCTTCTTTGTTTTTCATCTCTTCCTCACGGCATATTTTGCTGAGAATGTTGTATAATGTTGGCTTTCTTTTTGTAAATTCTTTTAGCTTTTGTTTATCATGGAAGGATTTCATTTCATCGTCAGATTTGAAGGTAAGTTTTGCTGGGTATAAGATTCTTGATTGGCATCCATTTTCTTTCAGGGCTTGAAAAATGTTGTTCCAGGCCCTTCTAGCTTTAAGGGTCTGGATTGAAAAGTCTGCTGATATCTGTATTGGTCTCCCCCTGAATGTAATTTGGTTCTTTTCTCTCACAGCCTTTAAAATTCTGTCTTTATTTTGTATGTTAGGTATTTTCATTATATTTTTTCCTGGTGTGGGTCTACTGTAATTTTGTGTATTTGGAGTCCTATAATCCTCTTGAACTTGATTTTCCATTTCATTCTTCAGATTTGGGAAATTTTCTGATATTATTTCATTGAATAGATTGTTCATTCCTGTGATTTGTTTCTCTAAGCCTTACTCATTCCCAATAATTCTTAAATTTGGCCTCTTCATGATATCCCATATTTGTTGTAGATTCTCTTCATGATTTCTTACCATCTTTTCTGTTTCATCAACTTTGTTTTCAGGTTTAATATTTTGTCTTCAATATCGGAGGTTCTATCTTCCAGGTGTTCTGTCCTATTGGTTGTGCTTTCTATGGAGTTCTTAATTTGGTTTATTGTTTCCTTCATTTCAAGGATTTCTGTTTGGTTTTTTTTGAATATCTCTAACTCTTTATTGAAGTCATCTTTTGCTTCCTGTAATTGCTCTTTTAACTGTCGATTGGTGTGATCATTCAATGCCTGCATTTGCTCTCTCATCTCATCATTCAATGCCTGCATTTGCTCTTTCATCTCTTCGTTTGCTTCCCTCATCATTTTAATTATGTACATTCTCAACTCCCTTTCTGGCATTTCTTCTGCCATGGTGGCATTGGATTTTATTGATGTAACATCTATATTTGTTTGGGGCATTTTCTTCCCTTGTTTTCTCATATTGTTCAGGTATCACTGGACCACTGAGATATTGTAGATTTCCTCTATTGACTTACAGTGTCCCTGAAGATTTCCAATATATCTCCTCTTAGCCTTCAGTAGCCTGAAGTCTTGGAGGAAGTTGATAATGCAGTGCTCCACAAGGAAGCTGCCTCTCTAGGGGTGGTGGCCTTCAGGTGGGGTATATTCCCTGCTAGTGGGCAGAGGTGCCTCCACTTGTTGACCAATGGTCATCCAAAGGGGAACTAGGCTGCGGGCTGAGGCAAGCCCTGTTTGTGTCTGTGTCTCTGGTTTTACCATCCTTGTGGGAAAACCTCACCCAGGAGGAAAGACTCACCTGGTAGCAAGGTCTCACTGGTCAGTTTCCCTCCTAGAGGTTCCCCTCAATCCACAACTACTGCCTGGGCTGGGCTGTCTTCCTCTGCAACGTTCTCAGGGGCCCGAACCTACCTCCTGGTTCTGGGAGCCTCACCCTTTGCAGATGAGTCTCCTTAGGGTGCCTCTCCTCAGAGAATCTGCCCGCAGTCCTGGAAACTTTGCTCCACCTGTCACCTTGTCTCTGTGCGGCTCTTCCACCAAGAAGCAGCCTAGGTCCTGGGACCCTGCTCTGCACCTAATCACCTGGCTATGCGGCCCCTCCTCTGAACAGCCACCTGGATCCCCGTACAGTCACTCTGAGTCCCAGAGACCTGCCGCACTCCTCTTCCTCTGGGTAGCCACCCGGTGTTCTAGTGTGGTCTCTAGAAGTCCAAGCACCTCACTGCGCACCTCCTCCTCCCGACAACCGCCCGTAGCCCTGGTACAGTCACTCCGAGTCCACGTGACTCGCCGCACTCCTCCTCCTCCTCTGGGCAGCCCCCCGGGTGTTCAGGAGCAGTCTCTCTGAGTCCAAGCGACCCACCGCACACCTCCTCCTCTGGGCAGCTGCCCAGAGCACTGGTGCGGCCGCTCGAAGACCAAGCAACCTGCCGCACTCCTCTTCCTCCTCCGGGCAACCCCCCCGGTGTTCAGGAGCGATTGCTCTGAGTCCAAACAGCTCGCCGTGCACCTCCTCCTCTGGGCTGTCGCCCTTAGCCCTGATGCAGCTGCTCCAAGTCCAAGCGACCCGCCATGCTCCTCCTCCTCCTCCTCCTGGCAGCACCCCGTTGTTCAGGAGCAGTTGCTCTTAGTCCAAACAGCTCGCCGCGTAGCTCCTCCTCTGGGCAGCCACCTGGAGCTCCGGTTGTTGCTCTGAGTCCCAGCGCTGTGCTGATCAGCCTCCTCTAGGATGCTCCCAGTTGTACGAGTTCACTGCTCCAGCGGGGGGAGGGGTGTCTCACCGGGCAGCTCTACTTCACAAAGTTCCCTGTGTTCAGGGACTACTGCCCCATCCGGGACGCCTTCCCAACGGGATAGACTCACACCCCGGCTATGAGTTGGTCCCAAATCTCTCAATATCTCCTCTTCTTGAATCCTGAGTCCTGGAGCAACATGAAATGCAGCCACCCTCTAGTCCACCATCTTGAAACCCCCCGCTATTCCCAAAACGTTTCTTCGCTGTGAACTAAACCCCATGCTCATTAAGCAACTTCTCCCCAGTTATCTCTCCCTCTTTCCTCAAGCAAGGGCCATTATGCTTTCTATTTTTATGCATTTACCTAGTCCAAATACTTCATGTAAACGGGATCATGCTATATGTTGCTTTGGTGTCTGTGTTCTTTCACTTCACATAATATTTTTTGAAGTTGAACTATGTTTAGGGGTTTTGCAATTTTGTTAGCTTTTTAGAACACTAGCTCTTGATTTTCTTGATTTCTTTTCTATTCTCTGTTTCTTCTCTAGTCTTTATTATCTCCTTCCTCTTCATAGTGTTGGGTTTGGTTTTTCATTTTCTAGTTTCTTAAGGCAGGAAGTTAAGTTATCGATTTGAGATCTTTATTCTCTTTGATGTAGGTATTTTATTTTCAGCTATAACTTTCCTTCTAAGCACTGCTTGAGATGCATTCTGTAAGTTTTGGTATGTTTTGCTTCTATTTTCATTCATCTCAAGGTTTTTCCAAATTTCCTTGTGATTTCTTTCTTTGATTCATTAGCTACTGAGAAGAATGTGATTTAACTTTCATGTATTTGTGAATTTGTCATTGACTTCTATGCTCAATAAACATTTATTGAGGCTTATTTTCTGATCTAACATATAAATAATCACATGTGTGAAAAATGTATATTCTGCTGTTGTTGGGTACAGTGTTTTAATGTCTCAGATCTTGTTGCTTTACAGCTTCATTCAATTATTCTGTTCCTTCACTGATTTTCCATTTATTTGTTTTACCCATATTGAAAGTGAGAAAATAGAGTCTCCAACTATTCTTGCCTCATTGTTTCTCCTATCAATTCTTTTCATTTTTTACTTCATTGTATCTTAGTATTGTTAGGTAGATAATGTTTCTAATTCTTTTTTGTAGATGGATTGATCCTTTTGTCATAAAATTTCCTTTTCATCTCTAGTAATGATTTTTTGTCTTAAAGTCTATTTTGTCATATACTAGTAAAATTACTCTAGCTCTCTCTGTGGTTTGCTTGGAATGTATCTCTATCTTTGAATCTAAAGTATATCTCCTTCAGATAGTATGCAGTTGGATCTTGTCTTTTTTTAAAAAATGAAATTCAAAACTCTCTGCCTGTTTAATGGATTATTGTGATATAAATGAGCCAAAGATGGCCTCTGCGTGTTGGCCCCAAGGATGTTTATTTCTTCATTGCAAACTGAGACACATTCACTCAAAAGTCCTTTGGCACAAAGTCAAATTTTTAGATGTTCAATTATTTTTAACATACCCCAAATAAGCTCATTTTTAGCCATTTAGTACCTGCCTTCTTTGTATAGTCCACAAAATTACATCCAATATCTACTAACAATAGGTAGATAAACTTCGTGCCATAAAGACCCCAAGAGTTTCCTGACCTTCAGAGCTCTCTGACAGGGAGACTCTCACTATGCTGCTGAATTGCTTCACCTGAGCTTAAGTTCTTCTCTGATCCCCCATTCCCCAGGAAGTTCCTTTGGCCTTCTCAGTAGCCATCTTCACGCCACAGTCTCTTGACAAACTTTTGTTCTGGGGGACTTCCCTCACAAGCAAAACTTCAAAGCTTGCACATGCTATTGTAAGTTCATGGTCACACCTTTTTCTGTGATCAGTCCCATGAATCCCCTACAATTATTTAATCCATTCACAATTAGTATTATGATTAACATGGTTGCATTTAGATATGTAATTTCCTTCCTATGTATTTCATGTCTTTTTATTATTCTCATCCTTGTTTACTGCCTTCTTTGGTACTGAATGTATATTTTTAATGTAATATTTTATTGGTTCTAGTTGTTGCTCTAGAACTTATACACATTTTCTTATCAAAATCTACTTCAGACTTATACTAATTTAATCCCAGTGAAATAATGAAACTTTAATAGTACATAGCTGTACTCACTGTCCTTTTTGTGTGCTATCGTTGCCATTTATATACATACACATACATATACATATACACATAACAATATTTTATCATTATTACTTTATGTAGTTTCATTATGTCTTTTGAGTAAGTTTAATGGGAAAAGGAGAAGCAGTACATATTTATAGGTTTTGTTACATTAACTTTTTCTTTTATTTGCGGTACTGGGAACTGCACCCAGGACCTCATATATACTAAGCAAACACTCTACCCCTGAGCCATCTCCCCAGAGGATTGTTATATTAACTTTCTTATTTACTCTTTCTGATTATCTTGGATTCTTCCTGTGGATTGGAGTTACTTTCTCCTGTCATTTTCTTGCACCAATACAATTTTTATGCCACCTGCATCCTGTGTGATTTTATTGTCAAATATGCTATATTTTTATGTTTTCAGCTCATCAATACAATTACATACATATTGTTCATGCAATTTCTTTTTAAATCAAGTAAAAGAAGATAGGGAAATGAATGTGCAATTATACAATCTTGTTTAATTCCCTACATAATTACCCCAGCTGGTGCTTTTAGCCTTTTTGTGTGGGTTTAAATAAATGACTGGTGTCACTTACATTAAGCCCTAAAACTTCCCTTAGTATTTCCTTTAAGCTAGGTTCATTGGCAATGTATTGTCTTATTTTGGTTTAACTGGCAATGTCTTTATTTTGGAAAAATAATTTTTCTAACTATAGTATTCTTGGTTGATATTTTTTTCCCCTAGCCATGTTATCCCACTGTTTCTTGTCTTTAGTCTTTTTGAGTAGAGGTCAGCTATTAATCTCATCTGGTTCTTTTGTACTTGATTAGTCATTTTTATCTACTTCTTTTCATAGTTCTCTCTTCATCATTGATTTATACAAATTTGACAGTGATGTCTTTTCATTTTTATTCTTTTTTTCCCAGGTTTTGGATCTCAATTGATCTGTCTAATCCATTGAGTCTTTCTTCTGTCTGCTTATATCATCTGTTGAGTGCCTCTCCTTATATTCTCTATTTGTTGGGACATTGTTCTCATACTTGACTTCTTTGGACACAGTTTCTTATAGATCACTGAGAATATTTAGGGCAGCTGTAGCTGCCTGTGTCTACTAAGTAGAACAACTAGACTTCCTAAAAGAGGTAATTTCTATAAACATTTTTTCCCCTGTGTATAGACCATACTTTCTTCTTTGTTTTCCATGTCTCATAATTCTTTAGCTGAATATTGGGTATTTTAGATAACACATGGTAGCAACCTGGATACTAATCTCCTTCACCTCCCACCAAAGGGTGGTGTTATTTGATTTGTCATTTATTTATTTGTTTCATGCCTTGGCTGGACTAATTTTGTTTTCTTTTTCCCTCTGACAACCATGTTCAAAATTTTTTCTTTTTCTTATCTTTTAACCTAATTACTTAGGGGTTGCCTCTCTGTCATAATAAGCCTCTTATTAATCAAAGATGTGCTTAAATTGCTTTGGCTGATTCTATTTTTTCCCACTACAATTGGATCTGTGAGTGGCTTAGAGGCTACTATTCAGGGAATTATGATTTTTGCTCCATGTTCAAAGTTCCGTAGGTGACATTTCTTGAGAGAGTCCAGCCTTGGGCATGCATATGGTTTTACAAACAGTTAATATATGCATCCAATTTTATTTTTATATTTGGCTTTCTTGAAGCTGTTGCTGCATTCAAGTAGTTTATTGTTCAGGCACCATTTGATCAAAGATTGTGTCTTGCACCCTAGTGCCAGCAAGGTTTCCAACATTTATTCATCGATCTGTGCATGACTTGGGAAATATTTTCAAGTTTTCCCCAAATACTTCTCTTTGGTCCTCACTGGGTACAGCCTAGATAGCACTTGTGTGTCACCTTCCTGACACCCAGAGTTGACTGTGCTCCCTGGAAGGACCTTCTTGGCTCTCTCTATAATTCTGTTAAACATCTGGTTGAATCTGATAGTTGACTTGTTGCTACTAATATCAAGGAGATAGTATTGCCCTTGTAATTGCTCTCTTCTAAGATCTGCATTGTTTTTGACAATGGCCTTAGGCATAGAATTCTCTTTGCTCTGTTCAAAATAGTCCTCTGAGGCTGAGCTGCAGGATTTTTTGTCCTTAAAACCAACCTTTCCTCCTAGGAAGAATCTCTTCTCCACTGAACAAGAGGTAGAGGGGTGTGAGTAGCAATGTCCTTCTTCTAAGGTGTCACTCCTGCCCTACAATCAGATTCTGAGGGTCTTGTTATCTTGTCCTTCCCAGCATATGATTTCTATCCTGTCATATAGCTAGAGTTGGTGTGATTGAAGCCCAGTATTCTCAGTCTGCTGTGCTTTGGGGAGTCCCAGATATCTTGTTTGGGTTTGTACCGAATAAGGTTTCTACAACATGAAGCTAGGGGGATGTGACATTCTAGTGACCTATCCCTTCCTGGAGAAACTATAGCCCTAGACCTAGAACTAGGGGAAGAGTGAGACCCATCTTCTTGGCTGCAAATATTGGGACTGGGGCAATGGATTCATCATGACTCAAATGCAAATATTGCTATCTTACCAAGATTTAGTAGGCTTTCTTGATAGGATGTTTCTCCATTTGTTGTATGCTGTTAGTAAAATTTCCCAAAATGTTAAGTAATTTAAAAAATATATTTCTCCAGGTAAATTGTTGTTTTGTGAAGAGGGTATGATATACTCCTTTCTCTATCATTTTGGCAGTTGATCAAAATTGATTTTTGTACTTTTTTGTGTGTTCTACATCTTTACTAAATTAACTCATTAGTTGTAGTAGCTATTTTGTGTAGATTTCACCAAATTTTCTACATAGACTTTCATATCATCAAATAAAGACCAATTTACCTCTTTATTTACAATATGGTATGGATTTTGTTTCTCTTTATCACCTAATTTCCCTGGTTAGCACCCCTAATACAATATTGAATAGAAGTGAGGAGAGCTGGCTGGAATCTTGTCATTCTTGTTCTTGGAAAGATTTAGTGTTTTACCAGTAAGTATAATGTTAGCTGCCAATTTTTTGGTAGATGCCTTTTTTCATCATTTTGAAGAAGATCTTTTTATTCTCAATTGGATGAAAGGTTTACTTTTTAAATCAGTAATGATCACTGAATATTTTCAAATGTTTTTTTCTGAGTCTACTGAAGTGACAATGTATTTTTTCTTTTCTGATATGATTTATTATTAGTTCTGTAAGGCCCCCCAAAAAGGAAACCCCAACTCTGTCCCATGGATGGACGGCAACCCCAATCAACCGCAGGAGGCGTCACTTGATGCAAACCGCAAGAGGTGTTTATTCCAGCGCGCTGGGACCCAACTCCAGGAGTCGAGTCCCTAGCAGAAAATCTTGTAGGTTTATAAAGGCAGAAACCATACATCGGGAGGGGTCGCACATGAAAGGGGGAAAGGGGGAACAAAGCTGCCAGGAAATTTCAAAGGGGGTCTGGGTTTGCTGACAACATGTTTCACAATGTTTTACAACAGGCTGTAGATTCTGGTCAATAGTTTCTGGTAATCCTACTGTTTGAGCACTATCTGGCTATCAGGCTCAATTTACTCTTTTACTCTCTGTTTGGGAACAGAGAACAGCTTTAAGGGCTTTGTTCCCATTACTGGGAGGGAAACCTTAGGGAGTTGAGATAAAACAGACAGCTTAAAAAAATGTCCATTCTTTCATTTCCCCATTTTCTTTTCTGGTAAGTTCTAATCATGGAACTTCTGTCTCTATATACTCTTCTCCAAAGCTATTTCCTTGGCAGAGGGACTGGTATTGTTGCCTAAGCATTAGTACCTATACAGCACTTACTCTTTCCCTGATGAAGGTGACTAGGTGATTTCAGGCAGGCAAGAGCCCAGGGGGCGGGCCACCAATTAGCAGCCCCTTGTTTGCAGTCCTTGATAAACAGTCCTTGATAAAGGCAGGTAAATTTGGTAATCAATGGGCTCCGGAGATCTTTGACATTCCATTCTTCCAGGGGCAGTCTCCAACTTCCAGAGGCAGATGATTTTATGGCCATTTCCTCAATTTGACTTGATCCCCTATTTCTACACTAACTACCTGTTCCCAATTCTGGCTTCATTTTCCCCTCTAATCTCAGGAACTCCATGCTGCTGGGGAAGGAGGTCGATGACCGCTCTAGCTTCTTCGAGCTGGAAGTGGGTGGCGTGGGGCAAGCAGCTTGGAGTTCCTTTTCTAAAAATCAGGTCAATCAAGGGGTCCCAGGAAGAAGCCTGGTTGGGGAAGAGCAGTTTGTAAAGTCATCTGGGGGCGGCTGCTTCTATGATAGAAGAACAAAAAGACATGAGTACTGAAATGAGATTAGCACAAAGTAAATGTTGCAGCATCTGAAACATGCCACTGAGTATCATGAAAATGACAGAAGTTAATCTCTCACCAGGAGGTGGAAGAACTGAGAAATTGTTCCCATAACTAAGCCTAGCAAAGGCTGGAGAGAACAAGGCCTTTATTTGGGGACTTTAACATTGTCATAGATGTCCCCAGAAAATATAGTTAAGCTACTTAATGTCATCTGATTTTGTAAAATATCCCTTTATTGGTATAACTTGTGTTTACTAGAGATCTCTATACTTCTGTTACTTAGGAATAGATAATCATACTAGCAAACATAGATTAAGTCTACCTGTGTAGCTTAGGAAGGTCTTAAACTGACTAAAAACTTCTGACTCTGGCAGTTTCTCTTGATAGTTATCAGGCACATTTGCTGAAGAATCTTTCTTTCATTTGTAGCTTCCAGCCTTTATTCTAGTGGGCTAATACAAGTGTACATCTTAAGTTACATTTAATTATTATTTCCTTTAAATGCCCAAGAATGGCTATATTTTGGTTTTAACTGTTTTGCTGGGTATCTAAGATCAAGCTGGTCAAATTGACCTGGTTCCTGTCTTGTTAAAGAGTCAGCTGAGTTCCCACAGGGGTCACTCGTACAGAACTTAAGAGCGGCTCCTTAGCTCCACCAGTGACTTTGATTAGGCAGGGTCTCTTGATGAGGTGACTTCCTTTAGAAACATCAAGGGATGTTTCCCCTTTTCCATGACCCTCCTCTGCAGCAGATGCACTGGATAATTTTTTATCCTCTAGTTTCAACAATCTCCTTGATCAGGAGGTTGTGTGACCCAGAGTTGCAACACTCCTTAGAGAAGTTCTCTTATTCCCTGGGTTCAGGCTAACATTGAGGGCAAGACGTTTCTTGACCTCTGTATTTAACTCCAATTTCTAAGTTGGATCTTAATTATCCAGCAAGCCAGTCTCACCAGTCATAAATTAAGAGTAATGGGCTTTAACTTTAATGTCCATAACTTTACAGTTATTTACTCTTTTATCTAACTGGAGTCTGCATTAGTACTGGAAGTTACCACTATCTATTCTATAGGTGATGGCTTATTATCACAAGTTACCTAGGTTGTTTGTTCTTGGAGCAGCTACTTCTGCAAAACATTAACAGGTAACAGTTTTACAAAATGAAATTAGCAAGAGTAAAAATATATTCAGCTTGTATAATAGCTATCTTGAATTTTGATTGAGAACTACATTTTATCCCCTATTTGAGATCACAGTACTTTTACAACAAGAACCAATCTTTTGACTATAACTTTAAATAAGCTGAAGTCTGGCTTATTTTGGAGCTATTCTACACACAGTGAGGTGGGAGGCAGAGCCTTATCTCAGGTAAGGCGTGGCTCTTTACAGATCTTAAGTGTTCTAATTCTGATGTTGATCTTTGCTTCTTTTCCTTAAATACCATTAAGTAGTTTACATATACTGTTTCCTGAGTCTATATAAACTTTATAATTAACACAATTTAACATAGTATCTAAAGCATGAATCAAAGAAAGGCTGAGAGAGCTTTTAACTTTCCTTTTGTGTGATTAAGTGGCAAAATGTTTTCATGTTTCTTTCATATTTCACAATATTAACCTTTAAACAAATCAGACTCTAATGTTTAGAAATACATTTACATTTGAAATTCTTTATCCCAGTGTAAAAAGTAACAAATTTTACACATACCCTATTGATAGCAGGTCCTATAATAGAACATTAAATGATAGAAATAAATCCCCAATAAAATTTACCCTTTATAAGTTTAAGATTACCATTACAGACAAGTTTAATCTGGAGGATAGCAGAGCTTAATAAATTCCTTGCTTTAAAAACTTGTGGTCCTGAAAAATATGAACACATTTAATATACAAATAGTGACCATTTCACAAATACCTTGACACTTTTATCTTACCAAATTGAGTTTTTAAAGAGAAATGTATACTCTGTAACAAAGTACAATACTCTATAATAGTTGTTTAACCATAATTGTATACACCCCAATTTTTAAGACTAATTGTTCTAAAGAATAAACTTAATGGACACAAAGTTAAGAGTAAATTAGTGTTTCAAATCCTTGTCATTTTACCATGTCATTCTACCATATAGATTAAACTTTGGTTTATATCAGAACGTTAGTATTTCACCTTAGGAAAAACCTTCAATAGTTTTAGCTGTCTCACATACATATAACCAACTTAGTTACACACAAACTTGTTGAAACTTGCCCTTTACTTACACCGACTTTCTTAGCACTTACTTAGACCCTCATGTATTTCATCACACAAGCACTTTCTTACCCAGAAACATTTCCTTTTTCCTTTTACTAAATATATTTCCATACCCAGAACCTTTTATTTTCTCTTTCCTATTCGTTGTTCCTTTTTGTTCACATTCTGCAACAACTCTTATGAAATTTCTGAATTTAGATAAATTACTCTATTTTAATAAGATTAAATATTCTGTTGTTTATAGTACTCTAATTGAAACACAGTTGAAACTTTTGGGACCCTTTGTATATAGAATTGCACTTGTTAGGACATAACTCTTAGTAACCTTGTTTTTAGTTTAGTGATGACACAAAGCAAGTTTAAACCCTTTTATTTATCAACCTATGAAAACACCAATAATGTTTAAGTATGATACCCCATGGAATTTAAGGAGTTAAAAGTACTCGACGTTATTTAACAATTAGCATTTTAACTTTGCAAATTAATCAGATGTCTCTACAAACACATTAGAGTAATCCCATACATGTTAACTCTAATTCACTTATTCTGTAAAAAAAAACAAGATATCAGACAAGTGTCCTGAACAGTATTTGCTGTCTCTTCCCTGTTGAAGAAAAGTCCTAGAAACAATTGATATTAGACATTTTATTAACATCAATATTTTATTAGCTTAACCGCCTAGAGACTTGCAAGTTATTTTCAAAGACATTTTACTCTTATTAGTTTACCCAATTTGAACCTTTTTTAAATCACGTGAATTAAAAGTATCTGGATCCATTTTTAAATTTTAATTTTAGGAGCGCTCAGTTATGATACAGACAAAACATGACATCAGACAGCACAACATACAAATAACACAAAATCAAGCCCTTGTAACTTTATAGGTGAATCTCCATTGCAGTTTAACAGATGTTCAAAAACTCTAGTTGAATAAAAAAAATAGAACTGATCAAAAAAAAAAAAATCATGAGCTCAAAAAAAACATATAATTAAAAATATAGCATTTACTTTGCTGGAGTTTTAAGACTCTTTTTACCTTTTCTTTCCCTGGGTTTGAGACTGGTCTCCTACTGAGCCTTTAGGCTTCTTTTATTTATATTTCAATGTAAGCCTTGACTGAGATCTGGAAGGATCTAACAGGTTTTAATAGAAACTCTGTGTCTAAGGCATTTTAGCCATCTCATCCAGACAGGTTGGATGTTAAAATTATGAGACCTTATTTTTCATTACTTTTGAGACTGAAGCTACTTTGCTAAGTTACCCTTCAGGGCTGTCAGGAGGGGGAGTCCAGAGAAGGAACCTTTGGGGTCCACCCGAGAGTAGCCCGGGCCGAGAACCCCCCAGTTGTTCCAACCCTTCCTCCACCTCCGCCACAAACACACAACAGAACCAGAACCAGACGGGCGCCAATCTCTGATCCACCAATTGAACCCAATCAGCGCCCTTACCGACGGAGACTACCAGGCGTCCCTGGCTCTCCTTCCACCCTTAGGGCGTCCCCCAGGGCTGCAACCTGTGGCCCCCCAGGCACGTCTGCCGGCCACTGTTCGGCCACTCTCACGAGTCACCGAACGGCTGCCACCAAAACCGAAAGCGCGCTCACAGAACCAGACCAACTAACAAAACACAAGACAAAGACAGACAACTTCGGGGTACCCCTTCTTACCTCCAAGGTCGACTCCGCGGATGAGGGGGGGCCATCTTATCCCGGACGAGCCCCCAAATGTAAGGCCCCCCAAAAAGGAAACCCCAACTCTGTCCCATGGATGGACGGCAACCCCAATCAACCGCAGGAGGCGTCACTTGATGCAAACCGCAAGAGGTATTTATTCCAGCGCGCTGGGACCCAACTCGAGGAGTCGAGTCCCTAGCAGAAAATCTTGTAGGTTTATAAAGGCAGAGACCACACATCGGGAGGGGTCACACATGAAAGGGAAAAGGGGGACAAAGCTGCCAGGAAATTTCAAAGGGGGTCTGGGTTTGCTGACAACATGTTTCACAATGTTTTACAACAGGCTGTAGATTCTGGTCAATAGTTTCTGGTAATCCTACTGTTTGAGCACTATCTGGCTATCAGGCTCAATTTACTCTTTTACTCTCTGTTTGGGAACAGAGAACAGCTTTAAGGGCTTTGTTCCCATTACTGGGAGGGAAACCTTAGGGAGTTGAGATAAAACAGACAGCTTAAAAAAATGTCCATTCTTTCAGTTCCATGAATTATTTTTCTAATGTTAAGCCAACTTTGTATTCTTGGGGCAAATTCCTCTTGATCATTGAATATTATACTGGGAATTTACTGCTTTTATTGATCTTCTTAAAGAAGATTTATGTTATTTTTTTCCTCTTTTTTATTTTATTGCTTCCTGTTTTGATATTCATTATTTCCTTTCTTGTTTTACTTCAAGTTTAATTTGATCCCTTTTTTCCAAGTTTCCTAAAATAGACACTGAAATATTTGATTTGCAACCTCTCCACTATTCTAAAAAGGTTATTTAGTGTCATAAATTTCTATCGAAGGCTTAAGCCAGTTTGATTCAATTTTCTGAAACTTGAAAATACACTAAGTGATAAATAAATGATCCAGTTTTCTTGTGCTCATGAAATAATTTTCCACAAATAGCACAACCTGGGATAAATAGAGAGTTTGTTTTTAAGTTTCTTTACTGCTCTTTCTGAATGATTATAACGTGTCTTCATCAGTTCTTGAGCATAAAATTTGAAAACCTTTGCCTTCAGTTTTGAGCCTTTAGTGAGAGCAGATGGATGCTAATGTAAAGATTATATGCCATGGTTCTCTTCCTTGGCCTTTCCAGAATTCTACGTCTGTAGGAAACTTTGCTTTTTTGCTTGCCAAAAAAAAAAAAAAAAACAAACTTCAGTTCCTCAAATTCTCTAGGTGCTGCCCTACCTCTTTTATACTCTTCTTTTAGCTTCTTTTATTCTACCTGTCAAACTTTGCTTAGCTGTCAGGTAACAATGGTTCTGTTAGAAATCTAAAATCCATCTTTTTTTTTTTTCAATACTGTCACTATATTTTATTCTCATACATGAAAAACAGGAAACAGAAAGATAACCTGAAAGATTTCCTATGCTCTAAATAAGAGAAATAAAATATCATTTTCCCCTGTTAGAAATCCTGAAGCCTTTGTTAAACCTTTAAATAGATCTCTTATTCTAGTCTCAGGAGGGTCTCCTGGTCATGAATATTGCAATTATCAAGGCACATTAAGATTAACTACATTTAAAACAGTTCCCAGGCATACCATATGGTTCTGGAGAAAAGTGATGATATTGGAGTGTGAAAATAGAGATCAAGGGTTATTGTGAGTCTGCCATATATAGACATTATATTGGGTGCTTTATTATGCTACTTAATTTATTCTTGACAGATACCCTATTCTCACTTTTAAGATGGGGTAATTGAGGCTGACAGAGATTTAACAACTATTAAGCTTATAAATGGTGAATCCAAATCCATCTGCCTAGACTCCAAAGTTTAGGTTCTTTCACATATATCACACTCCCTTCCAAGAGAATTATCCGTCTATCCCTTCAAAAGTCTGCTGGAATACTGTGGTATCTTTTTTGCATCACTATCTATTTTCTTACAAAAAATAGTAGAGAATTAAAAATGACTATGTCTAATTTATATAATCTCATTACTATCCATCCTGATGGTTGCCTTTTTCATGACAACAAAGAAATAATAGCCATGATTCATGTTAAGTGCTCACTCATTTGAAAATTTTGCCCCATCAGTCAAATAATAACAACAATGGCTACCATTTAGTAAGAATTCCCTATGAATAAGTCAATTTATATATAACAACTATTAATCTCACAACAGTCTTCCATGGAAAAGATTATTGCTGCCACTGTAACTAGGGCAGCAGAAGTTACATGTACTGTCAAAAACACAGCTAGTAAACTGAAAAAAAAAAAAAAAATCCAGGAGCCAAAACACAGATCTCTTTTATTTCAAAGCCTCTGTGCTTTGTCTATTATATCATACTGGTGACACTACTTGTCACCCAATAATATTAATCATCACCCCTCTGAATTATCTTCTTCCAATTCCACCTCCCCCATCATTGACTTCTTTGTTTATTAGATTGACCCTCATTTATTATCATTTTCCTCACTTGTCAACCATAATTAGTTTATACCTTTTGCTAGACCTTTTTAAACCATTGTTCTCAGACAAAATGGACCAAGAAACTCATCACTCTACCACACATCATCACACACCACAATATGTGTTTATCTATAATAATTGGAGAGCCTCACAAGAAAATAAAACCTATATATCTTCTCTGCATCATTGTATAATGACTAAGTAGTCATATTGGAATTTTGCAGTTTAGGAAATCAAATGAAAGAATACAGATGATTTAGTTTGGAACTGCTTCAGAAACTAGATGCATATGTGTAGAATTTGAGAAATGAGCTACTCCATATACACAGTTGCACACTGAATTAGCTAGTAAAGTAAGTGTAAATCAGACATTCTGAATTTACTTGACATCAGAGGTAAGTCTCTGAATAAGGCAGCACGTAAGTATACCACTACCTGGCTCTTAACCTCTTTCCTTTCATACCTTCCCCTATTCATTTAGTAAAGAATGAGTCACATGTTGTTTGACAAATAGTTTTTCCAAACCATCTAGCAATGTAGTAACAGAATTAGAAAAAGCAGAATCAGATATCTAATTATGTAAAAGCAGAAGATAACATCTTTTCTGCCCCTTGTGATTTTATCTCTTAAAGGAAACCCAACGGAATACTTAATAGTGGCCTGCAGAAATATGGGAATATCATTTCTTTACTTCCTGAATTTGAGGCTTGTCATAGAGATTAAAAAATAAAATGTGCATGTATTTGGCTTTCTCACAAAAAACACCTTGAAACATGCTATTATCTGTGTTGTTAACATAAAACATAAGAAATTTTTAATACAACAGTGTCAAAAAGACATGAAATGAAGTGTTGAAATACTCCACAGATTCTAATGTTCTTTTTCAGTCACACTAAACCATTTAGAGCTCAATCTTAACAGTTGCTGTCATTAAGAAAAATGTGCAGCTCACTCCTCCATTTGAGAATCACGGTAACCAATGAATGGTTATTGATCTGAGATAACTAAAAGGGTAAAATGCAGGGATTGAAATTTGGATTAGCTTCCTTTCATTGGGCTCTACTTTAACATTTCCCAAAGCAGAGGTCACAGTGATAGCATCATCGATCTGGTGTAAAGCAGATGACATTTAGGTGATCTTGTTTGGCCAACTGCAGCGATGAGCTTGATTGTCCCTTCTGCATTTAGAAACAAAGCATTGTCTGAGGGCAGAGGTGATATTAGTCATTTCCAACCCTTCTCTGGTATTTTTCCCAAGCTCCCAGAGCACACTGACATTTAGGCGAGAAATCTTGTCAGTCCAGGCACTTATCTATCTGCACATCATGCAGCAACTGGCTTCTGAGGATGGCTGCTGTTCATATATGGAAGTGTGCACAAACCCTTTCCCCCAGGTAGCCCTTACTTTCTTGACATTATGGGAATCTCATCATTTATATTTGCTATTTTGTCACAAACAGCTATTTCTCATCTAAATCTACCCGACCTTCTTACTGCCATCACTAATTCCTCCTTTTCACTTCATTACTAGCTCTCTAGGAAGGTATTGATCAGGTAAAGCTAATATTCACTAGGGTACTACTGAGGGATGGCCCCAGCCTAATATTTCGCCCACTCTCAGTGATTCTTTTAGTTTAAAAATAGGGTTCTCAGAGAGATAAATGTCCTAAGCCTGAATGTTATGCTCTGTTGCCATCCATGCTGAAGAAACATTTTCATTGTGTATAGGAAGTATATTTATTGTGGATTAGCATGAGAGGATAATCATTTACTTGTGCAAGAAACCTGGAATAGTAAATTCTCACTATTAACAAAACCATTCAAGCTAACGAGTTGCTTAGATTAGAATCTTCTCTGGAAATCTGCTCTGAAAATAGATTCGAGTTAACTGGAACTAACAAATGCAGAGTTGACTTTGCAACTCAGGGTTGCATGAATACAGAAATCTAAAATATAGTCTTTTGGAGCATCCAGTTATCATGCGCAAAGAAGTATTAATATTCATATATTTCCCCCCAATGATCTCTTGTTTGAAACCATATCTGCTTTGATTTTTTCCCCCACTTAATTTTCATAATCTGCCTTATATTTCCCAAAGAACAGGCTGATTCAGGCTTTACATGAAATGAAATTGTTCTAATAAAAATAAATAGCCTTTGTCTGTTGTGCAATGATACTCTTAAGAGAAAATTGTGATTTTCCATTACAGAAAGCCCTAACTACATAGGCAAAAATGTTATTTTCAATTGTTTTTTCTCTAGAATGGAAACTAATTATGTTCACCACCATTGTACTATTATTACCTCCAAGAGAATGGAAAATTTATCTTTGAATTCTTTCATTGCACCATCGTGCCAGTGTAAGATCAAGATTTATGAAGGCAAAAGGATAAAAATTCTAACAAATGAAGGCTCAAAATATCTTAAAACACAACACTGTTGTCTTTTTTGCTATTCAATCTTTTCAATAATCTAAGCACAACCAACTTTTACAGTGTAATCAATTATTGAGGAATAAGATGTAGTAAAACCTTTACTTCCCCTCCATAGAATTAGAGCCAACAATCAACCAATGTATTTTTTTCCTCCTCTTTCGGCATTTTAAGATCTTCAAGCTATTTTCAAAAATAATAACTTTTTAAAAATCTGGCAATCATTGTCAAAGAAGCTAGATCAAATTAGATTTTGAAAATTATTTTCAAAAGATGTTTAACAATATCGAATACATGTGGTATATCTGACTAAGCAGCATCCAAAGAATAAATCGATTCTCATGATTTATGGTATTTCTCTTGATCTGTGAAAGGACTTTTATATTAGCTTTAAAGGCGAAATCTATGTGGGTATAGTCCTGTGGCAATTTACTCTCTGACTTTGCAAAAACCAAGGATTGGCTACATAAAGCCTCCTTTGATACTAATAGGAAAAAAAAAATCCACTTAAAGTTGAATGAGATCATCTTTATAATAATAAATATTTGGTCTAAGTTTAATGGTAATCACTCTTTTCATTTGAAATGGAAAGAAGTGTGTTATTAGAAAGCAGTTGTGTTGTTTGAACCTATTGGGGTTTATAGTGCAGTGGTTATCAAACTTTATCATGTATCAGAATTATCAGAAGGGCTTGTGAAAGCCAAGATTTCTTGGCTCCACCCCAAGTTGCTTCCATTCAGTTTATCTGGGTTCGGACTGAGACTTTGTAATGCTAACATGTTTCCAAGGTGATAATGATGTTGTTTGTTCAGGGCTCACACTTGGAGAACCACCACAATAACATAAAGATGAAAGAACCAGAAGTAGAAAATCTGTGCCCTAATCTATCCCAGTCACTGAGCAGATGTGCATCCTTAGGCAAGTCATTTGCCTTTTCCATGTATCTTAATAAAGCAAATGAACAGTTATTAAACCCTTAACTTTTGGATAAATGGGTACAAAGTTCCTTACATTAATTCATTCATTTGACAAATATTCGAGCACCTTAAATGAGTTAAACTATGATCTTGGGGAAATGGTTATTACAAAAAAAATAAGAAGTCCCTTCAAGTCCCTTTCCTCTTGTATCGTACATGCTAATGGGAAAAGATAAAATTAACAAATAAGAAAATATGCTAATTACTGTCAATTGGCATTAAATGGTATAAAGATAAAGGCAAGATGAAGGGATAGAAAAAGAGATAGTGAGACAGATGAAGGATTAAAATACAATCACTTTTATTTGATCATAAAACAACAGCCCTGTGAAATAGGCTTTTAGATTCCCATATTATTACTAAGGAAACTGAACTCAGAGAAGTTAAGTAATTTGTCTAATGTTACACAGGACATAGGTAACAGAATTAGGAGTCAAACTCAGATCTGACTCCCAATACTACTCTTTTAACTTGTATATCAAATCCCAAATAGACAAAATCCCAAATCCCAAATAGGCATGGTGGTTAGCAAAGAGGAGTCATGTAATTCCTATAGTTAATACAGTCAATGTTTCTATAACTGAATTTATTTTTGACATAGCAAACCTGTTTCACAAATGAAGAAACAAGATCTCAGAAACATTAAACATTTTGCCAAAATTCACCCAGTTAGTAAGCATTGAATGTGAGGTATGAACTCTGACCTGAATGACTATATGCACTTTTTCTACTATTATAATGAGCTTTTCTCCATAAAATGAGGACAGTAGTATAATTGCACAGGGAAATCCACCTAATGCTTATAAATAAGCTTTGAAAAGATATGAAAGAGTATATTTATACAAACTATATATATATATATATAGTGATTGCTATTTACTTTTACATTAATAATGATTAATACTTTTGATATTGAAAAATCCATAATACAACAAAGACGGAAATAGTTCTCATTGATTTTTGATGGAATTATTAAAAGAGTTCATCCCAACCTTTTAGCTTTGTTCAATTATGGTAAGTTTTGGAGAACTGTGTTATTTTACTCAGGATATTCCTTTGTTGAACTTCATGAGGGCAAGCACACAGGTACACATAGACATAAATCTTTTTCTAGTCATTCTCAGCAAACTGCATACTGAGGACTCCAAATCGAGCACTCTTTCTACTCAAGGTCATGCTCAATATTTTGCAGAAGTCAGGGAAGCATGTTTGGTGGCGGTACTCATCAGGGTGAGACTTCAAAAGAGCAGGTAGGCTTGCATTACAGACTGAAGAAGTTCGAACTAATCTAGTCATCCATTCTTGGTTGCTAGCCAGGCTTTGGAAGTGCTTATTGCCAACTAAACATGGAAGTTGAAAGACTCACTCCCAGTATTGATCAGTTTCCCCTTTTCATTATATAGAAGTCATCAGTTCCACTGAAGCATTAAAATCTATCAAATCCCCAGGGAAATAGCCTATTCAAGCTAAACCTAAGGGTCATCTTTCAATTGTCTTTCACTCAAAACATCCATAATTAAAAAACAATAAAACATGCTATGTGCATTGGTTTGAAGCATTTGGAATTTGAATTTCTATCCTAAAGAATTTGCTGATGGCATCAGTAAAACTGGGCTGTGGAAAATAGACACTAAGGGTTATTTACTTAATTTCTTAATTTCCTCAACTGAAAAGCACCAAACAAAATCTTTATTCAATTAGTATTGTGCTTGCAACTCAGAATGTCTAAGAGAAAATATAATAATGCAAAATGCTTATGGCAGATCATAGGGTAGTTGGAATTTCAAACTAAATTCATACTTCGTACACATTCTATTTGACTGTACCACTGAACAGTTTTCCAGTGGGTTTTACTTGTTTTTGGTTTTCCAACCATCATGTATGATTAGGTTGCTTACTTGGAAGTAGGAGAAGTCCCCTTTTGAAAAGAAATGAAAACTTTAAAGAAATTCTCTAATATCACCATCCTCAACAAAATTTAGTCCTCTCTGGGAAAGCACCATGAAGTTTGAACTTAAAAAATAGCACTTTCCCATTCTTTCTCATCTTGATGTTATTTAAGCTTTCATCAGTAAAGAGCCAGACATGTTATTGCAAATCAAAAGAAAATGCCAAACTTCATCCTGAAAAGTAAGGTCTATGCATTGAAAAGTAATTGAGCTTTTCATTTGAATCTCTAAACCTTTCTCATTTTCAACAACCGTTTTGAATCTTCCTGTGTTCCCAATTCGGATGTTGAATATTACCCCAAACAGTTTCCATTTTTGCCTTTCAGAGATTTATAGGGCCAAATATTTGACAAAGACAGTGCCTGTAAGTGCTGAGATGCAGGTGTGCATGGCTAAGCTTGGCACCCAGCAGTGGTCATTGGTGCCAAACCCAAGTCCATTGTACTTATATTGCTGCAGGCACAACAGATGTAGGTGCAACTTGTTTTGAAAATTGTTCCTATTTTCTATAAATCCACTTAGTGCTTCAACACCATCCTCCAATTATGGAACTAGGCCAATTTAGAAAGTTACCACTGGTAAAATATATAGAATTGTGAAATACGAGCCTCATCACAATACAGTGATCATTTATTCATTAGCCATCTCGATCAAGTTCACATCTCAAAGTGCTCACTTACAAATGAATGTCAAATCTGCAAGGTTTTTATAATTGTTCTCATGCCTTTGTTATATAGCAAGTGACCACATGCTGGTCTTTAAATAATAAGCTTGGCCTGAAAAATTGTTCATCTGTGCCTTGATGAAGATCTTATGACAGGAGTTAGCATAGATGGTGTTTTATTCAAATCGATCCTTATTCATAATCAGCAGGGCCAGTTGCAATCAGCCCTGATTCAAATCTCCTTTTAAGCCCTGCTAAATATGTAAATCTTCCTTTCTCTTTACAGGGATTTCTGTTTGAATGTATACTAGAGAATTGCAAGAGTTTTAATGGCACACTTGACAACCTGCAGGAATTGAAAGCAAAGCATTCTTTTTTTATCGCCATTACAATGCCACTAGAGTTTACAATTGGGTCAACTTAGTGACTTCTCTTTAGGAGAGGACTGAGGTGGAGAAGGATCATTTCAGGCTCTTTGATTTGCCAGTATATGGATGCAATTGTACATGCGACTTAGGTTGTACATGCAACTTGGCACTTGGTACAGTTTTTATGATTTAAAGAAAAAATTGTGAGATATGGATAAAAGTCTTTCTGTTATACTGTGGCATGTTTTATATCAACACTGACACTGATTACTTTTTTAAAAAATTTACAACCAGCACATTAATTGTACAAAGTAATGTGTTTTATTGTGAAAATTTATATATGTATATAATGTGTTTTGATCATATCTACCCTCCCTATTGCCTTCTTTTAATCTCCGTCCCCATGGTAACCTTCCCTTTACCTAATAGTCCCTCCACTACTTTCTTGCTGTTGTTGTTGTTTTTTCTAGATTTTATATATGTGAGAAGACATGTGATAGTAGTCTTTCTGAGTCTGGCTAATGTTGCTTAACATGATGATCTCCCATTCCATTCATTTTCTACAAATGGCATAATTGCCTTCTTTTTATGGCTGAATAATACTCCATTGTATAAATATGCCATATTTTCTTTATATGTGCATCTGTTGATGGGCACATAGGCTAGTTCCATAGTTATTGTTGACACAGAATTCTTGAGACAAACAACAAACAATAGGTTGATATCTGAGCTTACTTACTAGGATAAACAGATGCCTTGATGTGTAAAATTATGAAAAAAAAAATGGCTTCCTCTAAAGCATACTCCAATGTATGGTCATATCGCAGGCTTTTGGTTATACCCCTTCTATCTTTAGTCTCTCTTTGATCCAGTTAGTCTGACTGCAGTGGAGAGTAGCCAAATCTCAATTAGGTTGTTAAATCCTTTGAATAGTTCAGAACATAAATCCTTTCTGAAAAGTCATGTGCCAAGAGTCTGAATGTGCCCCTACTCCAAAGTTCATATGTTGGAAATTTAACTCCCAAGGCAACGTTTTGAGAAGTGGAAACTTTAGGAGGTGGTTAGGTCATAGGGCTCTGTCTACATGGATAGATTAAGGCTATTCTCCATGGTGTGGGTTTGTTACTCTGGGAATGGGTTCTTGATAAATGGATGAATCCTGCCCCTTCTCTCTCTGTTATGTGTTCTCTTGCCCTTCCACCTTCCACTATGGGATAACACAGCACAAAAGACTTTTATCAGATGTCCTTGATCTTGGGCTTCCTAGTCTCCAGAACTATAAGAAAGAAATTTCTGTTCTTCATAAATTAGTCTCAGGTATACTGAGATAGCTATACAAAATATACTAAAATACCATGCAAATTATACTTTTTGAATCTGTGTGGCTGGATGGGAGGAAGGGTGTTAGTTTCAGGTCACTTTGGAATTACTGGGATACTATTTAAATAAGCTGAGGCATAGATTTCTTATGGATTAAATCAACTGTTTTATTAGGCTTATATACATTCTGATGTTTTTTAACTTTGTAGCTCTGATAGATTTCTATGGGAGCCTCTTCATCTTTGGAAGGAATAATACACTTATTATTATTATTTTTTTTTAATGCTGGGGATTGAACCCAGGGCTTTGTGCATGTTAAGCAAACACTCTACCAACTGAGCTATATCCCCAGTCCTAATAATACACTTCTTAAGAAAATGAATGACTTTTATTTCTATCAATGCTTATGTACCACCCGGCACATATTTGGTGCTCAATAAATGTTTGTTGAATGAATGATATTGTTGAATGATTTTTGAGGAATCAGGAGAGTTGGAACTTTCTTTTAAAGCTGGGTTAAAATTATGGGTCTTTTTTTTTGGTATCAAAGATTGAACCCAGGAGAGCTTAACCCACTAAGCAACTTTCCCAGCTCTTTTTATTTATTTTTTATTTTGAGGCAAACTCTTGCTAAGTTGCTTAGGGCCTTGCTAAGTTGCCGAGATTGGCCTTGAACTTATGGTCCTCCTGCCTTAGCCTCGGAAGATGCTGGGATTACAGGTGTACACCACTGCACCAGTATATGATGATGGACCTTGATAATGTTCTTATTGAATGACTGGAGAAGAAAATGAAGAGCGATTGTAGATATGTTCACAAGGAAAATCGGCATTGACTTGGAATACTATTTAATCACCAATAAAATTATATTGATTTTATAAAATCTGTCAAAGTACTCTGTCATTGCAATACTAACATTGGAGAAAGTTTTCCATTTATCATTTAAAGCATAGCAGTCCTTTAAAACAATTTCAGAAATCTTAGATATATCTTTCATAGGTAATGAAGCACTATAACTTCATCATGCCCCTTAGCTTTATTAGGTATTATGTCAAAACTTAATCGTAAGCTTCATAATATGAGAATTACTGATGCAAACTCACGTTCAATATAAGTAGGCATTATAGTTCATCTTGGTATATAGATTGTCATATCAGATCATATTGGTCATTCATTTGTATTCATTTCATATACTCAAAATGACTACATTTGTTCCTTTGAACAAATTATCGAAATGTTTGAATTTTGACTTGAGTTCAAATTCTTTCATAGCAATACAGATAATCTACATATCCATAGTTTTCTGATTCGGAGTAATGAAGTAGCTGTCTTAGTTCATGCAATGTCTATTTCCAATACTCCAGAAGCAGAATTATAATCATGTTTACATTATTCAATATAAAAGTTATTTGTATTATGCACAATTTGTATGTAGGATATCATTTTTAAGGCATACAAACTACAAAGATTCTGTTTCAAAACCCCAAAGCAGGCATTTAATAATGAGAAGTAAGGTGATCTTTTATTGATGTTCTAAGTACTTAAATGAACTCCTTGCATTTTTTTAGGGTGTTGGAATGAGTTGGTTGTAATTTACTTTAAACCATATTGGCAAAGAAAAAAATTAGAAAATTTCTTCTTGAAATAGAAAATTCGTTGAATATCCTGACATTGGAACTTTATGTATTTTCAAGTTACTACAGTTTTTTTTTTTTTTTTTACAAGAGTTTTAGATGTTGCTTAAGGTAGTTTCTAATGAAATATCAACATTCAGTAACTGTGGAGGTAAAGTGCTACAATATTATTTTAGAATATAAACATTGTAGACAGGTTGCTGCATCACTGAATAAATCTCATAGTGGTGGAAGCTCAAACCTGGCAGTGAAGTCTATCACCTACGCAAGGGCTTCTGGGTTTTCCCCCTTTATTAATTCATATTAAACACAAGAGTAATATGTGATCATAGCAAAATAATTCAAAGATACATAAAAACTGTGTCAATAGCCTTTCTCATCCTTTAAACATTTTTTCCATGTTCATAAAAGTGTAGTGTACTTACACCTGTATGAAGTTTTGTGTTTGCCTATTTTTAAACATAACGATAATACAAACATTACTTTGTACCTTGCTTTTCTCATTCAGTGGTACATTATGACATGTCTGCAGAAAATTAGATATAGATCTAAAATATTTTGTAATAATGTGATGGTTACACGACTACATGACTCTCCTATCAATGGACATTTAAATGAAGTTTCTTTTTTTCTGGCATTAAGAACACTGTTAAAATAAATTTTTTGTACACTTACATTTACATACTTGTGCTTTTATTTCTATTACTATATAGTATTTTAGGTGATATTGCCAGTATTCTTTTTCCAAAAATATTTTAGTAATTGATATCTCCCTAAAGCAGTGGAAATGTAATTATTTTCCCATATACATGACAGAATAAATTCCATTGATTTCTTAATTTAGTTAATCTGATGCATAAAATATGGTTTTTACGGTCGTTTTAATTTTATTTCCCTGACCAGTAGTAAGTTACTTCATGTTTTCAATGATCTATTGTTCTATTTGTTTAATCTTCTGTCAATCCTATATTTCTTCAATTATGAAGGTTTTGTGTGTATTTAGATTAAAATAAATGTAGAAAATATATCTACTATATATTGAATATATGAAACATATTTACAAATGAATATCAAATATACATTTATATACTTTCTTTGACTCTTTGAATTTATTATAGAAACTTATATTATTTCAATTCAGTTTTTGTCAACATTGAAAAATCATACCCCACATTTTATTAAATAAAAAATCAACTGGCAGAAGATTGAACACAGCACACCAATCATAAATTCTTCAAAGTATGCCAAATAAATATTTTTATTGTTTATGAAGTCATGCCTATATATTAGTCTAAACAGAAATTTAGAAATAGGGAACATTAAATTCAGGTTAGTGGCTAAATGTCAGGAAAACATTATAGGGTGGATTGGTGAGGGCTATTTTAGGGCTTCTGATAATGTTTTTCAATATCTTTTAAATTAACATATTAATTTTTTAAAAGTTAATGGAATTTCCTGTGATGGTTCCACACATACATACATTGTGCTTTGAACATTTTCATTTACTCTTATTCTACCTTTGTCCCTACCCAACCCCTGGCACCTTTATCAGTACCTAGTAATTACTCTTCTAATTTCAGGTTGACAATTTTTTGTTTTATTTGTAATGTGGTTTCCACATAGGAGAGAGAATATGTGCTACTTGTCATTCTGTGTCTGGTTATTAACACAATGTCCTCTATTTCCATTCATTTTCCTATAAATGACAGCATTTCATTCTTCTTTGTGGCTGAATAATACTTCATAACATATGTAAAACATTTTCTTTATTCATCTGGTGACAGTCATCTAGGTTGGTTCCATATTTTGGCTATTGTGAATATTGCTACAATAAATATAGTTATGCAGGTATTTATTTATTTTTTGTATGCTAACTCCATTTCCTTCTATTCCAGAAGTGGAATATAGCTGGATCATGCAATAATTCTAATTTTAGGTTTTTGAGGAAATTCCACATTGTTTTCCATAGTGGCTGTATAATTTACATTCCCATCAGCATGTAGGGGTTCCTTTTTTCCCACATACTTTCCAGCATTAAAAAAAAAAAAATTCTGTATTAAATGGAGTGTTATAAATTCTCATTGTAGTTTTGATTTGCATTTCTACTCTGATGTTGACTTTTCAATTTTGTGTTTTTTTTTTTTTTTTTACTTTTTTTGTTCCTAAAATTTTCATTAGATTTTTCACTTAAAACCCCACTTCTTTGTTGAAACATTTAATCATTTTTTTCTCAGGGGATTAAAAAATTTTGTTCTTTTAAGATATACATGACAGTAGAGTATAATTTGACATACCATACATACATGGAGTGTAACTTCCAATTCTTGGGACTTGGGAGTTTCACTGGTTGTATATTCATATATGAACATAGGAAAGTTATGTTCAATTCATTCTACTGTCTTTCCTATCCTCATTCCCCCTCCTTTCCCTTCATTCCCTTTGTCTAATCCAATGATTTTCTATTCCCCTTTCCCATTGTGTGTTAGCATCTTCCTATCAGAGAGAACATTTGGCCTTTGGTTTTTTGGGATTGGCTTATTTCACTTAGCATGATAGTCTCCAATTCCATCAATTTACCAGCAAATACCATAATTTAATTCTTCTTTATGGCTGAGTAATATTCCATTCTCTCTCTATATATATATATCACATTTTCTTTATCCATTCTTCTGTCATTCCCAGGGGATTTTAGTCAGTTATTTTAAAGTCCCTGTAAGCCCTTCTTTAATAATAATGTCTGGATAACCAAATGGTTTGTTTCTACTGTCTATTTTATCTTTTATTTTTCTGTTATTTGTTCTTACTTCCTACTATTCCTAACATTTTTTTTTTTTAAAGATCAGGCATTGTATGTGAAAAAGTGTAGGGGCCAAGGGTTGATAATGTCTTAGGCAAGAGAGTTTAATTTATTTTCTATAGGTACATAAAGTAGTGGTAAATGCTGAGTCTCAATTTTTATCTAGACTAATATATTTCTGACTTGCTCTTATTTCCAAGATGTCACCCTTTAGAATACTGATCTGAAATCCACTGCTGATTATCAGAAACACTTTTCCATGGTTTAATCTGAAGTTCAGGTTTTGCCTCCCAGTGCTGTCAGATAGCTGAAGTCTCTGCTTCAATTTTATCCTCCTAACAACTTCTCTCTGTTCTCCTATCTCGTCATGATCAGATACATCTGTTACGGTTTGGCTATGAAGTGTTTCCCCCAAAAGTTCATGTGTTAATGCAGGAATGTTCAGAGGTGAAATGATCAGATTATGGGAGCAGTGGACTAATCCATTTGATGGATTAATAATTTGAATGGATTACTGAGTGGTAATTGTAGGCAGGAAGGTTGTGGCTGGAAAAAGTAGGTCACTGGGGGCTTGTCTTTGGGATTTATATTTTGTCCATGGTGCCTTGATTGCTCTGCATCTTGGCTTCAATGATGTGAGCAACCTTTCTTCTTCATGAAGCCCTTCAAGAAGGGCTTACAGGGACTTTAAAATAACTGATTAAAATTCTTCTTCATGATATCCTGCCTCATCTGGGGCCCAGAGCAATGGAGTCACTTGATCATAAACTGAGATCCTCTGAAACTGAATCAAAATAAACTTTTCTTCCTCTACATTATTGTCAGGTATCTTGTCATAGTGATGAAATGCAGACCAAACTGAAGATCGAATGTTCTCTCTGATACATGGATGCTAAGAAAGGCCTGGGAGGGGAATAGTGGGGGCGGGGTGGGGGGCAGGAATAGAAGTTCAGTCGATTAGACAAAGAGGAGTGAGGGAAAAGGAGGGGGATGGAAATAGGGAAAACAGTGGAGTGAGTCTGACATAACTCTCCGGTATACATGTGTGAATACACAAGCAGCAAATCTTCACATCATATACTACCACAGGGCTGGAATCCTAATTAGAATAAGATGTACTCCAGATTTGTATAAATAGGTCAAATTATACTCTACTGTCATGTATAGCTAAAAACAAATTAAAAAAAAAAAGAAAAGTAGAATAACACAATATCTTAAAAGTTGAAAATGACTCAGGGTGAAAAGTACACAGAATGTTGGGCATATGTAGTTGCAGTTCTCCCTTGTCTGAGATTTTGGCCCCTCAAACGGTGTATGCTTTTGTACTCCTGATCACAGTTTTTGTCTCCCTGCTCTTTGAGATAACTACATGCTTCCGCTCTTATTTCCAATTTGGCATTTGTCCTAAAGGGAAAATCAGGTGGTGAGGATAGATCTTACTTCAGTGTGGATCCCTTCTCTCCAGGAACCTGGCTTAGGTCCTGACTTCCTTCATTGCTCTCCAGTACCTCTAAACACTATCAGTCATACTGTACAGGTATTTAAATCATTCCTCATGAGGAAGATAGTCTTGCACATGCCATTTTTATAAAAGTTAGAAGCAAAATTCTGGTTCATTTAGTTCATTATCTTTTTATAATATCCGAGGTTACTATCTTATTAAGGTTTTCATTTCTTCTCTTTTTTGTTCTATTTCTCCTTGTGTGAATTTTAGTCATTTTTTTCTGTGAAATCATCAGCAATATCCTCTTAACACTTTTCCTCTTTCCCATCCGTAGTTATTACACCTGACATATCTAAAATGAAAAATTTTGCTTTATCAGTTTCTAAAGGTTTCATTTCAAAGAAAATGTTTTTGAGTATTATTCATCTTTTCTATTCTTCTAGTTATTTAATTAAATACATCTTTATGTCTTTTACTTTAGTTCCATTCATCTCTTGTCAATATTGCTTTTATAATAAGTTAATATTCAGTTAATTTATTTTCAGTCTGAGGTTTTAAAACAGCAGGTAAATTTCTTAAAAACAGCTGTGTCTCAGGCAGTGGTAATGGTTCTTTTTTAATAGTTTAAAGATAATTATAATTTTGGTCTTTACTTGCTCACTGATCAAGGTTGATTTATGATTGTGTTTCTCAATGTTTATATAGTTCAGGGTGGTTTCAAAAATTAATTTTAAATGTTATTGTATTATGATTAGAGAATATATCCTCTAAAAGCTCTACTTTACTGAATTTATTAACCTTTTTATAGATAAATACATGAACAATTTGTGTAAATATTCCAGGGTCATAAGTAATTATATATTTTCTTTTGATAGAATAAAAAATTATAGACAATTGAGCTCACTAAATGTATCCTCAAACTTTTACACTCTAGTTTATTGATTTATTTTTTTGAGATTTTTTTTAATTGTAAACAAATGGGATACATGTTGTTTCTGTTTGTACATGGCGTAAACGCATATCATTTATGTAATCATAAATTTACATAGGGTAATGTTGTTTGATTCATTCTGTTATTTTTTCCCTTCCCCCCACCCCTCCCACCCCTCTTTTCCCTCTATACAGTGCTTCCTTCCTCCATTCTTGCCCCCCTCCCTAACCCTAACTCTAACCCTAACACTAACCCCTCCCTCCCCCCATTATGTGTCCTCATCCACTTATTAGCGATATCATTCGACCTTTAGTTTTTTGAGATTGGCTTATCTCACTTAGCATGATATGCTCCAATTTCATCCATTTGCCTGCAAATGCCATAATTTTATCCTTCTTTATGGCGGAGTAATATTCCATTGTATATATATACCACAGTTTCTTTATCCATTCATCAATAGAAGGACATCTAGGTTGGTTCCACAATCTGGCTATCATAAATTGAGCAGCTATGAACATTGATATGGCTGCATCTCTGTAGTATGCTGATTTTAAGTCCTTTGGATATAGACCAAGGAGTGGGGTAGCTGGATCAAATGGTGGTTCCATTCCAAGTTTTCTAAGGAATCTCCACACTGCTTTCCAGAGTGGCTGCACTAATTTGCAGCCCCACCAGCAATGTATGAGTGTACCTTTCTCCCCACATCCTCACCAACACCTGTTGTTGCTCGTATTCTTGATAATCGCCATTCTAATTGGGGCGAGATGGAATCTTACGGTGGTTTTGATTTGCATTTCTCTTATTACTAGAGATGTTGAACATTTTTCCATATGTTTGTTGATTGCTTGTAGATCTTCTTCTGTGAAGTGTCTATTCATTTCCTTAGCCCATTTGTCGATTGGATTACTTGCATTCTTGGTGTAGAGTTTTTTATAGATTCTGAAGATTAGTGCTCTATCTGAAGTATGATTGGCAAAGATTTTCTCCCACTCTGTAGGCTCTTTCTTCGCATTGCTGATAGTTTCCTTTGCTGAGAGAAAGCTTTTTAGTTTGAATCTATCCCAGTTATTGATTCTTGCTTTTATTTCTTGTGCTATGGGAGTCCTGTTGAGGAAGTCTGGCCCTAACCTGACATGTTGAAGATTTGGACCTACTTTTTCTTCTATAATCTGCAGGGTCTCTGGTCTGATTCTGAGGTCCTTGATCCATTTTGAGTTTAGTTTCGTGCACAGTGAGAGATATGGTTTAGTTTCATTCTGTTGCATATGGATTTCCAATTTTCCCAGCACCATTTGTTGAAGAGGCTATCTTTTCTCCATTGCATATTTTTGGCCCCTTTGTCTAGTATGAGAAAATTGTATTTATTTGGGATTGTGTCCATGTCCTCTATTCTGTACCATTGATCTACCTGTCTATTTTTGTACCAATACCATGCCATTTTTGTTACTATTGCTTTGTAGTAGAGTTGAATATCTGGTATTGTGATTCCCCCTGTTTTACTCTTCCTGCTAAGGATTGCTTTAGCTATTCTGGGTCTCTTATTCTTCCAGATGAATTTCATAATTGCTTGCTCTATTTCTGTAATGTACGTCATTGGGATTTTAATTGGAATTGCATTGAATCTGTATAGCACTTTAGGTAGTATGGCCATTTTGACAATATTAATTCTGCCTATCCAAGAACATGGGAGATCTTTCTATCTTCTAAGGTTTTCTTTAATTTCTTTCTTTAGTGTTCTGTTGTTATCATTGTAGAGGTCTTTCACCTCTTTTGTGAGATTGATTCCCAAGTATTTTATTTTTTTCGAAGCTATTGTGAATGGGATAGTTTTCCTAATTATTCTTTCCAAAGATTCATCACTTATGTATAAAAATGCATTAGATTTATGTGCATTGATCTTATATCCCACTACTTTACTGAATTCACTTATGAGTTCTAAAAGTTTTCTGGTGGAATTTCCTGGTTCCTCTAAGTATGTAATCATATCATCAGCAAATAGGGATAGTTTGAGTTCTTCTTTTCCTCTTCATATCCCTTTAATTTCTTTGGTCTGTCTAATTGCTCTGGCTAGAGTTTCAAGGATGATATTGAATAGAAGTGGTGAAAGAGGGCATCCCTGCCTTGTTCCAGATTTTAGGGGGAATGCTTTCAGTTTTTCACCATTTAGAATGATATTAGCCATGGGCTTAGCATAGATGGCCTTTACAATGTTAAAGAATGTTCCCACTATCCCTATTTTTTCCAGTGTTTTGAGCATGAAGGGGTACTGTATTTTATCAAATGCTTTTTCTCCATCTATTGAATAACCATGTGATTCTTGACTTTAAGTCTATTGATATGGTGAATTATATTTATTGATTTCCTGATGTTGAACCAACCTTGCATCCCTGGGATAAAACCCACTTGATCATGGTGCACTATCTTTTTAATATGTTTTTGTATGCGATTTGCTAAAATTTTGTTGAGAATTTTTGTGTCGATGTTCATTAAGGATATTGGTCTGAAATTTTCTTTCCTCGATATGTCTCGGTCTGGTTTAGGTGTCAGTGTGATATTGGCTTCACAGCATGAATTTGGGAGGGTTCCCTCCTCTTCTATTTCATTAAATACTTTGAGGAGTATTGGAATGAGCTCTTCTTTAAAGGTTTTGTAGAACTGGGCTGAGAACCCATCTGGTACCGAACTTTTCTTTGTTGGTAGGCTTTTGATGACTTCTTCTATTTCATTACTTGAAATTGGTCTATTTAAATTGTGTATGTCCTCCTCATGCACTTTAGGCAATTCATATGTCTCTAGAAACCTGTTGATGTCTTCGAAATTTTCTATTTTGTTGGAGTATAGATTTTCAAAATAGCTTCTAATTATGTTTTGTATTTCAATCCTGTCTGTTGTGATATTTCCTTGTTCATTCTGAATTTTAGTGATTTGGGTTTTCTCTCGTCTTCTCTTTGTTAGTGTGGCTAAAGGTTTATCAATTTTGTTTATTTTTTCGAAGAATCAACTACTTATTTTGTCAATTTTTTGTATTGTTTCTTTTGTTTCAATTTCGTTGATTTCGTCTCTGAGTGTAACTATTTCCTGTCTTCTACTACTTTTGATGTTGGTCTGTTCTTCTTTTTCTAGGGCTTTGAGCTGTAGTGTTAGGTCGCTTATTTGTTGAATTTTGCTTCTTTTATTAAATGTGCTCCATGAAATAAATTTTCCTCTAAGTACTGCTATCATAGTGTCCCAGAGATTGATATGATGTTTCTTTGTTCTCATTTACCTCTAAGATATTTTTTATTCCCTTCCTAATATCTTCTGTTATCCATTCATCATATAAGAGCATATTGTTTAATCTCCAGGTGTTGGAGTAGTTTCTGTTTTTTACTCTTTTGTTTATCTCTAACTTCAATCCATTATGATCTGATAGAATACAAGGTAGTGTCTCTATCTTCTTTTATTTGCTAACATTAGCTTTGTGGCATAATATATGGTCTATTTTAGAGAAGGATCCATGTGCTGCTGAGAAGAAAGTGTATTCGCTCTTGGTTGGATGATATATTCTATAAATGTCCATTATGTCTAAATTATTGATTGTGTTATTGAGAGATGTATGGTTTCTTTGTTCAATTTTTGTTTGGAAGATCTGTCCAGTGGTGAGAGAGGCATGTTAAAATCACCTAGTATTATTGTGTTGTGGTCTATTTGGTTTCTGAAATTGAGAAGGATTTGTTTGACATACGTGGATGAGCCACTGTTTGGGGCATAGGTGTTTATGATTGTTATCTCTTGCTGATTTGTGCTTCCCTTAAGCAGTATGAAATGACCTTCTTTATCCCTTCTGACTAACTTTGGCTTGAAGTCCACCTTATCTGAAATGAGGATGGATACTCCAGCTTTTTTGCTGAGTCCATGTACATGGTATGTTTTTCCCCATCCTTTCACGTTTAGTCTATGGGTATCTTTTTCTATGAGGTGAGTCTCTTGCAGGCAACATATTGTTGGATCTTTCTTTTTAATCCAATCTGCCAGTCTATGTCTTTTGATTGATGAATTCAGGCCATGAACATTCAGGGTTATTATTGAGATATGATTTGTATTCCCGGTCATTTGGCTCATGTGTTTTTTTTTTTTTGGACACAACTTGGTTTCTTCTTTATTTGGCTATTCCTTTAGGCTAGTTCCTCCCGTTGCTGATTTACATTGTTGTCTTTCATCTCTTCCTCATGGAATATTTTGCTGAGAATGTTCTGTAGCGCCAGCTTTCTTTTTGTAAATTCTTTTAGCTTTTGTTTATCATGGAAGGATTTTATTTCATCGTCAAATCTGAAGGTAAGTTTTTTGGGTATAAGATTCTTGTTTGGCATCCGTTTTCCTTCAGAGCTTGAAAAATGTTGTTCTAGGCCCTTCTAGCTTTTAGGGTCTGGATTGAAAAATCTGTTGATATCTGTATTGGTTTCCCTCCGAATGTAATTTGATTCTTTTCTCTCACAGCCTTTAAAATTCTGTCTTTATTTTGTATGTTAGGTATTTTCATTATAATGTGCCTTGGTGTGGGTCTATTGTAATTTTGTATATTTGGAGTCCTATAAGCCTCTTGTATTTGATTTTCCATTTCATTCTTCAGATTTGGGAAATTTTCTGATATTATTTCATTGAATAGATTGTTCATTCCTTTGGTTTGTTTCTCTGTGCCTTCCTCTATCTCACTAATTCTTAGGTCTTTTCATGATATCCCATAATTCTTATAGATTCTGTTCATGATTTCTTACCATCTTCTCTGTTTGTTCAACTTTGTTTTCAAGGTTAAATATTTTGTCTTCAACATCTGAGGTTCTGTCTTCCAGGTGTTCTATCCTATTGGTTATGCCTTCTATGGAGTTCTTAATTTGGTTTATTGTTTCCTTCATTTCAAAGATTTCTGTCTGTTTTTTTTGTTTGTTTGTTTTTTAGTATCTCTAACTCTTTATTTAAATGATCTTTTGCTTCCCACGTTTGCTCTTTTCACTGTTGACTTGTTGACTGGTGCTATCATTCAAAGCCTGCACTTGCTCTTTCATCTCATAGTTTGCTTCTCTGATCATTTTAATTATGTACATTCTGAACTTCCTTTCTGACATTTCTTCTGCCATGCTGTCATTGGATTTTTATTGCTGTAGCATCTAGGTTTGTTTGGGACATTTTCTTCCCTTGTGTTCTCATATTACTGAGGTAGCTACCTTTCTAGTAGTGAAACTCTGAGATATTGCAGATTTCCGCTATTGACTAATATTGTCTCTGTAGATTTCCAATAACTCACTCCTTAGCCTTCAGTAGCCTGAAGTCTTGGAGGAACTTGATAATGTGGTGCTCCACAAGGAAGCCGCCCCTCTAGGGGTGGTAGCCTTCAGGTGGGGTATTTTCCCTGTCAGTGGGCAGAGGTGCCTCCACTTGTTGACTGATTGTCAGCCAAAGGGGGACTAGACTGCAGACTGGGGCATATCTGATCTGGACCTATGTCTCTGGTTCTACTGCCCTGGTTGGAAAGCCTTGTCCAGTGGGGAAGACTCACCCAGCAGAGAAGTTTCACTAGGCAGCTCTCCTTTGAGAAGTTCCTTTTGGTCCAGAATTACCACCTGGACTGGACAGCCCTCCTCTGCAATGTTCCCAGGGGTCCTTACCTACCGCCTGGGCTGGGGAGCCTGGCCCTGCGAAGGACTCCCTGGCTGAGTAGCCTCCTCTGCTATGTTCCCTGGGGACCAGAGATACTGCCTGGGCCTTGGACCCTCACTCTGTGTTGAATCCTCTCGCCATGTGGCCCTCCTCTGCAATGCTCCCGATTGACTGGGTTCATGGCTCCAGTGGGGGGTCTCACTGGGCCACTCTACTCCTTGAAGTTCCCTGCGTTTCGGGACTACTGCCCCATCCGGGGAGCCTGATCAGTGGGAGAGACTCACCCAGTGGCTCTGAGTTGGTTCCGAGTCTCTCAATACCTTCTCTTCTTGACTTCTGGGTCCTGTCAAAGGTCTTCCAGTCTCCCGTAAGTGTCTCAGGAAGGGAGCTGCCCTTCCAATGATGATGGCCACACCCTCAGGAATAATTCAAAATACCTGCACCAGCCTATAAAGAAACTGGGGAGCCACAGGGAGGGTGCGCTGAGTCAGTGCAGAAGCAATTGCAGTGTCCCTCAGCAGTAGAGTGGCAGGAAGGCTCAGCAATGGTGCCCCACCTTGGTGTGGAGGTCAGGTGGCTGGCTTACCCTCTGGCTAGCTCCGTGATGCAGGCGGGCTGGCTCTCTGCCGACTTGCTCTGCCATGGGGACTGATCTCAGTGTGGTGGTCGGGTGGGGTTGCTCAGTGATGACAACTGGCCTCAGTGCAGGGGTCCGGCCAGGTCGCTCAGTGATGGCATCTGACTTTGGCCTGGTGGTTGGGAGTGTTGGCTGCCCATGGCTAGCTCCATGATGCAGGCGGCCTGGCTCACCCGCCAGCTTGCTCCGTGAGTGAGACCGAGCAGTGATGGCGCCCACAGAATCTTCTTTTTCTGGTAACAAAGGTAAATCTCCTGTTGTCTCTTCATTCGCGTTTACTTACATTTTAATAATATCTTCCTTTATTTTTAACATTTCTTGACTTTGTTTTAGATATATATCTTCAAAACATTACATTTTGATATTGTCTTTGATCAATCTGGCTCTTTAAGGCATTTTCAAAATAGTCAGTATGTTTGGTTTTCTTCCTGTGATCTTATATTTGCTATCCATTTTGTATTTTTTCTTCTATTTCTTATGAATTTATCAGGATTTCATTTATTACATTTCCCCCTCTGGTTAAATTTGACCTACTATTTTTTTTAAATCCTGCAGATGATTACCTTTACACTCTTAAAAGTGATTATCAAATGACATACACACACAACACACACACGCACATGAAAAGTAAAGTAATAAATCAAAATTCCACGGAAATGTTCATTCTTCTTTCCTAAGTGAAACTTAAATTTTTAGAAATATTTTCCAGATGTTTTACTAATCTTTACCCAAAATTAGGATACTTAAAAAGTAGGTTTTTTTTTTTTTTTTTTTTTTTTGCGGGGGGATTTGGGAATTGAACTCAGAGGCTTTCGACCACTGATCTACATCCCCAGCCCTATTTTGAATTTTTATAGAGACAGGGTCTCACTGAGTTGCTTAATGTGTCACTTTTGCTGAGGCCAGCTTTGAACTCAAAATCTTACTGCCTCGGCCTCGCTGCTGGGATTACAGGGGTGTGCCACCACACCTAGCTAAAAGTTAGTTTTAAGAAATTAGTTCTAGAGACAAAAAAGACAAACCTTCACAAAAAGAGTCATCTGATCATTGACAAAGGAGCCAAAAACTTACATTGGAGAGAAGACAGTCTTTTAAACAAATGGTACTGGGAAAACTAAATATCCACATGTAGAAGAATGAAGTGGACCCCTATTTCTCACCCTCCACAAAAGTCAAATCAAAATGAATCAAAGACCACGGAATTCGATCTGAAACTGCAACTGCTAGAAGAAAATGCAAGGTCACCTCTCTAACATATAGGCACAGGCAATAATTTTCTTAACAAAATCCCTAAAGCTCAGGAAATAGTACCAAGAATTAATAAATAGAATAGCATCAAATTAAAAAGCTTCTGCACAGCAAAAGAAATAATGAAAGATGTGAAGAGAGAGCCTACAGAATGGAAGAAAATCTTTGCCAGCTACTCTTCTGACAGCATATTAATATTCAGAATAGATAAAGAACTCAAAAACCTTGTCACCAAAAAAATCCCAAATAACACAATCAATAAATGGGAAAATGAAACAAAGAGACACTTCTCAAAAGAAGAAATAGAAATGGCCAACAAATATATGAGAAAATGTTTAGTATCTCTATCAATTAGGGACATGCAGATCAAAATAACACCGAGCTTGCATCTCACTCCAGTGAGAATGGCACTCATCAAGAATATAAATATTAATCAATGCTGGTGAGGATTTGTAAAAAACAAAAACCCTTATACACTGTTATGGTTTGATTATGAGGTGTTCCCCAAAAACTCATGTGTGAGACAATGCTAGAAGATTCAGAGGAGAAATGATTGGGTTGTTAAGAATCTTAACCCAATCAGTGATTTAATCCCCCTGACAGGGATTAACTGAGTGGTAACTGAAGTGGTAGGGTGTGGCTGGAGAGATTGGAATTGGGGCATGGCTTTGGGTATATCTTTTGTATCTGGAGAGTGGAGTCTCTCTCTGCTTCCTGATCACTGTGATGTAAGCTGCTTCCCTCCACCATCCTCTCCTGCCATGATGTCTAGCATCATCTGGAGCCTTTAGGAATGGAGCCGGGCTTCTATGGACTAAGACCTCTGAAACTGTGAGCCCTCAAACTTTTCCTCCTTTCAATCGTTCTGGTCAGATCTTTTAGTCACACCTGCGAACAACTAACTAAAACATACACCATTGAATTGGTGACACTGTAAATTTGTGCAAGCACTATGGAAATTGGTATGGAGGTTCCTCAAAATGTAACAGTGGTCCATTTCACCTTTTGAATATAGCCCTAATTGCTCTAAGACCAGGACTGAGCTTTTGGTAGCAAAAAGACCAGGAATGAACCTTATGACCCAGCTATACCACTCCTCACTATTTATCCAAAAGAATTAATGCAGCACAATTCATACTAGCCAAACTATGGTACCTGCCGAAGGTGTCTACAAATGGATGAACGGACAAAGAAAATATGGTATATATACACAATGGAGTTTTATTCAGCCATAAAAAGGAGCAAAATTATGTCATTTGCAGGAAAATGGATGGAACTTGAGAACATTTGAAATAAGCCAAACTCAGAAAGTCAAGGGGCATACATTTTCTCTCATATGTGAAAGCTAGAGAGGAAAAGGACCAAAAGCGGGGATGGTAATCTCATAAAAATAGAAGATGGACCAGTAGATAAGAGGGCAGGGAGTTGGGGGAGGAAGGAAGGAAGAGTAAGGGGAAGTAATGAAAAATAAAATTGATCAAATTTTGTGTGCATGTATGAATATTAAACAACAAATCCCACTATTACATATAATTATAATGCACCAATAATAAACTTTTAAAAATCAGACAATTGTTACATTTTCTCTTCTATGCTTCTTTGTGTTTCCAGACTCTTATTTATACTGTACACTATAAATTCTCTATTACATTGGAAGCATTCACCAAAATTATATTTAAAAAGTACATTTATCACTAACTATGCTTTACATTCATCTTTTCCCTTCTGGATTTCTCTGTTCTAATTAAATAAACTTATAGTAAGAGCACCTTCTCACATAGTTTCATATATGGGGGTACATTGTTTTAATAATCTACAAATCCTCACGCATCTTGAAATCTTTCGCTGTTCCCCTTATGGATGAATATAATATGATTGGGTATAATAATTGTTGATTATAAACCTTTTCAGTCAGTGGTCTGTGGCTTGTTCCTCTGTCTTTTAGCTTCTAGTTTCAACTTGTACATGAGAAATTCTATATTTGCTTGATTCTTTTCCTTTGTAAATAGGCTATTCTTCATTTGAGGAAGGTGGTAATATTTTTTCTTCATCTCTGAAATCAGAAATTTTACCAGGATATAAGAACATTTATTTCTCTTCACAAATCTACTGGTTATTAAGTAAAAATTTTCAGTCTGCATGCAGAACTTTATTCAGTTTAGGATGCTTTTCTTTCATCTGTGTTTAATCATTACTTCTCTTTCTTTTATTCCTTTATTTTCTTTAAGGAATTTTATTATTCATAGGCATAGTATCCTGTATCTGTTCTTTGAGCCTCTTATTTCATTTTCCTATTTTTTGAGATGAGATATATAGGTGGATAGAGAGGCAGAGGGAGATTTAATTCCTTAGTTTTCTTGATGTTTTCATTCTTTGGAGATTGAAGGCAAAACAGCTGAGGACTAGTTGCTTATCTGTGAATGTTAAAATGAAATTTAGGATTTCTGAGTTCCCTAAGGATCTTTATTTTGTTTAAGGCTAGCAATTTCCTCCAGCAAGCGTTGGATTTTTTTTTTTTTTTTTTTTTTTTTTCTTATTCTGGTATGCTTGGAAAGGGTTTCCATTATTTTGACTCATGAAAACAGATAAATGGGGCTGGGGATATATCTCAGTTGGTAGAGTGCTTGCCTCACAAGCACAAGGCCCTCAGTTCAATCCCCAGTACGGCCCCCTGCAAAAAAGAAAAAGGAATAAAGAAGAAACTGATAAGTGACCTGTACAGCTGAGCCAAATGGATTTTGGTCCCTGTGATTAGTAGAGGGCTGCCACTTGAACCTGGAGAGGCTTAAGAACAGGATATTGGCCTCCACTTTTTCAGCACAGAGACAATTGGTTTGTCATGTGTATGCAGAGTCAGATCACAAGAGTAGCAACTGCTTTGCCTTGGACCACTTGCTTGTGTACTCTACCTGGAGAGACCTCCATAACTTCATGGCTAATAAAAGAACATAAATCCATTATCCAGCAAAGAAAAAAACTGCAATTCACTTAAAGAGTACTCAAGATTCTGAGAGAGAAAAGTAAAACTGAACATAAAGAACAAGTGGTTTCTCTTGAAGATGGAAGAGAAAGGAGAACTTTAACAACAATGAAGGCAAATATAGGGGAAATTCTAGAGGCATGTACTGGTACACAAATAAAAATAAGGGCTTTTTGGAACTAACAGCATGCTTTTTTTTACTTAAAAAATATCAATCAGATATGTATCCATTGTTCTTAGGTAGTCAATCAAGTCAAGCTAAAGTATTTCTTAAGCAACTCTGACTGGACGTGTGAGAAGTATTATTCTCACAAGAATAGAGCAGATGTAAATTCTAACTATATTCTTCTATAACTTTATACAAATTTTCATGGTCTTCTCACCCCAGTTCTTCATCTTTATGTATAAGAGAACATTTGATGATCAGTTTATTTGCCATATTTAATCACTGATGCTATTGGGGTCATAAGACCAGTACCAGAAAGGATAATCAATTTTCTTTACACATAGGCTATGTGTGGATAATGCCAAACAAGCTCTAAATGTTGTGCATACATTTTCCACTGTGTTGTTTCTAAAGTCACTGAGATGATTGTTTGATAGCAAATAGAAAAACAGTCGGTTGGTTCAGTTATTATACATGTTATTTACCATTTGTGAATTATACTATTAAAGGGCAAGGTTTTATCTACTTTGCAACATAAATGAGATAGAACCCCTTATTGTTTAATACCTGAATGAACCAGTTGTAAACCTATATTGAATTAATATTTCCTATAAAATTGCAAAACTTAGTTTTACTTCTGTTCCTCAGATTTTACTTTTTTAGTCTATAATTGAGTATTTTTTGAAGAATAGCATATGGAAAAATACACTTCGAACATGTATTTTTTAGATAGGGCTCCCTCATACCCTATAAACAAATGCCAACAATGTTATTGAATATATTAACTGTATTAAGATATATTTGTGTTCTGTATGAAGAATTTTTTGACTCGAGCCATCTGTTGTACATTTCATTTACTTTCTTCACTTTATGTAAAAGTATTTTTAGATATTTTATACAGAAGTATATCTCAATCACAAACTTTCCATATGTTTCCAAACATATATAGAAATATGTTTCTGACATATTTCTATTGGAATGTTTTCCCTTTCAGTTATTAGATACAAAGAATTACTTTGGCTTGGGTCTACCATCTTCCAAGAAATTACTGAGTCTTATGCTTTTATGAATCATTTCTTACTCTTTCACTTGATTCCATTCACTAACAAACTATTGATGGAGTGCTGACTATGGGCCAGGCACTATTCTGGGGTTGAAAAAGATATACTTTCCATCTGCAGGAGCTCATATTCTATTGTGGGAGGTCACCTAAGCAAGACTCCACACATTGTGCTATCTAATGAAATTCTTAAGTGCAAGAAAAGTATGGAGTGCCAAGAAATAAAAATGCTTCTTACTCCTATAAACAAGGAAGTTTGATAGGCTATGGGGAATTAAAAGTTAAATAGAACACAGTACCAAGTATTGAGGACTTTAGAGTCTAATTCAAAAGAGAAGTAACATGCAATTACAAATAGGTGTAAGTTCTCTGATAGGCATAAGCACAGTGTCCTCTGGCGACATATGAAGACCACCTAGTCCACTTTTTGGAGTTCAGGGAAGGCTTCTTGGAGAAAGGGACATAACAGCTGAATGTCCCAAAAGAGTAAAACTAGTAGATAGGTGGGGATGGGAAAGAGTGGTAGATATTATTCTGGGACTGGAGTTCTAGGCATTGAGCCAGGGGTGAGAATTAGAAAATTGTCCAACTTTTTAATAAAATGTGTTTCCATAGGAAAGTCCATGTTTTCCCACTCTGTGTTTGTTGAATGAGTTCATGATAGAATAGTGTTTAGAGTTTACATCAGAGACACACACAGTCTCTGAGTTTAAAATATTGAGCAAGTTACTTAATCCCTTCCCAAATGTGTGAATGGGGGCTATTTAATTAATCTCCTTGTACCTCATTTTCTTTATCTGCAGTCTAATGATAATAATAGGACCTTCATATGTTCTCAGAAAAATTGCTCATTTCTACATGAAAAATGCTTTGAAAAATGGCTATATTATAAATAATACTGATTAACTATTAGCTATTATTATTATTAATACATACATGCACATTAAAGGACAACAGGAGAAGATAATCTAGTATAAAGCATTGTGACTGAATAGAAAGAATGTGGAATCAAAATTGAAACGACAGCATGTAGTCCTGGCTCTACCATTGCTTACCGTGTGACCAGGCAAGTTACTTAACCTCTTTAAGCCTTAGTTTCCTCATTTATAAGATGAAAATAATGATATCTCACATTATTGGTATAAAAATCATAGTTGCTACTGTTATTCCCAGTATTAATTATAGAGGAGGAGAATCCAAAGAGGGTAGATACTCTTCATCATGAATAATAGCTATTAACTTGGGACCCACTAATATTTACATTAGAATAATGGTCATTTTTAGTTATAAATTTGATCCTTTGTGTTTATGAAAATTATCTTGTAAACATAGGATGGAATGAACTAAAGTGTGTCAACTTCATATATATATATATATTTATATATATATATATAGTGTGTGTAAAATAGAAGCCCAATAGTCCTTAGTAAAAGTAAGAAATTGCCTTGTTTAGATATATTACTTTATTCTACAAAATATTATAGATACAGTGCATTATAAATGATACCAATTAATAAATGCACTCAGACTTTTAATCTGTAGACTTTCAATTTGTATCATTTCATTCTTAGATGGATCATAAATTTCTGCTTTGTCTGCTGAGATTCTCTTGTGAAACTTACATATCATGACAACTTTTCATTTGTCTTTTTGTGTTTCCCATTGTAAAATATACTTAGGCAAAGGACAGTGGCCATACTTTTTAGTCAGTTGCCTATAATACCTAACCAAATTCCTTGAATATAATACCTACATAAATGTTTATTGAGTGAATGGAGAACATAAATCAATTTTCAACTGTTTGTTCTAATTGACATTGTAAAATATTGACAAACACACTTCAGGCTTCTTCTCATATTTGTATAGATAATAGCTATGAAATTGAAAAACAATTTTGGAATAAAATTATAACTGATTTCCTTCCCCCTCTCTGTTGCCATGTTAGCAAACTGCTACTTATCCTTCAGATCTCATACTAAATGTCTCTTTATCAAATAAGCTTTTCCTAGGACTCCTCAAGTAAATCTCTTTTGTCACATGCACTCATTATAATCTACTTCTCTTTTGTTGAACTCATCACTATTATAATGAAATAATTAAAATGTATCTAGTTGCTTAATGTCTCCCTTACCTACAATACCATAAACTCCATTAGGAGTCTGTCTCTGCTTTCTCATGCAGCACTATATAACTAGTGCTTAGAAAAATGTCTTATATAGGTATTAATAAGTATGGATTTAGTAAATGTATGAATATAACTTCTATGTCTGTGTGGTACTCTATATTATGTATGTTTTTATCTGGCAGTCACACTTTCTTTAATATACAATGTTAAGATATTTTTTAGATAGATTCACTAAAACTATGGGGTTAGATGGGATTCCTTGCAACCCAGACTTTTATTTGGACGATTACTTGCATGAAGTTTATTTGGACAGTTATTTGTATGAAGTTTATCGAATTGTACTTTCAGAGTCAACACCTGTGAGTAAAGTAAGGAAGGGCAGAAAGAGAATTTCAGCTATAAAAAAGGGACAACAAATGCCTCAGCCTATACCATGGAATGTTATTCAGATATGTTCTGAGTTGTGATGAGGAGACCAGACATATGTATCCTGCATGAATCAAACTTTGGGCATGGACTGTATTCCATCAGGGTTCATTGACCTTTGATGAGGTATCCCTCATAAGCTGAGGGTACAAGCTATCAAAGAGCACTCAGCTATGATTTTTCAACCATCCACATTCTCAGAGAACAAGTGCATTAGCCCTAAATGTGAGTGGAGGTAGCAGTAATCTGAGCAACACAGAGCCCACTTTAACACAGTGCTCATGACAAACCATTCTTTGTGCCACATGAATGTATTTGTTTCATTTAAGTTGAGGATGCAGTTTATTTTGGATTCTAGGGCCACTTTTTCTTTGGGAATGAAGATGAAGGTTAGCTAAGTAAACTACAGTCTAATACATAGCTGGTCTTGAGGTTACAACTGATGTTCATCTTCTTCCTTTGCTTACATTTTAGATATCTCAAATAGCACCTCCCCTGGTGTAGATGCTTTCCTCATGGGATGACCTAAACCTTCACTTTCTACTCACCATGTTCTTTTAAGACTATGACTACTGTATTTGATCATTTACCTTTAAAATTAGGAAAAGAATTCGAAAAGACAACCAATTAGGACATGCAAATGAAAGTGTGTTATTTTCTGCTCTCATTGAAGGAGAATCCTCACCCCTTCCTTCCTTGATGATCAGAATCAATTATGGTGACATGATGGTGACTCCTTTATTCATCTGATCTCTTGGTAAAAAGGTCAAAGTCAATAGGTAGTGCTTTAGTCAGCTGACAAGAACAATTTTAGAGGAGGAAAGTTTATCTGGGTCTCACAGTTGCAGAAGTCTCAGTCCATAGATGGTCAAATTCATTCCTCTGGGCCTGAAGTGAGGTAGAACTTCATGGTGTCTGAGTGTGATAGAGGAAATCAACTCAGAATGTGGCACCAGGAAGGAGAAAGAGACCCGCAGTCCCTCTCACCATGGACAAAATGTAAACCCTAATGGCATGCCCTCAGTGACTCACCTCCTTCAGTCACACTGTACTTACCTAAAATTACCACCCAGTTAATCCCTATCAGGGGATTAATGCACTGATTAGCTTAATACTGTCATAACTCAATCATATCACCACTAAACTTTCTTGCATTGTCTCACACATGAGCTTGAGGGATACCTCATATCTAAATCATAACAGGTAGCAATAATGGCTTGAAAAATAAGTGGTACATTTGTTCTGTTTCCTGGTAGAAGCATTTTTGTCTGGGTTCCAAGACCCCTACCTGCAGAGTTCAAAGCTATCATTTGGGAAAATCAATATTCTACAAATCTTTTCCTGGGAGTGTCAGTAAGAAAGTTCACTTCTACATTCTCACTCATGGAGTGATAAATGTCTATCTCCTGAGATGCCAAAGCAACCACATACTGGTCATGAATTTTGAGTATTCATTGTGTCTTAGAAGATGGCACCACCCTATTCTCTCAGAGTAACACTTACAAGGTGGTGCCTTATTGTGCCTTTAATAGGTTACTACATTGCTTTATTGGACTGGCAGCTTTGGGGTAGTATTGTGTATATTTAGAACTATGTACTCACTGGTGCACCTCTTCTTTTGTGCAGATCAGTTTCTTAATCTGAAGAAGCATTAGATGATGTTCAATATCTGTAAATCAAGCACTCAATAAGCCTCTGTTTCAGGTTCTGTAGACAGAAAAGACAATCATTTACACAGAATATATGTCATTTTCAGTCAAGATGAATCAGTGTATTCAAGTCATCACCAAGTGGCTGGTTGGTCTCCTCAAGGGATAGAGCCACATCAGTGACTTGGAAATGGTCTCTACTCTAGGCATATTAGACACTTGGGAGCAGCAGTTATAGTAACATCTTTGATGTATGCCAGCCCATGCTGTTTACCACCATGGGAATTCTGTTTATCTGCCCATTCTGCCAGTGTGATGTGATGACTGAGACTTGTTGCTGTCAACTCATTGATTATACTTGGTTGTTTAGTGTCACTTTTGTGATGGGTGCATACTGAAGAGTATGACCATGAGATAATAAATATTATCACAGATTATTACCACTCCTATAAGTCTAATCACAAGTTTATTCCCCAGGCCACCTTATTCTTCATATTCCAATCTTTCTTCTTTCAGGCTCCTGACCAATTAACTACAATTAGCCACTACCTATCAATTTATTATATAAATATGTTCTATTTCCACACAAGTGGATAATCCAGTGTACTGGCCAACTGTGGACATGGGGGGTGTTTCATTTTCATGGCTGTCTTTCAAGTACCAAGTGGTGATATAATATAGCCCAGTCCATTTTTTGCTTGCACTCACATGCCAAGCCATGCCATCTGCAAACTGAACTTAGTCTTTCTTTTTCAGTGGCTGATAGAGTGTGATCCACTTGCACTAAGCAGCCATTAAATGTGAACTGAAGGAGAAGACCAATGTTATAGTGGCAAATGACATAGAGGATCTAGGGCACATAGGCATCTGTTATGATTGATTCTCTTACTGGAATTTAAAAAAATTTAGATGTTGATAGACCTTTATTTTATTCATTTATTTATATGCAGTGCTGAGAATCAAATTCAGTGCCTCACACATGCTAGGCTAGCTCTCTACCACTGAGCCACAATCCCAGCTCTCTTACTGGAATTAGACCTAACTTCAGATAGTTATTTTACCATCATGAACATTTATAATACAGTCAGAATGTTAGAGGAATCACAATGGTCCAAGTGGCAGAGCTGATTATACAGTGCAGCCTGGGCCTGTTGTAGAGTACATTCCTACTCTGAAGATCATCCAAAGTTGGCAGACTTTGTGTTTCCTGGTATATTTGTCAGAATAGCATTTCCAAAGTGTGTAATATGCATTCTACAGAACCTGAAGAGGCTTGGCAGGATTTTTGCTTCTTTCCACCAATGGTTGGAAATGGGGCTTGCAATAATCTACTTCAGACCACTAGCCCCCGCTGCAATTCATCAATGTTTCAGGTCCTAGAATCTTTGTAGGTTTCATCTTTCATACCCTAGAGTACATGTGTACTTAATAAGGCTTCCAACATACTTACATTTCTTGTTCACCCACATTGACTAACGTGATTTTGGGATATGTTGTATCAAAGATGTTTTGCAGCATGTCCTCATTGCCAACATCTTGAGACTATTTTATGACAAGGAGGAGAGTTAAAATAGTCATAGGGAAATACTGTAAATGTGCACCATGATCCATCCCAAATGAATGAGATTTCTTTCTATCCTCTTTTCTTCTTAGTATTGAAAATAGCACATTAGTTAAATGTATGGGCATACTCCAGTACCTGAAGACATGTTAATCTTCTCTAGCAAAAATATTAAATCTGGATATGTGGATAGGGCATAGTTGTTTGTCATAGTCCACTGTCATCTTTAAGGCCTTACTGGTTTTGTATGGATCAAACTCAGACTAGTGAATTAAATGGAGATATAACAGGAATAACCACTCTTGTATGTTTTAGATTAGATCTATGTGGTTGGCACTAATTTATATCACTCCCCAGAAGACAACACTGTTTATTATCTTGTCTTGAGGGAAGTGGACAGTTTCATAGACTTGCATTTGGCCTTCTCCATTGGGAGAGCTCTAACCCAAGGAATACATATGGAGCTCTGAAAACTTCTAACTAAATCATTCCAATTATACCTTCATGAATCATGGTAACAAACGCTGGTTGCATGTGGACCCAGTGGACTCACTGCGAAACAGACTGATTCAGGTCTCTTCCATTTATTACCTGGATTCAAAATACACCCACTCCATTTGGGGGCTGATAAATGACACTTCCTGCCTCTGAATATTAATGTCACTTTAGCACTATGTCTGTCAGCCCTCAATATGTTTGGTGTTCCCTTACCCATACTGTACTATTATACAAGAAAAAGGTTATACACTTCTTTGAAAGGATTGGCAGAATCATTACTTGTCATGACTTTCCAAGTTCTTTCCTCATGTAGACCTGATCTCTTATTCAGACCTGGTTTACAGGCCTAGTTCTAGAAAGATAATGATTATGATGATTTTATTGAGGCAACTAACCACCTTCAGCTAAACTGGATTTCTTGCAGATTTACAATTTGAACAGAATTCTTGTTGGTTATTCATAGATCTGAAACTTAAGGCTCTGTATTCTATTGACAGCATCCATTTTTCTCCTCAGGTCACATTCCCCCTACTTTGTGGTTCATAATTATTCTTGCCTTGTTTCAAATGGAAAAGTAGAGAGTCCATTATTTTTTTTTACTTTTTAATTTTTATTGTAAACCAATGGGATACATGTTGTTTCTCTTTGTAAGTGAAGTAAAGGCATACCATTTGTGTAATCATACATTTATATAGGGTAATGGTGTTTGATTCATTCTGTTATTTTTTCCCTTCCCCCCACCCCTCCCACCCCTCTTTTCCCTCTATACTGTCCCTTCTTCCTCCATTCTTCCCCCCACCCACCTCCTATTATGTGTTATCATCTGCTTATCAGCGAGATCATTCATCCTTTGGTTTTTTGAGATTGGCTTATCTCACTTAGCATGAAATTTTCCAATTTCATCCATTTGCCTGCAAATGCCATAATTTTATTCTTCTTTATGGCTGAGTATTATTCCATTGTATGTATATATATATATATATATATATATATATATATATATATATATCACAGTTTCTTTATCCATTCATCAATTGAAGGACATCTAGGTTGGTTCCACAATCTGGATATTGTGAATTGAGCAGCTATGAACATTGATGTGCCTGTGTCTCTGTAGTATGCTGATTTTAAGTCTTTTGGGCATAGGCCAAGGAGTGGGATAGCTGGGTCAAATGGTAATTCCCTTCCAAGTTTTCTAAGGAATCTCCACACTGCTTTCCAGAGTGGCTGCACTAATTTGCAACCCCACCAGCAATGTATGAGTGTACCATTTTCCCTGCATCCTTCCCAACACCTATTGTTGCTTGTATTCTTGATAATTGCCATTCTAATTGGGGTGAGATGGAATCTTAGGGTAGTTTTGATTTGCATTTCTCTTATTACTAAAGATGGTGAACATTTTTCATATATCTGTTGATTGCTTGTAGATCTCCTTTTGTGAAGTGTCTGTTCATTTCCTTAGCCCATTAATCAATTGGGTTATTTGTATTCTTGGTGTAGAGTTTTTTGAGTTCTTTATAGATTCTGGAAATTAGTGTTCTATCTGAAGTATGAGTGGCAAAGATTTTCTCCCACTCCATAGGTTCTCTTTTCACATGGCTGATAGTTTCCTTTGCTGAGAGAAAGCTTTTTAGTTTGAATCTATCCCAGTTATTGATTCTTGCTTTTATTTCTTGTGCTATGGGAGTCCTGTTGAGGAAGTCTGGTCCTAAGCCGACAAGTTGAAGAGTTGGACCTACTTTTTCTTCTATAAGATGCAGGGTCTCTGGTCTGATTCCAAGGTCCTTGATCCATTATGAGTTGATTTTTGTGCAGGATGAGAGAGAGGGATTTAGTTTCATTCTGCTCCATATGGATTTCCAATTTTCCCAGCACAATTTGTTGAAGAGGCTATCATTTCTCCATTGCATATTTTGGCACCTTTGTCTAATATGAGAAAATTGTATTTATTTGGGTTTGTGTCCATGTCCTCTATTCTGTATGTTTGATCTACCTATCTATTTTGGTACCAATACCATGCCGTTTTGTTACTATTGCTTTGTAATAGAGTTGAAGATCTGGTATTGCGATACCCCCTGCTTCGCTCTTTCTACTGAGGATTGCTTTAGCTATTCTGGGTTTCTTATTCTTCCAGATGAATTTCATGATTGCTTGCTCTATTTCTGTAAGGTACATCATTGGGATTTTAATTGGAATTGCATTGAATCTGTATAGCACTTTAGGTAGTATGGCCATTTTGACAATATTAATTCTGCCTATCCAAGAACATGGGAGATCTTTCCATCTTCTAAGGTTTTCCTCCACTTTTTTCTTCAATGTTTTATAGTTTTCATTGTAGAGATCTTTTTACCTCTTTGGTTGGATTGATTCCCAAGTATTTTATTTTTTTGAGGCTATTGCAAATGAAGCTTTTTCCTCATTTCTATTTCAGATGTTTCATCACTTGTGTATAAAAATGCTTTAGATTTATGTGTGTTGATTTTATAGCCTGCTATTTTACTGAATTCATTGTTGAGGTCTAGAAGTTTTCTGGAGGAGTTTTTTGGATGCTCAAAATATAGAATCATGTCATCAGCAAATAGTGACAGCTTAAGTTCCTCTTTTCCTATTCATATCCCTTTAATTTCTTTAGTCTGCCTAATTGCTCTGGCTAGTATTTCAAGAACGATGTTGAATAGAAGTGGTGAAAGAGGACATCCTTGTCTTTTTCTTGTTTTTAAAGGGAATGGTTTCAGTTTTTCTCCATTAAGAATGATGTTGGCCATGGGCTTAGCAAAAATAGCCTTTACAATGTTCAGGTATGTTCCTACTATCCCTATTTTTTCTAGTGTTTTCAGTATGAAGGGGTGTTGTATTTTGTTGAATGCTTTTTCTGTGTCAATTGAAATAACCATATGATTCTGATCCTTAAGTCTATTGACATGATGGATTACGTTTATTGATTTACTGATGTTAAACCATCCTTGCATTCCAGGGATGAACCCCACTTGATCATGGTGCACAATTTTCTTAATATGTTTTTGGATATGGTTTGCCAGTATTTTGTTAAGGATCTTTGCATCTATATTCATCAAGGTTATTGGTCTAAAATTTTCTTTCCTTGATGTGTCTTTGCCTGGTTTGAATATGAGGGTGATATTAGCTTCATAGAATGTGTTTGGTAGGATACCCTCCTTTTCTATTTCCTGGAATGCTTTGTGAAGTATTGGAATGAGTTCTTCTTTGAAGGTCTTGTAGAACTCAGCTGAGAATCCGTCTGGTCCTGGGCTTTTCTTGGATGGTAGGTTTTCAATGGCTTCTTCTATTTCATTGCTTGATATTGATCTGTTTAAATTGTGTATGTCCTCCTGGTTCAGTTTGGGAGGAGGAGCATATGTCTCTAGAAATTTGTCAATGTCTTTGGTAGTTCCTATTTTGTTGGAATACAGATTTTCAAAGTAGCTTCTCATTATGTCATGTATCTTCGTGGTGTCTGTTGTGATATTTCCTTTTTCATCACAAATTTTAGTAATCTGAGTTTTCTCTCTCCTTGTCTTTGTTAGTGTGGCTAAGGGTTTTTCTATTTTGTTTACTTTTTCAAAGAACCAACTTTTTGTTTTGTCAACTTTTTGAATTTTTTTTTGTTGTTGTTGTTTCAATTTCATTGATTTCAGCTCTGATTTTAATTATTTCCTGTCTTCTACTACTTTTGCTGTTATTCTGTTCTTCTTTTTCTAGGGCTTTGAGCTGTAATGTTAGGTCATTTAGTTGTTGACTTTTCATTCTTTTCTGTAATGCACTCCATGCAATGAATTTTCCTCTTAGTACTGCTTTCATAGTGTCCCAGAGATTTTGATATGTTGTATTGTTGTTCTCATTGACCTCTAAGAATTTTATTATCTCCTCCCTGATGTTTTCTGTTATCCATGTTTCATTCAATAGCATATTATTTAGTCTCCAGGTGTTGGGGTAATTTCTGTTTTTTATTTTGTCATTGATTTCCACTCTGAGTCCATTATGATCTGATAGAACACAAGGCACTATCTCTATTTTTTTGCATTTCCTATGGGCTGCTTTGTGGCATAACATATGGTCTATTTTCAAGAAGGTTCCATGTGCTACTGTGAAGGAAGTGAATTTGCTCATTGATGGATGGAATATTCTATATATGTCTATTAAGTGTAGATTATTGTGTTATTGAGTTCTATGGTTTCTTTGTTCGGTTTTTGTTTGGAAGATCTATCTAGTGGTGACAGCGGTGTGTTAAAGTCACCCAGAATTATTGTGTTGTGGTCTATTTGATTCCTGAAATTGAAGGATTTGATGTATAAGGATGTACCATTGTTTGGGGCATAAATATTTACGATTGTATGTCTTCTTGATTTACAGTTCCCTTAAGCAGTATGAAATGTCCTTCTTTATCCCTTCTGACTAACTTTGGCTCAAAGCCCACTTTATCTGATATAAGGATGGAAACCCCTGCTTTTTTTTTTGCTGAGTCCACGAGCATGGTAGGTTTTTTCCCATCCTTTCACCTTTAGTCTGTGGATGTCTTTTTCTATGAGATGAGTCTCTTGCAGGCACTATATTGTTGGGTCTTTCTTTTTAATCCATTCTGCCAGTCTATGTCTTTTGATTGATGAGTTTAGGCCATTAACGTTCAGGGTTATTATTGAGACATGATTTGTATTCCCAGTCATTTGGCTTATTTTTGGTTTTTAAGTTGTATTGGTTTCTCCTTTGAGTGCTTTTTCTCTAAGGTAGTTTTGCTGACCTACATTGTTGTTTTTCATTTCCTCCTCATGGAATATTTTGTTGAGAACATTCTGTAGTGCAGGCTTTCTATTTGTAAATTCTTTTAACTTTTGTTTATCATGGAAGGATTTGATTTCATCTTCAAATCTGAAGGTTAGTTTTGCTGGGTATAGGATTCTTGGTTGGCATCCATGTTCTTTCATAGCTTGAAATACATTGTTCCAGGCCCTTCTAGCTTTTAGTGTGTGGGTTGAGAAGTCTGCTGCTATCTGTATTGGTTTCCCCCTATATATAATCTGATGCTTTTCTCTCACAGCCTTCAAAATCCCATCTTTATTTTGATTGTTAGGCATTTTCATTATAATGTGCCTTGGTGTGGATCTGTTTTGATTTTGTGCATTTAGTGTTCTGTAAGCCTCTTGTATTTGATTTTCCATTTCATTCTTCAGGTTTGGAAATGTTCTGATATTATTTCATTGAATAGGTTGTTCATTCCTTTGGTTTGTATCTCTGTGCCTTCCTCAATCCCAATAATTCTTAAATTTGGTCTTTTCATGATATCCCATAGTTCTTGCAGATTCTGTTAATGATATCTTACCATCTTCTCTGTTTGGGCGACTTTATTTTCAAGATTAAGTATTTTGTCTTCATTGTCTGAGGTTCTGTCTTCCAAGTGGTCTAGTCTTTTGGTGATGCTTTCCATTGAGTTTTTTATTTGGTTTATTACTTCCTTCATTTCAAAGATTTCTGTTTTTTTTTTTTTTTTTTTTTTTTTTTTTTTTTTTTTTAGAATCTCTATATCTTTGTTGAAATGAGCTTTTGCTTCCTGCAATTGCTCTTTCAAGTGCTTATTGGTATGATCATTCATTGCCTGCATTTGCTCTCTTATCTCATCCTTTATTTCGTGAATCATCTTAATCATGTATAATCTGAAGTCCTTTTCTGACATTTCTTCTACCACACTGTCATTGGATTCTGTTAATATAGAATCTAGATTTGTTTGGATCATTTTCTTCCCTTGTTTTTTCATGTTGTTCATGTATCTTCCCCTCCAACAGTGCAGATCTGGGGTACTACAGACTCCCCCCTATAGGGTTATAGTGGCCCTATAGATTTCCAATACCTTTTCTTTAAGGAGAGATCAATGTTAGCAGTGCCCAATTTAGACAGTATGCAATCCCAGACCAAATAGCCCCTATGAGAATAACAACAATATTGTCATAATAAACAGAATGAGTTCAAATATTACCTTCAGTATAACAAACAGATTTGAAATAAGGTCTGCAGTTTCTGATGGAGGACAAAGAGGATGCAGAGGGTTGTAGGATGTAGCTGTTAATGGGATAAGAAAAGAATATACAGAAGTTCTAGATAATAGAAAGGGTGAGAGTATAATCAAAAGAAATTGGATGTTAGCATGCAAATGGAGAAAGAAACTCTGAGGGAACAGGTAAACAAAAGGAAAAGAGCAAGTAAAGTAAAGATATAAAAACTTAAAATTGTTCAATAAGGAGAAAAAAGAAAAATCTACACTATAACAGTCATATAGTATTTAAATCTCCCAGTCTTCAGTAGTCTGATGCATGAGAGGTACCTGACAATGAGCTTCCAGTCTCCAGCAGGCGTCTCAGGATGGGATTTGCACCACCTGAAGATTGGAGCTACTGCTTCCAGGAGTATCCAAGATGGCTGCTCTGGGTTCCAAATATGTTAGCAAATGGGGAGCTGCAGCTCGGGGCGTGGATGTGGTCGCCTGGAGGTCCCATAGGCGGGGTGCCCTTGGTCAGGCAGGGGTCCTGGAGGTCCGGTGTGTTTGGTGTGGGTTGTGGGATCCTGGAGGTGGGGTGCAGTCAGTTGGTCTGGGAGTCCTGGTGGTAGGGAGCAGTCAGTGGATGTGAGGGCCCCAGAGGCAGGGAGTGATGGTTCGGGCTGAGTGATCCTGGATATGGGGCTCAGTCAGTCAGGCCAGGGGTCTTACTGGGCCTGGCTGTTGTCTCAAAATGGCAGCAGCCACATGTAACGAAACCTCCAGGTACTGTAACAGTGAACTTCCAGGCAACAGCAGGCAGCTGGTGCTCCACTGGCAGTCGAGGATCAGTTTGCTGACTGTTGTTGGACAATCGGGAGGTGAACTTTGTGCATTGGGTGATGGATAAGTATAAGGCAGACGATGGACAGGCAAGAGGCAGGCAAATGGCGGATGATAGGTACCTGACAGTGAGCAATCTGCACTCAAAAAAGGCCTTGATATGCTGGCAGACTGCAGGTGATCACAGTAGACAAATGGGGTAAACAGCAGGGGATCGATAAGCAGCAAAAATTGCCTCACCAAGAAACAGATATCCTCTACATAAAACTGGAGCAACCGAGCGACAAGGAACGCAGCCTGACTCTAGTCCACCATCTTGGATCCCTTGAGAGTCCATTCTTAATGGTATCTGCCACTGTCACCATTGAGCTTCTTGGTGATGTTGGTAACCCTCTCACCAAAAAGTGCCTCACTGTTACATAAATGGTGTCTCTTCCAGATACTACAAAGGAACACAATAATCCAGTGGATTTTTTGGCCTTATATAAAGTACATGCTTACATGTTTAGTGCACTAAGCCTTTTGATTCATTATTTCATGTACTACCATGGCTATTCTACCATTTCTAGTTCACCTAGTGAGGGTACTTGCTTTCTTCACATTTTTTTTTTATTTGTTCTTTTTAGATATACATGACAGTAAAATCTGCTTTGACATAATTATTTAAGAATGGAATATGTCTTGTTCTAATTCAGACCCCAGTACTTAATGTCACCTATTGTAACCTTTTGTTATAGATCAGGAGTCAGAAAAAAATTTTCTATATAGGTAAAATAGTTAACATTTGAGGCTCTTTAGGCCATTCTGTCTCTGGTTAAAGAAAATTTCATTTACAAAAATATTCATGGGCTATAGTTTAATAACACTTGATATACATTATTTCCTATCGTACTCTCATATTGATAAATTCTCTTATCCAAATTTGTTTCATCTTCCTTCATCCAAAGTCCTCAGAATCCAGTGCCATGTATATTGTCTTGGCCACTGTTAGTACATTTTACCTAGGTATTACAGCTTCTTTGGGGTATCAGTTCTGTTTTTCCTTAGTAGACACAGCACTTCCTGGCTAAAACATTTTGCTATTTAATCCTAGTAGAGAGAGAGAGTACTGGGTGTTTCAGTCTTTAAAATAGTGCTAGGGATTGGGGCTGGGGTTGTGGCCCAGGGGTAGAGCGTTTGCCTAGCATGTGTGAGGCACTGGGTCGAACCACAGCACCACATAAAAATAAAATAAAGGTCCATTAACAAATAAAAAAATAATAATAATTAAAAAATAGTGCTAGGGATTGAATCCAGTGACTTGTACAAGGAAGGCAAGTACTCTAACCTTGAGCTACATCCCAAGCCCAGGTATATCAATTTTGATGGGGTGATGGGGAGGTTTTTTTCTGGTTGTTTTGTTTTGTGAGAAAAGATCATGCTATGTTGCCTTGGCTGGCAGTGAACTCCTGTACTATCAGCCTGCCAAGTAGCTAGGACTTCAGGTATGTGTCATCACATCTAACTTGATGGCAGGATCTCAGTGATATAACACATCATCATTATTTGCTGTATTTTCACATCTCTTCAGTCAGGTTATTCAGATGCTGAGTACCTACAAGTGTAAATGCACAAACAACCATGAATAAAATCTAATTTAAGCATTCAGCTTCACTTTGGGATGTAAAATAGTTAAATTGGTTTTGTTCATAAATATATTGTCAGAAGATAAATAATTTCATTAAAATTTCTGAGGTATTTTGGCCAGTCTTATTTAAAATAATAAATCAAGCAAAATATCATCAACACTCCAATTTTTGTACCCCTATCTTGAGGACTGGGAACGCTTATATCTAGGCTTCCCTATATGATGGACCAAAGCACAAAAATGACTTTGAAAACTTCAAAATGAACACATGGATCTAAAAGTTTATGAAAATGTATTTATAGTGACATCTTATTGCTGCTTAGAAGAAATCCATGTCAGATTTGGAGTGAGAATGTTGTATTACAAAATTATTTGCAAGATCATTATTAGAACAAAGTTTTGGGGAACAACTTTTTACCCTGCAAAATGAAGATCACTCCCTGAAAATTAATAAAATTTCATGAGAATTTTTCCAATATATTCTAAAAATATAAATGTCTGCAAACTTTTTTACTGGTCTTAGTATTTATAAAACCCTAAATTTTTCGTTTGTCTGAACTCCTAAAATCACAAAAGTTGAACTATGTCACTTAAGAGACTTATTAAATCATATTATATTTCCAAAAAGTAATTTAATATATTTTCTCGGGATGAATGAGCTACTTATTGTCATGTAACAGTGGTCTACTTCATGCTTTGAATTTAGCCCTTGCTGCTCTGCTACTGAGGCTTATCTTAAAAGGGACATGTTTTCTCCTTTTCTGCCTCTCCCAAATTAACACGTGAATCACAATCCTCCTACAGGGAATGCCAGGAATATAGCCTTTGAACAGCTTTTTTAAAAAACCCCTGTTCTCCCTGATGGGCAGAATCACAGCCTCTGGGCCAGGAGTCCCTGTGCTGCTTCTTTGCTAGCAAAGCAATAAAACTTTTTTTCCTTTTTCTCAAAACTCTGTCCTCATTATTGAATTGGCGTCAGGGACGAGGACCAAGCTTTCGGTAACAATCAAGCAGCATTCTATATTTTATATTCTTTATACTTTGGACTCTTAGCTCATGTTCTAGAAATTTGTCGCAAAATCATTCTGTGGATTACCAGACTTGCAAAGTTTCAAAAATTTTTTGTAAAATTGTTTAAAGATCTCAGGAAGGACAAAAAAAAAAAAAAAAAGTTAGACTTCATTAACCTAAAGACTTTACCACTCTAGAGGATTGGAAACTTAAGAACAGTCAAGTAAGGAAAGTAACTATGGAAAATTGATATCAGTAATAAAGTTAGTATCGTGAATGTATCAGATAGGAGGAAATATCAGAAAGTGAAAATGTCAGATTTCTCAGAAGCAAAATAAAATAGTGGTATTGATACCACCGTTTACTGGTGACCTCTAATGTTGAAGTTTGAACACTAGAGAAGCACGCCAAGGCAAGCATATTAGCAGGTTTTATTTAAAAGTAGTAATAACACAGACTTCTCCTGGGAGGGAGAAGGGGCCATGGCTGATGTTCTAGAATCCCAAGAAGTGAGCGCGCCCTACATCTTTTATAGGTAAGTTCTCTTTTGTTCTCCAAATCTTTCCCCCTTTATCTCTCCTTCCTGCCCACATGACTAGGGTGACTAGGCCAGGTTTTGCAAGGTGAGATGCAAAAAGTGAGAAGCAGATGGGGCAGAGGGAGGGCCAAAGTGATTCCACCAGGCAAGGGCCCAGGGGGCATTAATTAGCAGCTTCTTGCCTGCAGTCCTTGATAAGGGTGGGTAAATTTGGTAATCAATGGGCTCCAGAGATCCTTGACATTCCATTGTCCCAGATGCAGTTTCCAACTTCCAGAGGCAGATGGCTTTCATGGCCTCCATTTCCTCAATTTGACCAGATCCCCTGTTTCTACACTAATTGCCTGTCCCCAGTTCTGGCTTCAGTATGAGAAAGGAATTCTGGGTCAGACAGAACTTGGCTGAGTCCTGGCTATAATATGCATCTGCTATATAAGCTTGAAGTGTCTTTCACCTTCTGTACCTCAGCTGTTTTGCTTGTATAATAGAAATTCAGACATATACTCAATAATTTATTTAATACATGTTTATGAACAACTATTACGTTCTAGGCACTCTTAATTAACACTGTGATTTTATGGTAAAGAAGACAATAGTCCTATCTTCAAGTAGACTGCTTCTAATAGTAACCACCTAATAATATTTGAATGAAATGAAATGAGATAAAACATGTAAACCACTTAGCAGATTACCTGGTACATTATGACCATACAATAAATGTAAATTAGATTAATAAGTCATATTTTCAAAGAATTAAGTTTTGCAATAAGAGACACTATTATTATAAAAATAAATGTTTTCTTTCACTGCATTAGTACTAAGAGTAGGTGGAATTCATTTCAACAGAAATAAGACTGCTTAATACTTCCTAATGCTTCAGTTCTGAAATGGAAAAAGAGAAAAAGCAGATTTGGAACATAAAACATTTTAAAATTATGCCATCATCTAAAAATCTTTAGTACATTTAGATAAGAACAGAAGAGTTAGAAAGTATTAATAATTTAAGATAAAAATAGACGGGACTTGAGAGTAAGAAAAAAAAACTATATGGAAAATATTAATGTCTTTAAATTTTAAGATAGGATAACTTGGAAATTCTTTTCCTTAAATTCTTGGTTTGAATATGTAGCCAGAAATACAAGTGTCATGTCCTATGGTAGTTCTAGTTTTAATGATTTTGAGATGTTCAATACTGGTTTCCATAATGGCTGTACCAATTTACAATCCCACCAACAACCTTTCCTCTACAACTTCCAACACTTGTTATGTTCTTTAAAAGCCCCCTGTTCTCCCCGATGGGCAGAATCACAGCCTCTGTACTGACTCCGCACATACTTTCTTTGCCAAAAAGAAATCTGCTTGCAGCCCTGCCTGGCCTGAGGGGACAGGAAATGTCACATTCCTCAACAAACTGAAACAGGGTGTGAAAGGCTGGCAGTCTGTGTAGGTTATGAATGATGAGGGCTGGTTATCAAAGAAAAGACAACGGGTTGCTAACAGCTCTCTAATGGATGCTAAGGATTACGCCCTATGCTCCTGCCTTTTCCTGCCCTTAGGTATGTACACAGAGAAGAAAGGGAGGCTGGGATTAAAAGGGGGATTTGGGGGTCTATACAAGAGCCAGACATACCTACTCCCTCGGACACTCAGCTCTGGGCCCCCTTCTCTTTGGAGAAGTCTGCTACCTCTATCTCTTTCTTAAGTAAAACTTGCTTTCAACACTTGCCCTGGCATTTCTTCGTGTTTAATCTTCAACACCAGGGGAACAAAGACCAATCCTGATCTCCAAGACTGGTATCAAAATCTCATTGCAATTTTGATTAGTACTTCTGAAGCCAGAATTGGGGACAGGCAGTTAGTGTAGAAATAGGGGATCTAGTCAGATCGAGGAAATGGAGGCCATGAAAGCCACCTGCCTCTGGAAGTTGGAGACTGCCCTGGGAAAATGGAATGTCAAGGACCTGCAGAGCCCATTGATAACCAAATTTACCTGCCTTTGTCAGAGACTACAGGCAGAAAGATGCTAATTAATGCCCCCTGGGCCCCTGCCTGTCTGAATCACTTTGGCTCTCCCCCTGCCCCATCCCTTTTTCACCTTTTACATCTCACTTGCAAAACCGGGTCTAATCCTGTAGGCAGGAAGGAAAGAGATAAGGGGAAAGAATGGGAGAATAAAACCTATAAAAAGGACAAGATTTGCTCATCCCATGGATTCCGCCTTCTTCCACCAGGGAGAAGTCTGCTTTTACTTTTATTTAATAAAGCTTAACTTCCACTCTACATTTGCCTTGGCATGTTTCTCCAGTGTTATACTTCAACACCTGAGGAAGCAGGACTTGTCACCGGTAAAGAGCTCACCAGTAAAGAGCGGTATCACTTCTCTGATGGTTAGTGGTAGCGAGCAGCTTTTCACATACCTGTGTATCTTCTTCACACATATTTCAGGGAAATGTTTATTCAGGGCCTTTGCTCTTTTTTAATCAGGTCATTTGTGTGTGTGTGTGTGTGTGTGTTTTGTGTGTGTATGTTCTTTCTTTTCTTCTTCTTTTTGCTATTAAGTTCCTCTTATCAGATATAAGAATTGCAAATATTTTCTCCTATTTTCTTTCTGTTATTTCCTTTGCTGTGCAGAAGCTTTTCAGTTTGTTGCAATGCCACGTGTCTATTTTTGTATTTGTTGCCTGTAGTTTTTAGTATGATATATAAAAAATCATTGTGCAGACCAATGTCAGAAAGAATTTTAATGTATATTTTCTTCTAGTAGTTTTACAACTTCAGGTCTTACCTTTACGTCTTTAACCTATTTTTAGTTTAGTTTTTTTTTTTTTTTTTTGTATATGTTATGTTATATTGAAAGAATGGACATTTTTTTAAGCTGAGGTCACCCTCCCAGTTATCTTAACTCCCTAAGGTCACCCTCCCAGTCATCTCAACTCCCTAAGGTCACCCTCCCAGGAATGGGAACAAAGCCCCTAAAGCTGTTCCAAGAAACAGCCCCAAACAGAGAGTAAAAGAGTAAATTGAGCCAGATAGCCAGATAGTGCTCAAACAGAATGATTACCAGAAACTATTGACCAGAATCTACAGCCTGTTGTAAAACATTGTGAAACATGTTGTATGTTATCAGCAAACCCAGACCCCCTTTGAAATTTCCCGGCAGTTTTGTCCCCCTTTTCCCTTTCATGTGCGGTCCCTCCCGATGTGTGTTCTCTGCCTTTATAAACCTACAAGATTTTCTGCTAGGGACTCGACTCCTGGAGTTGGGTCCCAGCGCGCTGGAATAAACACCTCTTGCAGTTTGCATCAAGTGACGCCTCCTGTGGTTGATTGGGGTTGCCGTCCATCCATGGGACAGAGTTGGGGTTTCCTTTTTGGGGGCCTTACATTTGGGGGCTCGTTCAGGATAAGACGGCCCCCCCTCATCCGCGGAGTCGACCTTGGAGGTAAGAAGGGGTACCCCGAAGTTGTCTGTCTTTGTCTTGTGTTTTGTTAGTTGGTCTGGTTCTGTGAGCGCGCTTTCGGTTTCGGTGGCAACCGTTCGGTGACTCGTGAGAGTGGCCGGACAGTGGCCGGTAGACGTGCCTGGGGGGCCACAGGTTGCAGCCCTGGGGGACGCCCTAAGGGTGGAGGAGAGCCAGGGACGCCTGGTAGTCTCCGTCGGTAAGGGCGCTGATGGGGTTCAATTGGTGGATCAGAGATTGGCGCCCGTCTGGTTCTGGTTCTGTTGTGTGTTTGTGGCGGACAAGGTGGAGGAAGGGTTGGAACAACTGCGGGGTTCTCGGCCCGGGCTACTCTCGGGTGGACCCCAAAGGTTCCTTCTCTGGACTCCCCCTGCCGACAGCCCTGAAGGGTAACTTAGCAAAGTAGCTTCAGTCTCAAAAGTAATGAAAAATAAGGTCTCATAATTTTAACATCCAACCTGTCCAGATGAGATGGCTAAAATGCCTTAGACACAGAATTTCTGTTAAAACCTGTTAGATCCTTCCAGATCTCAGTCAAGGCTTACATTGAAATATAAATAAAAGAAGCCTAAAGGCTCAGTAGGAGACCGGGCTCAAACCCAGGGAAAGAAAAGGTAAAAAGAGTCTTTAAAACTCCAGCAAAGTAAATGCTATATTTTTAATTATATTTTTTTTTGAGCTCATGATTTTTTGATCAGTTCTATTTTTTATTCAACTAGAGTTTTTGAACATCTGTTACATTGCAATGGAGATTCACCTATAAAGTTACAAGGGCTTGATTTTGTGTTATTTGTATGTTGTGTTGTCTGATGTCATGTTTTGTCTGTATCAAAACTGAGCGCTCCTAAAATTAAAATTTAAAAATGGATCCAGATACTTTTAATTCACGTGATTTAAAAAAGGTTCAAATTGGGTAAACTAATAAGAGTAAAATGTCTTTGAAAATAACTTGCAAGTCTCTAGGTGGTCAAGCTAATAAAATATTGATGTTAATAAAATGTCTAATATCAATTGTTTCTAGGACTTTTCTTCAACAGGGAAGAGACAGCAAATACTGTTCAGGACACTTGTCTGATATCTTGGTTTTTTACAGAATAAGTGAATTAGAGTTAACATGTATGGGATTACTCTAATGTGTTTGTAGAGACATCTGATTAATTTACAAAGTTAAAATGCTAATTGTTAAATAACATCGAGTACTTTTAACTCCTTAAATTCCATGGGGTATCATACTTAAACATTATTGGTGTTTTCATAGGTTGGTAAATAAAAGGGTTTAAACTTGCTTTATGTCATCACTAAACTAAAAACAAGGTTACTAAGAGTTATGTCCTAACAAGTGCAATTCTATATACAAAGGGTCCCAAAAGTTTCAACTGTTTCAATTAGAGTACTATAAACAACAGAATATTTAATCTTATTAAAATAGAGTGATTTATCTAAATTCAGAAATTTCATAAGAGTTGTTTCAGAATGTAAACAAAAAGGGGTCAACAAATAGGAAAGAGAAAATAAAAGATTCTGGGTATGGAAATATATTTAGTAAAAGGAAAAAGGAAATGTTTCTGGGTAAGAAAGTGCTTGTGTGATGAAATACATGAGGGTCTAAGTAAGTGCTAAGAATGTCTGTGTAAGTAAAGGGAAAGTTTCAACAAGTTTGTGTGTAACTAAGTTGGTTATATGTATGTGAGACAGCTAAAACTATTGAAGGTTTTTCCTAAGGTGAAATACTAATGTTCTGATATAAACCAAAGTTTAATCTATATGGTAGAATGACATGGTAAAATGACAAGGATTTGAAACACTAATTTACTCTTAACTTTGTGTCTATTAAGTTTTATTCTTTAGAACAATTAGTCTTAAAAATTGGGGTGTATACAATTATGGTTAAACAACTATTATAGAGTAGTGTACTTTGTTACAGAGTCTACATTTCTCTTTAAAAACTCAATTTGGTAAGATAAAAGCGTCAAGGTATTTGTGAAATGGTCACTAGTTGTATATTAAATGTGTTCATATTTTTCAGGACCACAAGTTTTTAAAGCAAGGAATTTATTAAGCTCTGCTATCGTCCAGATTAAACTTGTCTGTAATGGTAATCTTAAACTTATAAAGAGTAAATTTTATTGGGGATTTATTTCTATCATTTAATGTTCTATTATAGGACCTGCTATCAATAGGGTATGTGTAAAATTTGTTACTTTTTACACTGGGATAAAGAATTTCAAATGTAAATGTGTTTCTAAACATTAGAGTCTGATTTGTTTAAAGGTTAATATTATGAAATATGAAAGAAACATGAAAACATTTTGCCACTTAATCACACAAAAGGAAAGTTAAAAGCTCTCTCAGCCTTTCTTTGATTCATGTTTTAGATACTATGTTAAATTGTGTTAATTATAAAGTTTATATAGACTCAGGAAACAGTATATGTAAACTACTTAATGATATTTAAGGAAGAAGCAAAGATCAACATCAGAATTAGAACACTTAAGATCTGTAAAGAGCCCTGCCTTACCTGAGATAAGGCTCTGCCTCCCACCTTACTGCGTGTTAGAGTGACTCCAAAATAAGTCAGACTTCAGCTTATTCAAAGTTATAGTCAAAAGATTGGTTCTTGTTGTAAAAGTACTGTGATCTCAAATAGGGGATAGAATGTAGTTCTCAATCGAAATTCAAGCTGAATATATTTTTACTCTTGCTAATTTCATTTTGTAAAACTGTTACCTGTTAATGTTTTGCAGAAGTAGCTGCTTCACGAACGCACAACCTAGGTAATTTGTGATAATAAGCCATCACCTATAGAATAGATAGTGGTAACTTCCAGTACTAATGCAGACTCCAGTTAGATAAAAGGGTAAATAACTGTAAAGTTATGGACATTAAAGTTAAAGCCCATTACTCTTAATTTATGACTGGTGAGACTGACTTGCTGGATAATTAAGATCAAACTTAGAAATTGGAGTTAAATACAGAGGTCAAGAAAAGTCCATATTTGGGTCTTGCCCTCAATATTAGCCTGAACCCAGGGAATAAGAGAACTTCTCTAAGGAGCGTTGCAACTCTGGGTCACACAACCTCCTGATCAAGGAGATTGTTGACTAGAGGATGAAAAGTCATCCAGTGCATCTGCTGCAGAGGAGGGTCATGGAAAAGGGGAAACATCCCTTGATGTTTCTAAAGGAAGTCACCCCATCAAGAGACCCTGCCTAACCAAAGTCACTGGTGGAGCTAAGGAGCCGCTCTTAAGTTCTGTACGAGTGACCCCTGTGGGACTCAGCTGACTCTTTAACAAGACAGGAACCAGGTCAATTTGACCAGCTTGATCTTAGATACCCAGCAAAACAGTTAAAACCAAAATATAGCCATTCTTGGGCATTTAAAGGAAATAATAGTTAAATGTAACTTAAGATGTAGCCTGATAACTATCAGAGAAACTGCCAGAGTCAGAAGTTTTTAGTCAGTTTAAGGCCTGCAGACCTTCCAACGCTACACAGGTAGACTTAATCTATGTTTGCCAGTATGATTATCTATTTTTAAGTAACAGAAGTATAGAGATCTCTACTAAACACAGATTTTACCAATAAAGGGATATTTTACAAAATCAGATGACATTAAGTAGCTTAACTATATATTTTGGGGACATCTATGGCAATGTTAAAGTCCCCAAATAAAGGCCTTGTCCTCTCCAGCCTTTGCTAGGCCTAGTTATGGGAACAATTTCTCAGTTCTTTCACCTCCTGGTGAGAGATTGACTTCTGTCATTTTCATGATATTCAGTGGCATGTTTCAGATGCTGCAACATTTACTTTGTACTAATCTCATTTCAGTACTCATGTCTTTTTGTTCTTCTATCATAGAAGCAGCCACCCCCAGATGACTTTACAACCTGCTCTTCCCCAACCAGGCTTTTTCCTGGGACCCCTCGATTGACCCGATTTTTTAAAAAAAGAAGGAACTCCAAACTGCTTGCCCCTCGCTGCCCCCATTCAGCTTCGAAGCAGCCAGAATGACCGACGCCCCTTTTCATTTCCTTAACAAGCAGTTATGGGTTCCTAAAGCTAAAGGGGGGAATGAAGCCAGAATTGGGAATAGGTAGTTAGTGTAGAAATAGGGGATGGGTCAAATCGAGGAAATGAAGCCATGAGGTCATCTGTCTCTGCAAGTTGGAGACTGCCCCTGGAAGAATGGAATGTCAAGGATCTCCGGAGGCCATTGGTTACCAAATTTACCTGCCTTTATCAAGGACTGTTTATCAAGGACTGCAAACAAGGGGCTGCTAATTGGTGGCCCGCCCCCTCGGCTCTTGCCTGCCTGAAATCACCTAGTCACCTTCATCAGGGAAAGAATAAGTGCTGTACAGGTACTAATGCTCAGGCAATAATACCAGTCCCTCCGCCAAGGAAATAGCTTTGGAGAAGAGTATATAGAGACAGAAGTTCCATGATTAGAACTTAACAGAAAAGAAAATGGGGAAATGAAAGAATGGACATTTTTTTAAGCTGTCTGAGGTCACCCTCCCAGTTATCTTAACTCCCTAAGGTCACCCTCCCAGTCATCTCAACTCCCTAAGGTCACCCTCCCAGGAATGGGAACAAAGCCCTTAAAGCTATTCCAAGAAACAGCCCCAAACAGAGAATAAAAGGGTAAATTGAGCCAGATAGCCAGATAGTGCTCAAACAGAATGATTACCAGAAACTATTGACCAGAATCTACGCCCTGTTGTAAAACATTGTGAAACATGTTGTATGTTATCAGCAAACCCAGAACCCCCTTTGAAATTTCCCGGCAGTTTTGTCCCCCTTTTCCCTTTCATGTGCGGTCCCTCCCGATGTGTGGTTTCTGCCTTTATAAACCTACAAGATTTTCTGCTAGGGACTCGACTCCTGGAGTTGGGTCCCAGCGCGCTGGAATAAACACCTCTTGCAGTTTGCATCAAGTGACGCCTCCTGCGGTTGATTGGGGTTGCCGTCCATCCATGGGACAGAGTTGGGGTTTCCTTTTTGGGGGCCTTACAATATAACAGTCCAATTTCATTCTTCTACATGTGAATATCCAGTTTTCCCAGCAACATTGATTGAAGAAAACATGCTTTCCCATTGTGTGTTCTTGGCACCCTATTGAAGATGAGTTGATTGTAAATGCATGAATTTATTTCTGGGTTCTCTATTCAGCCCCAATGACCTATATACCTGTTTTTATGCCAGTACAGTATTATTTTGATTATATAAATAAAAGTAATATATTTTGAAATAAGGAAGTGTGATATCTCCTGCTTTATTTGTGCTTAATATTTCTTTACCTACATGAGAGCTTTTGTAATTCTATATGAATTTTAGTATTCTTTTTTCTATTTCTGTTGGCATTTTGATAGGGATTATATTGAATCTGTAAATCACTTTGGGTGGTATGCACATTGCTATGGTTCAGATATGGCTTAAGTGTGTCCCCCAAAGTTTCATGTATTGGAAACTTGGTCCCTAGTTTGACAATTTAGGAGGTGATAGAGCCTTTAGAAGGTAGAGGCTAGTGGGAAATTCTTAGGTCTGTGGGTCTGCCCTTGGGAAGGGTTTGTGGAATACCAGGCTTTCTGATTTCCCATTTGATGATCAGATATCCCCTCCCACATGTATCATAGACATTGCCTTCCACCATTAAGTGACACAGCCTGCACTATGTTTGGACACTTAGCCTTTAAAACTGAGTTGAACAATCATCTTTTCTTTATGAAGTCAGCCTGCCTCACGTGTTTCATTATAGTAACAGAATATGAACTAGTACAGGCACTTTAATAATATCAATCCTTCCAACCTATGAGCATAGGCTATTTATGTCTTTTTCAAAATCTTTCATCAATGTTTACAATTTTCAGTGTAGAGATTTTCATCTCATTTGTTTCTTTTTTTCTTTTGTTTATAATGCTGGGAATTGAACCCAAGGCCTTACATATGCTAAGTAAGCACTCTACTATTGAGCTACAACTCTAGTCCCATTTGTTTATTCCTAAGTAACTTACTCTTTTTGATGCCACAGTACTTTGAATTTGTTTTCTTAATTCCTTTTTTTCAGGTTGTTCTTTTTAGTGTATCAAATTGCAATTGATCTTTATCCATTGATTTGTATATGGCAACTTTACAGAATTTATTCTAATAGTGGTTTTGGAAAGATACCTTGTGATCTATAACATTTCTTTTTTTGGGGGGGTGGGTGCCAAGGATTGAATTCAGGGACACTCGACCACTGAGCCACATCCCCAGCCCTATTTTGTATTTTATTTAGAGACAAAGTCTCACTGAGCTGCTTAGAGCCTTGCTTTTGCTGAAGCTGGCTTTGGACTCCAGATCCTCCCACTCAGCATCCTGGACCCCTGGAATTACAGGCAGATGCCACCGCCCAGTGATCTATAACATTTCTTATGAAATTTTTAAAATTTTATATTTATATAAATCTGTTAATACATATTTTGATTGATTTGTAAAGTAAAATTTGACTATTTTAAATAATCTAGCATCATTCCCATACTCAAAACCATCCAGTAGTTTTCCACTGCCTTTAGAGTAAATTCCAAAGTCTATTCATTAGTATGTAATGTCCTTTTGGACCTAGCCTTTTCCTAATTCTGCATCATCACCTGTATTCCTACTCCACCCATTGCTTATTTGTTCCTTCTAGTATATGAAAACCATACTCCTGAACTTAGTACATGCTATTCCCTGTGCCTGGAGCACTATTGTTAGCTATTTTCATTGCTACTTCACTTTGTTCACATTTCTGCTAAAGTGCCACCATGCCAGAGGAATCATCCCTATGAACCTTTACAGCACTTATGTCTTGCCACACATCCACACATAGACACATTTATTTAATTATTTATATTTGAAACCATCATTGTGTCCATTATTGTATCTCTATATGCCTAAAAAATGTTTGCATATGGTAGAAGTTAAACAAAAAACATGAGGAATTAATGTCTGTGTTGTGAATGAATGAAGAAATCTCTATTCTCCCTACAAGCATTGCCTGAAGAGTAAAATTGATGGTCCGGATATGGTTATAGGTATATAAACCTGATTAATCAGCATCTAAGAAGCTACATTAAGCAATTCAACTATGTTTTAGTTATGCTTATATCTCAGGATTCTTCTTTCCCTGTCCCTATTTTCTTATACAATTAACCTTAAATAGATTATGGTCAGTGTTTAAATTCTTATGTTGTAGTCATTTGTACTGGACACTTTTTATACATGTAAGAAAATTCTTTCCTCAAACATTAAATGAAATATCACTATGTCTAAAAATATCTTCCTTTTGTTGAGTTATAAACTTAAATCAGTAGGGAATTAGAAATGATAAAATATTTTTAGGTTCTATATGCATCTCCCCAGGGCTTTAATTGAAATATCTAAATAAGGTTCATTTATGTGATACCTCCCAAAGTTAATGCACAGTTTAGTAACTGTCTGTGATCTTTAATAACCAATTATTTTGGCTTATGTGCTTCGTAATTTAATATTCTAAATTATACTTAGGACATTTTAAGAACTAGGAAAACTCACAAAGACGTGCAATTCAACAGTAGTATATTGATGTCTACTCTACTATTTTTGGTTTTGCTTTTGAAATCTTTGGGGCTGCTTTTAAACTTTTTGCATTCTGCATTTATTTGCTTATATTTTACATCAATTTTTTTTCAAAACCATAGTAAAAAACATGTTATCTATTTTTTTAAAAAACATAGCATTAATATATAATCTGTTTCTTTCACCACTTGCCTTTATTTATCTTTCTTAGTTATTTTGAATATAGAAAATGGGTCAAGTGCCTTGTTCTTGTGAATATTACAGTTTGAACAATAACTATAAATAATGTGGTTATGCTGGAAGTAACAAATGAAGATTAGAAAAACGTGCAAAGAAAGTCATTTAGGTTTTAGTTCAGAATCCAGTATTTAATTGCTATGTGACCATAGAAAGATTATTCAACTTTTCTGAGAAATTTTTACATATAAAATGAAATTGATTACATATTTCTTGCCTCACAGGGTTTTTATAAGAAATAAACATGTTAAAATAACAAAGGTTTTATATAGTTTAAGAAAATGAAAACGAGAAAAGCCACTTGACATACAAAGTTACAGAAAAAAACATACTCTGATTTTTTCAAAGTTGTAAAAATAAATAAATTAGTTCCCCTAATATGCCTTTTAATGTCTTATTGTTTGCCAGGAGGAGTTAGACACAGACGTCTCTGGAGGAGTTCACAGGCTTATAAAGGAGGCATTCAACTAAACAGAATAATATGAAATTCCTTGAGTTAGAGGTCTGTTTTGATAGTTACATATTGTGTGTATTAATCTATACTTGAACTAGAAAAGGACTAGAAAAGGAAGAGAAGCTTATGAAAAAACAAAAGTAGTGGTCAGAGAAGTATGAGAATCTGGGAAATAGGGGATCACATAAAGCAAGGACGAACAATTAGTGAAGATTTCATCAAATGTCAAGTACAGGAAGGAGGATCATCAGTAGAAATAGAAACTGCCCATTGGATTTGGTAATTAAGAGGTTATAGGACTGGGGATATATCCGTTGGTAGAGTGCTTGCCTTACAAGCACAACGCCCTGGGTTCGATCCCCAGCACTGCAAAAAAAAAAAAAAAAAAAAAAAAAAAGAGGTTGCTGGTGAGTAAATCTACACCAGTTTTAATAAATGGTAAAAGCAGAAACATAACTGCAGCAGGTTGGAATACCAGGAAAGGATAAGAAAGCAAAGGTATTGTATGAAGACTGTTCTGATATGCTTCACTGTTGCTATGAATTCTGTTCATCAAATATAATGTTCATATATTTGAATTATATATATTAAATATATATTTATAGTTATATATTTATGTATATATAAATGTTTTAAAATGAAGGTGTTCGGCTAGAAAGTAAAAGTGTTTTAGATCAAGAAGGTGTTAGTAAAGAGGGAAAGAAAACATTAATCCTTGATTCAGTATATGCTATGGACTCAATGTTTGTGTCCTGCCCAAATTCATGTGTTGAAATCCTAATTCCCAAGGTGCTGGTAACATGAAGATGGGACCATTGACAGGTGATTAATTCACAGGGGTGGGACCCTTATGAATGGTGGCTTTTATTAGTGCTCTTACAAAAGACCCGCCCCCCCCATCTTGGCCTTTCCTCCATGTGTGGACATAGTGAGAGGGTGCTTAGGAAACAAGCCTTTACTGAACACTGAATCTACTGTTGCCTTGATCTTGGACTTTCTAGACCACAGAATGGCAAGAAATCAGTTTCTGTTGTTTATAACTTACATAGCAGATGTCATTTTGTTAAATCAGTCTGAATGAACCAAGATAGTATATGAACTTATGAACTTCATGCACAGTTAATAACACTAGCTTCAATTACCCCCTTTGGCTATAGAAATCATAAATGATAAGGTCATTCTCACAAAAGCAGTTCTTAAACTTTAGACACTTAAGTAAGGTACATAGGGTTTAAGGTAACGTGAGAGTCTCCCAAGTTCATCTTAGTCATCATCTCCGCCCCCCCCCCCCCATTTTTAACTTCTTCATCTTTAGGATCCTCAGACAAAAATGCAATGTTTCTTTGTTAGTTTCCATATCTGTTATCAAATGGAGATTAGTACAAAATCTTCATAAAATGCACTCACAAAATTAGTTATGTAAATCCTCTTTTTAGTACATATTTAATGATAATGAAATTTCATTGGAAAGCTAGGAAACTTATTATCAATTTCACATGTATGTTCATTGAATATAATGTCATTTGAGGAAAAAAAAGTATTGTTGTATTAATGAGGAAAAGACTGTATTGTTGGGTTAATAACTCATGAATGCTTCCTCTAAGACTACTTGCCATCCTGAATGGATTTAGCATACCATTGAAAAAATGTCCTGGAAAATATCTAATATGTCAGATTGTTTAATCCTGTATTAATTTAACTTGGTCCCATTGGCCTAAGTTTCTAACTTTCTTAGATTTCCCATTAGAATAAGTTTGAATTATAGAAAATAAAATTAATAATACATCTTAATTATTACTATTCAGTGAAACTAGAATATTTAATTTATTCTAAGTATAAGATATGTCACTAATAATATAAATGTCATTTCAAAATAAATTCATCAGATCTTTTTGGACCTGAAAAATAAACATGTATTGTATTTATTCTGATGATTAACCAGACAATGGAATGGGGGCAAATTAGCTAAGCATCTAGCTTGGAGGTGTCAGCTCTCACTCATATATCAGATATCTTTGGAGGTCATGGTTGATCTCATCGAGATCAGTATAGGTAGAAAGAATGAATTAAACCAGATAAAATTTGAGAAATTCCATACTATTTTTGGAGATTACATGATGGTCTTTCTGGGGATGATCTGAAGATCTTAGTAAATTGTAAGATGTGCCTGGAATATTTGGATTTCCTTTAATAAACTTCATAGAGTAGACATTTCATTCTCATGATGAATCTATGAATTCTAGAGCCACCTATATTGCAGGAAAAGAGATTAGTATCTTCATAGGTATTTTGTATAATCCAGTACCAATTTTATCCCATATAATAATGAATAAATAACTGAGGTAATAATTACAAGTAGCACATTTTAATGACCGTACTTCATTACTGAATTTCTTTCTCCTGTCTTAAAAATTATACTGACCATAGAAAGATCTATTCAAAACATAAACAATATTTCCCACAGTTATTCACTTCTATTTGTCATAAACGAGACTAATTTTCACTACATGTGAAAAATAAGTAAATTGATTTTTAAATATGAATCAATGACGTTAAAAGCCTGATCTTCAAATTGCATTCATTTTGGCACCTATAATTTCTCCCCTGGTCTCTGTATTCTAATCATACTTAGCACTGAAAAATAACCATTAATTCCCTGAATGATATCCAGCTTTCTTAACAGCATACCTTGATACTGGAAGATTTAACATTTGTGGTTTGAATTAACCTGAAGACCCATAGCATGTAATGATTTGTAATTTCACTGAATCATTAATTTGAATCGTGTGTTTTGAAGTTAGTATGAATAAAATTAGCAGTCAGCTCAGTACATAAATGCTGAGAAACACAAACAAGCAGCAGTAACAATAGCAATAAAATCAGCTTCTGATATCCAGAAGCTGGCCTGGTACTATGTGTTCCACTTTGATGTGACTACAAACTTGCCTTACACTCACAACAAACTTTCCATGTTCTCCCATTTAGCATAAACAATTTCATAGATCATCAACATTGGATGATATCACTCTGTAACTATGAAGAAGCAAATAAAATCAAGACCACTCCATAATCATGCCAAAACCCAGACAGAAACATTAACTGCCCGAGCCCAAATATACCAAAATAACTACTCTTGGGGGTGTTAGTTTTCTACTGCTGCTGTAACAAATCACTATAAACTCGGCCGCTTTGTCATCTCAGTTCTATAAGTCACAAGTCCAATATAGTGTATTTCACAGGGGTCTTCTGCTCTGGGATCCACGATACTGAAATTGAGATGTGGACAAGACTGCATTTTCTTCTGGAGGCTCTGGGGAAAGAATCTGCTTCCAACCTTGCTCAAGTTTTTGGCAGAATTCAGTTCTGTCAATTGTAGGACTGAGGTCCTGCTTTCTTTGTTGACTGTCAGCTAGGGGCTGGTCTTTGCGCCCAGAGATTGCTCACATTCTTTCTCATGCTTTTTATATGGCCCTACGTGTAGCAGTGGTGAGTAGAGTTGTACTTCAAAGCTTTCTGACTTCTCTGCCACATCTTTCCAGCCTAATGATCTATAGAGGTTTCCCTGTTGGGTATTCAGTAGACTATCGATCATAAAGCATGTGTGAGAACCAGAGATGAGACTAGGGAGAGATCAATACAAAATGATGGTAAAGAAATTATTGAATATTTACACAGGGCCAGAAATAGTACCTGTTCCCACAAACCTAACCGGAAAAATCTCATAATGCATATAGCATTGAATAGTGTACTTGGAAGCATATTGCTTCAACATAGTGGGAAATTATTACCAATAGACTAAACTGCTCTTCTGGTCCAGCCTAAAAATTGTTAAAAGCAAGATGTAAAAGGACCAATCTGTTTCCAAGTAACTTCAAATTCATTTCACCTCAGAACAAAGTTCAAGAATATTTTTTAGGAATATAAATATATCTAGCGCCCAACAGCATAAAATTCACAATATAGTGCATCCAATCAATTATTACCAGTAATGAAGAGAAGTAGGAACCTCAAACCCATCTTCAAAATAATAATTAATTGAAAATAACAGAACTGTCACAGAACTGATCAGTAAACAAGGCAATTAAAAGTTTTTTTTAACTGTATTCATGTGTTCAAAAGTTAAGTAGCAACATGAAAGATATATGAAAGATCCCAAATCAAACTTTATAACTGAAAATTATAATGTCTGATAAAGAAATGCACTAGATAAGATTAATGCAAAATCAGATATATCACAAGGAAAGATCTATGCACTTGAGCAGTTAGCAATAGAAACCATGAAAAAAAGATGCAAAAAAATAAAATGCAGAAAAAATGCAAAAAAAAAAAAGGAATAAAGTGAATATAGCATAAGTGAACTATGGTACAACTTTAGGCAGATTTCTATGCATGAAATTGGAGTTCTCAAAGAGCAAGAGAGGTGGAGATATGAAAAATGGTCTCAGAAATAATGACTGAAAATGTCTAAAATTTATTAAAATTATAAGCATTTATTAAAATTATAAACCCACAAATGTGCCAGAACTTCAATAAAACCGAATGAGAAATATGAAGACAACTACACCAAGGCACTTTATAATCAAATTGCTCAAAACCAGTGGTAAAGAGGAAATCTTAAAAGAAGTCAGACAAAAAAGACGTGTGTACAGAGGAACAACAATAAAGATGACATTATGTTCCTTTTTCAAAACAATTCTACTAAAAAGACCATGGAGCAACGTCTTTAATGTACAAAATAAAAAAAAATAGAAAATCTAGATAATCTTTATCCAGGCAAAACCTGTATTTTTGTTTTAAATGTTTTAAAGACATTTTCTGGTATTCAAAACTGAAAGGAGTCATCACCAGCAGTCCCAAACAAACAAACAAATGTTAATGGAATTTATTTAAAGCAAAAGGAAAATAATGCCCAGTGGAAATCTGGATCTGTAACAAAGAAATGAAGAGCATTAAAAATGGTAACTACTAGTTGGGCATGGTGCACATGCCTGTAATCCCAGTGGCTCTGGAGGCTTAGGCAGAAAGATAATGAGTTCAAAGTCAGCCTCAGAAACTTAGTGAGGCCCTAAGCAACTCCAAGATCCTGTCTCTAAATAAAATATAAAAAAGAGCTGGGGAGTGGCTTAGTGGTTAAGAGACAGGGTTCAATTCCTGGTACTTATCTTTATAAAATACCATTATTTAAACAAAATAACAAATTTGGAGTGAAAATAGCACAAAATCCAGGAGGAAAGAATTGGATACAAAATTTTAAGTTTTTCACAGTATGTATGAAGTGGTAGTATCATTGAAAATGGACTGCGAGGAGTTAAAGACAAATTCTGTGATTACAAAAGTCAGACTAAAATAACAAAATAAACCATGCTTAGGAAGAAACTAAAGAAGTAATAAAAGTGAATAATAAAAATAATCAAATAGATTAAAATAAGAAAGAGGATAGGAAAAGGACAGAAAACAGATGGAATGAGTAGGAAACAAATGGAAAAATGATAAATGTAACAACAATAATAAACATATTAAATGTAGATGTCTAAATGCTTCCAATTAAAAGGCAGAAGCCATCAGATTAGAAAAATGTCAGAGCCAATTATATGCTATCTATATATAGCATATGTAGATATGCCTCAAGAAATTAGAAAACAAAGAGAAAATTAAACTTCGAGAAAGGTAATACTAAAGATCCAAGTAGAAATCAAGGAAGTAAAAACCAGATAAAACAAAAGAGAAAACCAATGTAAAGAAAAGATAATTGTTTGATAAAAATTAGTAACATTGAGAACTCTCCAGACAGATTGATCAGGAGAAAAGGAAGAGAGAGATAGAGATAGATAAGAGACACCTAAACATCAGGAAGGTGAAAGACTGTATCACTATAAATTTTACAGAAATTAAAAATGCTATTTGGGAAATATGATTAACTTTATATCAATAGATACAAAAAATTTAATGAAATATATACACTTATGTAAAGACATACTATTAAAGTTTACTCAAGAAAAAGAGACAACCTTCATATTTATTTATTCATTAAACAGATGGAAATTTTAGTGGAAACATTTCTCACAAAGAAAGTTACAGGCCCAGAAGATGTCTCTGGTTATATCTACAGAAAGAATTAATACTAATATTACACACTTTTTTTAGTAAACTGAAGAGAATACTTTTCAATTCATTCTGGGAGGCTAGCATTGCTGTGATACTCATCAGGAAGCACATCTATATTCCTAATGAACATACATGCAAAAATTCTAAGTGATTTTCTATCAAATCCAATTCAATAATATATAAAAACTATACTACACCATAATCAGTTAACATTTGAAAACCAAGTAATGTCCATCACCACATTAACAAGCAGAAAATGATAAAGCAGAGTATCATCTTTATACATGCAGAAAAAATATATGACAAAAATCTGACCACTTTTTATGATAAAAATATCCAATAAAGAATTAAAATAACTTTTGTTAAACAGCATAGTATTGGCACCAAAATAGACAGATAGATCAATGGTCCAGAATAGAGGTCAGGGACACAAACCAAAATAAATACAATTTTCTCATACTAGACAAAGGTGCCAAAAATATGCAATGAGGAAAAGATAGCCTCTTCAACAAATGGTGCTGGAAAAACTGGAAATCCATATGCAACAGAATGAAACTAAACCCCTATCTCTCACCCTGCACAAAAATCAACTCAATATGAATCAAGGACCTTGGAATCAGACCAGAGACCCTTCATCTCATAGAAGAAAAAGTGGGTCCAAATCTTCAACATGTCGCCATAGAATCGGACTTCCTTAACAGGACTCCCACAGCACAAGAAATAAAAGCAAGAGTCAATAACTGGGATGGATTCAAACTAAAAAGCTTTCTCTCAGCAAAGGAAACTATCAGCAATGTGGAGAGAGAGCCTACAGAGTGGGAAAAAATCTTTGCCACTCATACTTCAGATAGAACATTAATTTCCAGAATCTATAAAGAACTCAAAAAACTCGATGCCAAGAATACAAATAACCCAATCAACAAATGGGCTAAGGAAATGAACAGACACTTCACAGAAGAAGACGTACAAGCAATCAATAGACATATGAAAAAATGTTCAACATCTTTAGTAATAAAAGAAAGGTAAATCAAAACTACCCTAAGATTCCATCTCACCCCAATTAGAATGGTGATTATCAAGAATACTAGCAATGATAGGTGTTGGAAAGGATTTGGGGAAAAAGGTACACTCATTCATTGCTGGTGGGCTGCAAATTAGTGCAGCCACTCTGGAAAGCAGTGTGGAGATTCCTTAGAAAACTTGGGAATGGAATTACCATTTGACCCAGCTATCCCACTCCTTGGCCTATACCCAAAGGACTTAAAATCAGCATACTACAGAGATACAGCCACAACAATGTTCACAGCTGCTCAATTCACAATTGCCAGATTGTGGATCGAACGTAGAGGCCCTTCAACTGATGAATGGATAAAGAAACTGTAGTATATATATACAATGGAATATTACTCAGCCATAAAGAATAATAAAATCATGGCATTTGCAGACAAATGGATGAAATTGGAGAATATCATGCTAAGTGAGATAAGCCGATCTCAAAAAACCAAAGGATGAATGATCTCGCTGATAAGCAGATGATGACACATAATGGGGGGTGGGAGGGGGGCAAGATGGAGGAAGAAAGGACTGTATAGAGGGCAAAGAGGGGTGGGAGGGGTGGGGGGAAGAAAAGAAATAACAGAATGAATCAAAAACTGTTACCCTATGTAAATGTATGATTACACAAATGGTATGCCTCTACTTCATGTACAAACAGAGAAACAAGATGTATCCCATTTGTTTACAATAAAAATAAATTAAAAAATAAAAGAACTTCTGTTGATCTGCTAAAAGGCATCCCTGAAAGTCTTTTGGTTTTGTCATATAATGGTGAAAAATGGATGCTTTCCTCCAAGATTAGAAACAAGACAAAGATGTCTGCTTTCTGTACTTCTGGATGACATTGTATTGGAAGTTATAGTCAGCAAAATAAGACAAGTAATTTTAAAAGGCAACCAAATTTTAAAGGGAAGAGGAAAACTGTTTTCAATCACAGATGGCAAGATTTTTTATATGGAAAACCTGATGTAATCTACAAAAATGTTATTGGAGCTAATATATAATTTTAGCAAATTTGCAGGTGACAAGATCAATATACAAAGCTCAATTTTATTAATATGCTATCAATAAACAATCAGAAATTGAATTTATAGTAATAGTAGCATTTCTAATAGCATCAAAAAGTATGAAATAGAGTCACATCTGACCAAAAATTTGCAAAACTATCATGACATAGGATCAAATTTTATCAAGGGAATTTAAATAAAACCTAATTATACAAAAAAAGATGAGCCTTAGACTGGGGTTGTAGCTCAGTGGTAGAGCACTTGCCTAGCATCTGTGAGGCACTGGTTTCAATTCTCAGCACTGCATGTAAATAAATAAAATAAAGATCCATCAATAACTAAAAATAACGTAAGAAAAAAAGATGTTCCTTGTTTATGAGTCAGAAGAGTCAATATAGATAGAACGTCAAATTTACCCAAATCTATGGATTTACTCAATCCCAAGCAAAATCTAAGCATGATTTTTGTGTGAATTTTACAACCTATTTTAAAATAACATATATGAAAATAATAGCAAAAAATATATCAGTGGAACATAATAAAAGTCCAAAGTAGACTTGCATATACCATAAAAACTGATTTTTTGACATTGCTTCAAAGACTATTTAATGAAGAAACAGTAATCTTTAACAAATAGAGCTGGAGCAATCTGATATCCATAGGTCAAATAAATTAACTGCAACTTGCAACTGAAACCATAGACCAAAATAAACCCCAAATGGATCACAGATGTAAAAGTAAATCCTAAAGCTATAAAATGTATAGTTCAAAAAGACACCAAGGGGCTAGGGTGGTGAAGCACTTGCCTCACACATGTGAGGCACTGGGTTCAATCCTTAGCACCACATAAACATAAATAAATAAAATTGAGATATTGCATCCATCTACAACTAAAAATATTTTTTAAAAAGACACCAAAACATTCATGAATTGGAAGACTTAACATTGTTAAATTGACCATACCACCCAAAAGCAATCTACAGGTTCAATGCAATCCTCATCCAAACATTAATTACCTTCTTCCCAGACTGGCAAAAACAATCCTAAAATTGATATGGAATCTCAAAAGACCCAGAAGAGCCAAAGCAATCCTGAGCATAAATAACAAAGCTGAAGGTATCACAATACCTGACTTTAAAACATACTATAGAACTATAGTAAACAAAACAGCATGGCACAGTTATAAAAACTGAAACAGAAAAATGTTACAGAATACAGAATGTATAAACTAATCTACATACATACAGTGAACTAAGTTTTGACAGGGGGTCAAGTATTCATACATTGGAGAAAAGACAGCATTTTTAGTAAATGGTGCTGGGAAAACTGGGTATCCACATGCTGAAGAGGGAAACTAGATACTTACCTTTTACCATATAAAAAAAAAATCAACTCAAAATGGACCAAACAAGAATGTGGGGGAAAAGGTACACTCATATATTGCTGGTGGAACTGCAAATTGGTGCAGCCACTATGGAAAACAGTGTGGAGATTTCTCAGAAAACTTGGAACAGAACCACCATTTTACCCAGTAATCCCATTCTTAGGTTTATACCCAGAGAACTTAAAATCAGCATACTACAGTGATGTAGCTACTTCAATGTTTATAGTGGCTCAATTCACAACAGCTAAACTATGGAATCAATGTAGGTGCCCTTCAACAGATGAATGGATAAAAAAATGTGGTATACATAGACAATGGAATATTACTCAGTCTTAAAGAAGAATGAAATTATGGCATTTTCTGGTAAATAGATGGAACTAGAGAATATTATGCTAAGCAAAATAAGCCAATCCCAAAAAAAATCAAAGGCCGAATGTTTTCTCTGATATTCAGATGCGAAGTCACAATAAGGGGATGAATAGAGGTACTTTGGATTAGGCAGAGGGGAGTGAAGGAAGAGAAGGAGGTATGGGGGTATGAAGGATGGTAAAATGAATTGGACATTATTACCCTATGCTTCTATATGATTATATGACTGGTGTAATCATATATCATGTACAACCAGAAGAATGAGAAGCTATACTCCATTTGTGTATGATGTGCCAAAATGCATTCTACCATGTATAACTACTTAAAACAAGTTTTAAAAAATTTAAAAAGACTGAACCAAAGACCCAAAAGTAAGACCCATAACTATAAAACTACTAAAAGAAAACATAGGGAAAGTGCTATAAGACATTGATGTAGGAAAATATTTGTCTTTTTTTTTTTTTTTTTTAAGAAAACCCCAAAAACATGTTCTATAAAACTAAAAATAGAAAATTGAGATTATATTATTATTATTTAGTTTGATAAAACTAAAAAAGTATCTGCACAGCAAAGGAAATAATCAACGGAGTGAAGAGAAAACAAGCAGAATGGAGAAAAATGTTTGTAAACCATTCATTTGACACGGATGAATATCCCGAATGTATAAGAAACTCAAATATCTCTATAGCAAAACCACAAATAATTTGGTTTAAAAATTGGGAAATGATCTGAATTGCCATTTGTCAAAACAAGGCATACAAATGGCCACAAGTAGAAGAAATTGTTCAATATCACTAATGAGAGAAGTGCACATCAATACCATAAAGAGATACCATCCCACTCCAGTTAGAAGGGCCGTTTTCAAAAAGACCAAAAATAATAAGTGCTGGAGAGGATGCAGAGAAAAGGGAACTCATACCCTGTGGGTAGAAATGTAAATTACTGCAGCCACTATAAAGAAATGTAGTGAGACTTCTGAAAAGACTGAGAATAGAGTGACCATATGATCTAGCAATCCTACTACTGGGTATAGATTCAAAGGAAATGAAATTATTATATCAAAGAAATATCTGTGCTTATTGCAGCACTGTTCACAATAGCCAAGATATGGAATCTTTGACCAATGAATGGATAAAAAAATGTGGTATATATACACAACAGAATATTATTTATTAAAAAAAAATAGTGGAATATTGTTATCTGCACCAATTTGGATGCAACTGGAAGAACTAATATCAAATGAAAAATCCAGGCACAGACACAAAAATACCACATTTTGTCACTCATTTCTGGAAGCTAAAATATTTGATCTCATAGAAGAAGAAAGTGAAATAGTGGCTACTAGTTACTGGAATAGGCAGAGGATGGAGGAATGGAGAGAGGTTAGATAAGTGGTACCAAAATACAGTTAGATGTGAGAAATTAGGTTTGGTTTTATGTAGCATAGTAGCATCACTAGAGTATACAATAGTTTATGATATCTTTCAAAATAACCAGAAAGGACCAGGCGTGGTGGCTCATGCCTGTAATCCCAGCAGTTTGGGAGACTGAGGCAGGAGAATAATGAGTTCAAAGCCAGCCTCAGCAACTTAGTGAGACCCTCAGCAACTTAATGAGACCATCTCTAAATAAAATACAAAAAAGGACTGTGGGTGTGGCCCAGTGGTTAAGTGCCCCTAGTTTCAATCCCTGGTACCAAAACAAAACAAAAACAAGTGAACAAACAGAAAGGAAGAGTCTGAAAGTTCCCACCACATAGAAATAATTAATGTTTGAAAAGATGGAAATGTTAATTACCCTAATCTGAGCATTACTTGTTGTATACATGTGTCAAATTATCATAATATTCTCCATAAATGAGTACAAATATGTGCAAATAAAAATGTTAAAAAGTAAACAAAAAGTAAAAAATATTTTTCCTTGCAATCGCACAAAAAAGAAAGATCATAGGAGGAAATTGTATCGTTGGATAAGTGAAATATTTTTTAGATGTTACACATGAAGTATGATCTATAAAATAAAAAATTAACAAATTGGATTTGATTAATATAAGAGTGTCTCCTTTCTGAAATCTGTCTTCAGGACTATGAAAAGGCAAGGAACAGAGAGAAAAAATATTTACAAAGCATATATCAGATAAATGACTCTGTGTATGGTGAGAATACACAGAGAACTTTAAGGACTTGATCATAAGAGGGAATAAAACAATAAAACTGGTGAAAAGATTTGAACAAATTCCTTACAAAGAAAATATAACCTATGAAAATATGCTCAGCAGCATTGGTTATCACAGTTACGTAAATTGAAAACATTGTGATATACCATTACATACCCATTAGGATGATTAAAATTAAAAAGTCCCAATGGACTTGGGGATGTAGCTCAGTGGTAGAATGCTTGCCTAGCATGTGTAAGACTGTAGGTTCAAGCCTCAATAGTGAAAAAAAAAAAAAAAGTCCAATATGCTAAGTGTTGGTGATAACGTGGTTTAAGTTCTCCTAAATTGCACTGATGATTACTTATATATTGAAGCTCTTTATATTCCTTGCATAATTTTGTTGGTATATTTTCTATTCTTTCATTTATCTTTGCTTTAATATTAATTATCTTCTTCTTTCTGTTTGCTTTAGGGATATTTTGCTTTTTCCTTTTGCAGTTTCTTTAGACGAGAGGTTAGATTATTGATTTGAGATCATTCTTCTTTCTTCATATAGATCTTTGAAGCTATAAAAATTTCCCAAGGTTTGCTTAAGATGTATTCCATAAGCTTTGTTATGTGGCATTTCCATTTTTATTCTTCTCAAATTATGATCTCACTTCTGATTTCTTCATTTGGGGACATTTTGTTAATTTCCACATATTTGTGAATTTTACAGATTTCTTACCATGGTTGATTTTAATTTTAGTCCATTTTGTTGGAGAGTGTACATGGTATCATTTCTATTCTTTTCAGTTTACTGAGGTTTGTTTGATGACTTAGCATACAGTATATACTGTAGAATTTCCACATCCACTTGGAAAAACTGTTTATTCTGTTGTTGGATGGAGTGTTGGATAGATGTCTTTTAGATTGCTTGGCTTATAGGGTTTTTCAAGTCTTCTATTCCCTTGTTAATGTTTACCTAGTTTTCTATTATTGAAAGTGGAATATTGAAGTCTCCAGTTATTTTTGTTGCATGGTTAGTTTCAATTCTCCTTTTTGTCAGTGTTTGGTGTTCAAAATACCTGTAAGCAACATAAACTTACTATAAAATTAATATATCTAGTGTTTATATTTTACTGGCTATATTAAGAATAAAAGTTGATTTCAAAAAACAAACATCAGTTCCAACTTTTTATTTCTTCTATAAGTATCCATATTATTGACTTATGGATTTGGTTATTAAAAAATCAATCCATTTTTATGTAGTGCAAGGAAAGTGACCAAATTATAATCAATTCTTAAAAGGGATGGGGAGAGGTAAGAGTCATTAAAATAGAATTAGTTTCTATTTCCTGAAAATCAGGAATCAGATTGTACCTAAACATCTGCAAGTTAAATTTGCATATATTATATTCAACCACTTTGATATTATGTCATAAAAATTTCCATCAGCAATCCTGTATTTCTCAAAATAACTCTGTCTTTTTTAAAAGTAATTTAAGAAGAATGATGGGGACACAATATGGATAAACTTATTCCTGCTGTATAATAAATTTATGGTACCCTTTAAGCACCTGATACTTCCTGTCTTTTATAACTTAGTAAAATAAACTATTTTTAATTTCTGCTGCTGTTTAGGTAGAATATATTTGTTATATAATAGGATATATATCATTAGACATTACAAAGCTCTTTAAAATAAACTTTCTCTCTTACCTGTAAAAATTCTGAGTATTCAAAATTGAAGTCTGTAGAGTCTACTGAAAGTGTTTAAAATCTTGGAAAATAGGTGCTGGGGTTGTAGTTCAGTGGTAGAGCACTTGTCTGGCACGTGTGAAACACTGGCTTCGATACTCAGCACCACACAAAAATAAATAAATAAAATAAAGGTATTGTGTCCGTCTCCAACTAAAAAATATTGAAATAAACTTGAAAAGTAATTCAGATGATATTTTTTCCAGTACAGATTTCTTATCTTTGAAAGAAGCATTAGTCCAATCCAGTTTTCCTAAAAGATATTAAAGGCTAAGAATAGATTATATATTTTCAATTTTTTGAAACTTCCATATTCACTTAGAAGTGCAAACCCCAACATCCTTGAATATGCTACTATCACCAAGAACTCCCAGTGATATTTTTTATGAAGCCAATGAAATAGATTATGAAAAAGATCTCCACTTAGTTTGAAGGGAAAAATATTATTTTATTTTAGAATACCATAAAGTGGACAATTTTCCTGGGAGTAGAAGAGAGGTAATCGGGTAAAGGAGTTAATCGTTAAAATGATTTTCTCTGTTAATAAAGGATAAATGGTAATAATGAATAATAAATAGCAACAGGTAAAGCATAACATAATCAAATTATGAACATATATTATGAAGAAAAAACCAAAATAGACCCTGAACCGAATCCCTTTCTGTATTAAAAAAAAGCACTCATTGATTTATAGCTGATTTTAAGATGAGTAAAGAAAAAGTAGTTTTGTTATCTGTAATTTTATGTTTATTTAGACTGTATATCTATGTTTATATATCTATTTCTCTATAAATCTAAGATATATATCTATAGATATAAGATAGTAGAAATAAAGTAACATTATTTTGGGAAATAGTGGTGAGTTCTACCAAGAAACATAGGGTCTTGACCTTTGCTAAGACTTTAAAATAATAAAATAAATGTAAAATTGGAATTATAGATCACTGGTAAGAAAGTTCAGTTTATTACTTTTAGCCATAGTCTATAATATTAAAATAAAATAACTTCAAACAACCTCCACACATATTATGATCTTTTAAGCATAACTATTCTATTTTATACCACTTATTTCCTATTATAAATAAGAATATTCTTTTTACATCACTTATTTAATTTTATTTTAAAGTTTGCAAATATGCTTTAACAATCATGCAATTTGAATTAATGTTTAGAAAAATAATGTTTTAAAATGGTGGTAGTGTATTCCTAAGAAGGGATGTCAACAGGGGACATGACAACTTACTTGATTCCTGACTGGACATTCCTCATTTTGCTTTGTCAGCCTTAAGCCCTTTAGTACGTGTGAGCTGCACACAATTCCATTAAGAGAGACCCTTAAAGTGGCAGTTCAATTTGCAAAGTTGCTGATTTACTGTAGTAATAATAAAGATGCCTTATTTCCTTTCTAAAATATTATTGTTTTAACTTATGTGTATTAGGATATTGCATTCTAGTACGAGATCAAATAAACTTTCCTACTGAGTTCTTACAAATCTTTTCTCTTAACTTAGATATTTTCCATGGGAAAGATAACTAGCAGATTATGCTATATTTCCTGGTTAGATTATGAATTGAAAAAAATGTAATGAAGGTGGAAGAAATATTAAAAGAAAGTACAATTTCATAATTATATTGAGTTTTGTATTGAGCAGATGGTGTTTGAATCTCTGAAGGTAATTGTGAAGGTCTAAATTATTAAATCCCCACTTTGGGCTGGGGAAATAGCTCAGTTGGTAGAGTGCTTGCCTTATAAGCATAAGGCCCTGGGTTCAATCCAAAATCCCCACTTTAAATATAGACATAGCCTACATTTATTGATCACTGATTCCTTGGTAGGAAAAAAAAAAAAATAGTAATGCAATTTGGTGCTAAAGTTTGCTTAGATTCAGTCAAATCATTTGTTATTTCATTGCCTTGGCTTTCAGTAGCCTTGTGAGTGGCAGATAAAATACAAGACAGCAAAATGTTCTGAAGAAAAATGAAAACACTACACAGTTTCAGGGAATAATAATTGATATTCTAATTGTCCATTGGTAATATGGAGTTCTAAAGAATTTGTTAAATCATTCTGTACCATATATTTCAATAGAATAGGTTTCTTCAGCAGGCTCTATTTCCTCCTAATCATGGATGTTGGCCCTGTCTTGGGAATCAGAAAATGAAAAATAATTAAGCAATTTATTTTTCATTATAACTACAATGCTCTCACATTGTTAAAATTCTCAGCAATTCAATACATCACACCATGCTCCTAGTTAGAAAAATTGAAATTATTAGGCAGCCTAAATAATTGTAAGGCTATCATTGTGTTAGGAGATAAATGGTCTTCCTTTATTTTTAGTACAATATACTATTAGCAGGGAAAGTTGTGATGACATACCAGTTGATACTTCCTTTTTAATAAATAAGGAAGCATGATAAACTTAATAAGGAAGATGTAGTTTTAAATAGTTTTATGAATGTTTGATCCTCTGTGTTGCACTTCTACATAATAGGACCATAGTGGATGCTGAAGATAATTTGTTCATAGTGCTGCTGCTCAATAAACTCTGGAACTTTTAATTTATACTCATGATATTAATTCAGCAAAAATGGAAATCTCAGGGTAAAACTAAGAGATTGTCATTCTAAATGCCATCCATTTTAGCATGACATGCTTTGTTATATACAAAAATTATAATCTACCTTATCAAATGATGAAAATATGATCCACTTAGTAAAATTTGATATCAAAACTTAATTAAAAGTATCAAAGGAAAACACATACAGTAATATGTTTGTAGCACTAATAAGGCACAAAATACTACCAGTGTTTGCTATAAGTATAGAAATTTCAGTGGAAGGAATCCTAGATGGATATACAAATTCTAATAAAATTTTAATATTGCTTTTAACAAAATGTAGATTGAAATGTAAATGGAAGTATTTTTGAAGGTGGAAGAAGAATGAAGGAAGATAGAAAAATGTCTTGGTGAATGAAGCACTTTTGTCTCAAGTGCCAGGCTAACATTTGTCAAAAAAACTGTTCAGCAACCAACTAATTGAATTGTTCAAAACTTAATGAATTGTTTCACTGTTTCTATGGACATAGTTCAAGTTTTAATTGACAAAATTACAGAATTATTAGCCAGTACATTTTAGAGGAAAATGTTCAGGATTTGAAATCCTAAAGACCTGGAATTGAATATCACCCAGTTACTCTACTTAACTTGAATGATATCGAACAAATTACTTCATTTCTGTGAGTTTCAGTTTGCTAACGATTTTGTAATGGCTTGTTACTAAAATACATACTGTAATTTTTAATCTGTTTGGTTATATCAAACATACAGTGTTTATATTAAGATAAATTGGTAATCATTTAAAGAATGTGACATAGAAGAACAAGCAGTGAGTTAACAACCAAATGACCTGTTGGCTGGAGTTGTAGCTCAATGGTGGAGCGCTTGCCTAGCATGTGTGAGGCACTGGGTTTGATCTTGAGCACCACATATAAATAAATAAAAATAAAGGTATCATGTCCATCTACACCTAAAAATATTTTTAAAAAGAAAACAAATGACTTGATTCTTCTAATAATTATGCTGTATTAGGCAAGTTCTTTCTCCTCTCTGGACCTGAGTTTCCCTATTCCATAAAATGAAGAGGGAGAAATAGATAATCTTTAAATTCATTCTCTGTTCTGACTTAAGGTACACAAAGTAGCTGTGTATTTGCAGCTCTGTGGGATGATAACTGCTAATCATTTCTTCTTCAATCACACATTGGAAAGCACCATACATTGCTTCACTTTTTTTAAGATCTGCAATTAATTATTAATTCTTAAACATTTCATCAGTGTCACATCCACATATGGATGCAAATCATAAGTATACAACTTAGTGGATTTTTGCAAAGTTTATATAACCAGCATCTGATTTCAAATAAAGAATATTAGAATCACTTACCCCAAATACTTCAGCTACTCTACATTTTTATTTATCCTAATGTGGTCATTTGGGAAAAAAGTAACACTGAAAAAATATGTTAGGTAACAAAGTCTACGAAATCATTTTTCAGATCCCCCTGCCCTGGCTTTAAGCTACAATCTTTAAGCAGTGGGCAAATTGATTACACTGTTGGTGGAGTGGGGATACCAATATTTGCCAACTCTGTCATGACTTTCTGCCAAGTTGTGTTATCTTCAGAAAATTCTGACAAAGCAAACACAGGAAATGGAATAGTGTTAGTCATAATATTGCCTAATCAAATTTCAATGGGATCAGTTTATTTCTTTACCTGTCAAGTTAGGTATACAGGATTCTGGGCACATAATCTAATTTTTGTCTTTTCCTTGCCATCTGTTCTATAGAAATGACTTGTAAAATGTCTAAGGGCCATTCAGAGGCTCCAGGTAAGCCTATGCTTATTAAAGACTGTTTACCAGAGGTGTTTTGTCCTTCCAGTTTGGGGGTATGTGGCTTTACTCAATATTCATTTGAAGAAACGACTCCTGGTCTGTATGTTCATTCAACAGACAGACTATGCCTTTGGTTGTTACTATGCGACAGAAACCTCTGAATGCTGTGATAACAAATATTTAGCTATTTTGAAATGTTTTAATTAACTGAACACTTCAGATTCATCTAGATATATGGTGTTGCTTAGGCAGTCTTATACCCACTTATTAATTCCCTTTTCTTTCCTTTTAACTATTACCAAATGACAAGAGGATACATGTGTATACCTATGTGTGTGTTGTGTGTTGGGACTGGAGGTAGAACAGGAAAGTAAGTAGAGGCTAAGTAGAAGGGGAGTTGGTAAAAGAGTGGAGAGGCCTGCTTCAAACTGGATAAAAAATGAGCAATTTAAACTGGTGCTTTCAAAATAATTTTCCTGTTAGATTGGTGGTTTTTCTCTCTGTACTTTACAAGTCTCTGAATCTCATTATCTCAGTTTTCCCAGGGAAGTTTATTATTAAAACCCAATGTAGGCTGCACAGATCCCCTGACTCCTTCACTGTGGCCTAATTCTACTCTTCCATACTCAAGATTATGTACTGCAAAAAACACCAGTTGCATCTATTTAGTTTATTGATTCCCTTGAGGACACAACCCTGTATATTCAGAGAATTAAAATACAATTATTTTAATGACATGTTAAATGATATTTGAACAGATAAAAGACTACTTTGGGACCTATTCTAAAATTGCTGGTTTATCTATTAGCGTTCTTTTAAAAATTTTTGCCTTTTTGCTTTCATCTCTTCCCATCCTCAGTATCGCAAACATTGCTGCTTTAGAGGAGGAAATAGCTATGTCCTTGAGGCAACTGAGTAACGGAAGCCTGTAATGACTTGTTGAAAGGGAAGTGTTGCATGAATTTTTTTTTTTTTTTTTCCTGTGAGAAAAAGCATCCTAAGTAATCTTTGGAGAATCAAAAAATTTAGGAATGTCCCCTTTGGGATGATACACCTAAAATGTCTTGGAGAGGATAAGTAGTATTCTTTAAGAACACTAAGAGATTGCATTAGTATTATGCTTGATGGCTTTTCCATAAGCTGGATCTAAACTGTCATAATAAAATAGTTTCAAAAAAACATCTAAAAAATTTAAAGTTATGTTGACACCAAAGAGAAGAAACTTTTTGAAAGTAACCCAAACTACGAATATGGGTTCTAGCTGGGAGTCTTAATGACTAAGAACAGTATGTTCCTGATAAAATAGTTGAATTGATTGTTTTGGGAACTGGTTTTGTTTGATTGCATTAAAGGCTTTCTAGAGGTGGCTGGTTGATCAGTGCTTAACATGGCACAAAATTGCTATTTGCTAAGTCTTAAAGCTGTTCTGCTGCTTGCTAGACTGCACCAATTTCTAAATAATTTGACACATCTAGTTTTCCTCTACTTGTGTCATCATTTTTATTTGAGATCTTTTCTTTCTTTCCCATGAATTTTCTTGCTTCAGTATCTTTTGTGTGTGTGTGTGTGTGTGTGTGTGTGTGTGTATGTGTGCGTGTGTGGTTCTGGGGATTGAACCCGGGCCCTGTGCATGCAAGGCAAGCACTCTACCAACTGAACTATAGTCTCAGTCCTTGCTTCACTATCTTTGAGTATAAAACTGTGACTTTATTTTGGAAACTTTGGTATGTTCCATAAAATTCAATTAATTATTTTAATTGGGCATGGTATTGCAAACGCAACTATGGATTTTAAATCCAACAACCAATCAGATCTTGTAACTTCATACAAGATTGTATGCGTTTGATGAAATAAAATTAATTTCATACAAGATTAGCAAATGCGTTTGATGAAATAAAATTAATTTGCCTAGTGGATGTTGACTCAACATTTGTTTAAGTTATATCGTTGTTTTGGGTCTTAAGTTATGGGCATGGATGGTGTGTCAGGTGTGATGACTTTTCTTGAATGTTCTTATAAAACTCTTCTAAGCTACCACAACTGCTCCTAAATTTAGAAAGTTTGTACCATCCTCTGTTTGGCTGTTAGTAAAGAAATTGAATCTTTTTTAAAAAATTTTTCTTTTAGATATACATGATTGTAGAGTGCATTCTGACATATTATACATACATGGAGTATAACTTCCCATTCTTGTGGTTGTACATGATGTGGAGTTACACTGGTTGTGTATTCATATATAAACATAGGAAAGTTATGTCTGAAGAAAATTGAATCTTCAGAAGAATTGGGTAGGGAAAAATTAGAGCATAATGAGGAAGACATGAAAATTAAGATCATAAGTATGTACATAGTGCCAATCAGATTTTGCTAAAGAAAATTAAAAATTAGTTATGTGAGACAGCAACTGAAAATATGTTTAGACACACACACAGGGAAATATCAGCAATATCTGCCTAAGATAACATATTATTGCCATTCATGCTGATTTTGTTTGCTAGAACTTTTTGCTGAAATATAGTCTCAGGCACATAAGCAGTGTAAATATGATAAATATGAAGTTCACCTAGATGGAACAGGAAGCACAACCCTAATTATAACTCTGTATCAGAGTAGCTGTTGATGTTAAATTTTTCAGCAAATGTAAAGACAGTAGACTTTTTTTATCTTTTTTTTTTTTTTTTTTTTTTTTTTTGTGGTACCAGGGACTGAACACAGAGGTGCTTTGCCACTGAACTACATCCTCAGCCCTTTTTAAAAAAAAAATTTTTTGTTTGGAGACAGTTTGTTTAAGTTGCCCAGGCTGGCTTCAAACTTGTGATTCTCCTGCTTCCTGAGTTGCTGGGATTATGATATGTGCCACTATGCCCCATAATACCAGCCATTTCTTGAAGAAAAGTAATGAAATTCAGAATCTATGGAAAGCTCACAAATTCTGCATTGAAATTTAACTATGTTGCTTAAAAACTGTGCTACATATATGCATATATTTTAGATGTAGATAATCATGCAAATTATTTCAAAATACTAGGTCTTCAAATTGATGTTTTTCTAGAAATCAAGAAGCAGGATTAGGTAGAAGAGGTATGAAAATTTTCTCAAATTTCTAGTTATTTTGAGGATAAACCTGCTTTATCTTCAAGCAACAATGTTGATGGATAGGAAAAAAGTCTCATTTAACTGGGCACAGTGGCACACACTTGTAATCCTAGCTCATTGGTAAAGCACCTGGGTTCAATGCTCAGTACTACTACACACACACACACACACACACACACACATGTTCCCATAGAAAAAGTTTCTTTTTCTGTTTTTTAGGGCACATATATTTAACAAATATTCGCAGAGTACATAAGAATGATATTGCTAAAGCATTAGGCCTTTTGGTCTTTTAAAATTTAACTCTGAAAAAATGTCAGTCCTTGATGACCCTATAACACCATCAGGTCAATTCCATCCTGTTTCTATATGAGTTGAATATAGGAGAATTATTGAAATGTGAACTGGGGAAAAAGAAAGAGCACTTAACCTCTGAACTTTATTGAAAGTCCCTGTCATGTCTTCAGAAATCCCATGACAGGCCGCTATTATATGACTCCATTGGCAAATTAGGCTTTCCATGCTCCACACTAATTGCCAAGCACTATTGCCTAATAATTGTGCAATTAACCTATGTCAGCAGTAGAACTATCGGGGCCCTTGGCCATGCCAGAAATAGTTTCATCTAATCTTTTGAAAATAATTATATAGTGGGATATATTTCTCTTTGAATAATTGTGAGCTTACTTGGATGATGTTATTTTTTGACACATTCTATTTTGACATATTTACTTAACAAAATAGAATTTACATCTTTTGTTTCCTTAAACATAAATATGTTAATTGCTCGTTATCAAGTCACCATCAGTAAAATACTGAATTGAAAATTCCTGACCTCAATATGCTTACACTCTGGTGGATCTGATATAAAAGTAGAACATTACAATACAGTACATTAAATATAAATGTGGCAGTATGAATAGGGCATTATGGGCTACCTAAGCAGTGACTGTGTTAGGGTAGAAGCAAGCTATAGCAAGCTTATGGGAAGAAGAGCTACTTAGGTTCCATCTTGAGGAGTGAGCAGTCAGGGAAATGTTGGAGGTAATGAAATTTTAGGTAAAAGAAAAGAGTTCATTGAATACTCGATCTTCTTTACCTTGGTCTCAAAATCATTTTGGATATTATCAATGTCTATGTAGAATATGTTTAAAATTTAGCCTGACCATTCATTGACTTATGAAACTCTAACTTTAGTTACTCTCCACAACAGTAAAGATAGGTGCCATTTCAAATTTGTGGTCTTTTGGTCTGGGGTTATGGCTCAGTGGTAGAACGTTTGCCTAACACATGGGGAGCACATGGGGAGCCTCAGCATCACACTAAAAAATAAAATGTTCTTTTTTTTTTTTTTTTTTAGAAGGAAAACAATGGCTTTTTTTTTTTTTTTTTTTAAATGTAGTCTCTACACTTAACCTGGAAATCAACACTTCAACTATCTCAAATTCCTGCTTCTTTCTAAACACACCTCACCCATCAATTCCTTTCTAATTCTTGAAAATTATATTTCCTTCTATTTTGTTTTTGGACAGGAAAGAACTGTTTCCACCCCAATTATCTACAAGTAATAGCAACATGTAATCATAAATACAGTTTAGAAAAATGAGCAGCCAAATTTAAAAATTATTTTTAAAAATTTGAGTAAAAATAATGTCAATAGCACTTTTAAAATACATTCTGGAACTACTCATTTCTTTTTCTACTGCCTATTCTAAGATACCATTCTCTCTCCACCCAAGAAAATGCAATAATCTGACACTGTTTCCATTCTTGCCCCACTACATTCCAATGTCAACAGCACTCTGAGGGATAGTTTTGAAATATGAATCAGATCACCATTTACTTCAGCAATTTCTGTTGCATCCAAAAGAAATGCTAAGAGAGCTGAACTTGCTACCATATAGAGGACATGCTATTTATTCTTCCTGAAATATTTTTGTGAGTTGAATTCTTTTAAAAAATAAAGGTTCGTAGAAAAATAAATGCTTAGGAGATATCTGTGAAATGATGAAAAAGCATTTCAAACTGTCATAATCCCTCTAATGCATACATTTTCCCTGTAGCCATTATGCCTTACTTTTTAATTTGTATTACTAGTCTTCCCTCCTGCCAGAACCATTCATTGAATCATTCATTGCCTTTTTCATGCTGTTTAGTGATGAAAGAGCATAAGACAGTAAATTGATGCATGTATATTCCTAAAACCGTGGGTGTAGCCTATGAGTAGATATCTTTTTGATGTGATTGAGATTCTCTCAGTTACTGATCCTAATACTGACTTAGTCCTATTGAATTACAAATTCATTACTGTTTTTGAGTATCCAGAGATGCCTTTAAGACAGAGGTCATCAAATTTTTCTGAAAAAGGCCAGATAGTAAATATTTTTATCTATACCCCATCATTGCTATTCAATTCTTCCATTGTTATATGAAAGTAGTACTATGTTATAAATCAATGAGTAAGTATCTTTGTTCCAATAAAACATTATTTAAATAAAGAGAGTCAGATTTGGCCCAAGAGCTGTAGTTTGCTGATCCCTGCTATGAGCTTTATCTTACTGAAAATGGCAATGTATTATTGGTCATTGTACCATAACCTCTTCGGATTGTTGCTGGTTTTGTCCTACTCGCTTCTCAAACATTTGGTGCATTCATATGCCCTGTGTTTTCCGAGTGCTCTAATTACCATTTCCAGACTACTAGTTTCAGAGAAGATTTGATGCTCCTGATCTTATCTCAATCAATGTTATCTATTTATAAATTCCTACAAGAATTTTTTTCCTGTTATTTTAGGTAATAGTCAGGGAAACCATGAAATTCACCATTCAAAACACAATTCTTTTGAAAGTGAAAAGGGGTATATACCATGGATATCCTAGGGAAACTACAACGTATGATCACCCAGTGATAATGAGCCTACCCAGATAAACAGATAAATAAATCCTTCTATTAGCTAGATATCGAGTCACCCAATCTAGATTATCATTTATCATAATGGAAAACACCACCGTCTAAAACTAGAGGGAGCTTTACTGGTGAATGGAGGAGTGGAAAGATTTTCTTCCCTAGTATCCTTCCCAACAGGTCATAGATAAAAACAAAACAAAACAAAAAACTATCATTAAGTGAAGGTTTATTAGTTTCTAGTCACATGTTAAGTTTTAATATATTATCTAATTAATCCTTTCAAAAATATTAAGAATTAGATGTTAATGTCCTTCTTTTACAAACAAAAATGTCAAGTTTCTGATGGGAATAAGTACTTTGTTCAATGTTTTGTAATTAGTGGAATACCCCTCCCATGTGGATCCTGGGAATAGCTAAGGTTAATCCTTTTGACTACTGTAGTATTTGAGAGTTTCTGCTCAGTTTTATGATCTCCATTCACCCCACCTAAAAGCTTATAAACAGATTGCTCATTACTAGAGGCATTTTCATTTAAAACTGCTCTCTTCACTGCTGTGGGGCAGAAAGATGCTGGTGAGAATTTAAATGTTCTTTTCAAATATGGGTCGTGCTGGGGGTTATTCTAGTAAAAAAAGAATTTCTTCTCTTGAAAAAAATTGGAGCACCTAGCTGGAAAGAATTAGAAGAAATTGATTATGAATTGCTACATCTTCCCATTTTTAATGAGTCATGTAGCTGTCCCGGATGGTTTATAAGAATGTCTCAACAGTAATCTTCTGAAATATGAAAAATGCTGTTTAAAATACTTGACAACTCACAAGTGGCTATTTATGCATATGTGAGTCTTTCAGCCAACAATGCTTGAACACAAATAGAATTTAGGAAGTGCAAAATAAAACACTCCTTGTTTTCACTTGATAAGCAGCTACTGTTAAAACATGAGAAAGAAAGAAAAAAAGCAGATCAGGTATCCATCTCTAATATATAACCATTGAATTGGTGTTTGCAAACGTGATTTTAAAGTACAGGCACAAAATATTTGTTGGAATTTTTAAAAGGGCAAAGCCTATTTGTTTTCTTGACTTAATTTTGACACTGATACATTTTGTATAAGTTTGCTAGGGCTAACATAACAAAATACCATAGACTAGTGTAGCTTAAACAATAGACATTTCTATCTTTATAACTCTGAGGGATAGCAAAGATCAAGGTATTAGCACGTTTGGTGCTTTTTTTTTTTTTTTTTTTCTTTTTTCTTTTTTGGTACTGGGGATTGAACCCCGGAGCACTTAACCACTGATCTATGTCCCCGACCCTTTTTATTTTTATTTTTTATTTTGAGACAGGGTCTCACTAAGTTGCTTAGTGCCTTGATAAGTTGCTGAGGCTGGCCTCAAACTTGCAATCCTCCTACCTAAGCCTCCCAAGACACTGAGTTTGCAGGCATGTGCCACCACACCCAGCCAGATTTGGTTTCTTCTGAGAGTTACCTCTTTGCTTTGTAGATGGCTGCCTTCTCACTGTGTCTTCTCATGGTTTTCTCTGTCTATGCAAACTTGTCTTCTATTAAGGGGACCAGTTATTGAATTAGGGACATCCTTATTTCCTCCTTTTATCTTAATTGCCTTTTTAAAGACACTGTCTCCAAATATAATCACTTTCTTAGAAGGTGCCGATTGACGTCAACACATGAATTTGAAAAGACAAATCTACCCCTAACATCTTTGTATAATATATATATAATTTTTTTTGGACAGTGATGCGGGCTACAGCCTGTGGCTCCTGATGCAACTCAAATGCTCCCTCTAGAATTGCTGTCATACTTTCTACCACAGTTTAATATTTCTTTGAGATTTTAGAAAGGTAATACTTACATAGAGTGAAATGGAAGTTGACCTAAAATAAAAACTGTTAGTTTTTTTTATCAATGCTTCAAAGGGTCTACTCACCTACCACTCCTTTTACTTCAAGACTCCATGAAGCATGTGTCAGCAAAATGTTGGATTAGGAAGCTCCAAGCCCTTGTAATCCCATGGAAACATCAATAGGAACACAACACACACACACACACACACACACACACACACACACACACACACACAATCTGAAAAAACTTTACAGAAACTCTGAAAAACAACTGAAGGTCTGTAGAAAGCAACCAAGTAAGTGTGCAATCAGAAAGTCCTCCTATAAAATAGTGGCTTGGGAGGTTGAGGCAAGAGGATTGCAAATTCAGAGCCAGCCTCAGCAACCTGTGAGGCCTAAGCAACTTAACGAAACCCTGTCTTCAATTAGAACATAACAAGAACTGGGGATGTGGTTCAGTGGTTAAGTGCCCCTGGGTTCAATCCCCGGTGTCAAAACCAACAATGAGATTTTTGCTTATTTATGTCTCAAGTCATCTCTGATATACTATGGTCATGGTCTAAAGGAGACAATAGACCAGTTCCCTATGCTACCTCCTCATTCCCAAACAAACAAAACACCCTGAATATCTTATTTGCAAACCAGTCTTATTTGCAATGTTCTAACTGGTCTAGGAGCTTCCTAAAGGACTAGTCTTTGACTTACTTACTTTGTATCTGAGGCAGTGAAAAGCAGAGGACAATAGGTATGAAAGATTCAGGAGAACTAGGGAACCATATGTATCTAAGCAAGAAATTATGGGTAGAGACATACACTAGAACATATAAGGATCTGAGGAGAAACTGCGTTGGGACTCAGTTTCATGTATATGGGCAATTGAGAAAGCTATACGGAGAGCAAGTAAAATGCACACAGAGAATGGATAAGAGATAACCATAAGGTTTCACTTTGGGCTTATCCTTTGGCTCAGAGCAGTCAGCTAATTGGTGAAGAATTGTTTTGACACAGGGCCTATCTGCAAAGATCAGGAGGGGGGATGCTTTTATGAAAGCCAACTTTTCAATTAAAGAAAATCATAGATATACAAAGAAAGAGTAAAATATGACCAACTCAAAGGAAAAAGAAAGTCAATTTCTGGAAATGGTCCCATGGAAAGCACAGATACCAGTCTTGTAGACAAAAAGTTTCAAACGACTGTCTTAAATATGCACAAAGAGCTAAAGGAAAACACAAAGAAGTATAGGAAATCAGAAAAAAAATATATGAACAAAGTGAGACTATCAACAAAGAGTTAGAGATTATAAAAATGGAACTGAATAGAAAGTCTGGAACTATAAAGTAAAATAAATGAATTGAAAAATTCACTAGAGTCCAATAGCAGGTTTGAGAAAAAATTAATGAACTTTAAGAAAGGATAATTGATATTATCTAGTGTGAGAAGAAGAAGGAAAATAGGATAAATAAAAGTTCATAAAGCTTAAGAGACTTTTGGGGCTTCATCAAGTGAAAAAGTATATGCATATAAAAGTCTCAGAAGAAGTTATTAAAAAGGTAGGGGAAAGATTATGTGAAGAAATATGGCCAAAGACATCTGAAATTTGTGGAAAGACACAAATTTAAAAATTCAAGAAGTTAAAAAGCTCTAAGTATGAAAAATCCAAAGAAATCTATACTTAGACACACTATAATCAATCTGTCAGAATCCAAAGATAAAGAGGTTATCTTAAAAGCAGCAACAGACTCAAGTTATAAGGAATCCTCAATAGGATTATCATACAATTGCTCAATTGAAACCTTGGAGACAAGAAAGCAGTGGGAATACATATTTAAGGTTCTGAAAGAAAAAAAAAAAAAAGGCTACTGACTGAGAATTCTAAATCCAAGAAATTCATCCTTCGAAATAAGACATCCTCAGACAAACAAAAACTGAGGGAGTTCATTACCACTAAATATGCCCCACAAGAAATGTCAAAGGGAATCCTTCAAGTTGAAATGAAAACATGCTAAATAGTAACTTAAAGTTGATGAACATGTAAAGATCTCTTGTGAAGATAAATAAATGGACACATAAAAACCAGTATTGTTGTAGTTTTGTTTTGTAACCCCACTTTTTATTTCTACAGAATATGAAAGACAGATACTTGAGGAAATCAACTATGTGAGTGGGTGAACAATATATAAACATGAAATTGGTGACATCAATAACAAAGTGTGGAGGAGTGGCAGAAGAAATTTGGGATGTAGTTGAAGGAAAGTTGGTCTCAATTCAAATTATATTTTTATAGCTCTACAGCATTATTTCTGTATCTCCACTTTTACCAGAATGAAAATATCAATTGCTTATACTGAAAGAATGGACATTTTTTTAAGCTGTCTGTTTTATCTCAACTCCCTAAGGTTTCCCTCCCAGTAATGGGAACAAAGCCCTTAAAGCTGTTCTCTGTTCCCAAACAGAGAGTAAAAGAGTAAATTGAGCCTGATAGCCAGATAGTGCTCAAACAGTAGGATTACCAGAAACTATTGACCAGAATCTACAGCCTGTTGTAAAACATTGTGAAACATGTTGTCAGCAAACCCAGACCCCCTTTGAAATTTCCTGGCAGCTTTGTTCCCCCTTTTCCCCCTTTCATGTGTGACCCCTCCCGATGTGTGGTTTCTGCCTTTATAAACCTACAAGATTTTCTGCTAGGGACTCGACTCCTGGAGTTGGGTCCCAGCGCGCTGGAATAAACACCTCTTGCGGTTTGCATCAAGTGACGCCTCCTGCGGTTGATTGGGGTTGCCGTCCATCCATGGGACAGAGTTGGGGTTTCCTTTTTTGGGGGCCTTACAATACTTAAAAGGAAATGAGGTGTTTTCTTTGTAATTACCATAAAATAATAAAATATGTTAAAGTTATAACAATCTGTTTTAAACTGATAACAATTTAGAGTACATACAACTCTACTCTTACATCTCTGATCTCCTCCGTACTTTATGTTATATATGTCACAAATCGTATATTTTATGTTGTGTATCCATTAACATGGATATATACTTATTTTGATGACTTTGCCCTTTGAATTCTTGCATAAATAAAAGTGACTTAAACTCCCAACTTTACAATATTATAGAATTATATATTTGTGTACATATTTGCTCTTTCCAAATAGGTTTATATTTTCATATGCTTTTATATTACTATCTAACATCTTTTCATTTCAACTGTAGTGTTTCTTTTAGGGAAGGTCTAGTGGCTATAAAATCCATCAGTTTTTGTTTATCTGTGGAAGTCTTAAATCATGCGTCATTTTTGAAGGATAAGTTTGCCAAGTATAGTTGTCTTGTTTTAAAAAACAATACTTTGAATGTATCATTCCATTTTTTTCTTACCAGCAAAGTTTCTGCTGAGAAATTCACCAATATTCTTATATGAGCTCTCTTACATGTGATGAGTTACTTTTTCTCTTCTGGCTTTCAAAATTTACTCATGACTTTTGAAAGTTTGATAATAATATGTCTCTGTATGCATCTCTTTAGATTCATTTTACTTGAAATTCATTGAGTTTCTTGAGTTTGTGTCTTGATTGTCTCAAAATAGGGAAGATTTTTAGCTCTGAATTCTTCAAGTAGGCTGTACTGCTTTTTTGCTCTTCTCCCTCTAGTACTCCTATGATGCATAATTGGTCCAATTGATGATATTGTAAAAATTCTTCTTTCTATTTTTTCTTCTATGAGTTGATAATTTCAAATGGCCTGACTTCAAGTTTGTTGATTATTTCTTCTATTTTAACTAATATGCTAATAAACCCTTCATGTGTGAGTTTTGCATTTCAGATATTATGCATTTTTTTTGGTTCCATAGTTTCTGCTTCATTTTTATATTTTGTTCATGATCTCTTCTTATTCATCCATTATTTTTGTGATTGCATTTAGTTGAAAGTTTGCATTCTGTTTTAGCTTATGGGGATCTTTAAGGTAGCTATCTTGAATTCTTTGTCGTATAATTTAATGATTTCCATTTCTTCATTGTTGGTTTGTGGGCATTTATTTTCTTTCTTGGATTGAACCATATTTCCTTATTTTCTTGTATGCCTATTGCTCTTTAATTGATATTTTGGCATTTGAAAATTCAGTTATCCCTTCCATTCTTCATGAACTGGTTTCATATATTCACCATTCAACACAGCTAGAGATTCTAGGAATCTTTCAAACCTTTTTTGGAGATGTGTTTTCTCTAGGCTTGTATAGTTAATTTCCTAGTTAAAGAAGTTTGTCAATGTTATACCTCCATAGCTTATGATCTCTTTTTTTCATTTTATCTTCTCAGCCCTTTTATTTTATTTTTTTTATTGTAAACAAATGGGATACACGTTTCTCTGTTTGTATATGGAGTAAAGGCATACCATTTGTGTAATCATAAATTTATATAGGGTAATGGTGTTTCATTCATTCTGCCATTTTTCCCTTCCACCCACCCCTCCCACCCCTCTTTTCCCTCTATACAGTCCTTCCTTCCTCCATTCTTGCCCCCCTCCCTAATCCTAACTCTAACCCTAACCCTAACACTAAGCCCTCCCACCCCCCATTATGTGTCATTATCTGCTTATCAGAGAGATCATTTGTCCTTTGGTTTTTTGAGTTTGGCTTATTTCACGTAGCATGATATTTTCCAATTTCATCCATTTGCCTGCAAATGACATAATTTTATCATTCATTATGGCTGAGTGATATTCCATTGTATATATATACCACAGTTTCTTTATCCATTCATCAATTGAAGGGCATCTAGGTTGGTTCCACAATCTGGCTATTGTGAATTGAGCAGCTATGAACATTAATGTGGCTGTATCTCTGTAGTATGCAGATTTTAAGTCCTTTGGGTATAGGCCAAGGAGTGGGATAGCTGGGTCAAATGGTGGTTCCATTCCAAGTTTTCTAAGGAATCTCCACACGGCCTTCCAGAGTGGCTGCAGTAATTTACAGCCTCACCAGCAATGTATGAGTGTACATTTTCCCCCACATCCTCACTAACACCTGTTGTTGCTTGTATTCTTGATAATCACCATTCTAATTGGGGTCAGATGGAAAATTGGGGTGGTTTTGATTTGCATTTCTCTAATTACTAGAGATGTGGAACATTTTTTCATATGTTTGTTGATTGCTTGTAGATCTTCTTCTGTGAAGTGTCTGTACATTTCCTTAGCCCATTTGTCAATTGGGTTATTTGTATTCTTGGTGTAGAGTTTTTTGAGTTCTTTATAGATTCTGGAGATTAGTGCTCTTTCTGAAGTAAGTTTGACAAAGATTTTCTCCCACTCTGTAGGCTCTTTCTTTGCATTGCTGATAGTTTCCTTTGCTGAGAGAAAGCTTTTTAGTTTGAATCTATTCCAGTTATTGATTCTTTTATTTCCTGTCCTATGGGAGTCCTGTTGAGGAAGTCTGGTCCTAAACCAACATGTTGATGATCTGGACCTACTTTTTCCTCTATAATCTGCAGGGTCTCTGGTCTGATTCCGAGGTCCTTAATCCATTTTGACTTGAGTTTCATGCACGGTGAGAGATATAAGTTTAGTTTCATTCTGTTGCATGTGGATTTCCAATTTTCCCAGCACCATTTGTTGAAGAGGCTATCTTTTCTCCATTGCATATTTTTGGCCCCTTTGTCTAGTATGAGAAAATTGTATTTATTTGGGTTTGTGTCTATGTCCTTTATTCTGTACCAATACCATGTCGTTTGGTACCAATACCATGTCGTTTTTGTTACTATTGCTTTGTAGTATAGTTGAAGTTCTGGTATTGTGATACCCCCAGCTTCATTTTTCCTGTGAAGGATTGCTTTAGCTATTCTGGGTCTCTTATTCTTCCAGATGAATTTCGTGATTGCTTGCTCTATTTCTGTAAGGTACATCTTTGGGATTTTAATTGGAATTGCATTGAATCTGTATAGCACTTTAGGTAGTATGGCCATTTTGACAATATTAATTCTGCCTATCCAAGAACATGGGAGATCTTTCCATCTTCTAAGGTTTTCTTTAATTTCTTTTTTAGTGTTCTGTAGTTCTCATTATAGAGGTCTTTCACCTCTTTTGTGAGATTGATTCCCAAGTATTTTATTTTTTTCAGGGCTAATGTCAATGGGGTAGTTTTCTCTAACTTCTCTTTCTGAAGATTCACCACTTATGTATAAAAATGCATTGGATTTATGAGCATTGATCTTGTAACACGCTACTTTACTGAATTCACTTATGAGTTCTAAAAGTTTTCTGGTGGAATTTCCAGGTTCCTCTAAGTATGTAATCATGTCATCAGCGAACAGGGATAGTTTGAGTTCTTCTTTTCCTATTCGTATTCCTTTAATTTCTTTGGTCTGTCTAATTGCTCTGGCTAGAGTCTCAAGAACGATATTGAATAGAAGTGGTGAAAGAGGGCATCCCTGCCTTGTTCCAGGTTTTAGGGGGAATGCTTTCAGTTTTTCACCATTTAGAATGATAGTCGCCATGGGCTTAGCATAGATGGCCTTTACAATGTTAAGGAATGTTCCCACTATCCCTATTTTTTCTAGTGTTTTGAGCATGAAGGGGTACTGTGTTTTATCAAATTCTTTTTCTGCATCTATTGAAATAATCATGTGATTCTTGACTTTAAATCGGAAGGGGTATCGCACAGTTCCACAGTAATATCTGGGGACTTCAGTTCCTGACTTCCAATCTTGGATACACAGAAATGGAACCAGACAAATCAATAAGAAAATAGAGAACTTGAACAATATAAACCAATTTGATCTAATAGGAATACGTACATTGTTTCACCATTGAAAGTAAAATACACATTTTTCTCAAGTATACATGGAACATTCTCCTGGATATATCATATGTTAGAATGTAATGGAATGACACAATAACCAATAACATAAAGAAATTGGAAAACTCACAAGTTTCTACAAAATAAATGATGCTTTCTTATACAAGCAATAGATCAAAGGTGATCACAAGGGAAGTTATAAAGTACCTTTGGGAAAATTGGAAACAAAAACACAATAATCCAAATCTTGTGATATAACAGCTAAAGCAGTGCTAAGAGGAAAATACATATCTAGCTGTAAATACATATTTTAAAATTGAAGAGAAATCACAAATCAACAATTTAACTTTTTAACTTAACGGCTAGAAAAAGAAGAGCAAACAAAAACTAAAGCTATCAGAAAAAGATAATAATAACGATTATAAAAAATTAAAATGTATTAAACTGGAGAACATCCATGAAACCAAGTTTGGTTCTTTGAAAAACATCAAGAAAAGTGATAAATCTTTTAAATTGTTTCTATTTTCTTTTCTTTTTTTGACTACTGGGAATTGAACTCAGAGGTGCTCCACCACCGAACCACATCCCCAGCCCTATTTTGTATTTTTAAATTCAGAGACAGGGTCTCACCAAGTTGCTTAGCACCTTGCTTTTGCTGAGGTTGGCTTTGAACTCATGATCCTCCTGCCTCAGCCTCCAGAGCCGCTGGGATTATAGGTGTGCGCCACCACACCCAGCTAAGAAAAGTAACAAATCTTTACATAGATTAAAACAAAAAAAGACTTGAATTGCTTAAGTCAGAAATGAAAATAAAGATATTACTACCAACTTTATAGGAATAAAAGGGATTATAAGGGAGGATTACAAAAATTTATGGACCAGCACATTCAACAACCTAGAGAAAATGAATAAGTTCTTGCAAACACACAATATAATAATGAATTATGAAGAAATAGAAAATATGAATGGAAATACAACTCATGAAAAGACTAAATCAGCTAAGTACTTCCACAAAAAATTCTGAACAATTTGACTTCCCTGGTGAATTCTACCAAACATTTAAACAAGAATTAATTTCCATCCTGCTGAAACTATTCCAAAACATTGAAGAGGAAAGGGTAATTTCCAACTAATTCTATGAGGCTAGCATTACCCTAAATATATGAAAAATGTTCAGTATCTCTAGCAATTAGAGAAATGCAGATTAAAACTACACTGAGATTCCATCTCAACTAGTGAAACTCCACATCATGTACAACCACAGAATGGAAAGTTACATAACTTCCATGTATGTATAACTTTTCCATGTATGTATAATATGTCAAAATACACACTACTGTCATGTATATCTAAAAAGAACAAATAAAAAAATCAAAAAAACTATGAAGGCAGAAAAAGGCACCAAATAAAAACGAGAGTGCATATCAATATCCCTTATGAATAGTGGCACAAAAATCTTCAACAAAAAAGTCAATTGAATTCAGCAGCATATTAAAGGGATTATACACCATCACTGTTTTAGTCAGCTTTTTCACCATTGTGACCCCAAATCCTGACAAGAACATTTGTAGAGGAGGAAAAGTTTATTTGGCACTCACAGTTTCAGAGGTCTCATTCCACAGATGTTTTGCTTCATTGCTCTGGGCCTAAGATGAGCAGTACATCATGGTGGAAGATTGTGGTGGAAGAAAGTTTAGCACATTACCATCAGGAAGCAGAAAAAGTGCTCTGCTCACCAAGAATGAATTATGTACCCTAAAGGCACAGCCCCAAGAAGAACCCATGTCCTTCAGCCACCTACCTACAGTTACCATCCAGTTAATCCCTATCGATGGATTAATTCACTGATTAGGTTGACTTGCATAACCCAGTCATTTCACCTCTAAACTTTCTTGAATTGTCTCACACATGAACTTTTTGGGGATACCTAATATGTAAACCATAACACTGACCAACCAGGATAAATACCTAGAGTGAAAGAATGTTTTAACATATGAAAATCAATTATTATAATGTACCATATTTAAAGAGCAAAAGGGAGGAGTTCATGATCCTCTCATTGAGGCAGGAAAAGCATTTGAAAACATTTCAATACCATTTCATGATATAAATAGTCTACAAAATAAGAATATAAGAAAACAATCTCACCATAATAAAAACTGTATAAAAAAAAAAAAAACCCACAGCTAACATCATGCTTGATATTGAAATCCAGAATGCTTTTCCCTCAAGATCAAGAATTGGACAATGATGACCTCTTTTGCCACTTTTATTAAACGTCCTATTGAAATGTCTAACCAGGGTGGTTTGTCAAGAAAAAACTTACTAGAAGCCATCAACTTGTAAAGAAAAAAGTTATCTCTGCTTGTAGACTGACTACAGGATTTTATGTGGAAATCCCTAAGGATTCCAGAAAGTAAAAAGTGTGAGAACTAATAAATAATTTCAGTAAAGTTGCAAGAAACTAAAGCAAAACATAAACATTAGTTTTGGTTTTTACATTAATAACTAATAAACCAAACATAAAGGCAAAAATTCCATTTATAGTAGCAGCAAAAAGAATAAAACAATAGAATAAATCACCAAGGAGCCAAAAGATAGGTGTGCTGAACTTTACAAAATGTTGGTAAAAGAAATGAAAGACAAATTAAAGGAAACACATTCTGCACATTCTGTATTCATAGATTATAAGACTCAATATTGTTAAGATGATAATACTACCCAAGGCAATATGCAGATTCAATGAAATCCCTAAAGACTCAAGTACATTCCTTTTGCCAATATAGAAATTCATCTCAAAGGATCCTGAATAATAGAATGGTGGTTTCCAAGATCTGGGGAAAGGGGGAATCCATTATTGTTTAATGGATACAGAATTTCAGTAGGAGAGATGAAAAATTCATGTTTTTAAATTTCAATTTTTATTGGTACACTATAATTATACATAATAGTGGGATCCGTTACACCATATTTGAAAACATACATAATTTGATCAATCTCATTCCCCAGTACATTTCTCTTCCTTCCTCTCCTCCCTCTCCCTGTTTGCTGTACTCTACTAATCTTCCATCTATTATTATTATTTTAATTAGTGCATTATAATTATATATATATATAAAATCAGAATTCATTGAGGTATATTTATATATGAGTAAATCACAATTTTATAGATTTTGTTCCCCAGTATTTTCTCATGCCTCCTTCTTCTCGTACCCTCTTGATTACCTTCCTCTACTCTATTGGTCTACTGTTTTTGTGTGATCTTTGTTTCTTTAAATTCCTTTTCTGAAAAAGTGCTTGATTTATCTAGGATTCATGAGGCTCTAGTTTTCACACCCCCGACATACACTGCAAAAACAAAAGTATTGAATTATGGTGACAATTGCACAATAATAAAAATGTACTTAAAACATTGGGAAAAGGCATAATTATATTAGATTTGACAATGATTCCTTGGATATGATACCAAAAGTGCAGGCAATAAAAGAAAAAGTTGATAATTTAATTTTATTAAAATTAAAATGTTTTTGTGCACCAAAGGATGCAATCAAAAGAGTGAAAAGAACCCACAGAATGGGAAAAAGTATTTGCATTTCATATATCTGATAAAGAACTAATATCTAGACTATATTAACACCTCCTACACTTTAACAACAAAACATAACCAGCCTAACTAAGATATGGGCAAAGTACTTGAATAGACGTTTCTCCAAAGAAGGTGTATAAATGGCAAATAAATCCAAAGGAAAGATGTTCATCATCACAAATCATTAGGAAAATACAAATCAAAATCACAATGTAACACCACTTTATAACCATTATGATACCTATTATTAAAAATACAAAAATAAAATTTGTTGGCAAGGAAGCAGAGAAATTGAAATTTTTGTGCATTGTTGGTGAACTATGAAATGGTGCAAACTCATGTAAAATAGTCTGGTGGTTTCTGAAAAAAACCTTAGAACAACCTTATGATTCAGTAATTTTTAGATTGAAGTCACAAAGTATGTGTTGAACTTCTACTATGGGCCAACTGCTGTGCTGCAAACTAGGCTTTAATGTTGAGCAAGACAGAAACTAGTAGGAAAGGAAAGCTTAAAAAAAATACTTAGATTACAGTGTATTAAGTCTAAACATAAACGTATGGACAAGGTACAAATATAATTGTTATTCATCCATTTTGGAGGGATACTTCAAGGAAGACCTCATCCACAGAGGAGGTGACATTTGAGCTGTATTTTGGAGACAACTGCATTATGCCCTGGAATATTTCTGACTTATCCCAAGAAATCACGTATAGTCAAGTAACAATGGACCACATATCTGATTGTGTTCTCCGAGGATTATATTGCCTAGTGACATAATAGCTACATTCGTTTGTGTAAGTGCATTCGATGATGTTTACACAACAGCAAAATCATCTACCAATTCATTTCTCAGAATGCATGTTTGTTGTTAAGCAACACTAACTGTATAGACCAGTCATTTTGCTACTGTGGAGTTTGATGATATAGTACCCTTGATTTTAATGCTGTGCATTTAAGTTCATTGGCCATATCATGACTTTGGCAAGTAATGAGGCAGTTGCATTCAATGCAGATTATATTGTAGATGAAACAGTCTTATTCCTTTTCACTCCCCTCCCCAATTTAAACCAGTTCTCAGTCTTTTTGTGACAAAGGACATCAAATTTAAAATGTTAATAGTTGTAGGACAAATTCTCATTTCCTAATTAATCCAATTAGCAATTACAACCATCTGCCCCTTCGGAAGAACTAACTCAATATGGTAACAAATAATCAAGACAGGTCTACAAATATTTGATACTCCAAGTGTGCACTAAACCACCTATCATATATTTGTTCCATTAATAGTGAATGGGAGCAAGTGTCAAAATATTTTCCTAACCGAGTTGGTGCAGTGAATCTGTGAGTCAGTTGCCTTTCCCTATTAAAGTTGGTTTCCAGCAGTCATCTTTTCTTAGAATTCTCTAGTTTTGTTTTTTCAGTGTTTATTCCCTTCCCATTCATGTTCCTAAGGTTATAGCTTCATTGTTGAATCAAATATCTCAGTAAGAATTATTTAAAACAAATCTCTTTGGCTTCCTTGGAATGAGCAGTCAATCTTTATTGTGTAGTAAATTAATTTTAGTACTGAACATACATCCCAGATCTTTGCAGGTAATTAGTAGTTCCCATTAACCAGAAGCCTTGGTCAATTTCTTTGCAAGCTGCAGGCTGATCCGATAAGCAAGTCCTGTGATTTTAACACATTTCTCATTTGAAAAACAGTATGTGGCAGGTGTAGGAAGTGTTGCAGGAAAAACATTTGAAGGCATACTCCTTGGAGAACAGGGACCATCCAAGGACAGTGATGTTGAGAAATCTGGGAGCCCTCTTTGGAAACAAACTGTTGATTGTTGTTTTGCAGTTCTGGGAAAATCTTCAGAACGTTGTTGGCAAATAGAAATTTTTGATTCTCTCTTCTTTTGGCATAGACATTGCACCAAAGTGTTCTTTGGAATAATTCCTGAAACAAAAATTATAGGGACATTCACTTGGAAATAGTTTAATAGTCATTTAAAATACTAAAGACAGGAACTCATCACTATTAAATTCAGTGATTTCTTATTATGATTTAATTTCACAAAATTAAGTCATGCCTGGAGAGTTAAGTTCTCACTATTACTGCTAATTTGTTAGTGGACTCCCAAAGAATGGATTCTCAAAATGTTCTTTAATAATTCTCCATCACCAAAAATTTCAGATGAGTCTCACTGCTTTTAAGAGAGTTTTTCCTCATGTAAATAGGTTTACAACATCACCTGGATAATATAGAGAATTAGCTGCATTAACACATTTTTTAAAAATTCTGGCTGGCACTACCAATCTTTCTTTGCTAAGGGCAGAATGAATACCAACAGCATGTATTCAGTACCTTGGAAGTAATGTTTCAAGTGAACCTGGAGGCAACAAAAATTAATTGGAGCACAAGAAGGTGTCTGGAAAAAGGAAAAATGAAAATGGTGTTTTCAAAAATCTGAAATTATTCTTGCTCAACTCAATCTAATTCAAAATGGATACTGCTTGAGGGGAGTACAATAACTAGGATATTCTGTATAATGGGAACCTAGGCTTAGTTATTTAACAAAATGAAATATGAAGGTGTGCTAGTCTTCTGAATGGAAAACAGCCAAGTACCTATCCATCATAATTGGAGTTGAATGCATGTTTATGAGTAAAAAGATTGCCCTTGAATTAATTTGTAGGCTCACATCTTTCTGACTATTACCTAGGGAATGACCATGATCCCTGTATAGAAATGACAGTTCAATAGCCTGCCGCCACTTCTCTAGTACAATGCATTGTAATTGTAGATGATAGGATGTTCAAAGTTATCATATGAAATAGTCTGAGAGAACTCAACACATTACCTGTCATTGCTGATGACAAATGATGCAAACTAACGAGACCTTTGGCTGCATTTCTTTTTGAAAAGTTATTTAGCACTTCTTGGAGTCAACAGATTTTTTTCCAGAGATCAATCAATCTAGTTAATCCATTTCAATCTTGAAGTCGACTTATGAGGAGTTCCTTGGGTATTAATAAGACTCACCCTACAGCTGATAGTAGCAGGGGTTGGGCATAAAGGCACAATGCAGAGACAGTGAAGTAAGTAAAGTACTTTTTAGCATCTCACCACTTAATTGTGGTGCTGTCATTCTTGATATGTACTGAGTTATCTTACCGTACTGGGGTCTGAAGTACTTACAAAGCCTAGTCCTTGACCTCTGATGAAATGGGCACTGCAGAGTTCTGCCTTTCTCTGCCTGAAACTATGAGTCCCTAAGTCTCTTCAATCAAAACTCATCCAGGCTCATGAAACTATCTTCTATACTGTTTCCTTCTCTTGCCTACTGTATTGTAACTAGATAATCAGAGAGGTACACTATGAAGATTGGAGTGTACATGCATGGAACCGAGTGCCTTAAGACACCACAGTGTATCATAAAGTTAATCCTAAGTACATATTTAATGGTATGCATAATCATTGATCAACTACATGACAATTAGGAATAAATAATAAGCACTTCAAATAAATGACTGTAATTACTAACACTTTTATAAAGCTAAATCTCAATTTATTTTTCTCCTCAATTTGCCTGTTTACCAGTATTTATAATCTATATCAACACTGACAGTGTTCCCTGATACCATGCATATTTTAGTCATTATTCTCATTACACACACCCACACACATATGCATATCAACAGTCACACAAGTCCAAAGGCCAAGTGTACGTGATTATTTGTTCCCAACAGTTAAGGAGTATTTGCCATAATTCTATCTCATGCTTGTGCCTTAGGCTACAGATTTTGTTTTAAATACTTTGCCTTTGATCCATACCTTTTGGAAGGGTCCTCTACTCATTTTCTGATCCAAAAATATCAGAGATTCTTAAAATGATTAATGCCCCAATTTCTTTAACTAAGACAAACATAGTATTTTGCAGCCCTTAGCTTGAAGAGAAGAGATATAATTTTACCTTTGGGGCTCTATCAGTTCCAAAGGCAGTATCTGAGGAGTACAACATCAGGGTTTCATCCTTTCAGGTAAATTCTGATAACAGTGTTATCTATTATATTTTAATTTACATGAAAAGTACCAGAAGATCCTAATGTCTGAGAATATAACTCCCCATAATTAAGTCACAACCATGCCTTGGTTATCCGGCCTTTACAAACTTTTGGGGCCAATATAGATTATTAGCCATCACCTCAGAATATGAGAAAAAGACACAAAGTGTGTGTGGACATTAGTGTTCCAGGGATTCTGTAATGATTTACCACAAACTTGGTAACTTAAAATAGCAGAAATATATTCTCTCATAGTTCTCCTTGCCTCTGACTAGTTCCTTGTGATGGCTAACAGTCCTTGCTATTCTTTGGAGATCAACAGCATCATTCCTGTCTCTGCCTCTGTGACACATGGCTTTCTTCCCTGTGTGTCTTCTATTCTTCTGAGGATAGTGATCATGTTAGTTTGGGACCCACGCTAATCCAGTAAGGCCTCATTTTAACTAATTGCATCTGTAAAGAGCCTATCTTCAAATAAATATGCATTCTGAGATTTGGGACAGATGTCAGTTTTAGGGGGAATGTGATGGTTGATTTAAATAGATATCAGTCGCCTGTATGTTTGTGTAAAGGTGGGTTTTTTGGATGGGATTAACATTTATATCATTAGACTATGAATCAAGCAGATTGCTTTTCAGTGTTGGTGGGTCTTATTAGTTAGTAGAACAAGAATGACATCCCCCAAGCGAGAAGGAATTCTGCTTTCTTGATCATGTAAGTCAAATTCTTTAAATATTTATATTAAGAGCATCTTAAATTTTATTTTAAGGAGCACCTCCTGTTGCTTCTGTTGGTTCTGATTTTTCTGGAGACCCTAATACATATTTGGGTACTGAGAAGCGACTACTGATATGTCGGATTTCTAAAACTGTGGAAGTTTTTGGAACTGAGTAATGGGTAGAAGCTGAAAGGTATTTGAGATGGATGTTAGGAAAAGCCTAGATTGATTTGAAGAGAATGTTGGTAGAAATCTGATGTGAATGGTAATTCTCTTGAGATTTCATAAAGAAATGAGAAACAACGCGGAGGAGATGGCTCTTCTTGGAGAGCGCTCGCCTGCCATCCACAAGGACCACGGTTCGAGCCCTGCCCCGGGCCTTCACACGGAAAGGAAAGAAATGAGAAACATTATTGAAACTGGAGGAAAGGCAGTCCTTGTTATGTAAAATAAGAAGGCAAATAACTTGACTGTTTTGTGTTCCAGTATTTGTGGAAAGTAGAAAATGTAAGTGACAAATTTAAATATTTGGCTTATAGGATTTCTAAACAAAGTGTTGAAAATGTGGCTTAGATTCTGTTTGTTGTTTGTAGTAAAATGCAAGAGGAGAGAGAGGAATCGAAGGAGAAATTGTTAAGCAGTTAGGAAGCAGAACTTGAAAGTTTGGAGAATTCTAAGTCTATCCAGATTGCAAAAATCGAGAGAACACCAAGGAAGTGACTTGACAGCCACTTGTTATAGAGAATATATGGATGTGACTCTTGCATCTAGTCAGACAACTCCACATAATCCAGGAATAAAAATAGGGAAATATCAAGCAGAAAGACTCAGTGTGGATTAAAGGGGACAGAGAGATAAGACAAGATGAAGAAAGACCTGTAAGACTTCTGTGATTTTATAGGTTGGGACAATAGAACTATCCAGTTGCAAGCGTGTATTATTCTTCAACACAAGAGAAGAAAGACTCTAAAAGTTGTTCAGAGATCAGCAGTGCTGCCATACCAACCACAGGACACAAGCCCAGGGGTCGAGTCTGTCTCTGTTTCAAAGAGCAGGGCTCCTCCTCTGTTTCATCAGGCAGACTACCACCATCTAGTGCTTTAGAGGCAGGGCTGAAACTCAGAACCTCAGGGGGTGACCCTGACAACTCCGTGAACCTGGAAAGCAGAGCTGCCACACCTATCATTATAGATGGAACAAAAACAAAGGAGCTTGAGAGTCTTTCCTGAGTAAATACCATATAGTTCTGATCTTTTAGGACCCTTGATGTCTGCACCACAGGGTAAGTACTACTTCCGTACACATAATAAACTTAACTTGATCTATCTTCAAAGTGCATTTCCTCGTGCTCCACTCTGAAATACACATTTATGGAAAAAAAGAGATGAATTTTTTCTCATTGCTTTTAATCATTTTATGCATTGTAAATTTATCCTTCACCTATGACTATGTTCAACTTCTAGGATGTGCTGATGAAGCCTTCTTATACTCGGTCAATCTCTTCTAGTGAAGCTGAATTTCTACCCTTTCATTCCTTTCTGGCCTTGCCCCTTGGCCCATGCTTGTATACCAACACACTTCTCTAGATCCGTCCAGCCTATTTCACTGTATTATCCCTCAACTGGAATATTATCATAGCAGTAGATATATTCATTTATAAGTATGTTTTAATGGAAAGAATACAGTTAAAAGAACTTACTAAGATCAAAACTACATATATAGAGTACACATGTGCTTTTAGGAGCATGGTGGACAGTGTGATCCTTATCCAAAACACCCCTCTTCCACTGTAACACCATGATGGAAAGAATTTTCAGCACAATTCTAAAAACAGAAGTATTCAGGCCAAGTTTATGAAGTCATTACCAGTTTGAGACAAAAATTATAAGATGACACGGGATCTATAATTGGAAGCTGGTTTACATAATATTAGGTATGTATAAAGCATTGGGTAAAAATCTAGGTATTTTTCAAATAAATGTATAATTGACTGCAATTTTCCATTTAAAAATCTGCATATCTGACACTCTACAGAGATAATCATAATGCCCAGATTTCAAATTTTTATTTTGGAACTGCCTGGACATAAAATTCTAGGCCCTTATCATTTTTGGACTAGTCCTATATAACGTAGTCATGGTGTGTGTGTTAAATTGGTCCACAACATGATACTACAAACCTTCTGATACACCACTATAGGAATAATTAGAATAGGAAGGAAGAAGAATTTTATATCCATAAACAAAGCATAATTGAAGTCATAATAACAAAACTCCTTAGACAATTCTGTCTTATACATTAGAATAGTTATGTAAAAATAAAATTTTGTCTAGTAAATGACAAATAAAAATGCAAAATAGAGGACAAATGCGAAAACAAAGGGCAAATGCAAAATCAGTTAGGCAAGGTTTTTTATTTTTTTCATTTTCAAGAAGATAGACTTTTTTAAACAGGAAAATGAAAATGCTCTGAACTGTTCATCCCATGCTGAGAGGAAAGACAAGCAGTAACTCTGATTCTGACTCAAATCTACCATTTGCTTCATTTGGCTGTGGTTTCCCCTGGAGCTTGAATATATTCATTAGACTTTCAGTGAAAACTAAGGCTGAAGAAAATGATGAACTACTTAATGTTAAGCAGTGTTTCTCCATCTTCAATGAACAGGGCCCTTAATTTCATTGAAATCGAGAACATGTTCATGTGGGTTCCAAATAAGACCCAACCTGCAGGAACAGTCAACTGTGTGGCAGGACAGACAGAAGAAACATCTTTGAAAAATAAGCAGTGGACAATTTATGCCAAAATACTAACACTTAACTTGGTTGTCCATCCTTCCAATTTCTTATCATGTTTTGGTTTTCAGGTATGATTTTGTCCTAGTTCTTTCTTATTGTCACGTTTTCTTATGTGCATGAATTAAAAAATAAAAAAAAGCCATGATACACAAGTCAATATAGTCGTCTCAAACATTTAATAATTTCACCAATGTTTTAAAACATTTTTTGTGGGTGTGTGTGATGTAGAAAGATGGGTGAATAGCATTCCCAGATTATCACCCTCACAAAATGATCAATCTGCGATGATTTTCATACCAAAACATCTTGGTGAAGACCCCAAAACATGGGGGTAAGCCTGAGTCACTTGAATGTTTCTTGGAACTGAATAAAAATCCACACTGAATGTGTAGAAGAAACGTTCCTGTGTTGCTTTTCCCCTCCCCCTAAGTTGGCATTGATACACAGGATTTACCAGGGCACATGGTTTCTACAGTGGGAAAGAGCTAGGGAGGTAGAAAGCCAGCTTCCCCAGCATACTGAGATATTTCCTAGGGAGCCCACTCCATTCTCAGTTCAGAGGAAATGAGAATGCAGGGAGAAACTGCTGGGCTAGACCAGCTGGGATTAGGTAGAGACAAAGCAAGAAGGCAGAACAGAGAACAGCATGTAGATTTTGGTGTAAACTCAGGGTACCTGCCAGCAGGGGCACTTAATCAGAGGTACCACTTAATAGCATAGCTCACCTGCAAAGCAGAGCTCGTCACTCACAGAAGAGGCAGAAAGTGTTACCTGCCTTGAATCCCTACATGGCCAGTATCCAGGCCTAGCCTGAGACCATTACTGTGACCCCAAGCAGAGAGGAAGATCCTCCACAGTAAATTTTCATAATTTTTCATAACAAGCAGATACTGGAGCATATGAAAGCATAATGTGCTCACTACAGTCTCAAAGCTGAAAACAGGATGCAACACAGATAGAGAGATGACCACTGTAGTGAACTTCAACAAGAAGCAGGCAATAGTTCTGTCAAGCCTTGGAATTAAATCAGTGCTTCTCAGGGCCTCAAATCCCACCTCCAGACCCCATGCAGGGAGACAAGTAAATCCCAACCATGCATCCCTACTGAGCATAGCAGTTCATCCTTCTATCCCAATCCTCAACCTCAGGATCCTTCCTGCAAATGCTGAACTCAAATAACAACTTCTGGCCAGGGAATTTATGTTATATCCCAGCCAGACTAGAGGCAATTGCAGTGCACATATAGTGACTCTGATAGCAGAGTATAGGTAATGGCCTCACAAGATGGCAGATCCAAGCCAGTTGCCCTATTGAAATTCAGAGGGAAGGTAACAGCCCAGTTGTCTAGAGAACCTGAAAGCAAGTTCAGCATGCCGAGGGTTGTTACCAGTTGGCCCATCCAGAAATGGCTAGACTAACTAGTGAAGGTCTATTCTAGCCAAATAACTCTATAAAAGTCAGAAAAAGGTGTCTGTTCCATAAATGCATAAATATTAACCCAAGGACACAAGGATTACAAAGACTCAGGAAATATGACACCTCCTATAAAAACAGACAAAACTCCAACTTTGACCATTAAAGAGAGATCCATGAAATGATGGAAAAAGAACTCAGAATAATCCTCTTTAAAAAGTTTGGTGAACTTCAAAAATATACAGATATACAATTAAATAAATTTATAAAACAATACACAAACAGCATAAAGGTTTTGACAAATAAATAGGAACATTAAAAAAAAGAATAGTCTCAGAGAGAAAGAATGTAATGAAATACATAACTGAAAAATGCAATAGAAAGCTTCAAGGCTGACTAGGTCAAGCTGAAGATGGACTCTATGAACTCAGAGACAGAGTTTTGAAATTGACCAATCAGAGGAGTAAAAAGAAGAAGAGTAACAATGAAGGAAGCACATGGGAATTCTGGGACATCAAAAAACTTAACCTATACATAATTGGGATAGTAGAAAGAGAAGAAGGAGAACAAGAGTCAGAAATCATATTTAAAGAAATAATTGATAGGGTGGGGCTGGTAGAGCACTTACCTAGCATGAGTAAGGCTCTGGTAAATTTCTAGCACACTGTGTGTGCATTTGCACGCACGCGAGCACGCACACACACGCACACACACAAAAAACTATTTCCCTAGTTTGAAGAAAATAATGAACATCCAGGTATAAGAAGTGCAGAAATTCAACCCAAAGAGGAATTCACCAAGACATAATAGTCAACTCTCATAGACCAGAGAGAGAGAGAGAAAGAGAGAGAGAGAGAGAGAGGATTTTGTAAGCTGAAAAACAAAAACAAAAACAAAAACAAACAACAACAACAACAACAAAAAAAACACTACACACAAAGAAGTACCAATGTGACTATCACTGGACTTCTCAACAGAAACCCTGCAAGGTAGTACAGTGGGATGACATATTTAAAATGTGGAAGAATCTTTTATTCAGAAAAACTATTTTTCAGAACTGAGGGAGAAATAACTATTCCAGAAAAACAAAAAGTAAGAAATTTCATCCTCACTAAGCATGCCTTATAGGAATTGCTAAATAGAGTTCTTTTAACAGAACAGAAGGCTGCTAGTTAATAACATAGAATGTATGAAAGCTCAAAATTTGATAGTATAAATAACACAGAGCAAGAGTCACAATACTCTGGGACTATAAAGGTTGTGTGTAATTTTCTCTCTAGTAAGAGAGTTAACACAAAATTAACAACAACTAGAGGTAAAGCAAATAATCTGATGGTACATATACTAGCCAGGAATGGTGGCACACACCTGTAATCCCAACAGTTTGGAAGTGTGAGGCAGGAGGATCACAAATGTGAGGCCAGCCTAGCAATTTAGCAAGACTCAGGCTCAAAATTAAAAAAAAAAAAAAAAAAAAAAAAAAAAAAAAAAGAATTTAAAAAGGACTGGGAATGTAGCTCAGTGATAGAGCACTTGCCTAGCATGCTTGAGCCCCTTGTTCAATCTCCAGTACTGCAAAAAACATACATATATATATTCAAACATATACAAAAAATGAAAATTTAAAAAAGGAATAGAGTCAGCTCAGTGGCAGAGCCCCTCTGCGTTCAAACCACAGGACAAGTCAAAAACAAAAAACAAAAAAAAAGGAAAAGAAAGACCAAAATAAAACAGTTTTTATGAGAAAATTATGTAAATTTAAACATCAGTAACATAAAATGTGGGAGAAGGTGGAGTAAAAGTGTAGTTTATTCAACTGAAGTTGAACTGTTACCAGCTATAGAAGATAGATTGTTATAAGAGAAAGATTTTCTGTGAGCTAGATGTTAACCAGAAAGCAAAAATCTATAGGCAATGCACAAGTCAAAAATTAAAAGTACCCAAAACAGAATTACAGAAAACCATCAAACCCCAGAGGAAGACAGCAAGAGAGGAAGGAAGAAACAAAGCATCTACAAAATATCCCCCAAGTAACAAAATGACAGTATTTAGTCCTTACTTATCAGTAATTACTGAGAATATAAAATGGATTAAATTCTCTAATCAAAGGACAAAGTACAGCTGAATGAATAGGGAAACAAGACCCAACCTATGCTGCCTACAAGAGACTCATCGCACTTTTTCATTTTTCAGTACTAGGGATTGAATCTAGGGGCACTCAACCACTGAGTTACATCCCCAGTCCTTTTTATTTTTTATTTTGAGACAGGGTTTCACTAAGTTGTTTTAGGGTCTTGCTAAGTTGCTGAGGCTGGTCTCAAACTTGCAATTCTCCTGCCTCAGTCTCCCATGTCGCTGGGATTACAGGATTACAGGTGTGCACCACCCTGCCTGGCTCATCTCAAGTTTTAAGGACACACATGAACTGAAAGGAAAGGGAGAGAAAAAGGTATTCAACATAGATTGAAAGAAAAAGAGAACAGGAATAAAATAGGTGAGATAAAATAGATTTTAAGTAAAAAAAAAAAACAAAAACAAAAACTGTACAAAGAGACATGGAAGTACATTATATAATGGTAAAAGTATCAATTCATCCTGAGGATATAACAACTGTAAATGCACCTGACAGTCAAACACCAAAATATACAATGCAAATTATTTAAGGATCTGAAAGAAGAAATAGATTGCAAATACAACAGTAGAGGACAACATCTATGATATTGGTCTGGGCATTTATTTACATGGGGCACCCTCAGCCCAGGATTGCCAAGGTTGTCACAGCACCAGGCTGGGATTCTATGGCCACTGAAGCTGGCATAGTGTGGCAGCACACCCACAACACGTGTCCACTGAGGTTTGTCTGCTGCCCAAAGCTACTTTTGTCTGCTGGCTGTGATGTAGGTGAGAGATCCAGTCCATTTCACAGTGGCTATGGGTTCCTGTCTGGTGCCAGAGCAGGTCTGAAGGTTCACTCTGCTGGTACTGGCTTGAATTCAGGGGCTATAGGGGCTTACCCAGTGCTGGATTTTACCGTGGCAGGCCTGGTGATAGGAACTGAGGTGATGCTGTGTTTGCTTCTTTCTTTTCCCTCCATACCGAGGGTATCACTTTCCATGCTGTGTTTCCTGGGGGTGGGGAAGAGATGATGCAGGTAAAGTAAAATTGTCCTTCCTACTCTCTTCAGTGCATCTTCTGGTTTGCTATAACCACATATTGTGATGTCTCACTTGGTTTAACTAACTCTTGTAATATTTTCACACATGGACACTTGTTCAAATTGATATTTCTGCAAGGGAATGATCACTCGAGAATTTTATGGCCCATCTTTCTCCACCCTCTTGAATATTTCAAGTAAAAAAAAAAAAAAAAAAACCTGTTCCACGGCCCAGAAATTGGTCCATCTTGGTGAATGTCCCATGGGCATTTGAAAAGATTACTGTTTCGGTCAGGGTTTATTTATTTATTTATTTATTTATTGCTGCTGTTACTAATAGACAAAAAGTTTTTTTGAGGGCTCAGTCCATAGACAGCAGACTCCATTCCTCAAGGATCAAGGTGAGGCTGAACATCATGGCAGAAGAGTGCGGTAGAGGTAAGCGGCTCACATGATGATCAGTAAGCAGAGAGAGTCCACTCATCAGATACCAAATATATACCCCAAAGGCACACCCCCAGGGACCCACCTCCTCCAGCCAGACCCTATCTGCCTTCAGTTACCACTCAGTTAGTCCCCCTCAGGGGATTAGTTTGCTGATTGGGTTAAGGCTCTCATAACCCAATCATTTTTCCTCTAAACCTTCTTGCATTTTCTCACACATGAGCTTTTAGAAGACACCTCACATCCAAACCATAACAATTACTATTTTGCTGCTATTGAATAGAGCATTCTAAAGGTTAACTAGGTCAATTTGTAAAGAACATTGCTTAACTCTTATGTATACTTAACTGATTTTATGTATAATTGTTCAATCAATTATCAAGAGAAAGTTGTGAAGTATCCAACTGTAATTGTGGATTTGTATAGTAATCCTATCAGTTCTATCAGTTTGTGCCTGATTTGTTTTGAGGCTATGATGTTGAATATACAACTATTTAGGATTATTATATCTTCTTGGAGAAATGACTATTTTCGTAATATGTAGTGCCTGTGTCTGATGTATTTTTTGTTCTAATGTTTACTTTGTTTGCTGTTAATAAAAGACCACAGCTCTCTTCTGGTTAAAATTTAAATTATATGTTATTTTATTTATAACCTATTTATGACTGTTTTGTTAAAGTTGGTTTCTTTAAGGTGGCATAATGAGTCTTCCTTTTCGTCCAGTCTAACAATCTATGTCCTTAAGTTGGTGAGTTTAGAGAATTTACATTTGTCTGTATTTTTTTTTAATGATTAACGTATTTGTATTGAAATCTACAATTTGCTCTTTTCTATTATTTCTTATTTCCTTTTGCATGCTTTCATATTTTTATCCTTGGGTTTGAATTCATCAATTATTCATGTTTATTCCATATTATCTCCATTATTGACTTATTAATTATATTCCATTGAAATTAACTTAGTGGATGACCTATGCTTTACAAGGTGTAATCAATTGGCATAAAGCTGTGAATTCTATTATACCATTTTGTGTGTAGTGAAAAGAATTTATTACTGTATACTTCCAATTTTCTGCTTTCCTTCCTGTAGTGTACTCCTAATTCCTCCCTCTTTACCATAATGTATTCCCAATTCCTCCCTGTTGTTTTTTATGCTATTATTGCTACTATTTTTACTTTGGACTGTAACTTATCTTTAGAGCCATTAAAAATTAGAACAAAAATCAATTTAACATTTAAATTCATTTATGCTGCTTCCAGTGCTCTTCATTTCTTTGTATACATCCAGATGTTTATCTCACATAATATTACTTTTGCCTAAAGACCATGAAATTTCTGGGGCTGGAGTTGTGGCTATGTGGCAGAGCACTTACCTGGCATATGTGAGGCCCTGGGTTTGATCCTCAGCACCACATATAAATAAATAAATAAAAGATCCCTTGACAACTAAAAAATACCTTAAAAAAAAGAACATAAAATTTCTGATAGTGTAGGACTGTAGTCAGTATTGTCCATACAGTTTTGTTTGTCTGAAAATGCTTTGATTTTGCATGATATGTTTGTTTGGTAGAGAATTCTGGATTGCCAAGTACTTTTTTTCAGTACTATCACATGTGACTCCATTATTTTGGTCCATGAAATTTATGATGAGCAGTGAACTGAAATTATTTGTTCTCAGTGTATGAAATATATCTTTTTTATTCTGGCTTCCTTCAGAGGATTTCTTTCTCTTAAAAAAAAAAAAAAAACAATAAAAATGTGGACATTTTGCATGGTTATTGTTGGTATTTTCCTATTTTTCCTCCTTAGTTCTCCCTGAACTTCTTGGATCTGTGTATGATGTGTCATGTGTATGGATCTGCCATGATTTTGGAAAATTCTGACATTATTCTTAGATTTTAAAAATAAATACATTTTTTACATTTGAGCAGTTTTAGATTTACCAAAAAAATGATCAAAAGGCAGAGTTTCTGCACATTATCCCTCCAATTTCTCTTATTTTTAACATACTGTGTTAGGGGGATACGTTCGTTACAATTGATTAGGCAATATTAATACATTACTAATGAATGGGTCTTCGCCAATATCTTAACACAACAAGATTTACTGCCTTTTTTCCTGTTGCCTTGAGTCTTTTGTTTTGTAGAGGAGATAGGAAAGAATATATGGTTGAACCTTATGATTTTCTTACAGAATTTGATGTTCTCCTCTCATACATCTAGATCATGAGAGACATTTTTTCAGGAATCCTGCCCGCATTTTCCTAGTGAGCACCCAGTGAGTTCTGTGGAGAGGAGTTGGCAAGTAGGTACAAATTCTTTTATATGTATTTTCCAGACTAGATTATCAAAAATGCTCCTCACTTAGCTTTAAAACTTCTAATTTTTTAATTTAAAATTTTAGGTGAATTATTTACTGGCTAGCATCGCTTCCAGTGGCATCTGTCTTGAGTTAAAAAGTGTTTATATCTTGTCTCTTTTTGAAGGCACTAGTCTTTCTTTAGATTTTTGTGTCATTTTGTTGTCATGTAGCCAACCTATGTCTCTGATGGGCCCAAAAATTTCTGTGAGTTTGCAGATAGTCTGGCATTTTTTTATTTTTGTGAGTGTGTTACATCTTTTAAAACTCTAAATTAAAGTAGGAAATATAGCCCTTTTTTATAAAAGCAAAATAGGCAAAATTTTTTTTTATGTTTCTAAGTATTTATTTAATTTAATTTTTTCGATTAGATTTTTAATTATTTTACACCAGGTCCCTGAATTTATGATTTATGTCAATTTAGTTTTAAGGTTACTACTGGTCTTACTCAGCAATAATAATAGTAATATATGTGATCATTTTTGCCCATATGTCTCAGAGTTTTCTTTTAATAAATAACGATCTTTTTAATATAATGTGTTTTGAGAAGTTTCTGATCTCCAAAACCAATTTCTCTTGCATTAACTTGTTGCTAGTACCTGACCCTTTACCATTGGAAGTTTTTGTTTTTGTTTTTTTTTTTTCCTAATTGCCATTTTATACGAGGCACAAGTATCCATATGTTTTTCAACTGTACCCACCATCAAAGTCTTTCAAGTGGGACTATTGGGTGAGATTAGTTTCCTGAGAAATCGCAATATAGTTCAAGAGAAAAATTCAGACACAAGTGTTACAACTAAGAACACCAATCCTGGATATAACTATTAGGTCCAAATCATAAAGAGGAATAAAATTATTAAAGCCTTTGAGTAGCTACATTTCTTCCTTTAGAAACATTCTTCTACCTTGAATCTATGTCCACTGAAGTACTTTGCTAATACATAGTAGGTGCTCAAAATTTTTTTTCATGGCTTCTCATGAATGCGAGCAAATGAATCTAAATAAGGAGGAGATTTAACTATAAATCCTGAGCTCCCGATGGCACAAAAATACTTCACAATTTTCCTGAGGAGCAACCTAAATCTTACTCAGGATTAAGGTATAATCCTGTTGTTTGTATCTAATTTACTTCTTATTCCTCAGATTTTGCTGATTGGAATTACTTATGAAGGCAACGCCAATTGTGCATACTATTAAAGATTTTGAGAAATTTTAACCCTATTAGGGTAAACAGTATGTATTTAAACATACCTAAGTTTAATGAACCACAAGGATTACAGGGGTGATTGTCTGATTTACTTGGTTTTTAAATTAAACCTGGCCTAAATAAATGACTCTTGCTTTCTTTTCATTATTTAAAAATTTGACATTTTATTTCTGTTTACATTTCAGTGAGAATAAATTCATGTTTTCTAGAATTATGGAAGATCTTTTTCTTCTTTTAAATAGGTTTGCAAAGAATTAACATGTGGAAAATGAAAGAAACTCCATTAAATTGTACTAAGTCATTCATATACATATATTGAGGACCTTCTGTGTGTCAAGTTCATACAAAGATATGTCATGATATCTCTGGGCATGGTGACCTATACCTGTAATCCCAGCAATTTGGGAGGCTGAGGCAGAAGCATCACAAATTCACGGCTACCCTCCGCAACTTAGTGAGGCCCTAAGCAATTTAGTGATACCTTATCTCAAAAAATAAATAAATAAATAAAAAGGCTGGTGATGTAGCTCACTGGAAAAGTGCCCTCAGGTTCAATCCTCAGTACCAAGAAAAAAAAAAAAAAGAAGATATATCATGATTTTTACCTTCTGAAAGTTCATAAATTAGTGAGAGATCTGCATTAATAATCTCTCCCCAGGCTGGGGGTTTCGCTCAGCGGTGAGCATATGCACTAGGCTCTGGGTTTGATCTCAAGCACCACATACACAACACTCTCAAAAAAAGAACAAAAAGTAAAACCAATCTCTCCCCTATTAATTCATAGTGAGATTATGAGACACTTGATGCAGAGTTCCTCTCTCAACAGGGCATCAGGAAGCCAGGCAGGAAACACCCACAGACACAGAATATATTCATGACATTTACAAAGTTACTTCTAGTTGGATTCTAGCTTCAGATCCTGTCTCCTTCCCATTTGTAATTATCATTCTGCTGCATGTTTAGGTTTTGGTACTCACTGTACTTGCTCCCGAGTTTCTTTTTTGAGCTAAATATTGACAACTCTGGATAGTCCAATAGGAAGACTGTTACTAAATATTTGTATCTAGGAAAAGGAAAAAAAAGCTATAGGAACAGAGGGAAGGTGTAATTAAAATTTCAGTGTCCTGTAATGCCATGCCTGCACCCCATAGTTGTTTTAGGCAAATACATGTTGCTGATTTGTTTGCTTTGTGATGTGAGTTTTGCTACAAAAATTAGAATTAATTGATGGTTTTGGTTCATCAGGTTCTACTTAATTTTTTTTTGAAGTTTTCTCTTCTAAACCATACTTTGCATTTGATAAAGTAAATGAGGAGCACATTATGGCCTTTTGGAATTCCTGATAATATGAATACAATATTAAGAAGAAGGAATTGGGCCAGGAAAAATAATGTAATCAATTTTAGACTAGGCTGCAAAGCCTATTGATTTTTCATAACATTGGTGGCAAGTAGTTGCACTTACTCGAGTAAGCCCAGAGGAAATGATACAGAAAGGACAGTTGAAATAAGTATGTCCCACCAATAAAATAATACCAGATAATGCTAATTAGGAATGTTAATTAACACCAGAATAAAGCCTAGTTCCTTTAAAAAAAAATAATGGTTAAGTCTGCACTCTTACATAGTTTGCATATAATTTGAAGTTATTTTTTTGACTGGATCTGTGAACTGTGCATTTACCTACAGCAAATATTTTCAGTTTGAACTAATAAACAACTAAGATCACTTCAACATTTAATTGCTCTGGCATGAGTAAATAAATCCACTTGAAAAATGGAACAAGCACTTGTGAAAATTGACTTCTTTTCCCTAAATGTTCAGTATTTGTCCCTTGAGTCACATACTTGGGGAATATCTATGTGTGGCTAACTCAAATACAAGTAATTTTTAATGGCTAAGATTTCTCATATAATTTCTTTTTTCATTTCCTCAAAATACTCAGACATGTTGACTATTTATAAGATAACTGAACAATTTTAAAACTAAATAAGCATTTATTCTCTTTTTAAAAAATACTATGCAATATTATATCTCAGCATGTATTAAGCAAATTTAAAATGGTAAATAAATTGTAATATATACTAGTTCATGACTCTTCTGAGATTTTTCATATAGCTGCAGTCCACCAAAGTGCCTTATGGGTCATTTCTAGAATTATGCTCAGATACTAGATGTTCCTTGTTGTGGGGACAACAAAGCAAATGTGAAACATTTAAATGACATGATTCTAGAGTAATGAACAGTAAAAAGCAGGAGTCCATTTTTAGAGTTGTTTTTTTACTTCTTAATAGAAAAGTGGTTTATGCACTTAGCTTTATATTTATGCCTGAAACGTTTTTTCCTATTCAAAAAACCTGGAGATCTTATGTGCAAAGGCAAGAAAAGATGAATGTCTCAGCTCTAGGAGAGAGAGAGAGAGAGAGAGAGAGAGAGAGAGAGAGAGAGAGAGAGAGAGAGAGAGAGAGAGAGAGGAGAGAGACAGGGATTCCTTCGCCTTTTCCTTCTACTTAGGTCCCCAGATGATTGGTGTCCTCCACATATTGAGGGTAGATCTTCCCCACTCAGTCTACCAACTCACACACCAATCTCCTCCAGAAACACCTTCTATGAACACACCCCAAAATAATGCATTATCAGCTATGGAGGTATATCTTGATCCAGTAAAGTTGACACCTAAAATTAACCATCACACCATTTCAACATATTTTCAATTCAGTAAGCACTATAATTGAAGCGTGGACAAGTTGCTTAGATCTATAGCAGTGGGATTAATTCCTTGAGGGAAGATCTGGGAAAGTTTCATAAAGAAGCTTTCAATTGAACTTGCCCTTTCAAAGGATTGATAAAACTTCAGCAAGGGTCTATGGAAAGAAAATCATTCAGGAAAAAGGGTTAGTCTGAAGAAAGTAATGGAAGTAGAATGCAAGTTAATTAAAAATGCAGTCTGATATGGTTTGGATATGACATTTTTTCCTGATACATGTACTGGGAAATGATACCACAACTCTAGGTTAGAGCTACAACATCTTTAACTTTCCTCTCCTTCATATGTCATATTCAGCCCTATAGAATTGTATTCTTTCTTATGTAAAATATCTGTCTCATCTTTACAAAGCAGAGTCATTTTTCAGGTCACCATACTTTGATCTTAGAACTTTGGATATATGTCCCAATTGGAAACCCTGTCTGAATGAGTGAATGAGTGAGTTGTGAATTATGAATTTGGAGCTTGTTAGTAGATCTGTTTATCAATTTCAAAGGATGCAGGAAGGAAGCGTATGTCCTAAAGTCAGATGTTTTGTCTGTCTTTATTAACGTTTAGGATTTTATTTGGAACATCAGGTATGTGACAAGACAAAGTTTGATACTGCTTACTCGTAAGAGATAGGACCTGTAACAATATCTGATACTCAGTAGGTAACCAGTAAAAAATTTACAAGGGAAGAAAGCAAATCACTGATTAATCTACCACATTTCAAAGGCCTTCCTACTTCTTCCTTACTTGGAATCAATTTTTCTCTCTCCTTTTTTCTCCCATTGCCATTTCTTCCACTACCAGCATACACTGATCTCTGCCTTGTGTTTGGTATATAATAAGTGCTCAGTAGGTGTTTGTTGAATGAATAAGAATGGATTTCAGTTTAATATTTGATTTGATCTTTCTTAAAGTAATAAGATGACAGGACTTATTAAAATAATTTTAGCATTAATCATTAGGAAAGTCTTCTGTATCAAATAGGGGATCCATTTTTCTCTTTAACCTGGTCTATTAGGCCCAGATTCTCTTTATTGGAAATAGATCATTTTTGTCCATCTCTTTAAAGCTTATTTCTAGCAAGGAAGTTAACCCCCTCTGCTTCCTGATGGTTCTGAAGTAGTTGATTACTAAACCACTCCAAATCCTAGTAGAAAGAAGAAAGAGAAGTTTTTTAATTAAGAAGAGCTAAATTCAGGGAGTCTTTTGTATGTATTTCACAATTCTGTGTACCCTTTATTTTCCCCACTAGTGAAGTGACAACTTTTAAGTGAATGAGGGAGTCAATATTGGAGCATCTGCAAGTTAAGCTTAAACTCCTTAAAATTTATTCATTCAGACTATGCAAGTCACTGGAGAAAAGTCTAATAAGAAAATCTCTGCCTTAAAGCGGAGGGGGGCATAATTTCACTTGTCATTCTGCTAGATGACCTAATATATCATCTCCTTTTTTATGTCTTTGAGGAATGACCTCTGGCTGCTCTCTATCAATAGGTAACTTGATTTGAAACTTCCCTTTTTATGTATTCACTGGCACCTATAACTATCCTATAAAAAATAGATGTTAAATTTCCATGAATGGAGAAAGCAAGAAAGGGAGCTAATTCTAGGGGATAAAGTACAATGGACAAGTAGGATGTTGCCTCTAGTTGGGTAATTTCTCTTAACTTCACTTACTCTTTTGTTCTCTTCCTTGAAATGAGGTCCTTCTGAGCTTGGCTTCAAGGGTCCTAAACTTACTGCATTAAAGAGGTTCACTTTTGTTCTCATTTCCAATTAGTAATACATCTATACTAATATAGCTATTATAATGCTATTTATTATAATACCAATTAGGTCAAAATCACAAACAAGATCCTCCTAAAACAGCAGTAGTAATAGCTCTCATATATTGAGTGCTTATTGGGTGACAAGCTTTTAATGTGCATTATCTCATTTAATAATCACAGTAATGCTGTGAAGTAGGTAGCCTGATTATCATAAACCTATCCTCTTAATCACGCTACCCTACTGCATCTAGAACACTGACCTAGAAAGCACTCTACTGTGTGAAGTGAGTGTCTTATGGGAGTGTGCCTTGGAAGAGGGGAATGTAGCCATTTCAGCATAAATCATCACCACTCCTGAAGAGGCAATTTAAAATGTTTATAGATATGGGTTCAGCCTTTTCATGTGAAGAATAATGTAACTTTTGTTTTGTTCATACCTTTATTCCATGAACATGTAATACTTCAGACTATTAAAACAGCCAAGCAAAATATCACAGGGTCTGAAAAGCCTGTGGCTAGACCACAAAGATATTTGTAAGGCAACAAGGAGGAGTTTCCATAAAAAAGAAAAATATATCTGTAACACAGTTGCTGGATTTTCTCTTGTGACTATAGCTCAGTCCCAGTCAATGCATCACTTCTGAAATTCTGCAGGTATTAAAAGAACTGAAAAAAAAAATGCTATAGGCTAGTAGTTGTGCACGCGCCTGTGCGTGTGTGTGTGTGTGTGTGTGTGTGCATTTCAGATTATCTGTCTGTGAAAGGTCTTTTCTGTTGTTTATCTTTTGATAAATAAACGATAGGTGAGTCTAAGAATTCTGGTGATTGGAAAAATATACATTTGAAATGTGCTAGCATACCACTGTCCAAAACCAATCTAATTTGCATGAGGTGCTGAATATGTTTGTGGAAAGCCAATTCAGTTGTATTTCAATCATAACGCATGGATTTGGTGCAAAATAACAAATAATTTATTGGCTATGCGTACTGTGGTTAGAAGCAACATTCTGAATTCTTATGTAACCTTTGATAACCTGTTTTAACTCTGCTTGATATTTGTCATCAATGGGCATAGCAGGACTGAAAATGGAGAATCTTTTGCTGTATGCTGATCTCTTGGGTTGCAGGATGTGTGCTTCTGTCTCTTGGACCAGTGAGAAGCTCTGAGAAAATTGATAAGGTTGACAGAGATTGTGTTTGCTTTTCTTCCATGCTTTTTATCTTGTTCCTCCCCAACTTCTAGTTCTCTTACTATGCCCTTTGATGATCCGTCTTTAGGTTCTCAGACTTAAGCTGTTGTGTACTTCACAAGAGCACTTCATATAAGGGGGCATCAGTCACATTGTATGAATTATGAGTTTGTACATTTTTATAGAATTTTTGGAAAGATCCACCAAAGTTTCTTGTTTTAAGCCATCACTGTATGATTAACTCTCTCTGACAGATGCAAATAATATTTCCTAAGGAAGAGGAACCTTTTATTTTTTTTTCATTTGCATAAATTCACTCTTTGTGTTAATAGTGACCCAGGCCTAGATCTTTATCTGCTCAAACTGTTCTTGCTCCCAGCTGTAGCAGACACCTAGGATTTCCACAGTATGTGGCAATTTCCAAATTATTCTTCATCCTTCATTGCCCTTATATAGTATAGGCCAACATTACCCCTTGCTACATGATACTAACATGATTTTTGGAAGTTTTGGAAAGTCAAGGAGGGAGGTGGAGTGCAGGTATATTTTGCTTAGGGACAGGTTACAAATTGAGCATGTAAAGCGAAAGGAGTTTATTGTCAAAACTATTCTTTAAATACCACAGAAAGCATAATGCTGAAAAATAATAAGTTCTTAATAACTCCTGCATGACAAGTTTCTCAGCCTTTATTGTAATATTGTCATTGTCTTGGAATTGCTTGCTATAAAGGACCCTAGATTATAAAACAATGTTACCTCTGAACACTTAAAATCATACTTAGGATGTCAAGATCCTAAAAGGTATACAAGAAAACTGACTACAGGACACAAACTGTTCACTCTAGATCTGATTCTCAATGAGTGCAGGGACAGGAAGAATTAGTTGTCTGCTAACAGTAGAATCAGTATAAGTTCAAAGAAAAAATGTAAATTCAGCATAGTTTTGGTCTGAGTGGTTATTTAAATGATCCTCAAATCAAAGTTTTACACATAACTCTGCCTGTATGTGAAATAGGTGATCAAATCAAAGGATATTTACTTGGTTATTTCTATTGTGCTTATTGTGTCTAAATAAGAATGGAGTATAAAAAGGAGTTTTCAAAGCCTTAACATTTTTTGCCTTTAATTTCTTCAATTTTGGCATTGAAACACTACTAGCGCCTGTTCTTCAGTTTTTTTTCCTACTACTTTGATACACTTAATGAATGATTAAGAATTGTGAAAAGTAACACAATAGGGATCCAGTATCACAGAAGTAGGGAAATGGACAAATTTTGTCCTGAAAGAGACATATAGAGTGTGTAGTCTTCTTCGTTTTATAGATTAATATATTCTGGTTCAGTGATATTAGACTAATGACTTACTTGTCTAAGATCACATTTTAAGTAACTACCATAAAACTATCTATCTATCTATCTATCTATCTATCTATCTATCATCCATTTATCCATTTATTTGGCCAGTAAATACTGGAATATCTTCTATTTCTTGGCACTAAATAAGCACTGGGATACAAACATTACATAAAAGCCCACAAGGGGCTCATGGTCTAGAATGGGAGACATATATTAAAGGTCATTTTTTCTAAGATAGATTGTAATTTAGGAATATGCAGGGAAATTAATGGGAGCACAGGAGAAGTTTACATTACTAAACTTGGGTTGAGATGGGCTAACAGGTAAAGAATCCTAGAGCAAATGATGCATAAGGTGGAAGCTGATGAACGAACTACAGTAAACCAAGAGGAAATTGGTCAGGGGAACTGTCATTCCAGATAGAAGGAAGAAGGATCAAAGATAGAGATGCGAATGCAGGTAAGCTTGTTGGATCAGGGGTATATATTATCAGAGTTACTGGAGAGTTCAGCAGAGACCATAGTGGAGACCACTGTATTTCATGTTTAAAACCTCAAGCTTCATCTTGTAGGTTTTATCAAGAAATCAGTCCTTTTACTTTTTATGTGAAATGTCTGGGAAATATTTCCCACAATTTCTCTAACATTTTCAATATGCGTAATTTATCACAGTCTTTGTAACAAAGCTTGCCTATGTTATGTTTTTCCAGTAAAAAAAAGCTAAAACAAAAAACAGTAAAACATAATGGTAAAAAGCATTTTGGAAACACAAGTTTCAGGATGTTTGTGGCCAAATCAGAGCTTGTTTAAATTTAGACTATTTTTGACTATAAAAAAAAAAATGTTAATATTAGAGGAAAATACAGGTTTGAAGTTACCCATGAATATATACATGACACAAAATATCTCACTCCATTTCCTTATAAAGAAAATTTATTTTCAGTTTTCATCTGAACAATCTATGAAAGGGATATCTGTTATGAAAAATAAATACACATAAATAGTTTTTGTCTGAAAAATGGATTATGTAAGTTTCATTTTATTTATGGTATATTGTTTATTTCCCTCCAAATATCTGTAAACCATAATAATACTATTTTAGGCAATGAGTCATGGGATACAGGTTTGGGCATATTGAAGCCTTTCACAGATAAAAGTATGGAAATAAACTGTAACTGAGATGGTCATGAATTCCAAATAAGTTCATTGAAATGTAGATTGCTTATTTGGGGGAGGGATATTGATAATAGAAGACAATAGGTTAGGCAAGGTCTATGTAATGCATAGCCATAATGTCAAAGTCTAGTATTGAAGTCTGAGATCTAGAGTAATACTCTTTTCTCTTTTTTGATTTTTTTGAGGGGTACAAGGGATTGAACCCAGGGGTGCTTTATCACTGATCTACATCCTCAGACCTCTTTATCATTATTTTTATTATTATTATTTTATATTTTGAAACAGGGTCTCACTAAGTTGCTAAGGGCCTCACTAAGTGGCTGAGGCTGGCTTCAAACTTTCTATCCTCTTGTCTCAGTTTCCTGAGTCACTGGGACTACAAGTCTGGACTAGAGTAACATTCTTAATAAATTTAAATTATTCCTTCATTGTGAAAGAAGGCCTATTCTTCTACTCCAAGTTAGATACTGATCCTATAAAGCTGAAAACACATGGTATAATAAACAGGACTAGGTCTTGGGAAATTTACAAACCTCAGTTTATTCCTGGCCTTGCCCTTCACTATCTTTGAGACCTTGGATTAGCTCATTGATTTCCCCAAACACAAATTTCTTTGTCTATATCATGTGAGACATCACAGATATTTAATGTGTTTATGATTATCATTAAGTGAGATAATACACATAAAACTACATAAAATATTCAATGCATGGCAGTATTATATTTAAGTAAAGGTTATTGTTTCTCATTATAAAAATTTTAAATGTTCATAGTAGAAAATTTATGAATTACATAAATTGTGAAAAAAGTAAGATATAGTCCCATTATTCAATAAGAATTAGCATTAAATATTTCATGTAGCTTCTAAAAGAATTCATTTACTGAATAGTTTCTTTTCAACTAAGGTAATAACAAAAGCATTTTATATGTTACATATTCTTTTCATAATGATAAAAAATTATCTCTACTATATATTGCAATTCAAATAATCCTCACATCGTTGAACATTTACATTGCTGCTGAGTTTTCTGATATTGCACTGAATATGTATTTCATATAGAATTCTCTTTAACCTACTATAGATTGCTAAAAATGGATACCCTTGAGTATAAAGATATTTTCAATTTTTGCTTCATAATACCAAATTTCTTACCAATTAAGCTCTAATTATGATATTACCTCCTGCCTCATATTCTTATCATGTATTTAATGTGCATTTTGCAAATTTATCATTAATATTTTGACAATAAGGTTAGTAGGTGAGGAGTCTGAGTTCCTAAAATGTCTCAGTGAATTAATTCAGTTATCACCACTAATTTGGAATAAGAATTAACTTTAAAAAATTGAACACAAAAATCATCTAGAAGAAATATTAGACTGGAAAACTCCAGAATAATAATAAATAAATATATATAAGTCAAAACTATAACAAGATCTAGAAAAAAATAACAGGCTGAAGAAGGACTTTTTACCATAAAAACAATAATCTCAAAGGAAAATTCTGATGTATTTGTTTACATTAAAAACATATATCTGTAACTATCTGATGCTTATTTGGATGGCCGCTATCAAAACCAAAGCAACACAAAACAGAAAATAAATGTTGGTGAAGGTGTAGAGTAATTGGAATCCTTGTACATTGTAACCACTATGGAAAATTGCATGGCAGTTTCCCCCCAAACTAAACAATTACCATATGATCTAACAATTCTGAGTTACCTGAAAGATCCAAAAGCAGGATCTTGAAGCAATATTTATAGATCCATGTTCGTAGTGGTATTTTTCACCAAAGCCCCATGGGTAGAAGCAACCCAAATGTTCAATGATGGATAAATGGCTAAACTGATTTTGCTATATACAAGCAATAGAAACTTATTCATTCTTAAAAGTAAGGAACTTTCTGAATCATGCTACAACATGGAAGAACATTAGGGACATTATGCTAAATGAAATAAGCCAGCTACAAAATCTCAAATTCTCTCTGATTCCACTTGCATGAGGCATGTAGAATAGTCTAATTCATAAAGAAAGAAAGTAAAATGATGCTTTAGGGATTGTGGGGAGGAGGAAACAGGAAGTCTTTTAGTGGATACAGTTTCAGTTTTGCAAGATGAAAGGTTTTCTGGAGGTTGATAGCACAATAATACAACTGTATTTTACATTATTGAACTGTCCAATTAACAATGTCTAATATAAGACATGCATGGTGGCTCACGTCTGTAATCTCAGTGACTCAGGAGGCTGAGGAAGGAAGATGGCAAGTTCAAAGCCAGCCTCAGCAATTAAGTGTGCTAGGTAACTCAGTGAGAACCTGTCTCAAAATAAAAATAAAAAGGGCTATCGGTGTGGCTCAGTGGTTAAGTGCCACTGGGTTTGATCACTGGTACCCTCCCACCAAAAAAATGTCTACTTTGGTAAATCTGATGTTATGTGTACATTGCCACAATTAATAATAAAAACGTATACCTGTGTACATAAAGACAAACAATTAAAACACAAACTTCTAATTTGGGAAATATAAGTATTGAATAAGGTAAATAATAAATAAAATTTCCACAAGTGACTAATAATACCCTACGTTTCCAATATAAAACCAGAAAGGATATTAATAGTAGTCACAGAGGAAGAAATACAAATGTTCAATTGAATGAAATAATCACTTTTTCTAATGTCCACAGAAAATTAAGATAACATTGAGATATATAAACTGGCAAAATTGAAAATGACAATGATCAATTCAGGCAAGTATAGGGAGTAATAAAGATTCTTTCACTCTTAGGAACATTGTAAATTTGTAAAGAACTTCTGGAAAAAAATTGACAAAACTATAACAAAAACCTTAAAATATGTTCATACTCTGACATGATGATTCCATTACTATGACCACATCTTAAGGAAATAAGCCTGTGTTCTAACAAGGGTTTATTTATAAATATGGTGATTCTTTATTGCTTATAACACCAAGAATTGATAATAACAATGACCATTAGAAAGGAACAGATCTATCTATATGGCATATCCATATGATAGGTTATTATTCAGGTAGTAAACACTTAAAAAACTAGAAATTGAAAATAGTTAAGTATACAACTAAAAGGAGATAGATAAAAGTTACATCATGTTATTAGCTATTACTAAGGTATCAACTATACATATGAAAGCATGGAGGAAACTTACATGTATTCTGCTGAGTGAAAAAACTGAACACAAAAGATTACATATTAAATAACTCAATTTTGTGATGTTCATTAACAAGTTAAACTAATCTACGGTGAAAATAAATTAGAATAATGTTTGTCTCCTGGGAATAACTGACTAGGAAGGAGCATGTAGGAACTTTACCAACCGATGAAAATATTCTATAACATTCTGGAATGTTCATTACATGAGTGTATGCCCTTGTCAAAACTCACTGAATTTTACCCTTAAAATCTGTGCATTTCATTCTATGTAAATTATACTTCAATATTTTAAAAAGCTACAAAATGCTGTTTTCATATAGTTCTCAATGGCATGGAAAAATACTAAGCTCAAAATGCTAAATGAGAAAGGACTTGAAAAATGTGTGTACTGAATGATTCTGTGTATGGGTTTTATAAATACAAGGAAGAATCTATCATTTTGTGAGCAACAGTTATCAATGGAATTGAACGCCTTCATCTTTACACTTTTTTATATTCAAAGATTTCTAAAATGAGCATGCAATACATTATAATAAAAATAACTAAATATATAGCTGTTGGAAGTGAACTTTGGATTGTCTTATGGTAAGCCGTTAGGTCAGGAACTATAAGCCACACACTTCACTGATCCCTTAGCTCTCTGGATTCCTGAGATAAAGGAAAAAGAAATAGCACTTAGTCCACATTATTACTGGAACCTCAATTAAATATCTGCATGCATAAAATTATGTTTTTCTTCATTGGCTCCTGCCCCAGAAAACTGAATTTATAAATTTAGGTCCCCAAGACTGTCCCTTTATCTTTTGTTTCAAATAGCATTTTAAAAACTCACCCTTCCATCTGGTCTGTGTGTTGCTGACTAATATATTAGCTTTTCCTGCCCTTTCTACTGGAACACTCTTGGGTTAAGTATGTTCATTCATGAATAACTGTTTAATTATTATAATTTTGTTATTTGCAGAGACCTGGCAGTATACCCAAAGCTATAAGCAAAGACATGTTTGCTGACTAAAGGCTTACTATGGAACAAAAGACAACTTGCAGAGTACAAAGAAGCATGCTTTGAGCGCTGAAGGATTTCATCATGGTGCCTCAAATATATATTGTGCCAAGTGGCATTGCAATGGGGGTGGGATCACTATGATCAATATTGCTTTTAAGACTTAATTTTTTTCCCTTGGAGTTCTAAAGTGACTTTAGGATCTCTTCTAGAACTAAAATTGGAGTTAGAATTTGGAAATGACTTTTAAATATGGAAAAATTGGTGCAACAGTAATTTGATTTTAATACTACTTCTCAGATTCATGGGAATTCTTTGTCTATAAGGACCTTCTAAAACCTAGATAATCCACTTTGTGAACTCCAAGAAATCAAGCAATCGCACCTTCATTTTTAGGTCACCGGTACCTGCTAACTCAATGGTGAAATTCAATGAACACATTGGTTGGTGTAAAGACAGGTACAGGGTTCTGATTCTGTAATTAGCATAGAGTAACATTCTTGCTGGTAGACATTTCATAGTTTTCATATCCTTGATTAAAATAAACACTGAGCTACTTCACATGTATCGATACAATGTTTATTGTGTAAATATAATAAAAGCATAGTTTTGAGATTGAAACTTCTTTCATTTACTTCTTAATCCTACGTGTCCTATTCTTTCCTGAAAGATCTAACTCCTACTACTTAGAAAACGATTCTGTCCTGCCAACCCTCCTAGGTAACCCTACCACCCCAACTCTGCCAGCCCTAGCTTAAGACATTTCCTAACTACCTTTTTAACATCAACCTTGCTTATCCAGCAGCTCTAGAATCCTGGCAGATGAGAAGTGTTAGGACAAGAAATAAATCTGTTTTTGCCTTAGTGACTAATAATAGATTATTATGTTAGCTTTTCTTGGTAATTCAAATGGTGTTTGACTGATCTGGGAATTTCAGGCTTCCTGTCTGGGCCAGTATGGAGGATATGTTTGTCTAATGTCCCTGAAAAGGCACCATGTGGATAACTTGCAATACTCTGTTGCTCTGACACCATTTGTCGTCTGCTTTCTGTTTTTTAGTTGTAACTACTATTTTCAGGCTTGTCATTGCTTGTGGTTCAGTCTCTGTTTGCCTCACAGATTTGCAGAAGCCTTTTTTCAAAATGAGTCACCTCTGATTGCAGCACAGCAGTTCGCCTCTTGGTAGTTTTCCAGTGGCACATGACTCTTTTGGCCTTAGAATGATTTTTTTTTTGTAGTTTCCTTTTTAAAAAATACAATGTCACTTCCCATCTCCCACACTCTTAATAATTTACATACACTTTCTTCATTAAGTTATCAGATAGAATGGCTAAACAAATTAGCAACTTAATATAAAATATCCTTGGTTACCCTATGGAACGCCATTTTGTGAATGGGTAATATTTCTCTTTGATATTTCTTCTGTAAGTAAGAAAAACAGGTAAAACCTTGTTTTTCAACCAAGATGCAAAAGTAATTTGTTCCCTTTATGAAATACATTTTTGGTCTTGAAAATTTATAGATATTCTTTGACAAAGTAATAGTTCTAGAGGAAGCTTACTTTAGAAAGTTTTGTTTGTCTCTATTACTACTTAATTATTTGAAAAGTATCAAAGTATCTTGCTTTTTGAAATTTTGGCAGAAATTAACATGCTCTTTCCATAAGGGCCATTATCATAAGACATGTCTAATCAGTAATTCATTAATTTGAATATTTTCTGGTGCTTTAAAGCCATAATTATGTACAAATCAAGACAGAAAGTATACTTTTACATGCTGCTTATTATTGTTTCTATTTTCATTATACTATGACTAATTTACATTAGACTTTGTCTTCCAATTATACTTACACCCTTTTGGGTTTCTTGTCTGCTATTATTGTTTATTTAAATAATTATGGTAGTACCACATCACAAAGTTGAGTGTCAGTGTAGGCTAGTAGATATTTAAGAGGTAGAAAATCTTGAACAATGAACTAAATAAATTTTTAAAATCTACTTTCAAACAAATAAACATTTTATTTATAGAGAGGGTATTTACATGTTTTAGTTACATACACACACACCAAAGTTTTATACTTCAGGATTTCTCTTAGTTCTATACAAAAGTATAGACTGAACTTCAAAAGTAATATAGTTTAATGTTTACATTCCTTCACACTTATTAGGTGAGAAGTATATATTTCAAGGTGAGGTGTTGAAGGACCTAATAACATTTAAGTCTTCTCTGGAATTAAATATTTATTTAATTGTAGACTTCTGATCCTTAATCAAAAGTGATTAGGGGTTTGGGGTTCCCAACATTGTGATAAGGTCTTTTGTAGCTAAGATTGCTACTGCCCTTTAATATATATCTTCTCCTATGCCTGGCATAAGAGAATCTCAATTTTTGTCAGGGCATAGTGACATTCAGAATAAATCATTTCATTTCCAGAATCTCTGGCAGTTATGAGTGGCCAAGTGACTAACATCCAGTCCGTTTGAATAGAAACATAACATTTGTGTGAATGTTTTGGGAAGTATTCTTAAACAAGAGGGAGAGGGCTCATCCACTTCCTTTTCTTCTTCTTGAATACACATGTAATTGAGGGTTGCTGAAAATCCTTATTTCATTCCATGGAAGCAGACACCCACTACAGTCTGGTAGGGCTTTGTTCACTGTAACAAAATGAGTTTTTATCATACTACTTTTTGTTGTAGAGGAGGTTATCACTATTTTTCTCTTCCATTTAGGCATTTTATTTAGTTACAACATAATGGGAGGTCACTTGCTGAACCAAAAGGACATCTTTGAGATCCAAGTTGCCAAAAGTAGTTCCTCTTTCACATTCAATGGAGTCTCAATTAGAGCATGTGCATAATATTATTGCATAATGTCCATGGGCATATGACTGAGAACTCTCTTGGGGAAATAAATTAAAAAATGAAGATGTGTAGGGTACTGCCCATTATCTATGTGTGAACTTTTGGCTCCTTGGGACACCCTTATCATTTTTTCTGCCCTTTTCCCTCCATGTTAAACTTCCCTTTTCTTAGTTCTACTCCCTCAGGTCCCTGTTAGCTAATCTAATTAACTGAATCAAGCTGAGATTTTAATGGCTAATAATGGCTTAATGTGCTACCCTTCTCAGATAATATTTGCCTTTTAATAAAGCACTCAGTGTTCTAACCCAAAGGAGTAGAATATGGGAACTTGAGTAGAACAAATGAGGAAGATACACTCATGGAATAATATAGCTGATTTGGAACTTAGAAATCTTATGAAAATGTCTTTTCAACCTGAGGACTATGACCAGGGAGAAAAACTCACTTGCCTGTGGTCTAAGTGCTTGTTAGTGGCAAATCAAAGACTAGATGTCAGATCTACTAATTCTCAGTTCAGAGCTCTTTCCACCTCACCACATTGGAGAAGGAAAGCCTTTTGGCCATAATGAAATCACCATGTCAAAGGGCATTAGCTCTGTGTGCCTGCACACTATAACAATTGTTCACATATTTTGCAGTCATTTCTACTATCTTATTCTGGAAAAAAGTCTTAAACTGTGATTCAAAAATTTTAAAATGCAATTTCCATTTAGTAAACATAAAATCTCATGTTCCTTTAATGCTATTTGAAATTTATAAATAAATTAAGTAGCATGTCTAATAGAGAATCGAAGTCATTTTTACTTTAGAATATACCTTTTTTTTAAGAACATATTGCCTCTTGATTTAGACACCCCAAAGGGTTTTAGGTTTACTATGAAAAAATCTTATAAAATATGTACTTAAAATGAGAAGTTAATTTTATGTATAAAGAAACTAGGCACATTATCTGATATGTTTTTGTGTTCTTACTGCCTGCATCCTTTTAATAGAATGCATTTCTTTTTTGTTCTACAGTTCCATTGTTCCAAAAATGAAGCTTCTCATATTTTTAGAAATAGTATAAATATCTTTCTATGGTTAATTTTTTGGTCTTTTTTACAATACCTTTTATCTCAAATCTTTCCTGAAAACTTCCTAGTTAATTCATAAAACAATATGATAAATTTCTCAATGGATATAAGTGGACATTCTTATTTAGGCAGAAGTCTTTTGCTATTTGTCATGAACAGAAATGACTACGTGTGACCAGCAAATGTAATTTCAGCCGCAAGTCATGGAGCAACTTCACCTAAGTAGCCATGAATAATAACAGATATATCATTCTAACTCTAACTTTTACCTTTATGATTTCCCTGTGACTCTTTAGACTACATATGTCTTATTTATAATGTATTCTGTCCCCAGTACAGACACTATCATCCAGCACTGGAGCACTGAAGATCCTTTGTTTCCACAGAAATTATTGATTTGAACATACCTTAATTTTTAAAATTTTGAAATCTCAAGACAGTAAATCTTAGGAAATAAGTCTCATTACATTTTTTTCTGAAGTGTTTTTAGATCTCAGTGAAGTAAAATGCTGAGTGTACATGATAGTTACCCATGCTGTGCTATGGGTACTTGTTGCTATGTAACAATTACTCAAAAATCTAGTAACTTAAAACAATAGACCTTTTATTATGTCTCAAATTTTTATGTCAAGAATTCAGGTAGGGTATGGCTAACTAAATCATATTTTTTTTCCATGGTGTCACTAAGGTCATTCAGTAATATGAATGATGGCTCATTTAGTCTGGACGGTTCAGGTTGGCTTCCATTACAGGCCTGGCACATTGGTGGGAAAAATCAAACTTGGCTGGACTCTTCTCTCTCACTCAATATAATGTTAAAGTCTCCAACATTAGTACTCAGACTTTTTATGCCTCTAAGAGTGAGTGTTCTAAGAGATAGAAATGGTAGTTATGTCTCTTAAAATTTGTCCATGGAGACTGACAGAGTCAGCTCTGCCATTATCCCTTTAATCGAAGCAGTTGCAGAGCCCACGAGACTCAAGGGGAAGAGCCTTAGACTCCTACCTCAGAATGTGAGTCCTGTCAAAGGATCTGTGGTCATCATTAATCTGTTAGAGCTACCAACTGATTTTTATGATGATAGAATTCTCACAAACGAGACTACTTTCATGCCAGGCTTCAGTTTTTTGAAATGTGCATTTTTGAACTTTAACTTTGTGCAGAAATGGCCACAAATATAATGTGGCCATGTATTCGTGTGTTGCTTTAATTATCTCATTTACTTTTGTTTTCATTCCCAAGTTATTATTACTATTCACCAATGATGGCATTTTAATTACCAGGACTGTTCTTTTCTCCAGTATCTTGGAATAAAATTGAAACTTTTCTCTTTTGCTTTTGTTTTGTTTTGGTTTTGCTTTGAAATGCTGGGGATCAAACCCAGGGCTTCTTGCATGCTAGGCAAGTGCTCTACCACTGAGCTATATCCCCCACCCAATTTTTCTATTAATGAAAGCTACTGCAAAATTCTTGTCTCTTTTGTCTTCAATCACAAAGATTTGGTGGCAATTTAAACATCAATCTTGTTGGTTTCATTTTTTCCTGTATGGTATAAATTTGGTCTGTCCTAAGAATAACAAGTATTTTCCTATTTGGCATATTTATGAAATGGAAACTAATAAACCTCTTTCAAAACAATAGACTCAAAGAAAACTTAGAGCCATCATAATACATGCCATAATTATTATAAAAAGCAAATAAACTTCCATCCTTTTTTCTGTCATTTAGTTAATATGTGGTCAGTTGTAGAGTCAATATATACAATGAGGCAGCTAAGAAGATTCTAGATACTAGTAACCACGATTGACTGAGAGATTGAGCAGATATTTTATAGGAAAACTAGGTATGTAGTTCAGCCTAATATTGCCTTCATCAAGGGAAGTTTGTTTTTCATCTTTAAGTACTGACTTCGATTGAGGGACTTTCTTCTCCATTTATTTATTTATTTATTTATTTTTGGTTAGGATACTTCAGTTTTGTGCTATTATTACATTATGTAAGTTGATATTTTTACAAATTTTGTACTTAACAGAACATCAGTGGGTATGTGCACAAGTGTGGGCAGGAATGGAATAGAGGTATTTCAGATGTGTTCTCAGCAATGTCAGAGCAATTGTATCTGTTCTATTACATTTTATATTTAATATCCATTTGAATATAGATATTTAGTCCTTTACCACCTGAGGGCATAGAGGGGTTGGGGAGAGAAATTGGAAAATTATCTTTTACCAAGATGTTATACATATTCCATTTTATCCTTAATCAATTCCATCAAACTCCACCCATATGTAAATGGGAAATTCAGTCATAATAACAATAAAATATTATTTTTAACTCTGTCCTAGGACGTCAAACTTCCTATGTCATTGGCGAGAACTAGACAAATGTAACAATGAAAACTCAGAGAGCAAAACTTGCAAGATATACTAGAAAGAATAATATTTTTTTAGTCAGAAAAACTGGAATTCAAATTCTAAGTCTGGGGGTAGGGGGGTATGGCTCAGTGGTAGAGGGTTTCCCTGGTATGTGGGATGCTCTGAGTGCAATCCCCAACACAGCAAGAAAACAAATCTAGGTCTACGTGGCATAATATTTAACCTTTAGGAAGTCATTTGTCTTGTACTATGTCTTAGTATCCTAATTTGCAGTATGGGTATAAAACTGACACCTGCCTCAACAATGCTTCTGTTAAATACCATAATCCATATGAAATTTTAGATTCATTTTGTAAATTTGTGCCTGATCATCCTCATAATCTGATGCCAGAATCTGTATACTCAAAGATCAAATCACAGGAACCATTATTTTTACAACTTTTCACTAACAAAAGCTGTTAATTTGTTCTAAAATCTTTTGCCTGAAAAAGAAAATCTATCAAAACATTTGGTGAGTAACTCTAAAACCCAAAATGGCTTATATCATTTGGAATATGAGAGAGCTGAGCAGAGTTCACTAAAGAGGTGAATTGTCAACAGTAACTCTTTCAAAAAACCTTTTGAGATGAATTTTTATTGAAATACTTCTTTATAGTGCATTATGGGATAAAAAAAACCTACAAAGATCAAAAGAAAAATAACAAGAAAAATCCATACTTGAATGTCCTACCTACCTCCTGACCAGGACAAAAGTATTATTTTTGCTACATAGCTTAATGATTCATTCATGCTGGCTGGCTATTGTAAAGTCGAAGGGCTGATGAAATAGCAGAACTTCTTGTATCCCTACCAAGGTATGATTTCCACAAAAAAATTAGGAGCAAGGGGCATTAGTAATGATGGGAGAAACTATTACATTAAAAGAACAGTATTAGGAATGAATGGGCAAGTACAAAATGGTAGGTGAGTTAAATTATTTTTTAAAGTAGATTCCATCCACAGTAACCCTTAGGTACCAAAAAAGAAAAAAGACACCATCAAAACCAGAATTAAATATCTCAAACAACATATTTACCAATGTATCCCAAACAAAGATAAAATTAATAATGTCTAATTACCTCAAATTTACATCTGTTTATTTCCTCTTCTATATTGATATGCATAAAGTGAAGAGGACATGGTTTTCCTTATGAATGACTCACTGCTTATTGAAACCATATCTCCTCATCATGTGGTCTGTTCAAATAGATATTTGAATATAATTTCTTGGGCCATCTTTTAGGTGATGATTTTGAAACTGGAACCACATCAAGTACTTTTGGTGTTATCATGTTTAATCCTCTGAAAATTCTGAACACAGATTTATCCAAAATTTCCGATGAGGAAACTGAGATTATGTCTTGCTCAAGAACACATTCCAAAGCTCATTTGCAGTTTCTTCTATCAACTTTCCACAAAAAAAAAAATCAAGATTTCTATACCAGTGCAAGTTTTTTTTAAAAAAATAAATTTGATTTTTCTTCACCATAAATAGAATAATGTGAATTTTAGAAATTACCTTTGGGCTAGTAGCTTTCTGATACTAATATAGACAAGCTCTATTATATTTTTAAAAATACTTTGAGAACTTTTTCTTTTTGAAATTAATTTTTAATGTTATGGAATTGCTACTGCCCATAAAATTATAGAAAATAGTTAAATCCATAAAATATTTACACACATTGAACAAAAACTAATATGCCATTGTATTTGCTTCAGTTTGTTTTGATTTTTTAATCTAAAGCATTACTGATACATATAGGCCACCCACACTTCCCCGATCCCCACCACCCCAGACAGAAAAGCACTTTCCTGGATTGCATGTGTTATATTTTCATTACAAATTTATGTTTCTATTGCTACCTATAGTTTTAACCACATGTTTTCAAAGTACGTAATTTATATAAATGATGCCAAATTGTCATTCTTGCTTTTTATTGTTTAACAACTTTTGAAGTTTTATTAATTATTAAAAATACAGATCATTTTTATTGTATCTGTGGGATAGTATTTTATTGTACAACCTATCAGTTCTATTCTTTTATTTTTGAACGCTTAGATTGTTTCCACAATTGTAGTTATTTTAAATATGTGCTTAGTATTTTTTCCTGGTGTTCCTTATTTTCTTTATGTGGTCTCTTTTATCTCTCTGATTGTTTAAATATTTAAATACCATTTATTCAGTGTTATGTTTAAATATGAGGTGTCTCCCAAAAGCTCATGTGTGAGACAATCCAAGAAAGTTCATAGATGAAATGATTGGGTTATGAGAGTCCTATCTATTGATAGGGATTAACTGGGTGGTAACTGTAGGCAGGTAGGGTGTGGCTGAAGGAGATGGGTCTCTGGGAGTATGCCTTGGGGTATATATTTTGTCCTAGTTGAGTGGAGCTCTCTCTGCTTCCTGGTGCCATTGTTCCTAGCTGCTTTTCTCTGCCACACTCTTCCACCATGATGTTCTTTTTCACCTGGAGCCCTGAGAATGGAGCAGGCTATGGACTGAGACCTCTGAAATTGTGAGCACCCAAATAAACTTTTCCTCCTCTAAAATTGTTCTTTTCATGTCTTGTGGTCACAGCAATGAAAAAGTTGACTAAAAGATTAATGGTTGTTCAATTATCTTAAATCATTGAGGTACTAATTCACCTTTTTTTTCTTTCTTTCTTTTTTGAGTTTGCTGGCTCTCCTTCATAGTAGTTTTTCCTTCCTTATATGTCTTGTAATTTTAGTTTTTACATTCAACATTTGAAGAGATACCACTCCCAATAGGAATCCTCTATATTCTTTGTTGTTTATGTGTCCCTAAAGAAAGATTTTGCATCAGTTGCTTCGAGGCAGAATAAAACTTATACCAATCAGTTTTAAGTATTATTTTTATCAGTTTGGGAATACTATACCTCAAGGGTAGTATAAATTTAGATTCTGCATTTACATATGGCAAATTATTATTATTATTTTTTATAATAAACTTTTACTTGTGAATAAAAAATTTCTTAAATACTTTCCTGGTCCACTGGAAGAATTCTTTTAATTATCTATTCAATGAGGAGACAGTTTCTCAAATTAGAACTCTTATTTCCCTCTCCTTCCCTCTTGCAAGGCCAACACCACATCTTCTATATTGTTATGATAAGTATTAATCATCCTGACCCTAGGAATCAGGGCCTAATAATATCTTATAGCCACCTGAGATGCTTCAATTCAAGAGCTTATTATTGTGGTTTTTAAATTCCTGCTTTAGATTTTTTGTCACCTAGGATTTCATTATCTTTAAATCCTTGATATATATTAGCATTTTAGTTTGTTATTTCATTCAACATATCACATGCTTTCTGTTGGGTGTGAGGGAGGTGTCAGTATTAAGTCTTTCTGTTATGTTTTTGATTCTGTAAGTCCATTGCTTCACAAATTATAATTCCAAGGATATATACTATTTTCAGTCCATTTGTTGCTAGCTTTCAAGATGAAGAGAGTGTCTTCTTGAAATCCACATGGTATTGGCTTCTATGAGCTGAGTGACTGAGACTTCTGACCTCCAAAATTGTTTATGTCCCTTCCATGCATACCATAAATAGATATTGATTTAAAGAAGGTTAATAACTCCTGCTTGTCATAATTTTTTAGACATCAATAGAAAAATAATGCAGATTCTCATATTTGTATATGGGGTAACAAATGAGTAAATGACTTTAGAACCAAGGATTGGGAGAAGACCAGATCTGGGAAGCGGGCTGTAGAGCATAATAAAGAACGCCTAGATTTCTTTCAACAGGTAGAGTTGGAGTTAAAGACTGGTAAATGTGGTTTTTGTCTAATGGAGAAAATCCCCTTGATATCCACGGAAAGCAAATAAGTTTCTTGGGATATTTATATCAGCAAAAACACTATCATTTTAGACTGAAGGCCTAGATACACTAGGAACAAAACAAAACAAAACAAAAAAACAGACTTTTGGGCCCCCGACATTCTAGTGACAGAAAGCAGACTGATAAAATTACTCGGGTGCAAACTCATAATAACTTTCATGAAAAATGAAGGGGGCTTAGAAGACAGAGATGACTGACAGCCCAGGGAGTAGAACTGAAAATATAGAAAATGAGCCAGGATCCCAGAGGCAGAATTGAGAGCCAAGAAGGTTTATTCTTTGACCTTGAAATCTAATCAGAGAAAATCCAACATTTTCCCTGCTAGATTTCAAAACTGTCATGGACTAGTGAGGCCTCTTTGCCATTCATTCTCCCACTTTTTAAAAAAATATTGGAATATCTGAAAATATTATTCCACTCTATTTAAGAAAGCTGGGGGTAGATATCTCATATGTTTATTTTTACAGATCTCCAGATAGCCAGAAGATTTATGTAAACCTAACTTAGGAGATTTAGATGATGAGATTTTAGGGTTTGAGCTGCTATTATAATGGGATGAGACCCTCGGGCACCTTTAGTGTGAATGGATATATTTCAAGTTTGGGAAGGACAGAAGCCTTTGCGGGCCAAGAAGATGACTAGTATATGCGATTCTAAGATGACATCCAATAACCCATACCCTTGTGTAGTCTCTTCACATTAAGTGTGACCCTGTCATTGAATGTGGGCACATCCTGTGAGACTCTTGTTATGACATTACATTACTTTAAATTACATGGCAAAAGTGATATTACATATATAATTAAGGTTAATAATCAGTTCAAATTTAATTAATAGAAAAGAAGATAATCTGGGTGGATCTGATTTAGTCACCTTTGAGTCCAAGTCTAGAAATCAGAGAAATTCTATACATAAGGAATTCTCCATTGCTGCATTCAAAGGTGGAGGGGAGCACATGGCAAATAATGGAGGTTGCTTCCATGACCAGAGAGTTGTTTCTTGAACACACTCAGCAAGAAAATGGGAAAGTCAGTCATAAAACTGCATGGACTAATTTCCACCAGCCACCTAAACAAGCATGGAAGTGGATTCTTTCCCAGATTCTCCAGACAAAAATTCAACCTTGATTCCAGCATTGTGGTACTGTCAATAGTGAACCCAGACAGGTTGTGCCAAATTTCTGACCTATAAAACCATGAGCTGATAAACGACTGTTGCTTTATGTCACTGAATTTGTGGTAATTTGTTACATGGTAAAAGAAAACTAATAAAATATTATTTCTGGTGTGATCATGGTGGAAAGGATAAATGTATGTAGTGAATTCTTTCAGATAAAGAGAGGAAATGTAGCTTCAGATGGCAAAGTATGGAGTTCAGGTTTTAGTCTGTTCTGTTTATGGAATGTGGTAATTAATTCTCCTAGAAAACAAATAGAAAAATTTTTAAAATAAAATTTTCATCATCTAAAATAACCACACACATAATATAATGAGTATATTTTATTAGATTCACTGCAACTTGCTTCTACATTGTAAAATAGTAAACAATCAGAGCTGTATCGATCCTTATAGAGACAATGGTCATAAGGTGAATCATTTTCTAGTCATTTATTCTCATTTTTTCTTCCCTGCTTTATTTTTAGAACGTGGTCAGTCCTTTTGCCCTTAACAACCCTGTAACAGCTTTCTATTCCCATGGAGCAGGATCTCAGACAGTAAAAGTAAAGGAAGAAAGCAAGTGTCTTAAAGATGCCATGGTGACTAGTGATAAATATTCCATAAGCTTGTAATCAAGTCTCTATTTGTTTTCAGTGTTTATCTCCTTCAAAACTGCTATTTTAATTTGAGCAATTTATGGTATTGACCAGACATATTATTCCATTTGTTCATTGCATATTGATGAAATGGTCAGTGAAGATGGAACACTTGCATAGGTAATCAGTATGGAAACAACTTCTACATTGTTCATAAATCTGAAATACAATTTTCATAGTTTCTCATTTTTGAGACCAATTATCTCACAGATGCAGACACTACAGGTAATATATAACTTATGCTTGCCTCTTGGCCTTTCAACTTCTATGAACATGTCAACCTAATTTGCAGAAAATGTAAAATGACCACTTAACTGATTATTGAACTTTGGCTGTTGAAAGAGGGTATTTTGGTTTAGAGTGTCTTACTGAGCAAGAATATTTCCAAGGAGAGTGGAGGGCTGTTGAATGATATCCTTATATGCTAAGCATTACTTTTTATTGGAAAGAAAAGTAAATATGGAGTCATGACTTTTGGCTGGGTAACAGCTGCTGCATAAACAATCAACTAAAATGGCTATTTTGGCATCTTCAGATAACATTTCCAACAGTCAATAGACCAGGCCTTCTCAACTTTATATATGCAAACTTCAGGAATTTAAAATTAGTACTTGGAAAAAGTGAAGTTTATTAAAGTGAAGTTTGGGCGAACAGACTAAGAGGAAGTTATGTTGTGTCTGTTGAAAGAAATATGTTTTATTATACAGTGTAAATAGACAACTGACAGCCAGTGCCTAGTCAAACCCTTAGAGGATTTGAATGGAATGTAATTCATAGACTCTGCTTCCATAAAGCATACTTATTAACTCCAAGTATTCCTGGGAGATTTGATACTTTCTGATTCAAAAATGCCCTATACATTCAATTTTACTCATAGGTAAAAATCAAAATGTTCCTATTAATTTTAATGGTTATTTTCAACTAGTCATACATTCCTGGTACAACTTAGAATTGCAAAGTTAGAATTAGGATATTTTTAGTATTTTAATAAAGCAGTAGGAAGCTTGAAGAAATACTTGCCATTATTTTTCTTCTTTTGTTTTGGAATTGGTGTGTGTGTGTGTATGTGTGTATGTGTGTATGTGTGTATATATATATCCCAATTATATATAAAATTATGTATTGCATATATTTATTTTTATTGATTTACTATGACAAAATAATGTTTATGTCTTTGAAAACTCACATTCCTATTTTATTAATTTAAAAATTGAATAAAAAGATTAGCTAAAAAAGTCCAGGTTCCTCTGAATCCAGAATATATTCCTGACTTAAATTTTGGAAATAGAAACAACATACAGAAGTGACCTCTTCGTGTTTCATTGATTAGACCCAATACAATATAAAAAGGAATGAGAGTCTTTTGTTGAAGACTTGGTCTTAAGTCACTCTTGGAAGGGTGTTTGCATGCCCAAAGCATACTAGGAGTTCTCCATACCCCAAATACAGCCCCATCTAACGTGGAATAACCATCCTTGAAAATGCGAACTATATATTAAACATCACTTGACATACTTATTTTAACATTTAATATTCTTGGGATGATTCATACTCTGACCACTCATTGTATTCAATTGAATTTGTCAGCTCACTTTTCTTAAAAGTAGTAATCAACCTCATGGGATTCTTGGACACATGGGAAAAAAGAATGTATGAAGAAAAATTGTTGAAAACATGGAGAAGCAAGTAATGCTGAAAATAAGTTTTTCCTGGATTCGGCAGCCATAAATGGCTCTATACTTATAAAAACTTTCCCAAGGTCACATAGCCTGCAAATAGATCGACTCAAATGTTCTAAGGACAGGCCCCATGAACTCTGAAACTCTTTAATGTTACACAGAAAATATTTCCAATACTTTCAGCATATCAATGATTTTATGAACACAATGGCCTTATATTGATACATTTACTGTGTATAAATATTACTCAGTATGATAAAAACTAACATTATTACAAATTCCCAGCTTGCAAAGTTGGTAACTCATCTATATGTATTTCTTTTGTTGAGAATCTTCTCTTTTCCTCTACATCTGGAATGATTTAAAGCCCACATGCTATCCCAGATTTTTATCCCTGAGTGTAAATTATATAATAACTTGGTTTAAGTGATTAAACCCTAACCAGCATGCAATTACTGCATTATAGAGCAAGAATTATCACCTGAAACCAGAAAGAGAGGTAAAGCCTTTGGTAGTTGAGGATGAAAATAATGAATCTCTTCTTTCAATTTCTCTTCAGTATGTTTTTAATTACAAACAAAATGTTGATCGCTATAATGGAATATATCTCAGAGATCTTAATGGTGGTGGAAAAGACACAATCTGTATACTTCTTATATAGATAGGTGAACTTTTCTTAATGGCAAATACTGAGGATTTTATCTATTGTTATTGGTATGCACAAGATCCTACTATTTGGGTAAGAAAACTGATTTCCAGCTAGCAATAACTTATTTCTGCCTGTTTACATCCCAGAGAGAATTATTTCTTGTTAGTTTTATAGACAGGACATGTTTTCCTGAAGTGATCAATAGAATACATAGGCAGGCTTGAATATCTTCATGTATGGAAAATGGCACCGAAAAATGCCTTGATATTGCAAGTTCTCTCAATAATTTGCCAGATGATGAATAGGTGGACAAGAAGTTTAGAGGTCAAAGTGTTTGAATTACCACAAATGGCCATACATGTCATCATTTAAAGAATAGGAGAAATATTTTCTTAAAACAATTGAAACTACAAGTCATGTTCATTCATTTATATCATTCTAACACAGTTTGGGAAGTTATACATCAAAATAGAAACTTTGTTAGTGCAGTTCTTGATGAGCTGGTGTACACATTACAAATTGCATTAATTGGTACATCAGATTGTTCAAAGACAGAATGAGCTGTGGAAATGGAAGTCTTTCATTTCCTAGAATTGGTCTCTTCAAGAGAGGGTTGTGAAATAAAAAGAAGAAGCTTTCTGTGCTATGGAAAAATGAAGAATTAAACCCAGAGGAAGAGTGGTACCACTTTGAGTAGCAATTTTAACTGCTTTCCTGCTTACTTTTTAAATTTTTAATTTTTTCACTGTGCTACTCTCCTTCCATCAAATTTTCAACAACATTTACAACACCCAAAATATCTCAAAAATTAAAAAAAATTATTGAACAAGATATATGCAAAGGACTTAATAAATGATTGGCAAATTAATATTCCATTATGCTGAACTAGAATACATTATAGTATAAGTACTATGCACTTCTAAATTTAAGGAAAAAAATTCAAGTTTCAAGATGTTGTGTTTTCACATCTATATTGCTAGCAATTTATAGGGGAAGTAGGTTAACCTGTGGCAGAAGAAAACAAAATTGATATCAAAGAAACAGGAAGAGAAGAAAAGTAGCAGTGTGGTGAATATACAGCGTAAAATGGCAGCTTTTTACTAATCACCACTGTAGTTAGCTCCTTTACAATCAAACTGAATGGAATAACACAACATTTTTCCTGTTGAGGTAAATGTATTTGAAGTGCATGCTTTTAGTAGAAGCTAGAAGCGAACTTGAAGACCAGCTGATTTATCAGAGACTAATGAATCACAAATTTGCTGGGTGGATTAAAGCCCTGACCTAGTACTTTCGAGAGGAAACTAAGTTAATTCTCTTATTATGATATGACTTTTAAAATTCTGTATGTCAGTTTATATAATGTCTAGCAAAAATAATGAAAATTAATGAATATTTTCAATAGTTGTGCATTTTAATATCTTACCAATTTTTTTTTTACTGATCTTAGTTATTGTAGTGTGTGGTTAGCTACAGGTATTAGAAAAGAAATCCAAGCAGTTTCTGTTTTTTAAATATATTTATGAAGATAAACACAAGTTTTTATCTAGATATCATGACCATTTCTTTTGATATGGATTTCAGAACACAACTTTTTAGCTATATCTTCATTGTACTACTTACTATGCTTTTGAATGTATTTGTGATCCCATCAAATAGATTTGATAGTAGTAAGACATTATGGTCATGCATTGAAGGGATTCTGTAGTTTGAATTGCATAATTATGCTCTAGAAGCCTAAATTAATTATTATATTAGATTACATTAATCATAAATGCAGGGGTATTTTGTTAATTTCTTGTGTTTGTGGGAATACCTAAATAAGTCTTAAGATCAGTCTTTTTAAAGGAATGCAAGGAGAGGTCATAGGAGACTGAGATCAGGACAATATTTAAACACAAGGAAGGAGCCCAAGAACAACCTAGATGATGTTAGGAATTTGATGAAAGGAAGATAGGAAATACCAGAAGTATCACCAGTGGCAAACTTTAGTTGGGTTGGTATATGAAATATGTTGAGATTTCTAATACTTAGGTTTATGAGAAAAGAGAAGAGGTTGTTCAGGGAGAAGAAGACTGCTCCAGTGCCCCACAGTGCTTTTCAAACCTGAACTTGGCAAACATAAGCATTAATGTACAAGAAAATCCAAACCAGTGAAAGGGGTGTGGCATTGGAATTAAAGGTGGCAGACAATACTTCAATGGGGAATCAATATATTTATAGCATGGTCCCATTTGTTGACAGTTTAATTGATCTTCTTATCTTTTCCTCAGTGGACTTACGTCAACATTGCAAATGGCTAGGATGTAGACCCTGTAGAATATTGGAGCACAAGCCACGTTGAATTGGGGAAGAATCCCAGTGGTTCAGTCTAAAAATAGAGGAAGTTATGGGGTAGTTATGACAAGGATACAAGAACCTAGCTCTGTGGTTACAAGTTCCATTACAAATTATTTTGAGTTTTCATTGGAGAGGGAGAAATTTCTAGTGTAGGTAGAAACTGAAGGACCAAGAGTGCAATGTCATCTCTTAAAAGCCACTGTGAAGCTCTGAAGCTGTGTTTTGAAACAAAGCTCACCAAAGCTAAAAGATTGTCATCTGAAACAAAAACCAAGTTCAAGCACCCAATAAATCTAATAGTAAAGCAGGAAAGCAAGTACTGTAGTCCAAAAGTAAACCAAAACCCAAATGAGTACCAGCCCAAAAGTTAATATAAAGGTGCAAAACTGAACTGAATAGTGAGTGTATATATTTCCTCAGCTTATGAACATTCAATTTTAATTTAGTCATTTTGATGGTCAGAGGGCAGAATATAGGACAGTTAAAAGTTGTGAGGTTTTAATTATCTTGAATTTTTAATTAGGTTTACATTTCACTGGCCTCAGTGACTCAAGTTAAGAAGGGGTGAACAAAAATTTGAGAAAGAAATAATAAGTCAGACTTGCTTCCATTGGCTTAGTATAGACTTCTCACCTGTCTGTAAACCTACCAAGAAAAAAATAAAGGCAAAGAGAACATTTTGGTTTGAATCTCATATCATTTCTTAAATATTTTAGAAAAACTAATGGCTTAAATAGGGCAAGAGTTATGCATACCACTAATTTATCATGGCTTCTCAAAATGTAAATAAGTATTATTACATGGCAGAATGTTAGTTTCAGAATATGCAGTTACTAGAGTTCTTCCATGCTTCATTTACTGTAAACAATCATATTTGATTTCTCAAGGTCATCACCGAATATGTTGTATAAATTAAGAAGAGGTTTTGATAAAAGCAGAGTTTGATTTGGTGAATCATTTTACTTATTTGAAATAACTAAAGACAACTTAAGGATGATCACAGATCCATAGTAGGTAAATTTTGAACATATACATCAAAAAGTATTTGATTATAGAGTTATATTACAAAAGCACTATTTAAAAGAAAATATATTGTCCCATATTCTATGAAGCTATATGTATTTCTAGAAAAGATATTCCTGAGGGCACTTAGCATAATTTCACTTGGGATTAAATACAGGTTTAAAAGGAAAGTTTAAATCAAACATCTAACTTGCATTGAATATGTTTCTATAATAATATGGTCCACAGAAAAATATTCTATCCAAGATAAGTCTTGGTTGGAGCCTTAAGTTTTAATTTTACAACTGGTAAAACTGAGTAGAGTTAATTATTTTTAAAACCTCAGGAATTCAAACTTTTATCATTGCCATGCAGATTGAAGTGCTTGAGGGAACCTGAAACCAGCGTCTTCAGAGGAATCCAAGATGAAGAGAATCATTTTTGTTAAGTTGAAACTTGAATTTCCAAGGTAACAACTAACACTATGCATTCATTGTATGCTCTCCTGATTGAAATACTCTTAGTATGTTTCTTACTGCATGTCATTATATATGTTAAACACATTTAGGTAACGTACTAATTCTCAGAACCATAGCATAATTGTTTATCTGCTCTAGTTGTGTTGGATTCAAGCAAATGGTTGGACATTCTCAGCTTGTTGCTGTAAGATTTATCAATTGACATGCTCTTCAAAGAATTTGTCCTACTAAATAGTTTGAATGTGAGATTACATATGTATTTTACTCTAGTTATAGTACCATCATCAAAGATCCACCATCTCCAAATAATTTGAATAAAAGAAACCAAGAATTTTAAAACATTTTCTTAAAGTGTGAATGTTTCATTTCTACATTTGGTATTTGGGAGCAGTAGTTCTTAATATGATCCATGGACCTAATGGAACATAGGAAGCATTTACATTTGTCTTTAATATTTTGTGAATATATGAATCTATATTGTTTAGAGAAAAGTCATAATTTTTACCGGATTCCCACAGAGGTCTTGAACCAAAAATTGATTAAAAAAAAAAAACAACAACAACAAAACACCTTTGCAGTGTACACATGACCAATTTAAATAATAGCATTTAAAGTCTGAGTGAGTTAAAAAAATGTTTTTCTCTCCACTCTAAAATGACATTTGGCATGCTTTGGAGTCTGAGCATGATTCAAAGAAAAATCTTATCTTGCTTTTTGACTGAAAAATCCTATTGAATTTTCATAACAATTGTCTAAATAAAATACACATGATGAAAAATAAACTGCTTGGAGAGTTTTTCATTCATTTAAAAGCTTCCAGTAACCCTGACCTTAAGTATAATACTAAAACAGATGTGATGCTGAGAGGAAAAAGGGGACAACAGGAGCCCATGACAGCTTTGATGTGTGTTCCCTCAGTTGAAGTGCCCAGTGTACCCCTTGCCATGGAAACTCCCCATCTCAGAGCATTCCTAGATCCATAGCTGCTACTTGACTTCCATGTGACAGCTATGGAAAGATGTCATCCAATTGTGTTGAGATATAGGTTACAACCTTTTCTCTCTGTCTTTCACAACAATCTACATGGTTCTACTAGTCAGACAAGATAGCAGCAGCAAAAAGGCCCTTATCTTTGAAGGCCACTTGATAAGCCCATCTGGGATAGTCTGAGAGGTTATGATCCATACCCATTCCTTCCAGAGTACATTTGTTTATTCATTCCTTTAAACCTTAACTTGTTGATTTTAAGCTATCTCCAAGTATCCCTTACCTCTGAATAGTAATTAGGATCAGTTGAAATGTTCCTGTTATTACTCCTCTAATTTTAATTAGTGGTAAACAGAGACTCTATGCACTCCTGTGAGAGCTTTGCTTTCAGGAGACTCCTTGCTGTCTCAAACTGACAAGAAAGCAAGGCTGCATTTTTCAGTCTGTTTTATTCCAGTGACTAGAAGTTTTCTTGGTTTCTTCTGTGAGTTTACTGTTATAAAGTGCTTGATTTATGAATTTTGAATTGCATATTATAAATGACCTTTTAATTTCTACATTAAAAAAGGGTATATAGAAATCTTCATGAAATTTAATGAATTTTAGTTTTCTGAAGATAGTTTGGCTCAGGATTCAAAAACTGGAGAGATGCTTACTTCTCTTTCTCAAAATGAGAGTGCTACCAGTAGGACTGGCAGTGAGTGAACTGGAAATAAGACATTATCCTTTTCCTTCATGAATGTCGGGAAGAAGAAACAGAGAAGAAGGAGATAATACAATGTTCATACTGGGGAATAAGAGAGTATATCCCTGGGAACATGAGCTCTCTCTGATATCTTATAGGTTTATGGCTCTGTCTGCTTAAGATCCTAACGACTCAGTAGTGACAAATTCTTAGTCAAAATTCTAATGAATTGCCTATGTCATATCAAAATATAAGGTTAACTGCCATGTATACTTCCAATTCAGTGGTTTTTTTCCTTCTTACATGCTGCTTTAGTAATAACAATTATTAGCACATATATATATACACACACATATATACATATATGTGTATATATATATATACATGTATATATAACATTGAATCTATATTTTAAAAATAGATATCTCACTGTTTCTCCTTGGATTAGTTCTACATTGTAGAAAAAATGTGCATATATTAAGGAGGAGGTTCAAATTGATAAAAATAGATTTAAACCTGGCAATTTAGGACTATCATAGTTTTTCTGAGCAGTCAAAAAGGAATTCTACCTCCCATTTGGACTTTCTAGATTTGGAAATCTATATAGTTTACTCATTCTGAGATATTTGATCACTGGTTCTTTTATTGCAGGAGGCAGTGCAGAGGAGAATTACATACACAGACGTAAATATATTCTAACCTGCTATGATGTATGGGCATTTATGGTATACTTTGAGTCTTTTTATGTATTCTCAACAAATGAATAGATATTGGCTTTTCTGAAAGTGGAACAAATGTTTGAAAGCATTTTCCATGTATGGAAATGAAAACAAATGGCTAAAGAAAAGATGATTCAAAAAATCCAATCTATAAATATTTGCCCCTTTCTTTGATTTTCCCAGTGATTCATTGATAGTTACATTCTTCTCCATTTGCTAATGTTCCAAAAAAGAGTAAAAAAAGGGAGAGTAGATTTGAAATCTAACAAAGCAAAGCAAAATGAAGCCAAAAAGGGAGGGGGGGGACAAATGCCACTGCCCCCCCTAGTAACAAAGATTTAAATTCAAATAAAAATAAGACACAGTAACTTAGAAGAAGAAGCAGAAAGGGAAGCCACCATCAGATGCCCATAGAAAGTATTCCTGCTTTGTACCTACTATCGGTCCCTGAAGAAGTCTATTTCCCTCAAATGTTTTCCGACCTGTTTTTTTTTTCCTTTCTCTGAGCAGTAAATGTGCAATGAAGCAAATTATCTTCAACAATTGCACAAGTAATATATTGAAGTAATTAATCCCATTGAAGCTATTTTTGACCAGGTTAGATTGAAGACAATTTTCTGCTAATGGCTGAAGTCCAGAAGGAATAAATAAGTAATGAGGGAAGACATTTATTTTTCAATCATGAATCAGCATTTGAGTCTGAAAAACAATTCAGTATTTGGACAAACAGCAGTGTGGAGGGAGTAAGTAGTTGAAGCTCATGAATAGCATGTGAAGATTGGGAGAAGATCAAGACCATTAATCTTTAGTCCCAAATTTGATTTTCATATTAACTAAATGAAGATTGTGAAACATAGGTCTTTTATGTTTTGCAATTATAGAATTGAAAAATATGTGTTTTGAGTCATCATAGGTAGATGAACAGAGTTGCATTTTCTGTTGACATAATGTAATTTTTTTAGTGTTTAGTGCGGCAAGTTGCATTAAATATAAAATAAAATCCTTTCTGTGTATTTTTCTAATAATAAAGTAAACCTGATAGGAAAATTATTTCTATTTAATAGTTAAGTGTTTTCTTTCCTGTTGCTATATATCTCATTTGTAAAACATTACAGAGTTTAACATTTTTAATCAAAGCCGCGACATAAAAATCACAGAACAAAGACTTCCATAATTTTATTTTTTTGTGTGTGAGTATGTGTGTGTGTGTGTGCGACCATAGGAATATGCTTTTCTCAAGGATCTGATCTGGGATGATGCAATCAATGAGATCCTAATAGGAAATCAGGAACACCAATGATTTATGGCTGTGTATAACTCTTGGGCAAACACATCAGTGTGCAACACCCTGTAAATTACACTGCATGTTGTTAAAAGTCATAAATTGCCAATCTTTTTTTGAGTTACCACCATTAAAGACTTTGATACCTAACTGCAATTGTGAGTTACTGTAGTTCCCTTACAAATTCTCTTACTAATGATTTCAGTATCTGCTGAATGGAAACTGCAGATGTAATGGCTGATTAGGTAGCACAATTGCCTTAAAGCTTCAAAGTTAGAGGTTAAACTACTTTCCAGTGGAAATATCAAAAACTACAAATCAACAACCCTGTCACTAGACTTTTCCAAGTAACAATTAAACCAGGTCCCCTTCTCTATTTATCTTTTTACATTTGTATAATGGAAATCAATGAAAATTAATTTAAGCACACAATATTAACTTTCATTTAGTGAAACTGAATCTTAGAGGGAAGGTAGTCATTTCTCCATAGGCAGTAATGTTGAAAATTAGTATATGATTTTTAAAAACATAAACCTTGTCATCCTAGATTCGATCTTTGAATTATGATAGATCTTCACTTGAAAACCTTTCAAAACAGTATAACAGAACCTAATAAAAGAAAATCAGGCAGGTTTTCAGATGCCTGGCCATTAATGATAAATAATTTTTCCAACATTTGTCTGGTTATGATATTTGCATTGAATCATATCTTACAAAAGATTATTCCCCCAAATTAAAAAATAAATCTCACATGGCAGTTTAAAATTCTCCAGAAAACTAGGTTCTATTATTTTAAGACTCACACTTAACTTAAAGTTTACCTTTAGCATATTTCTTTCCTTTTAAACCTATTATCAACTTCCTGTGTTTCTGGCAATCAGATATTACTGATATGAAAGTTATAACAAGTATCATGAAAATTAAATTAAAACTAGACGAAGAATTTCTTTTCTTTTTGTCTTTCTATCCCCTATGTAAGATCAACCTTTTCCCTGAAGAGAAGTCCACAATTACTGGGTTTATCAAAGACTTGAAAGCTTTCTTGTTATTGCCACACCTTTTATTTTATACCTTACTTTGGAGATTATCCTCTTTTGCTTTCTCAAATTTAGTATTTTAGAACTACTCCTCCAAATATCTTGTTAATCCCTTTATCTTAAGCATGATAAAATGATGATTATGATAAAAATTAATGTTAACATCTTGTTAACCATTTTTGTCGCATTATAACAAAAAAAGCTTCTTCGTTTTAAAATTGACTTCTGTATTTATGACTAAAGTTTGCCATCTAGTGGGAATATTGAAGCAAATACCAGAATATTGTTTGCTGTTTTTATAAAGCCAACTTTTATATTCACTGGTTGGACTGTATTCATCAGTGACTTTCAATAGCATTTTAATGATTGAATCAACTGTCAAACTTAGTCACAAAGGCAACATTGATATGCTTGTACTGAAATAGCCTGAATGAATGAATCAAAAAATTTAAAAATGCATCTGAAAGCAGCAAATCAATTGAATTTGAAAACAGCGTGCATTTCAAATGTGAAAGTGATTTTATATTGTCTACAATATGAATTTGATCAGTTTTCAAGGTAATTCTTGACAGAAAGGCAGAAAGGTCTTTTCCCCTTCCTTCATCAACACCTAGTTTTAATGGCAGCTGAAGCAAGATACAGTTTCCATGTATATACATGTAAACACTAAAAATCAACCAATTTGAGGAGAAATAAAATGGGATTATGGTTCTTCATCTTATATCCTAAAGGTCTGGCCATTTCTTCCTAAACAATTGCAAATTTTGAAAACAATTGTTTTAAAAACTGATCTTTTTAATATTAAAGGATGGCTTTCCTTCAGGTCAATTGATTAAACATAATGTGTTCGTTAATAAAGGAAAAGATGACTTGTGGTTCATGCTTTTAATTCCTTCTGCCTTGGTATCCTGAAAAATAAATCTGCAATCTCAACCTTGGGGACTGTTTCAAAAGTGACATTGGTAATGATGAGTCATTCAGTATCTTTGGAGGTTTATGAACTAACTGCACGAGGGGAGAAAAAATCAGGTGGATGGCAGGAAATGGAAAGACGTCCATAATAATGAACTGAGTACAGTGGCCTTAGGGACAAGTGATGAATTGACAACATTTATATGAAGGTCCTTGTAAGCAGAGGTGGCAAAGGGCAAGAATGTAGGGTGGAAAAATAGCTATTGATTCAAGAGCAAAAGCAAAGGCCAGATAGTATATCCACACTTTATTCATGCTTCAGGAGATGTGAGTGGGTGAGAAAGCCATTTAGACCTTCTGTAGGGCACAAAGTGGTACCATTTGAGGTAGAAAGAGCAGAGTGGTGTTAACATGTGTCTTCTCTTTTCCATGAGAAGACAATAGCAACTTGTTTTATTCTCCCAATTCTCATGTTTGCTTCTGAACTCTAGTCACATTCTGTGAACACACGTTTTTGTGCACATAAATTTCTTACTACCTTTGAGCAATAATGTCTGATCCTAATCACTTTCCCATGTTTTTATGAGTTTGTTTCCTTTGAGTTTCCTTCAGTCTTCTTAACAAGAAACAAGCCTTCCCAAAAGGAATAAACAAAAGTACAGAAACAAAAGAAATCTAAAAAAAAAATTAGAAAACGCTTTAAGTCTTGTAGTGCTAGTCAAATAGAATAATCTTTTTCTGTTCCCAACCATAGTCAAAGTTATTTAAATAAAAAGAGGCTCCAATTTTGTTACTATTGTTGATGTTGAACATTGAAGGTAATTGTTCTTTTAGAATGTCTCTAATTTTAAGGCTCAGAGTTAAAGATAAATGAAATACTTGGAATTTCTGATTGAGTCGTAAGTACATATCATTTTAAAGTGTGCTCTTCTCAGCACATAGACTATAATATGGATATTGGGTTTCATTACTCAGAGTGGGGATACATGATTAGAACACTATTTAACGATGTGCTTACTTTGAGTATTCTTGTTGGGACTGAGTAGATAGAAAGATGATGATACGTAATTGTACAATAAAATAATACATTAATACTATACACAGAGGTCTCTCTCTTTCTCTCTCTCCCCAAATGCACAAGAAAAACAGTAAAAGCTCTTTGGTTATAAGAAAGATAAATGATATCATAGAAGAAGAGAGAATGGTCTGTCATTATTAACTTCGGCTACCCCTGTCTCATTTGCAGATCATTAGGTTGCTAAAGTTGATTCTCTAAATGTTTCATTAAAATTTGGTTACAAATTAAATTCCACCAAAGGGTCATATTAGTCACCTAGCTAACTAAACAAGATCCTCATTTTAACAGTTGCTCAAAATGAGTTTATGTCTTTTCCCTTCCTTTATAAAGTGCCTACCTAGACTTGTATCATTCAGGGTATGTCATCTTGCAAATAACTACGAGGATCAAAAACAACTGGCCTTATGTAGAAGAATGAAACTAGATCCCTTTCTCTCACTGTACACAAAAATCAAATCAAAGTGGATCACGGACCTAAATGTTAAACCTGAAACTATAAAATTACTACAAGAAAACACAGGGGAAACACATTCAGGACATTAGTGTCGGCAATGATTTTTTAGATAGGACTCCAAAGGCACAGGCAACAAAAATAAAAATAGACAAATGGGATTACAGCAAACTAAGAAGTTTCTGCACAGCAAAGGAAACAATCAGTGGAATTAAGAGGCAACCTACAGAATGGGAGAAAAATATTTGAAAACTGTACATCCAACAATGGATTGAAATTCGGACCATATAAGGAACTCAAAACACTGTACATCAAAATAACCAAACATTCCAATTAAAAATAAACTAAAGAAGCTAAATAGGCACTTCTTAGAAGAAGACATAGAAATTGTTAACAAGTGTATGAAAAACTACTCAATCTCACTAATCATGAGGGAAATGTAAATCAAAACAACAATGACATATCTTCTCACCCCAGTTAGAAGGCTATCATCAAAAAGACAAAAATTAACAAATTCGGTGAGGATGTAGAGAAAAGGGAACTCTTATATGCAGTTGGTGGCATGTAAATTAGTATAGCCATTACAGAAAACAAAATGAAGATTACCCAAGAAGCTAAAAATAGAATTATAATATAATCCAACAATCACACTTTTGGATATATATCCAAAGGAGATGAAAAAGATACATGCACTCCCATGTTAATTACAGCACTATTCACAATAGCTAAAACATGAAATCAACCCAGATGCCCTTCTGTGGATGAATAGATAGAGAAAGTGGCATGTATACATACACAATGGAATGTTATTTAGCATAAAAAAGAATGAAATCCTGTCATTTGCAGCAACAGGAATGGACCTGGAGTTCCTTATATTAAGTGAAGTAAACCAGACACAGAAAGACAAATACAACATTTCCACTTGTTCGTGGGAACTAACAAAGCAATCACATAGAAAAATAGAATGAAATAGTGATCACTGGAGACTGGGAATTGTGGTGACAGGGTTAGAAAGAAGTTCAATAAGAGGCATGGAAACACAAGTTGAAGAATCACTTCTGATTCTTCTTCAGGTCAGTAGGGTAACTATAGTTTAAAACAATCTGTAATGCATTTTGAATAGCCTGAAAGAAAGGATATGAAATTCCCAGCCCATAAAAATAATTAAAGTTTAAAGAGATGGTATTTTATTCCTTTTTCATCACTGAGATCAAAAGACATGACAAGAACAATTTTAGAGGAGGGCTCTGTTGGATGTACAGCTTTCTAATTTTATTAGGGGCTCATGGTTTCAGAGGTCTTAGTACATAGACCACTGACTCCACTGCTCTGGGCCACAGATGAAGCAGAATATCATGTGGAAGGGTGTGGCGGAGGAAAGCAGCCCAGAACACGACCAAGAAGCAGAGATGAGTGCTCTGCTCATGAGGTTCAAAATATATACCTGAAGTCATGCCTCCAGTGACATACACCCTCTAGACACACCCTACCTGCCTTCAGCTGCCACCCAGTTAACCCTATAAGGGATTAATCCATTGATTAGATTATAGCTCTTATAACCCAATCATTTCACCTCTGAACCTTCTTGTATTGTCTCATACATGAGTTTTTTGGGAACACCTCACATTCTAATCCATGAGAGATGGAAAAGTTTATTAACCTGATTTGATTATTACACATAGTATAAATGCAGTGAATTACCATAATGTGCTTCATAATGATTTATAAATATTATGTCTCAATAAAAAAAGAAAAGAACTGACCTTAAGTACTGTGCTCTGATTCATTATATGTGCAATATCACGTAAACAAGTAACGTCTCTGAGATGTTTCATCAACTACAAAATATATTAACTTACAAGTTTGTGTGAGGACAAAGAGATATAAGTATGTAGATACATATATATATGTATATAAATAAATATATACATGATCAAGTATTATATTTTTTTTACAAAGTATTTGTATTGCTTTGTTGCACAGAAAGATGACATGAAGTTTTAGAGTCATATGTTTTCAAAATCTCATTAAAAATGTGTGCATTTAAAAGTTTTGCCTAACTTTCTTAACTCATTTGTTTTACTGAGGACCAGCATGCTTTATTTCTCAGAAGCCTCATTTATTCAGTACATGGATTTAGGTTTCTGTATTCTGGAAGAAAACTCTCATACATAATGAAAAGGTGGAGATCTTATTTACATGCAAAAATTTTACCATCACTGCTGTCACTCCCTCTTGCTCTGCAGATTCAGAAGCATTCACTGAAACTCAGCTAGGATGATATATCTATGATTTAATATCATTTTTTCTTTATGCTTTGTTAAATGATGCTGAGGTCAGGTTCAAAGAAGCAGAGGTGGGTCTTAAGAATCAATTATCAATTCATTGCCAAGTTGCTGAGAAGACCAAGGTGATTTTAGACAATGACACAAGAAGTAAGAGTTTGTATTATGCAAAACATCAGCATTAATATATTAATACACATCATACATGCAAGCCCTTTGCGATTATTTATTAAACCATCCAGTCTTTAGGGGAGGCACAAAAATGCTGTCAAACCTATTTTCTAGGTGATAAATTGCATCACAAGTAAAATCCAAAGCAGTCACAATGACAGAAATCCAGAATTTTTGCTTCTGTTGATTTTTCATCCCTTAACTGTATTTTCTAACCACTCTTCATTAAGTGAAAAAAGAAGAAGAAGAAGAAGAAGAAGAAAGAAACCTTAGTGTTTCAGAGAAAAGGGCAAAATCGAAACTAATGTCAGTGACTAAAGGACCTTACATAGAGGCTCTGTTAGTAGACTATTTAGCCCACTATTCCAAATTTTGGAATGTATGTAAAGTGAGTCATGTGTTAGCTAGGTTTTGAGATACACTTTCCTTAATTAGTTGCAGAGTCAGTGTTAACAAAAGGGAATTGAAAAAAGCATCAATTATTGAAGGTTAATTTTTAAGATTGTCCTGCAATAAGAATATTCTACCTGTGATAAAAAATGTTGGGGGATTTTAGACATCAAATATAGGCCTGTTGCCAAATAATTGAGGAAATAATGATCTCCACCCACCTTTCTCTATGCTTCATTTTTGTGAAACATCCTATGTAGAAATTCATTGGATTAGACAAAGGAAAATGAAGGGAAGGGAGGGGGGAAAGGGAATAGGAAAGACAGTAGAATGGATTGGACCTAACTTTCCTGTGTTCATATATGAATACACAACCAGTGAAACCTCACATCATGTGCAATCACAAAAATGGGATCTTAATTAGAATAAGTTATACTCTATGTATATATAATATGTCAAAATACACTCTCCTGTCATGTGTATCTAAAAATAACAAATAAATAAGTAAATATACCCTACATACAAAAGAATCAAGAACATATGAAATTTAAGAATAATATCAAGTAAACATTTGTCTACCTACCAAATATATTTAGCAATAGTACAAAACCTTCTGTATGCCTCATTCACATTGTACTCTCTTCTCCAGAATTAATTACTTCCTCAATTTTTAAGTTAATTTTATCTTGATTTTCTTTATAGTTTGGCCAATGATGGGCATCATTACTCTAAATAAAATGTTACTAATTGTAACCATTGTTAAACTTTAAGTAGAATCAAAATTTACATGTGTGTGTTTTCTCCTGTGACTTGTTTCTCTGAATATGTTTTCTTTTAGTATAAGGCATATTTGGAGTCAATGGGTTTTTTAAATAGTTTTATTTTGATACAATATACATAACACAAAATGACCATTTAACCATTTTTAAGTGTAACATTCCATGACATTATGTACACTTTCATTGTTTTGCAGCCATTACCACTATGCATCTACAAAATATTTTCATCATCCCAAAGGGAATCTCTAACCATTAAGCAATAACCCCCCATTTCTCCCCTCCTCCAACCTCTGCTACCAACTTTTCTACTTTCTGTCTCTTAACTACTTTTGGTACCTCATATAAATGAAATCATACAATATTTTTTGGTTCTTTTACATCTGGCTTATTTCACTTGTGATAATGTTTTCAAGGTCCATCCATGTGGTAGCACATATCAGAATTCCTTTTTTTTTTTTTTTGACTGAAATAGTTTGTGATATGGATACACCACATGTTTTTCCCTTCATTCACTCATGAACACTGGGGCTGTTCCCACCTTTGGATATTGTGAATAATGTTGCTGCGAACATTGGCATATAAATATCTCTTTGAGATACCACTTGGAATATTTTCGTTTGTATTCGTAGAATTGGAATTGCAAGATCATTACAGGATCATATGATGTTTCTGTTTATTTTCTTGAGGTGCCACCATATTGATTTCCATAGATGGTTCTCTGTTTTAGATTTCCACCAACAAGACCACAGGGGCTCAAGGTTCTCTACACTTGCCAACACTTTTTACTTATTTTCTTTCTTTTTAAAATAACAGCAATCCTAATGGGTATACACAGCTGCTCGTGAATATTTTAATTTCCCAAAGAGTCACACCACCCCTTTCTTGGATATCCTATTGGATGTTTGCACCCATAATGTGTTGCCCCAGCCATCTGTGGGTCTACAGTCCCTCTGGAGCTTTCACAAGCAACAATTGCCCATTTTTTCATCTGAGAGTTGAGATAGGCAAGACCAATTCTTTAAGGAGTCCCAGAATTAGAATGTTACAAATAAGATCTGGTCAGCTGCCACCATTTTACGGGGAGAAATCTGGAACTGGAATGGTGCTTCCTCCAAAGTAAGACCATTTCATGTCCATGGGGTAGATGTGGGGCAAGGCTAAGTAAAAGTATCAGTGAGGCTGCAGGTGTAACTCAGTGGTAGAGTTCTTATCTAGCATGTGTGAGGCCCTGGGTTGGCTTCCCAGCTGGGGTGGAGCAAAGAGGCAGTAAAATTTCCTGTTGTTTAGTATATGACTTTTTATTGATTGAGCAATTGGGCATTCACTTGGGGTTGCTACAGAATTTCCACTGCTTTCCAGAGACTCTTTAAGCTTATTTTAGCCAGTTGATGATTGTTTTTTCGTGGGGGGAATCAGAGCTTGGAGTTTCCTAGTCTGCCATTCTGTTGAGGTCACATTTTGTTATTTCTTGGTGGTCACTTATATTGATACATATTGACATGGGCAGGGGAGGAAAAAATGTCTCTATCCTGTCATATTTTAAAAGTGGGGTCTGTGACTGACGAAAGGAAAAGAAACCAAGGAAAAACATACACATTTTATTTGATGTTACTATTTTTATATGCATAGGACTTCATGGAAGTCAAAAACTCCCCAAAGCAGTTAGACTGGGGGATTATATGCCCTTTAAAAAAGGTGACAAAGATTACAGAGAAATGTCAAGAGAAAAGAAAGGGAGTTGGGGCTTCTAAATTGTGAGAAGGTAAATACATGGGGGAAACTAATGGTAGATAAGGGTTATTTAGTAAAGTCTGTGCACGCAGATTCATCTTAGTACTGTTTTCATTTGTAGTGATATTGGTTGTGCTCCTCTACCTGGTGTGGGGACTGGGGACTCCTTTACAAAAAACATTTCTGCCATGTTTTTAGGCAGAAAGCTCTTCCCATGTTAGCCTTTTTTCAATCGTCTTCAGTTTAAAATAATCCTTATACCAGAGGCATATTTCAGGATGCATATTCTGATCCCCTTCATATATAGAGCTGATTCATTAATTTTCTCTCCATTATTGATGTAGGACAGATGAGGCTGGACACCTGAGGTATTTTCAGGAAGCAAGTTTATTTAAACTACAGCCATCCAGAGGGGCTAATGCCTAAAAATCTCTGGACTCTAAGGCTGGAAATTCTTTGAACTCTATACCCAGTGGGAGGGACTTTACATTTTTTTGTGGGAGTTTACATTGGAAAAGTACTTTTTGTTCCATTTTCTTAGACTAGACAGAGGTTTTCACAAGTTTTTACCTCGGAAAGCAGAAATAGTAATTTTTTTTTCTTACAGTTATTGAGCTTGCAGGCAAATAGCTTTTACAAGAAAGAGCAACTGAACTCTTACAGGAAATAGGAAGCTTCAAACCACATTGAGCTCTCTGCAGAACTTTTTGCTGATATCCTGTTGATAAGAACAATTATGGTGAAGGTCTTGGGAAAAGCTTAATTATGAAGCTTCTGAGGAAGGGGTGGCACTACAGTGTAATAGTTGAATATATAGAGAATTGGCATTAATGAAAACATTTTTAAAAAGGAATGAAAATACAATACATGGAGATAGGTGTGCTTTTTTTTTTTTTTTTTTTTTTTTTTTTTTTCCTACAGAGGTATAGAAACTTTAAAAAAAAGCCACGGCTTCCTTGGGATTTTCTATGCAAATGATCATGCTGTCTGCAAATAAAGACAAATTGAGCTCTTCTTCTTTTTTAATGTATTTCTTTTGCCTTCTGGGTAGAACCTCCAGAAAAATTATCAAAAAAAAATCTTGAGAGTGGACATGCTTGGCATGTTCCTGCTCTAAGGGGAAAAACATTTATTACTTCAATATTAATTATGATGCTAGCCAAGAGTTTCAAGATGAATTTTAGTAAATGTTAAAAGTGTCACTTTATTCACAGCTTGATGGAAGTTTTTATCATTAAAGAGTATTGAATTTTGTTAAATACAGTTAGTGCAACTCTTGATATGATCATATAATTTTTCTCTGATATTTGTTGATAGGATGAGTCATGGATACTGATTTCTGAATGCTAAACCAAACTTGCATTATTGGGCTAAAGCCCACAAGGTTATAGTGTATTAACTTTAATACATTACTAGATTGAATTTGCTAATATTTTAAAATATATTTTTCTATGTTCATGTTTTTAAAAATATCTTTATTTGTATTTGATTACAGAGCAATATTGCCCTAATAAAATTAATTGGTACAGTCCTTTCTCATTTATTTTCTGACAGACTTTGCACATGATCAATATTATTTCTTCTCTTACCATTTTATAGTACTTACCAGTGAGTTCATTAGGGTCTGGTGTTTTCTTTGAGGAAAATTAAAAAAAAAAATATCACTCGATAAAGGTGTATTCATATTTTAATTATCTTCATTTGTCATATTTATTAATTTATGATTTGACATTTTCATCTAAGTTGTCTTGCTTATTTGCATTTAATTGTTTACTATTCCCTTGTTATCTTTTAATTTCATTTTTGGCTTTGAGGTTTTCTTATTTTGTCTTGGTTCTATCTCAGTAAAATGTAACTGTGGTTTCAGACACTAATGTGAATAAGTTGACTCCTTTCATTGTTAAAATATTACAATATACCTTTATTAAGATATGATTTACATATTTCACACATTTGAAAAGTAAAATGCAATGGTTTTTAGTACAGTCCGTAGCGTCTCACAACTACCATTAAGGTAAATTTAGAACATTTTCACCATCCTGAAATAAAACCTCCTGATTATATATTCCCCACCTATACCCCATGCTTAGGGAACGATCGATCATTTTCTGTCTGCATATATTTGCATGTTATGTACATAAAAAGCAATCCTACAATATGTGGTTTTGATCTGTTTTTTCACTTATCATAATGTTTTCAAGATTGTACAAAGGAAAAATATTCCATTTTATAGATGACCAGGTTTTCTTCATCCATTTGTCATTTGAATCATTTCTACTTTTTGGCTTTTATTTTATGTATAATATTGCCATAAACATTCAAATATATGTTGCCATGTGACTCCTACATGTACCTAAGAATGGCATTGCTGGGTTATAAGATACATTTATGTTTAAGTGCCACAGTGTTTTTAAAAGTGGATGTACTGTATTCCTACCAACACTATGTGAAGGTTGAAATTTTTCCACATTGTCTTCAATCCCTGTATATACACATAACTGTTTTACATACATATATGTAAATGTAAATTTACATATATATACAATTTCCATCCTAATGGTATGAAGTGGTATCTCATGGCTTTTTTTCTTTTCTTTTTGATATTGGAAATTGAAACCAGGGATGCTTTACCACTGAACTACATCCCTATCCCTGCTCTTTTTGGTACGTATGATTAAACCTGGGCACACTTTATCTTTGACCTATATCCCCACTCCCCACCACCACCTTTATTTTCACTTTTATTTTTTTATGAGACAGAGTCTCTTTAAGTTACTTAGGTCCTCACTAAATTGCTAAAGCTGGCCTCTAACTTGTAATCCTCCTGCCTCACCCTCCTGAGTAGCTGGAATTATAGCTGACTTTTCTTTTCATTCATAATTTCATAATATTTAATGTTTTGGGATGTCTTTTCATGTGTTTGTTGGCTATTTGTATATATTCTTCAGAGAAATGTCTTTTCAGATGTTTTACTGATTTTGAAATTCTTTGTCTTTTATTATTAATTTACAAGTGTTCTTCATATGTTTTAGGTATATCTCTTATCAAATACATGATTTATCAATATTTTCTCCCATCCTTTTGGTTGTGTTTTCACTTTCTTAATGATATCTTAGTACAGAATTCCACAGCCTGGGTAGTTTACAATGAACAGAAATTTGACTCATGCTTCTGGAGGTGAGGAAGTTCAAGAATATGACACTGGCATCTGTAAGGGGCTCAAGATAGAAGGTGGAAGGACAAGTGTGAAAGGTTGAACATTAGTTTGAAGCCCCTTTATAATCAGCATTAATTCAGTCACGAAAATAGAGTCCTTTTTACTTCAATACCTCCTATTAGTCCTCACCTTCCAGCACTATTGCACTGGAGACTAAATATCCATGAACTTTGGGGAACAAATTCAAACCATAGAAGGATCCTTTCAAGTACAATATTTTTATAGTGGGAAAGTCTAATTTATCTATTGGTTTTCCTTTTTCAACTTGTGATTTTGGTGACATATCTAAGAAAGTTTCTCTAAGCCAAGGTCAGAGATATTTCATTCATTTTTTTCTAAGAATTTTATACTTTTTACACTTACATTTAGTTCTATGAATAATTTTGAACTTTTGTCTTCAGTATAAGAATGAAATCTAACTTCATTTTTTGTACATAAATATGTAGTTGTCTTATCACCATATATTGAAAAGACTATTTTTCCCATTGAATTTTTTGACCCCCTTGTTGACAATCAGTTAATCATAAATGTGAAAGTTTGTTTGTACCTGGACTGGCAATGGATCTACATGTCATTTTATCTATATTCCTTTGATCTTCATCTCTATCCTTGTGCCAATACCATGCTGTATTAATTATGGTAACTTAATAATACATTTTGGAATCAGAAAATGTGAGTCTTAAATTTATTCCTTTTACAAAAAGTTTTGGCTCTAATGGGACCTTGAATTTTCCTATGAATTTTGCAGTGACTCTTCCAATTCTTACAAAAATACTTCTGGAATATCAGGTTTGCATTTGAATCTCAAGATAATTTTGGGAGCATGTTGCTAATATAACTATTAATTTTTCCAGTTCATTTACATGGTATCCTTCCATTTACATAGCATTTCTATAATTTCTTTCACTGATATTTTAAAGTTATCAGAGAATAAATTTTGTATCTTTTTTTTAATTACACATAAGTATTTATTTCATTTGTTTTAGTTCTCTGACAAATGAAATTTTCATAACTTCGCTTTTGGATAGTTCAGCACTAGCATATAGAAATATGATTGTTTTTTATGTTATTATTTACTGAAACATTGTAAGACAGATTTGTAGTTCTAATGTTTTTTAAAATAGATGCCTTAGAATTTTCTATACACAATACTATCTCTTCTGTAAATCAGAGCTAATATTAATTCTTTATTTCTAATCTGAAAGCTTATTTTTCTTGCTTAATAGAGCTCATTATAACCTCCAGAAAAAGTGTCCATTGCATACCCTTGTCTTGTTCTTGGTCTTCAACTTTAAGAATGATATTAGCTTTGACTTTTTTTTTGTAGATGGCCTGTATATTGTTAAATTTCACAAATGCTTTTCTGTGTCCATTGATATGATAATGTGATTATTGAGCTTTATGCTATTCTTATGGTATATTACATTTACTAATTTGCTTATTTTTGTTGTTGCTGTTGTTCAGGGGAGTGAATCCAGGGATGCTTAACCACTGAGCCACATCCACAGCCCTTTCTATGTTTTTAATTTTGAAACAGGGTCTTGCTAAGGTGCTCAGGGCCTCACTAAGTTGCTGAGGCTGCCTTTGAACTCTAGACCCTCCTGTTTCAGCCTCCAGAGTCACTAGGATTACAGATGTTTGCTGCCGGCCAGGCTTGCTTTGCATGTTTTAATGCAACTTTGCATTCATTTGATAAATCCTGCTTGGTCATGGTGCACAGTTCTTTCAATAGGCTGCTAAATTCAGTTCGCAACTATTTTTTTTTATTTATCTTTTAATTTTTTTACAGACTGCATTTTGATTCATTGTATGCAAATGGAGTACATCATTTCATTTCTATGGTTGTACATTATGTAGATTCATACCATGCATGCAATCATACATGTACATAGGGTAATGATGTCTGTCTCATTTCACCATTTTTATACCCCCTCCATCTCATTTCCTTCAATATAATCTAAAGTTCCCCCATTCTTCTCTCCCTCCACAACCCCACCCCCATTATATATCATTCTCCACTTATCAAGGAAAACATTTGACCTTGGGTTTTATGGGATTGACTTATTTCACTTAGCATGATATTCTCCAATTTCATCCATTTACCTGCAAATGCCATAGTATTATTCTTCTTTATGACTGAATAATATTCCATTGTATATATATACCACAGTTTCTTTATCCATTCATCTGTTAAAGGGCATCTAGGTTGATTCCACAATCTAGCTATTGTGATCTGAGCTGCTATAAACATTGATGTGGCTGTTTTACTGTAGTATGTTGATTTTAAGTCCTTTGGGTATAAACTGAGGAGTGGGATAACTGTCTCAAAAGGTGTGTCCCTTCCAAGTTTTCTGAGGATTCTCCACACTGCTTTCCAGAGTGGCTGCACCAATTTGCAACTCCATCAGCAATGTAAAAGTGTGTCTTTTTCCCCAAATCCACATCAATTATTGTTTGAGTTTTTTGATAGTAGCCATTCTAATTGGAGTAAGATGAAATCTTAGAGTTGTTTTAATTTGCATTTCTCTAATTACTAGAGATGTTGAACACTTTTTCATATATTTATTAACTGCCTGAATGTCTTCTTCTGTAAAGTATCCCTTGGCCATTTATTGATTGGGTTCTTTGTATTTTTGGTGTAAAGTTTTGTAAGTTTTTAAAAAAATTTTGGAGATAAGTGCTCTATCTGAAGTGCATATGGAAAAGATTTTTCTCACACTTTGTAGGCTCACTCTTCACATTCTTGATTGTATCCTTTACTGAGAAAAAGCTTTTTAGTTTGAGTTCATCCCATTTATTGATTCTTGCTTTGATTTCTTGTGCTTTGGGAGTCTTGATGAGGAAGTCTGAGCCTAAGTCAACATGATGGAGATTCGGGTCTACTTTTTCTTCTATTTGGTGCAAGGTCTCTGGTTTAATTCCTATGTCCTTGATCCATTTTGAGTTGAGCTTTGTGCAGGGTGAAAGATAGAGATTTAGTTTCATATGGATTTCCAGTTTTGCCAGCACCATTTGTTGAACAGGCTATCTTTTCTCCAATGTATGTTTTTGGCTTCTTTGTCTAGTATGAGGTAACTGTATGTGGCTTCATCTCTGTGTCTTCTGTTCTGTACCATTGGTCTGCCTGCCTGTTTATTTTGGTGCCAATACCATGCTGTTTTTGTTACTATTGCTCTGTTGTATAGTTTAATATCTGGTATTGTGATACCTCCTGTTTCACTTTTTCTACTCAGGATTGTTTTGGCTATTCGAGGTCTCTTATTCTTCCAGATGAAGTTTATGATTGCTTTCTCTATTTCTATGAGGAATGTCATTGGGATTTTAATTGGAATTGCATTGAATCTGTATAGTGCCTTTGGTAGAATGACCATTTTGTCAATGTTAATTTTGCCTATCTAAGAACATGGGAAAGCGTTTCATTTTTGAAGGTTTTCTTCAATTTCTTTTTTTAATGTTCTGTAGTTTTCATTGTAGAGGTCTTTCACCTCTTTTGTTAGATTGATTCCCAAGTTGTTTTTTTTTTTTTTTTTTTTGAGGCTACTGTGAATGGAATAGTTTTCCTAATTTCTCTTTCAGAGGACTCATCACTTCTGGATAGAAATGCATTAAATTTACACATATTGATTTTATATCCTGCTACTTTGCTGAATTTATTTATTAGTTCTTGAAATTTTGGATCTTGTAAATATAGGATCATGTCATCAGCAAATAGTGACAGCTTTAGCTCTTCTTTTCCTACTTGCATCTCTTTAATTTCTTTGTTCAGTCTAAACACTCTGGCAAGTGTTTCAAGTGTTGAATAGAAGTGGTGAAAGAGGTCATCCCTGTCTTGTTGCAGTTTTTAGAGGTAATGCTTTCAGTTTGTCTCCATTAAGAATGATGCTGGCTATGGGCTTAGCATAGATAGCCTTTACAATGTTGAGGTATGTTCCCACTATTGCTATTTCTTCTAGTGTTTTAAGCATGAAGGGGTGCTGTATTTTATCAAACCTCTTTCTCAGCATCTATTCAAATAATCACGTGATTCTTAACTTTATTGATGTGATGAATTACATTTTTTGATTTCTGGATGTTGAACCAACCTTGCATCCCTGGGATAAACCCCACTTCATCATGGTGCACCATCTTTTTAATATATTTTTTTATGTGATTTGCCAGTATTTTGTTAAGGATTTTTGCATGTATGTTCATCAGGGATATTGGTCTAAAGTTTTCTTTCCTTGATGTGTCTTTGTCTGGTTTTGGTATCAGAGTGATACTAGCCTCATAGAATGAATTTGGAAGGGTTCCCTCCTTTTGTATTTCCTGAAATACTTTGAGGAGTACTGGTATCAGTTCTTCTTTAAACGTCTTGTAGCATTCAGCCGAGAATCCATCTGGTCCTGGGCTTTTCTTGGTTAGTAGGCCTTTGATGGCTTCTTCTATTTCAGTGCTTGAAATTGATCTGTTTAGATTGTGCACGTCTTCTTGATTCAGTTTGGGAGAATCATATGTCTCTAAAAATTTGTCAATGTCTTCGATATTTTCTAATTTGTTGGAGTATATATTTTCAAAGTATCTTCTAATTATGTTATGTATTTCAATAGTGTCTATCGTGATCTTTCCTTTTTCATCACAAATTCTAGTAGTTTGAGTTTTCTCTCTCCTTCTCTTTGTTAGTGTGGCTAGGGGTTTATCAATTTTGTTTACTTTTTTAAAGAACCAAATTTTTGTTTTGTCAATTTTTTGAATTGTTTCTCTTGTTTCAATTTCATTGACTTCAGCTCTGATTTTAATTATTTCCTGTCTTCTGCTATTTTTGGTGTTGATCTGTTCTTCTTTTTCTAGGGCTTTGAGATGTAATGTTAGGTCATTTAGTTGTTGACTTTTTACTTTTTAATGTATGAGCTCAATGCAATGAATTTACCTCTTAGTACTGCTTTCAGAGTGTCCCAGAGATTTTGATATGCTGTGTCATTGTTCTCATTTACCTCTAAGAATTTTTTATATTTCTTCCCTGATGTCTTCTTTTATCATTGAATCATTCAATAGCATATTATTTAGTCTCCAGGTGTATGAGTAGTTTTTGTTTGTTCTTTTATCTTTCATTCCTAATTGCATTCCATTATGATCTGATAGGATACAGGCTAAGATCTTTATTTTTTTGTATTTTCTAATGGCTTCTTTGTGGCATAGCATATGGTCTATTTTGGCGAAGGATCCATGAGCTGCTGAGAAGGTATATTCGCTCTATGATGAATGAAATACTCCATAAATATCCATTAAGTCAATGTCATTGATTGTACATTTAGTTTTATAGTTTGTTTGTTCAGTTTTTGTTTGGAGGATCTATCCAGTGATGAGAGCAATGTGTTAAAGTCCCCCACTATTAAAGTGTTTTGGTGATTCTTAAAATTGATAAGGGTTACAATAAAATAAAAAATAAATAAATAAATAAAAATAAAAAAAATTAAAAAAAAATTGAGAAGGGTTTGTATGATGTACATAGATGCTTCATTGTTTGGGGCATAAATATTTAAAATTGTTATATCTTGTTGTTTTATGTTTCCATTAAGCAGTATGAAACGTCCTTCTTTATCCCTTCTGACTAACTTATGTTTGAAGTCCACTTTATCTGATATGAGTATGGAGACCCCTGCTTTTTACTGGGTCCATGTGAATGGTATGTTTTTCCCCATCTTTTCACCTTTAGTCTGTGGATGTCTTCTTCTATGAGATAAGTCTCTTGCAGGCAGTATATTGTATTTCTTTTTAATCCAATCTGGTAGTCTAAGTCTTTTGATTATTGAATTTAGGCCATTGACATTCAAGGTTATTATTGTGATATGATTTCTATTCCTGGTCATTTTGGCTTATTTTTGGTTTTTTACTTGTCCTTTGATTCGCTTTTCCTTTAGAGTAGTTCCTCTCTTTGCTGACTTGTATTGTTGCTTTTCACTTCCTCCTCATGAAATATTTTGCTGAGAATGTTCTGTAGGGCAGACTTTCTATTTGTAAATTCTTTTAACTTTTGTTTATAGTGGAAAGATTTTATTTCATTGTGAAATCTGAAGGTTAGTTTTGCTGGGTATAGGATTCTTGGTTGGCATCTGTGTTCTTTCAGAGCTTGAAATATATTCTTGCAGGCCCTTCTTGCTTTTAGAGTCTGGGCTGAGAAATCTGCTGATATCCATATTGGTTTCCCCTTATATGTAACCTGACGCTTTTCTCTCACAGCCTTTAGAATCCTATCTTTATTTTGTATGTGAGGTATTTTCATTATAATGTGTCTCGGTGTGGGTCTGTTGTAATTTTGTGTATCTGCTATTGTGTAAGCCTCTTGTATTTGATTTTCCATTTCATTTTTCAGGTTTGGGAAATTTTCTGATATTATTTCATTGAATAGGTTTTTCATGCCTTTGGTTTGTATCTCTGTGCCTTTCTCAATCCCAATAATTCTTAAATTTGTTCTTTTCATGATATCCCATAATTCTTGGAGTTTCATTCATGACTTCTTATCATCTTCTCAATTTGTCCAACTTTATTTTCAAGATTAAATATTTCATCTTCATTGTCTGAGATTCTGTCTTCCATGAGATCTATTCTGATGGTGATGCTTTCTATTGAGTTTTTAATTTGGTTTATTGTTTTTTTCATTTCAAGTATTTCTGTTTTTGTTTTTTTTTTTTTTTTTTTTCAGAATCTCTGTCTCTTGAGGAGTTTTAAGATGGCAGACTAGAGAGTGGCTGCATTTCATGTTGCTCCAGGACTCAGGATTCAAGAAGAGGAGATATTGAGAGACTTGGGACCAACTCAAAGCCACGAGGTGAGTCTCTCCCATTGGGGAGGCATCCCAGATGGAGCAGTAGTCCCGGAATGCAGGGAACTTTGTGAAGTAGAGTTTCCCAACGAGACACCCCTCCCCCGGCTGGAGCAGTGAACTCTGACAACTGGGAGCATTGTAGAGGAGGCCGCTCAGCACAACGCTTGGACTCGGAGCAATCCACTGGGGCTCCAGGTGGCTGCCCAGAGGAGGAGATGCGCGACGAGCTGTTTGGACTCAGAGCGGCCACCCCTGAACACCAGGGGGCTGCACGGAGGAGGAGGAGGAGGAGCGCAGCGGGTCGCTTGGTCTCCGAGTGGCCACACCAGAGCTCCAGGTGGCTGCCCGGAGGAGGAGGTGTGCAGCGGTTGCTTGGACTCAGAGCAACCACACCTGAATACCCGGGGGGCTGCCTGGAGGAGGAGGAGGAGTGCGGCGGGTCACTTGGACTTGGAGTGACTGCACCAGGGCTACGGGCGGTGGGCGGGAGGAGGAGGTGCGCAGTGAGTTGCTTGGACTCCTAGCGACCACACCAGAATATTGGGTGGCTGCCCGAGGAAGAAGAATGCAGGGGGTTGCCTGGATTCAGTGACTGTATGGGGCTCCAAGTGACTGCTCAGAGAAGGGGCCGCATAGCCAGGCAATTAAGTGCAGAGCAGGGTCCCAGGACCTAGGCGGCTTCTTGGTGGAAGAGCTGCACAGAGACAAGCTGAGGGGTGGAGCGAAGGTTCCAGGACTGTGGGCAGATTCTCTGAGGAGAGGCAGCCTAAGGAGACTTGTCTGCAAAGGGTGAGGCTCCCAGGCCCAGGAGGTAGGTCTGGGCCCCTGGAAACATTGCAGAGGAAGGCAGCCCAGCCCAGGTGGTAGTTGTGGATTGAGGGGAACCTCTAGGAGGGGAACTGACCAGCGAGTCCTCCCCATCAGATGAGTCTTCCCCGCCAGGTGAGGTTTTCCCACAAGGACGATAAAACCAGAGACACAGGCCCAAACAGGTCTTACTTCAGCCTGCAGCCTAGTTCCCCTTTGAATGACTATTGGTCAACAAGTGGAGGCACATCTGCCCACGAGCAGGGAATAAAATTCACCTGAAATCCACCACCCACAGAGAGGCAGCTTCCTTGTGGAGCACCGCATTATCAAGGTCCTCCGAGACTTCAGGCTACTAAAGGCTAAGAAGGGACATACAAGAAATCTTCAGGGACATTATAAGTCAATAGAGGAAATCTGCAATACCTCAGCAGTCCACTGATACCTGAAAAATATGAGAAAACAAGGGAAGAAAATGCCTCAAACAAATCTAGATGTTACATCAATAAAATCCAATGACAGCATGGCAGAAGAAATGACAGGGAGTTCAGAATGTACATAATTAAAATGATCAGGGAAGCAAGCGATGAGATGAAAGAGCAAAGGCGGGCATTGAATGATTGCACCAATCGACAGTTAAAAGAGCAAATACAGGAAGCAAAAAAATCATTTCAATAAAGAGAGATATTGAGAAAAAAACAAACAGAAATCCTTGAAATGAAGGAAACAATAAGCCAAATTAAGAACTCCATAGAAAGCACAACCAATAGGATAGAACACCTGGAAGACAGACCCTCAGATATTGAAGACAAAATATTTAACCTTGAAAACAAAGTTGACCAAACAGAGAAGATGGTAAGAAATCAGGGACAGAATCTACAAGAACTATGGGGTATCATGAAAAGGCCAAATTTAAGAATTATTGGGAATGAGGAAGGCTTAGAGAAACAAACCAAAGGAATGAACAATATATTCAATGAAATAATATCAGAAAATTTCCCAAATCTGAAGAATGAAATGGAAAATCAAGTTCAAGAGGCTTATAGGACTCCAAATACACAAAATTACAACAGACCCACACCAAGGCACATTATAATGAAAATACCTCACATACAAAATAAAGACAGAATTTTAAAGGCTGTGAGAGAAAAGAGCCAAATTACATTCAGGGGGAAACCAATACGGGTACCAGAAGATTTTTCAATCCAGACCCTAAAAGCTAGAAGGGACTGGAATAACATTTTTCAAGCCCTGAAAGAAAATGGATGCCAACCAAGAATCTTACACCCAGCAAAACTTACTTTCAGATTTGACAATGAAATAAAATCCTTCCATGATAAACAAAAGCTAAAAGAATTTACAAAAAGAAAGCCGGCATTACAGAACATTCTCAGCAAAATATTCCATGAGTAAGAGATGAAAAACAGTGATGCAAATCAGCAAAGGGAGGAACTATCCTAAAGGAATTGTCAAATAAAGGAGGAGCCAAGTCATGTAAAAAAAAATAAAATAAAATAAAAACAATGAACCAAATGACTGGGAATACAAATCATATCTCAATATTAACCCTGAATGTTAATGGCCTGAACTCATCAATCAAAAGACATAGACTGGCAGATTGGATTAAAAAGAAAGGTCCAACAATATGTTGCCTGCAATAGACTCACCTCATAGAAAGAGATACCCATAGACTAAAGGTGAAAGGATGGAGAAAAACATACCATGCACATGGACTCAGCAAAAAAGCTGGGGTATCCATCCTCATTTCAGATAATGTGGACTTCTAGCCAAAGTTAGTCAGAAGGGATAAAGAAGGACATTTCATACTGCTTAAGGGAAGCATAAATAAGCAAGACATAACAATCATAAACATCTATGCCCCAAACAGTGGCTCATCCATGCATGTCAAACAAATCCTTCTCAATTTCAGAAACCAAATAGACCATAACACAATAATACTAGGTGATTTTAACATGACTCTCTCACCACTGGACAGATCTTCCAAACAAAAATTGAACAAAGAAACCATAGATCTCAATAACACAATCAATAATTTAGACTTAACGGACATTTATAGAGTATACCATCCAACCAAGAGTGAATGCACTTTCTTCTCAGCAGCACATGGATCCTTCTCTAAAATAGACCATATATTATGCCACAAAGCTAATGTTAGCAATACACGAAGATAGAGACACTACCTTGTATTCTATCAGGTCATAATGGATTAAAGTTAGAAATAAATGAAAGAGTAAAAAACAGAAACTACTCCAACACCTGGAGATTAAACAATATGCTATTATATGATGAATGGATAACAGAAGATATAAGGAAGGAAAGTAAAAAATTCTTAGAGGTAAATGAGAACAAAGAAACATCATATCAAAATCTCTAGGACACCAAGAAAGCAGTGCTTAGAGGAAAATTTATTTCATGGAGCGCATTCAATAAAAGAAGTAAAATTCAACAAATAAATGACCTAACACTACAGGTCAAAGCCCTAGAAAAAGAAGAACAGATCAACACCAAAAGTAGTAGAAGACAGGAAATAGTTAAACTCAGAGCTGAAATCAACGAAATTGAAACAAAAGAAACAATACAAAAAATTGACAAAATAAATAGTTGGTTCTCTCTCTCTCTCTCTTTTTTTTTTTTTTCTTGAAATCTTGCAATGTCTTTATTTTGATTTCACATCTTACAGATAGTTCTGCGGGATAAAGCATGTTGGGTGACATTTATTTTTTTCTCTCATCACTTTGCATGATATCCACTACATTTTAATCTCCATTGTTTCTGTGAGAAATCCATAAATCTTCTTGGTGTTCCCTTGCAGTAGATGGGTCCTTTAGAGGGCAGAGCAAGATGGCCACAGAGTAAGATTCTCTGGTGTTTGTCTCCCAACAGACACAACAAATTGAACAGGTATACACACAGGATACAGAATTCACAGGAACTAAGAAGAGACCAAAGTCCTTGCCTTTAGTATGGCAATGAAAAGATGTATTAAATAGGGTAAGAATGAAGGAGTTGCCTAGGTTATCACTCACCAAACTCCAATTGGCACAGTGTAGAGAGAGACACTTCCTATTTAGGGAGGAAATAAAGTCCAGACTTTAGACTTGAAATTTAGTATTGGGCCCACCATGGAGGAACACAGCACCTGGTAGAACCACATGATTTCTATCACCAGACCAATATCTGTGGACAGAGCTGCTAGAACTACATTAGCCAAATGGCAAAAATAGCCTGTACTACCTGTAAGGTATAAAGCCACCCTTCTCTCCCATTACAGGAATTTTCCGCCTCCCAACCACTTGTCAATCTGCGCTCTGCCCACCTCTTCCATTACAGGAATTTCCGGCCTCCCCACCACCTGTCAACCTGCACTCGGCCTGCCTCTTATGTTACAGGAATTTTCAGCTTACACTGCCGTCATCTTCCTGCCTCCCACATTACGTCCTAACATGTTATTGGTCGATCAGTCAGTCTGCAAGAATTCTCCACCGCGATTGGTTCCTCCCAGCCTGCGAAATTCCAATATCTGGGAGAAGCTGTACGCCATTTCTTCTTCTTTCTTTTTCCACCTGAGCGGACCTTATCTGTCCCCATAAATAAAGTCTCTTGTGTGAGATCTCATGTCTGCGGAGCGTTTTTTTTTCTGGGATCTACCAGCGAGACACAACTGAGCCAGCGACCCCTAACATCTGGTGCCGAAACCCAGGATTGGTTTTTCCGCTGACTAAGCAAGTGGATTCCCATCCGATAGCCCCAGTGCCCGCAGATAGAGACTCACCTTCCATTTACCTGGACGCCCAGTTTTCTGCATGCAACACCGGACTCCAAAATTGGTGAGTTCCCCTTAGGCAGGCCCCCTGACCACTTAAACACATCTCGGCTGATCTGAGAAGCAGCCATTAAATCCGGTGCTCTCAAGACTGCCGAGGTGTGGGGGTACCTCCTTGGTCCCTATAGCTGGTCCTAGTTGCTGGGTGGATTCTTGATTTTATGTTGCTGAGATTCTTTCTCAGGGTTTGAGTCTCTTTTATATTTTTTCATCTCACTCAAAATCCTGGCCAGGTCCTCAAACTCTCTCGGCTAATGCCTGGTTAGACACTGGTACTGGTGACAACCTTCTTGTTGCCTGGCACGTGGTTTTTGGGATGCCATTAATCACTAGCTAGGTGGATCGATCTCAGTCTTCACCATGGGATCCAGGACATCCAGCCCAGCAAACTCGCCCCTGAGACGTTTAAACCATCTCAAACACCTTCACCTGTTCCCTGAATTAGAGCTAAACTGTCCTTTAGATAGTAAGTCAGAATGGTCTATTTATGACACCCTAAATTCTAGCTTTATGCCCAATTATACTAGTTATAATTAAGTACATATGTGGGTGACCTGGTGAATGGAAAGAGACTTTTCCCCTTTGTGTTTTTCCTTTCTTTCATGCTAAACCTAATCTCTGCTCTCCTCAAAAACATGAACATGTTCTCTTGGCTTCTTCTCCCCCTTTTAATCCTTCTTTCTCTTCTGAGTTTAATCCAGCTGATGAGTCATCTCCTTACAGGCCTCCTACTGCAGAAGCTCCTGTTCATTCCTCTCCAAAGCCTCATTCTGTTTCTCTTTCTGCTCCTCCATTCAGCCCACCAAATCCCCCCACCATGCGGTCTCGTACACACATTCTAGCTCCTTTAGGGGAGGTGGCTGGCGTGGAGGGAGTAAAACCTGAACACGTTCTCTTGGCTGATTCCTTATTTTCAAGTTTTTCTTTCTCGCTTCTGGCTCTCCCTGCAGGCTCGAGCCCTCCAAATCTATTAGCCCCTTTCAGATTCAGATCTCAGTCAAGGGTTACATTGAAATGTAAATGAAGAAAGGTGCAGTAGGAGACCAGTTTCAAACCCAAGAAAAAAAAGTGTCCATTTTAAATTTCTCCTGGGCTACAACTCAGAATACTTTTCTCCCTTTCAACTTTTCTCTCCTTCTCATTTTCTCATGCTTTAATTAGTAACCATTATCATTTTTCTTCTAGGAAATGCTGTGTTTTTGAGCTCACAATTTTCATCCTGCATACCTAGGTTAATGATTTTTGATCAGTTCTTTTTATCCAACTCTAGAGTTATTTTTGAACATCCATTACATTGCAATGGAGATAAATATTACAAGGCCTTTACTTTTGTGTTAAATAAAAGCACACATAAAAAGTAAAATTTTAAAAATGGATCCAAATATTTTTAATTCACGTGATTTAAAGAGGTTCAATTTAAATTGGATAAATGAAAGTAAAATGTCCTTAAAATTAACTCACAAGTCTCTAAGTGGTCAACTAATAATATATTAATGTTTATAAAATGTCTAACATCAATTTTTCTAGGACTTTTCTTCAACAGGAAAGAGACGGCAAAAACTGTTGGCACACTTGTCTGATATCTTGGTTTTTCTACAATAAGCAACATGTATGGGATTACTCAAATGTGTTTGTTAGAGACATCTGATTAATTTATAAAGCTATTCCATGGAGTAACATACTTAAAAACATTATTCTGTGTATGTTAAATGTGTTCATATTTTCCAGATATGCAAGCCTTTAAAGCAGAAAATTTATCAAGCTGCTGTTTTCCAAATTAAACTTGTCTGTAATGGTAAACCTATCATTTAATGTTCTATTATAGGACCTGTCATCAATAGGGTATATGTAAAATGACATTTAAGAAAGAGTGTAATGTGCAGTAGCAAAAATGGAACAACAGTGACTAAAATTGGGGTCTCTGATGACCTCATGGCTGTGGCATGCCTGGTGCCTGGGAGTGCTCCTGTGCAGGGGCACAAGATACCTGACTGCTGTGGCAGTACATTGATCTCAGGCACACAGCTCTTGGGCAGGAAGGAATTCTTTTGCTATAAAAGGGGGTAAATAATCAGTGTTTCATCAGCTCCCTTTTCTGGTTCCTGCCCACCTTACAGTAACTTTGGAACCTAACATTGCACACATATAAAAATTGCTGACATAACTCTTTAGATCCACATTTCCATCAGAGAACAGAGCTCCATCTGATCTGAGCTTAATCTTCAAAATCTGTGTTTATATACTCCTTTGCCCCTCACTGAAAAGCCCCACGTTACCTGAGATAAGGCTCTGCCTCACCACCCTGCTACACATTACAATGGCTCCAAAAGTAAGCCTGACTTTAACTCATTTAAAGTTGTGTTCAAAAGTCTGATGTTTGTTGTACTGTGATAGCTATTGCACAAGCTGAATGTTTTACTGTTGATGATTCCATTTTGTATTTTCCTTGTAAACTCTAATTGTTGCCTGATCAATATTTTGCAGAAGTACTGCTTAAAAAGCGAACATCATAAATTAACTTGGAAGAGTAAGCTATCACCTATAGAACAGACAATGTAAACCCCAATTAGATAAAAGAGGGTAAATAACTGTAAAGTTATAGACATTAAAGCTAAAGCCCAGTACTCTTACTCTATGACTGGTGAGACTGACTTGCTTGATGGTTAAGATCAAACTTAGAGATAGAGATTAAATACAGAGGTCAAGAAAAGTCCATATTTGGGTCTTGCCCTCAAAGTCAGCCTGAACCCAGGGAACAAGAGGACTTCTCCAAGGAGCTTTGCAACTCTGGGTCACACAACCTCCTGATCAAGGAGATTGATGAGGCCACTAGAGGAAAAGCTACTCAGTGCATCTGCTGCAGAGGAGGGTCATGGAAAAAGGGAGACATCCCTGGCGCTTTCAAGGAAAGCCACCTCATCGAGAAGACCCTGCCTAACCAAATGGCACTAATGGAGCTAAGAAGCTGCTCTTAAGTTCTCTATGAGTGACCCCTGTGGAAACTCAGCTGACTTGATCTTAAACACCTAGCAAAACAGTTAAAACCAAAATATAGCCATTCTTGGGCATTTAAAAATAATAGTAACTATCAAGAGAAACTGGCAGAGTCAGAAGTTTTTAGTCAGTTTAAGGCCTACAGACACAGGTAGGCTTAATCTGTGTTTGCTATTATCTCTACTGGATAACCTAGACAATGTTAAAGTTCCCAAATAAAGACCTGTCCTCTCCAGCCTTTGCTAGGCCTTGTTATGGGAACAACTTCTCAGTTCTTCCACCCCCTGGTGAGGAATTATTAATTTCTGTCATCTTTATAATATGCATTAGCATGTTCCAGATCCTGCAACATTTATATTGTATCAATCTCATTTCAGTACTCATGTCTTTTTGTTCTTCTCTCATAGAAGCACCCATCCACAGATGCCTTTACAGCCTGCTCTCCCCCAACCGGACTTCTACCATAAACCTCTCAATTGACCCGATTTCTAAAAAGGAACCTCCAAACTGCTTGCCCCATGCTGCCCACTTCCAGCTCGAAGAAGCCAGATCGGTCATCAGCCCTTTTCCCTACAGCAGTGAAGGAGTTCCTAGTATTAGAGAGGTAAATGAAGTCAGAATTGGGAACAGGCAGTTAGTGTAGAAATAGGGGATCAGTCAGATCAAGGAAATGAAGTCCATGAAAATCATCTGCCTTTGGAAGCCTGGACGGAGAATGAACTTTTTACATCTCACCTGCAAAACCAACCCCAGTCACCTAGGCAGGAAGGAGAGAGAAGGCTTCAAAAAAGAACTGGAGAGCAAGATTTTTTAATTTTTTTATAAAAAAGGAAATGGGGGAATGTAAGGTATAAAGCCACCCTTCTCTCCCGTTACAGGAATTTCCGGCCTCCCCACCACCTGTCAGTCTACGTTCTGCCCACCTCTTACGTTACAGGAATTTCTGGCTTACGCTGCCATCATCTTCCTGCCTCCCACATTACGTCCTAACATGTTATTGGTCCATCAGTCAGTCTGCAAGAATTCTCCACCGCGATTGGTTCCTCCCAGCCCATGAAATTCCAATATCTGGGAGAAGCCGAACGTCATTCCTTCTTTTTTCTTTTTCCACCCCGAGCAGACCTTATCCATCCCCATAAATAAAGTCTTTTGCATGAGATCTCGTATCTGCGGAGCTTTATTTTTCTGGGAGCTACCAGTGAGCCACAACTGAGCCAGCGACCCCTAACACTACCCCTCCTCCAAATATGGGTGGCAGAGTGGGGAGGAAGACTCAATTTCTTGGGGAATAAAACATGAAAGCTAGCACAGGTCTCTGTCTTGGGACTCAGTGTCAGGCTCACTGTGGTGAGACCCAGCACTGGGTAGAATCCAAAGCCCCTGTATGCAAGCCAGAACTCAGAGATGGAAAGTGTAGACCTATCTTGGCATCAGGCAGAAACTTGCATGTCTATAAAACAGACTGGAGTTTTGGCCCACATCATTGCCAGACTTGGTGGACTGGGGCACACATGTATCTTTTCTCAGACCGCATAGGTCTCTCTGATCATGAGAGTCAGATGAGCCCCAGTTTAACATCAATGTTGGTGGCCAAGAGATTGTTTCCATCACCTGTAATCCAACCTCAGGCGATAGAACTATTGCCAGGACAGCACTCTCAGATGGAGTGCTATAACTTCCTTGGCACCAGGCAGAGACCTGCACTCCAGTGGGATAGATTTTGTTTCAGCCTGCACCACTATTCTTTGTGGTTTGGTCTTCAGTGTGCCCTTAAAGAATGTACAGGTTCTTATGGCTGTGAGATTGAGTTGCAACCCAGATTAGCATCAGCCTAGGTGGACAGGGACTGATTTCACCAACACTACTACAACCTTGGGCAGCATAGTATGGAACAGGATCTCATTTCCTAGTGGAAGAAAAGGGTAGTAAGCTTAAGACATTGCACTGGAAATTTGTGTTAGGAAGGTGAAACCTAATACTGGGCATATCATCATAGCCCTAGCACTCATGTCTAGAGCTATCTGTAATAGTAGAAGTGATTATAGTATCAGAGAAAAAAATTCTGCTTAGAATTTCTAGAAAGACAGGCATAAAAAATTCCATATTAAAAAAGCGGAATAAATACCTGATCCTTTAATACCTAGACAGTGTGGCATGCCAACAAACATCAAGAACTTTTAGAAAAGCATTACTTTACCTAGGAGCTGGAAACTGATTTGGTGTTAATCAGTATGGGGGAATTTTCAGATAATTTCAAAGAGCCATTTTAAGGAAATTTGGTGAGCTTGAAGAAAACAGAGAAATGATGCAATAATTTAACCAAAAAACTTAACAAAGAGATGGAAGCAGTGAAAAAAATCAAACAGAAGTTCTTGAGTTGAAAAATAAATACTTCAAAATGAGAACTATGACAGATGACATCGATAACAGGATAAATCAAAAAGAAGAAAGAATTAGTGAATTTAAAGAGAACTCAAATGAAAACACAGTTGGAGGGAAGCAAAGAAAAAAAATGAAGAGAAATGAAGAAAACTTATGAGAAACTTGAGACAGTATTAAAAGAGCAAATACTTGGCTTATTGGAATTCAAGAGGGACTTGAGGATGCCTAAAGGGTAGAAATTTATTCAAAGTGATAGCAATAGAAATTTTTTTCTAAATCTAGAGAAGGCCAGAACTATCCAGGTATTGGAAGGTCAAAGGTCAATGATTTAATTGAACTAAACCAAGCCTGCCCGAAGGCATCTTATTATTAATCTTCTGAAGGTGAAAGATAAAGAGAAGATTCTCCAGGCTACAAGAGAAAAGAAACAAGTATGTGTGACCTGAATATAGACTTAACCTTGCAGACCAGTAGAGAATGACATGAGAATGGTACTGAAAACAAACAAAAAACCCTGCCAATCAGTAATACTGTATCTAGCAAAGCTATCTTTCAGAAATAAAGGAGAGATAAAGATATTCCCAAAGAATCAAAGGCTGGGAGAATACAATCCACCAGACTTGTCTTACAAGAAATGCTAAAGGGAGTTCTTCAAATGAAAGTAAGAGATGTTAATGAGTAAGAAGAAAGCATGGGAAGGTATAAAACTTACTGATAAGAGTAATTAAATGGACAAATTCAGAATGCTATAATACTGAAAACATGGTGTATAAATCATTTACATATTTAGTATGATGACAAAAATCCAAGACAATTCAAATAATAATAACTATATTAATATTTTAGAAGATAGGAAATATAGAAGGATGTTAAATGGGCATCAAAAATTTCAAATGTGGGGAGGAATAGAGGACAAGTGTAGAATAATAATAATAACTATATTAATATTTTAGAAGATAGGAAATATAGAAGGATGTTAAATGGGACATCAAAAATTTCAAATGTGGGGAGGAATAGAGGACAAGTGTAGAATTTTTTTTTTGTTAGTACATTATTATTTTTTCTTGTTTCTGTTCTTATCTTTACAACCATATTAGGTGGCTAACATTTCAAATGAGCATGTTATAATGCAAAGATGTTTGTTTTAGACCTTATGATAGCCACAAAGTAAAAGTCATTAATTGACAAAACAGAAATAATCAAATAATCATAACAAACTATTTATCACTTACCCACAAAGGTAGACTATAAAAGTGAGAAATAAAGAGCTATGATTAAACTAGAATACAAGTTATAAAATAACAGTACTAAGACCTTACCTATGGATAATGACCTTAAATGTGAATGGATTAAGTTCTCTAAAAAACATAAAGGAAAAAATGCATTACAAAAACAAATTAAGACCAACTGTATCTTACTTATAAGAAACTTACTACATCTCTAAGGACAAGCATAGATTGAAAATATAGGGATGGAGTAAGATCTCCCATGCAAAGGGAATCCAAAAGAAAGCAGGAGTAGCTATACTAACATTAGATAAAATAGACTTACATCAAAATCAGTAAAAAGACACAAGAAAGTCATTATTTAGTGATAAATGGGTCAATTCAGCAAGAGGAAATAACAGCTTTAAATATATATGCATGCAATATTGGAGCACTCAAATATAAAAAACAAATATTAATGGACCTAAAGGGAGAGAAAAACTTCAATAAAATAACAGGAGAACTAACATTCCACTTCAAGAAAATAAAAAGGAAACCAGCAGAGTTAAGTTTCACCCTAGACCAAATAGACATCTGTGGAATATCCCATTCAACAACTTTCAAAAACACATTTCCCTCATCAGCACATATAATATTCTCCAGGATAGATCATTCGATAGGCCACAAAAGAAGCCTCAAATAATTTGAAAAAGTGAAATAATATTGAATATATTTTCCAAATGCAATGCAATAAAACTAGGAATTACTAAGAAAAACTTTGAAAACTATAAAAATAAATTATACAACTTAATTTGGTATAAGTGAATAAAAGAAGAAATCAAGAAGTAAATTTAAAAATAATCTTGAAACAAATGAAAATGAAGACAGTAGAATTAAGAGGTAAGTTTATAGCTCAACACTTATGTCATAAAAGAAGAGACATCTCAAAGAAGCAATTTATTAGTGCTTCTCTAGGAGCAAGACAACTAAGAATAAACCAAATCCAAAATTATTAGAAGGAAAGAAGTAATAGACATCAGAGAAGGGATAAATGAAATGAAGGCTAAAAAAAAAAAAAACACACAAAAAACAAAAAAACAAAAAAACAACATAAATGATCCACAAATCAAAGACCTGGTCTTTCTTTCTTTCTTTTTTTTAAAATGGTACTGGAGATTGAACCCATGGGTGCTTAAACACAGAGGCACATCCCCAGTTGTTTTCTGAACTTTTTATTTTGAGACAGGATCTTGCTAAAGTGGCTTAAGCCCTCACTAAATTGCTGAGGCTGGCCTTGAATTTGTGATCCTCCTGCTTCATCCTCCCTAGTTGCCAGCATTACAGGTGTGCACCACCACCTCTGGCCTCAAAGACCTGTTTTTCAAAAAGATAAACAAAATAGACAAACCTTGAGCTTCACTTATTAAAAATAAGAGGGAAGACTCATATAAAGGAAATCAGGGATGAAAAGGGAGACTTTACAACTGACCCTACATAAACACAAATGATAGGGATTATTTTGAAGAATTATGCACCAACAAATTTGATAACCTAGAAGAGATGGAAAAACTTCTGGATATATGTACCTCCCCAAGATTGAATCATTGAGAAATAGAGAACCTGAACAGACCAATAACAAATAATGATATTGAATCAGCAATAAAATATCTCCCACCATAGAAAAGTCCAAAAGCAGATGGTTTCACTGCTGAGTTCTATGAAACATTTAAAGAAGAACTAATACCAAGTCTTCTGAAGTTATTCCAAAAAAAAAAAAAAAAAAAAGAGGATGGAATTCTTTTTAGTATACCCTATGAGGTCAGTGTTACATTGTGAGGACACAACAAAAACCAAAAAAATCTATAGGTCTGTCACCTTGATGAACATAGATGCAAAAATTATCAGTAAAATACTGAATTCAACAGCATATTAGAACGATTATTCACCAGGATCAAGTGGGATTCATCAGAGCAAAGTCAGGATTGTTCAACACATGCAAATCAATAAACATGATATACTATATCAACAGAATAAAGGATAAAACATGATCATTTTAACTGGGAGTGGTGGCACATGCCTGTAATCCCAGCTACTCAGTAGGCTGTGGCAAGAGGATCTCAAGTTCAAAGCCAGCCTCAGCAACTTAGGGGGGCTCTAATCAACTTGGAAAAACCTGTCTCACAGTTAAAAAAAATAAAAAGGGGATGTGGCTTAGTGCTTAAGCACCCTTAGATTCAATCCCAAGGCCCCCCTGCAAAAAAAAAAAAAAAAAAAAAAAAAACCCAATCACAATAATCTCAATAGATGCATAAAAGACTTTTTGATACGTCAATACTGCTTCATGATAAAAGCTGAACAGATTAGGAATAGAAGGAATGTACCTCAATATAAATAAAGACCATTTATAATAAACCTATAGCTAACATTATACCAAAAGAGAAAAGCTGAAGAAATTTGAAGATCTGAAACAATACAAGAATGCCCTCTTTCACCACTTTTATTCAAACATAGGGCTGGTAGTCCTAACCAGAGCAATCAGGAAAGGGAAGGAAATGAAGAGCATCTAAATTGGAAAGGAAGAAGTCAACCTGTCAGTGTAGATGACACAATCTTATATATAGAAAAACCCAAAGATGCCACCAAAAAATATTAGAGCTAATAAATGAATTTGGCAAAATCACAGGATACAAAATCAACATACAAAAATCATATTAGCATAATAGTGAATTATCTGAAATACAAATAAAAGGAACCTATTTACAATAGCTACAAAAATAGCTAGGAATAAATTTAACCAAAGAGGTGAAGGATTTCTATAATGAAAATTATAAAACATGGATGAAAGAAGTTGGAGAGGACACACACACACACACACAAAAAAAAAATGGAAAGGAATCTCATGTTCATAGATCTGAAGAATCAATACATTTAAATGTCTATACTGCTCAAAGCAACCTATGAATTTAATGCAATCCTTATCATAATACTAATGACATTCTTCAAAGAACGAGGCAAAACAATACTCAAATTTATATGGAACCTCAAAATTGCCTAATTGTTAAATCTATCCTGAACAGAAAGAACAAAGCAGGAGGCATTTTGCTACCTGACTTCAAAAATTGTAGCAAAGCTATAGTAATCAAAACAGCATTGTCTTAGCATAAAAACGGACACAGACCAATGGAACAGTATAGAGAGTCTAGAAAGAAACTTATGCATCTACATCCAAATGATTTTTTACAAAAAAAAAAAAAAAAACAAAACACACACACACATTGGAGAAAAGACAGTTTTTAAATAAATGACCCTGGGAAAATTGGATATCCACATATTTAAGAATGACGGTAGACCACTATCTTTCTTTAGTTACAAAATTCAAATCAAATGAGTTCAAGATATAAATGTAAGACTTGAACCTATGAACTACTATATCACCTAAGGCCAGTAAGAATGGCTATCATCAAAAAAGATTGAAGATAATAAGTGCTGCTAAGGATGTAGAAAAAAGGGAATCCTTGTGCATTTTTGGTAGGAACATAAATTAGTACAACCATTATGGAAAAAATTATGGATGTTCCTCAAAAAAAATAACAAAAGAAGTGCCATGTGATCCAGCTATTTCACTACTAGATATATACAGAAAGGAAACGACATCAGTATGCACATGAGACACCTGTGCTCTTATGTTACTGAAACATTATTCATAATAGCCACCACATGTAAACAACTTAATTGCCTATCAACTGATAAATGGGTAAAGAAAATGTGGGACATATACACAATGGGATATTATTCAGCCATCAAAAAGAATGAAAGTATATCATTTGGGAAAACATGGATGAAACTGGAGATCATTACATTAAATGAAATAAACTATGTGTAGAAAATGAAGTACTACATCATCCCACTCATATGTGGAATATAAAAAAGTTGATCTCATGGAAGTTGAGTGTGCAATGGTGGTTACCAGAGGTTGGATAGGGCAAATTAAGGGAAAAGTTAGTCAATTGGTACTAGTTTACTCTAGGATATGAGCAAATTCTGACAATGCTGTTATACAACAGGTGACTTCAAATGATAATACTGTATTGTACATTTCACAAAGCTGAAAGAAAGGATTTTGAAAGTTTTTCCATAAAGAAATGACAAATATTTTAGGAGATAAACATGTCTAACCTAATTTAAACATTATATATTATATACACGTATTGAAACATCATATTTATCCCATTATACCAATGTACGCCCCATATACAATGTTTTTATTTTGTGTACCAGTTAAGAATACATTTAATTAAAACATAAAAGGGAGAAATTACTCATTTAATTAAATGTATTTTGAGGCTCAAATTAAGTTTTTTTGTATTTTGGCTCTTAACATTTTTACTCTGGCATTTCTGAGTGTAGATATCTTTGTTTTTAACAAAGGAGTTCAGTAAGATTCTTGGATGTATAAATTACGTTTTCATCAATTCTTGGGAATTTGGGGCAATTGTTTCTTTAACTATTTTTCATTCTTTGCTTATTGTACTCCTATTATGCATATATTGATACACTTAATAGCATCCTACATTCCTTTGATATGCTATCATTTTTATACTTTTCATCTCCATTGTTTAGAATGCTTGATCTCTATTTAGTTATCTCCAAGTTCACTGATTCTCCCTTGTATCATTAAAAATCTGCTGATGAATTCCTCTGGTAAATATTTGCTTCATTTATTGTACTTTCCAACTCCACAATTTTCATTTGGTTATTATTTATATGTAATTGCTTTTATTAATATTCCCTTTTCAATGAAACATTATCACTTTAGTTTTCTTTATATTTAGCCATGTTTTCCTTTAGTTCTATGAACACATATAAAATGAGTCCTTGTAAGTCTGTGAAGCTTGACATCTGGATTCTCTCAGGCTGTGTATTTTTTCTGCTCTTTATTCCCTGCTTATGGCTTACTCCCTCCTAATACATATCATGATTTTATACTTTCACCTGGAAATTTAGGTACTATACTGCAGAAAATCTGGGTATCAATATTCTTCTCTTCCTCACCCAAATCTTATTATTGTCATTATTTGCTTATTTGTTTAGTGTCTTGGATGAATTTTGTTATTGAAGTCCTTTTATCTTGCAGTGAAATTGTTTCTCAGATACTGCAGCTTTGGGTATACACACAGTCACCTCTTCAGATGAGAGTGGTGTTAGCAAATCTTTTTTTTTTAATGTTACCTTTTCATGCCGTATCAGTTAAGTTGCCTGCTTCTGTTGATATCACACCCAGCTGCTCTTCTCCAATATTTACCATTGTTTGTTGGATTGTTTTTAATCATGTCCTGGATTTAAAAATTGTTATACATTCTGATCCAATTAAATTGTGGTCCCTTTGCAGGATTTGAAGTCAGTCTTAGAGACTTCTTCTGACTCCAGAAGGTCACATAGTTATTTCTTGCCATGATTATCTTGGTAAGACTGGTGGCCTATATGTAGCATACTGATGTCATGGAGCTTCTGGTTTCCTCTTATTTGCTTACTACGAAAACTTCATTGTTTCTGAGAGAGACCTGAGGTTGACTTTCCCACTCTTACAAAGTCAGTTTCTATAGGGAGAACTCGAGAACTCTGTTCTTATGATCTGTCTCTCTCACTAGGCGAAATTATCGAGCCATTGCTCTGGAGTAGGGTATGTAGACAGTGGTTCAATTTTTTTTTTAAATGACACTCTGCTCTGTGAGCAGGGTTGGGGCAGTAATCTCCGGTCTTCTCAGCTTCTCTCTATTGGTGTGTAACCTGCACCATACAACTGAACTTGCTTGAGGGAAATTGATGCCCCAGCGTCCTTGGCCTATTTTACTTGAATTAGAACTTTTGTTTTATGAGTAGAGGCTTGGTGGAGGAAGAGATCCTTTTGCCTCTCAGCTGCACTCACCTGAAATTTGGTCTCTTCAAAGGATAGATCTGAGGAATGAGAAATGCTGGCAGTCATTCCTTCCCAAGAAGATACTGTAGTCTTTGGGATCCTGGATAGAGAAAGTCTTCTTGGCCACATCCACCCAGATTGGAGCTTTATTCACACTGAGCTAAGGAAGCTGAAAGGAGTGGATTGTGCTGCAAACATCATACTTTGTTCTTACCAAGATGTAGTAGATCTATTTGAATAAATATATTTTTACATTTTCCTGTGCCATCAGGAAGATTTCTGCAGACATTATTTTTTTTAACTTTTCATAAATCATGGTTGTCTGTCTCAGGAATGTGTATCCACAGAACTCTTCACTCTGCTGTTCCTAAAGTAGAATGAATTTGATTCATGTCTAATTCTTTCTTATTTGTCTGTGATGATCAATTCTATTTTGAGTCTGACACATTGCTATGGAATTTCAGAAAAGTTTAGTGTCAAATTCCTCCTCATGTTATTTTCCTCAGATTCCATTAATTCAGTATTTTTTCCTTTCCAGCCTAAGCAAGTTAGTCATCCAGATTTGAGCTATCAATGCTAATTTAGGAATTACTTTGTGAGGAAGGTTCTATGAGGTACCTTTATCCATGATTTTTCCAGATTCTCTCTTGAATTTACAAAAAAATAAAGTCATGTTTTGGTAAAACTTTTCAAAGAATAAATCTTTGTATCTATTTCTAGTTTATTTACTTTCTCATACCCAGTATGTTGCTTTGGTTGTGAATTTCTTGCATCTTTTTGGCAACTGATATTTCTAAAACCTCATAGAAATAGTGTCAAAAACTTGTTTGTAGAGTATGGTTTTGGTCTCTACTCCCCATACAAGTAAATGTCAAATAATTTTAATGAACAGAGGTTGAAGTTGTTTTGCTTCACACACAAATATATGCACATATACAGAAGAAATAGTGATGACATTGTATAGAGCTCTGTCTCTGGATGTTCACAAATATACACAGAATCATGAACACATATAAAATGAAGCAGTACAGATGCCAAAACTACATATAAGGAGATGCCCTGTTGCAATAAAAATCATTTGCATTTCATTTTTGAGCTCTTGAGAGTTATACAGAAAGCTTATTGTTCTAGGACATTTTAGTCACTCATAAATTGGAGTCAGTATATATTCTCATAAGACTGAAGTGTTTATGAAGATTAAACAATATGTAAAACATACAGAAAAGTGATAAGGCATTATGTTTCTGAGGTGGGGAGCAAAAGGACAGCCAGTATAAGCAATGAATGATCAGGTCAGATCAGGAAGATGGGGGCTGGTTAGAAAGGAAAGGAAATGAAATGCTAATACCTGCAGAGCCCTTCCCTCTCCTGCAACCTGTTGCCAAGGTTGCCTGCCTCCAGGGAATTGTTTCTTCCTGCAGGGAGTTGTTGGAGTTGTTAATGAATGTCCCCTGGGCCATTCCTTTCCTGCCTGTGCCTAGGGGAGGCTTCTTTCTCTCACCCTTGGATCACTCCAAGGTTTGGCTAGATAAGAGGAGGAGGGGGGCATGAGAACAAAGGAAATCAAAAATCCATAAAAGGGACAGGACACCTCTACTCCCTCAGATACCAACTTGGACCCCCTCCACTGCCTTTGTGAGGAGCTTCTGTCCCTATCTCTGTGTTCCATCATTTAAATAAAACTTTTTGCTCTTGCCTCAGCATTTCTCAGGTGTTCAATCTTGGGTATCAGGGAAACTGGACTTGAATTCTCATCATCAGTATCATCTCAACACACACCAATGTATTTCTGCTTTCATAAAATATCAGTATTATTCCAACATTTGGAAGACAAATAAGTACTTTAATCTGCACAGAACTAAAGATATTTTCCACTAAGACAAACATATTTATTATGCAGCAAAATATATATTTTATAGGTATTTTAATGAAAAGAAAAATTGTGATTATGGATGAAAAGGAAGGTCATAGATATTTTGATTTAATGTCTCTTCTACCAGCCTACCTCTCATGCACTGTTTGTGTTCCCTGCACTTCATTGCTATGTAAATATTTGAGAAACAGTACCTTGAAAGTTTCTTTTCAAAGGTGTTACTGAAAATGATTAAGAGTTTGTGGGCCTAATCAAATGGCAAGAGTGTATCCTATGGTCTATAATATAACTAAAGAAAAATCTACCTGAGTGAAAGCTGTCTGTGAAAATTAGATGATAATAGAATAATGATTGTCTACGAATGGAAATATGAGCCCCCTTTTCTAAAACATAAGGATGTATAAGTTCATTGTCTATTCTGTATATAGCAATCACAAGGGAGGCAAATTCTGTTTCGGAATAAAATTAGCTTTGGAGCATCTCCAATCTAGAGCAGTGATGTTCAAACTGTAGTGAACATCAGAGTCATCTGGAAAGCTCTTTAAAGCATAGATCCTTGTACCCTACTCATGGATAACCTAATTTAGTAGGGCTGGGACTGGGTCTCCTGAATTTCATTTTTAACAAGTTCACAGCTGGCCCATAGACAACATTGGGATAAAAAATGTCTAGAATAATTATTATTTAAACCTATCTTTTACCTGTGTTTGATTTTAAGTGCACCAAACAAGCTCATAATTATAAATCAATCTCTGGGGATGGTAGCACTAGAAAGGAGATGCTTTAAAAGAGGTAATGTACATATTTCTACAAAGAGAAATAAATAACTCATATTCTAAGTAATTATCCTGATTTTGTGTTTTTGATATTGAAAGAATGGACATTTTTTTAAGCTGTCTGTTTTATCTCAACTCCCTAAGGTCTCCCTCCCAGTAATGGGAACAAAGCCCTTAAAGCTGTTCCAGGAAACAGCCCCAAACAGAGAGTAAAAGAGTAAATTGAGCCTGATAGCCAGATAGTGCTCAAACAGTAGGATTACCAGAAACTACTGACCAGAATCTACACCCTGTTGTAAAACATTGTGAAACATGTTGTATGTTATCAGCAAACCCAGACCCCCTTTGAAATTTCCCGGCAGCTTTGTTCCCCATTTTTCCTTTTTTCCCCCCCTTTTCCCCCTTTTCATGTGTGACCCCTCCCGATGTGTGGTTTCTACCTTTATAAACCTACAAGATTTTCTGCTAGGGACTGGACTCCTGGACTCCTGCGTGAGTCATGAGTCGGGTCCCAGCGTGCTGGAATAAACACCTCTTGCAGTTTGCATCAAGTGACGCCTCCTGTGGTTGATTGGAGTTGCCGTTGATCCATGGGACAGAGTTGGGGTTTCCTTTTTGGGGGCCTTACAATATTAGACTGTGATAATTCTGGGCAGCATGGAAAACCATGGTGGAACTAAAATATTTCGATCAAATTTCAATTTCTGTACTTTTAAATCTGAGGACCATACCTTAAACATTGAGGACTCCATAACTTGCCATAACTCTTCCATTAATCCACACTAATGCAAATTATTTTGTTGGGTGTATCTCAGGATTATATTTATCAAAGCACAGAAACCTCTTTGAATCAATTTTAAAAACTCACTTTGACAAGAATTATCAAAATGTAGTTGGTCAAATACAACTTTTATTGAACCTATGTTAACAATGCGTATGTACTAAACTGTTCTGTGTGTGTGTATTTTCAGAGTTACAGAATGTATTTGTGCACAGTTACAATATGCAGGGTGTAATCAAACCGCTTTAATAACATAAATGTCCACTTGATAAAATTGGATGTTCTCTCTGTCTCTCCCAAAACACATGAGCAATTTTTAAATTTTGGTAAATATGCACTTACTATTTGGATTATTGATTCATCCATTATTGGACATTTGGATTATTAGCATATTTTATCTGTTGTAAAAAGTATTGCTATGGATATTTGTGCATGAGTTTTGATGGAATGTTCATATTCAATTATTTTGGATATATATCTAGGAGTATAATTTCTGGCTCTCATGGTTATAGTGATTCTAGGTTTTACTTATCCAGTAACTTAAATTATTTTCCATAGCAGCTGTACTATTTTAAATTCCAGCAATGTATGAAAATTTCAGTTTCTCCAGTTCACTTTCCAGAATTCTTATTTTCTGTATTTCTTATTATAGCCATCCTAATGTATACTTATCTCATTTTTTGTGGCTAAAAATACTTAACATGAAATCTAACCTATTAACAAAGTTTTAAGTGTGCAACGCAGTATTGTTAATTATAGGCACAGTACTGTGCAACAGGTTCCTTGAGCTCACTCATCTTATATAACTGAAATTTTATATCTGTTGAATAGCACTCCTAATTTCTCCCTCACCCTAGTTCTTATAAGTACCACTCTACCTCTGTATCTGAGAAGTTATACAGTTTTAGATACCTCATGTAAAATAACTGAGTGGTCTTTCTGTGACTAGATTATTTCATTTAGTACATATCCTTTGGGCTCATTTAGGTACTTGCATATGGTAGTATTTCCTTCCTTTTTTTAAGGCTAAATAATATCCCATTGTATTTATGGTTTTATCCATTCATCTGTAATGGACATTTGTGTTGTTTACATATCTCAGATGCTGTGAATAATGCTATAATGATCAGAGGTGTTCAGATATCTCTTTGAGATCCTTATTTCAATTTCTATAGATACACACTCAGAAGTAAGATTGCTGTGTAATATGGTAGTTCTAATTTTAACCTTTTAGACAATTCCATAGTATTTTTCATAATGGAAGCCCCATCTTACATTCCCACCAAGAGTTTAAAAGGATTTCAATTTTTCCACATCCTTGTCAATAAACATTATCTTTTTTTCCTAGTAGCCATTCTAAGGGGTGTGAGGTGATATCTCATTGTCATTTTGATTTCCATTTATCTTCCAGGAGTTTTACATTTTCAGGTGTAACATTTAAGCTCTTAATCAATTTTTTTGTATGTGTTTATGGTGTAAGCCAAGGGTCAATTTCATTCTTTTTCACACTGATATCCAGTTTCTCCAGTAACACATGTTGAAAAGAATTTCTTTACCACAATGCGTGATCATGTCAAAGATCATTGACCATATCTGTATGGGTTTATTTTGGGGTAATTTATTTTGTCTCACTGGTGTATATGTTGATTTTTATTTCATTACCACGCTGTTTTAACTGCTTTAGCCTTGTAATATGGTTTGAAATCAGGAAGTATAATGCCTTCATCTAGTTTTTTCTTTCTCTAGTTTGTTTTTGCTATTTGAGTCTTTTAAAGTTTGATATGAATTGTAGGATTTTATTTTCCATTTCTGTGAAAAACATCATTGTGATTTTTGTTAGGGATTACATTGACTCTGTAGATTGCTTAGGACATTTGAATACTATTAAGTCTCCAGTTCATGAGAATGAATTTCTTTCAGTTTATTTATATCTTAGAATTTCTTCCAACAATGTTGTGTAGTTCCAGTACATAGGCATTTCACTTCCATGGTTAGGTTTGTCCCTAAGTCTTTTATTCTCTTTGATGCTATTATAAATGGCATTGTTTTCTTACTTTTATTTTGGGATAGTTCATTGGTATGTAAAATCACAACTTATTTTTTGTTTATTTTTAAATTAGATTGAATTGAGTTTTGACAAATTATTACATATAACATGGAATACACAGTGATGACTTATATATTGACTTTTTTTATCTCCTAACTTCACTGAATTCATTTACTAATTCTAACAATTTTTTGTAAAGTCGTTACAGTTTTCTCCACAAGAGATCAGATTCTCGATTAGAAGGATTTACTAATTATTTTGTTTTTCAAGAGCCCTATTATCTTGCTCTTTCTGATGTCTAACTGCTGTGCTGCAGACTGGGTTGTTGGAAGCATACTCCAGTCCCTTTCTCCTTCCCTGTGGTGAAGGCTCCAGTTCTGTGCAGGGCACAGCATGCAGTCCTCCCCTTTGCCTTTGTTCTTAGCTGTCTCCACCAAAGCATGACAGTTGCATAAGAGCTCCAGGTATTGTGAGTATTAATTGGACTCCTTGGGCAGTGTACTGAAAGACTAAAGGGTTGGAAATGTGCTCTAGTTCTTTTCCTCCCTCCTAGGAGGTTGGGGGCGGGGAAGCGGGAGCGGGGGAGCAGGGGAGGAATGGGAGGAGAAACCTCCTATTGTGTGCCCTCTCAGTCTGATGGAGTGGAGCTGTACCTGTCAAAGTCACGCCCCCTCCCTTTTTATTTATTTATTTATTTATTTATTTATTTATTTATTATTTCAACTGCTCCCTGAAGATCCCCGGCCACACAGAGAATTTAACGCAGGGTGCTCTATCACTGAGCTGCAGGCTGGGATGTCGGAAGCATACTCCAGTCCATTTCTCCTTCCCTATGGTGTTTTTAAATTTGAGACGGGGGTCTTGCTAAGTTGCTTAGGGCCTTGCCAAATTGCTGAGGCTGGCTTCAAACTTTTGATCCTCCTGCCTCAGTCTCACTAGCCACTTGGAATTACAAGTGTATACCACCACACCCAGTTGGGCATCTTAATAATGCCCGTTTTGTCAGTGCTCCATGTGAGGCAAGACAGAAACTGACCCTCAGGCAGCATACTGAAAGACCAGAATGACAGAGGTAGTCCTTTTTGGGAGAGAAGCCTCAGTTCAGTAACTTTTAAGAATTCAGTATTTTCAGATTTTATTTTTTGGTCTTTGATCCACTGTGAGTTATTTTTGTATATGGTATGAGGAAAGGGCTGCACTTGAATTTTTGTATGCTGTCTCAGTATCATTTGAGAAAGAGATCATTCTTTCACCATTGAATGTCTTGGTACCTTTGTCAAAAATCACTAAACCATAGATATGTGCATTTATTCCAGGTCTTCCAATTCTATTCAGTTGATCTATATTTATGACAGTATCACATTTTAAAAATTAATGTACTGTTTTCTTTTTTCTTTGTTTTGGTACCAGGGATTGAACTCAAGGGTGCCTAACCACTGAGCCACATCCCCTGTTTTTTATTTTTTTACTTTTTTTATTTTATTAGAGACAGGGTTTTGCTGAGTTGCTTAGGGCCTCGCTAAGTTGCTGAGCCTGGGTTTGAACTTGGAGGTATTGGGCCTGAAATGGAACAAATTATATTTTATGCATGTGTAATTATATCAAAATGAATGCCACTATTATGTATAGCTATAATGCTCTGATAAAAATATTTTTAAGAAGTATGGGAGAAATTACCATTTGTGGTCTCTGGTCCTGAGCTTTTCCTTATTGTGAAATTTTGTTTGCCAATTCTTTATCTTAATGGCAGATAGGTCTCTTTGGATTTTCTATACCTTTAAGTACATTTTTGTAGTTTGTACCTTTCTAGGAATTTGCTTATTTCATCTAAATTATCTAATTTAATAGAATGCAATTCTTATTTTTGTAGTGTCCATGATAAAGTCTCTATTTTTAGTTATGATTTTAACAATGTATATTCTCTCTCTCTCTTTCTCATTACTCATCCTAACAAAAGATCTGTCAATTTTGTTGATCTTTTCAAAAACCAAACTTTTGGTTATGTTGATTTTCTTTATTGTTTCCTGTAGCCTATTTTATTTATCTCTAATATAATCTTTACACTTTCCTTCCTTACATTAGCTTTGGGGTTAATATGCTCTTCTTTTGCTAGTTTTTTAAAGATGTAAAACTAAGTTATTGATCAAAGTTCTTTCATTTTTAATATAAGCATTTATAGTTATCAGTTTCCTTCTGAATGTTGCTTTTAGTGCATCGCATTAGTTTTGAAATGTTTTGATTTTTATTCCTATCAAAGTATTTTCTAATTTCCCTTGTGATTTCTTCGTTGAAACACTGAATATGTGGTTTAATTTATACACATTCATGAATTTTCCCTTCTGTTATTGATTTCTCATTTTATTCCATTGTGTTTAGAAGAGATACCTTGTAAGATTTCAATCATTTAAACATACTGAAACTTCTTTTATGACCTAGCATATGATTTACCCTAGAGAAAGTGTCATGTGCACTTTGGAAAAATATGTATTTGACTATAATTGGATGGATCATCCATTTTATGGTCGTTATACCTAATCAGTTAATAAAGTTCAAGTTTTTTATTTCTTTATTGATATTCTGTCTAGTTGTTCAATTCATTACTGAAAATGAGATATTGAAGTCTCCAGCTATTAACTGTAGGGCTCTCTATGCCTTAATTTAAAAAATTTTTCACTTCATTTATTTTTGAATCCCATTATTATGCAAATGTTTCTAATTGTTATATATTGTTGATTATTTGACCCTTTCATCACTGTATGTATCATCCTATTTTGTCTTTTATTAAATTTTTTTCACTTAATATAAGTGTTATCTGTTATTATTGTCATCTCAGGACTCTTGATTACTGAATGCATGAGACATATTTTTGAATACTTTTACTTTCAACATGTTTTTGCCTTTGTGTCTATAGTAATTCTCTAGTAGAGAAAATATAGATGGATTACGTTTTGTTTTGTTTTCCATTCTGTCAATCTCTGCATTTTGATTGGGGAGTTTAATCTATTTACATGAAAGTAATTGTTAAGGAGGGATTTACTTCAGCCATTTTACTCTTTGTTTTCTATCTGTCATATATCTTTTATTCTTCCCCTACAGCCTTCTTTTTGCACTTAATTTATTATTGTCTAACATTTTGATTTCCTCTTTGTTTCCTTTTAAGTTTATTTTAATGTTATTTTATTAGTGGTTACCTTAGGGATTATAATTACATTTTTCCCTCCATGGCATTTTTTAAGCTGCTGAACATATTTAATATAGTTGATTTAAAGTCTCTGTCTAAAGCAATCCTCAGCAAGAAAAGTGAAGCAGGAGGCATCACAATATCAGACCTTAAATTATACTACAGAGCTATAGTAACAAAAATATCATGCTATTGGCACTAAAACAGACATGAAGACCAATGGTACCGAATAGAAGATACAGAGACAAACCCACATAAATACAGTTATCTCATACTAGACAAAGGTGCCAAAAACATACATTGGAGGAAAGATAGCCTCTTCAACAAATGGTGCTGGGAAAACTGGAAATCCACATGCAGAAAACTGAAATTAAACCTCTGTCTCTCACCCTGCACAAAACTCAACTCAAAGTGAATCAAAGACTCAGGCATTAGAACAAAGATCCTGTGCCAAATAGAAGAAAAAGTAGGTCCAAATCCTCATTGTGTCAGCTTAGGAACTGACTTCTTTACCAAGATTCCTAAAGTGCAACAAGTAAAATCAAGAATCAATAAATGGGATGGATTCAAACTAAAAAGCTTCTTCTCAGCAAAGGAAATAATCAAGAATGTGAAGAGAGAGCCAACAGAATGGGAGAAAATCTTTGCCACCTGCACCTCAGATAGGGCATTAATTTCCAGGATATAAAAAGAACTCAAAAAACTTACCACATAAATAACCCAATTAATAAATGGGCAAAGGAACTGAACAGATACTTCACAAAAGAAGAAATATGATAAGCCAACAAATACTTAAAAAAATGTTCAACATCTCTAGCAATTAGAGAAATGCAAATTAAAACTACACTGAGATTTCATCTCACACCTGTCAGAATGACAATTCTCAAGAATACAAGTAACAATAAATGTTGGTGAGGATGTGGGAAAAAGGTACACTCATACATTCCTGGTGGGATTGCAAATTGGTGCAACCAGTCTGGAAAGCAGTATGGAGATTCCTCAGAAAACTTGGAATGGAAGCACCATTTGACCCAGTTATTCCACTCCTTAATCTATACTCAAAGGACTTAAAATCAGCATACTATAGTGAGTGACACAGCTATAAACACAATGTTTATAGCAGCTCAATTCAAAACAGCAAAGCTACTGAAACCAATGTAAGTGCTCTTCAACAGATGAATGGTTAAAGAAAATGTGGTACATATGCACAATGGAATACTACTCAGCCATAAAGAGAAATGAAATTATGGCATTGTTGGTAAATGGATGGAACTGGAGACTATCATCTTAGTGAAATAAGCCAATCCCTAAAAAGCAAAAAATGTTCTCCCTGATATGCGGATGCTAACTCACAATAAGGGAGTAAGGGTAGGGAAGAATATAAATATTTTGGATTAGACAAAGGGGAATGAAGGAAAGGGAAGGGGAATAGGAATAGGAAAGAGAGTAGAATGAATTGAACATCACTTTCCTATGTGCACTGTGATTACATGATCGATGTAATTCTACATTGTGTGCAACCTGAAGAATGAGTATACTCCATATATGTATAATATGTCAAAATACATTCTACTGTCATGTGTAACTAATAAGCACAAATAAAAAATAAATAAAATATGATAAAAAATAAGGTCTTTGTCTAGTTAGTTTAATGTCTGCACCATCTCAGGGACAGTTTCTGTTAATTACTTGTGTTATTTTTTTTCTATTTTTGCTTTTTGTTTCTTCTCTCTGTCTCACTCCCTCTCCCCGAATAGACCATACTCTCGGATTCCTTTGCATATCTAATATATGTTTTTGTTAAAAACATTTCAATTTGAATATTATGTTCAACTAATCTGGGAATCATATTCTTCCTACTCCCCAAGTTTTTTTTTTTTGTTTACTTGCTGTTCATTGTAGTTGTTTGTGTAGTGACTTCTAAACTCTTTTTCTCAAAGACTATTTCTTTGCTATATGGTCTATGCAATTTGTGTCCTTTTGGTTCAATCATCAGTTATTAGTTCAATAAGATTTCCTTAAATACCTAGGACTTGCCAAATTAGGAATAAATAAAAATACATTTTGTTCTGGTGTTTGCAGATTGGCTTTGTGTTGGGCACTCCTTTGATATTTAGTCAGCCATTTACAACTCTGCCTTTCACTTCCCACACTGAGCCTAAAGATGAGCCATATAGGGGGTGTTTCCTGCCACGTCCAGCGTGGATGAGGGAAAGGGTTTCTGTTGGAGGATGGTGCCTGCTATTGTTTAATCACTAAGAAGCTTATTCAATTAAATAAACACAGGAGCCAATAATCTTTTTAAATGGGAAGGGGTGTGACAGATTGAGCCATGCCAAGATCTGCCCTCTAACCAGATGGAGAAGCACATCTTCTCTTTATTTACAGCTGCACAGGTAAAGCGGAACCAGGAGGGGCTTCTGTGAGGAACAGGATGGGATGGAGTTATGGAAGCCATTTGCTTGGAGAATTAGCATGTCTTCAGACGGTGAGCCACTTCTGTGCAGAGTAACATACCCCAGGCTATCTGAAACATGACTGCCAGCTACTGGGAGTCAAACCTCTGTGTCCGGTGACTCAATCAAGCCTGATTCTGTTAGACATGGATGGCTCTCCACAGGGCCAGATGTGAAAGCTTATGGCTCCCCAGATCTTTCCTGAGCTTGTGTCTTGCTCTCGGAAAGCATGAAGCTGGCTAGTTTCCATGGCATATGTGAAAGCTTTCAAATCCCATATTCCATAGGGTATCTCTCTTCTCATTTTTTTCACCCAACTTTTCACTGAAACTATTAATTTTTATTTGTTTGTTTATTTATTTTTGCCCCAACCATTAATTTTTGCCTCAGGTGGCACTGGCTTTTTCATTTGCTATTCGGTGTTTCAGAGTAATGTCTTCCACATGGCTGCTTATTCATATTAGAGTTTCGGTTAAAACAAAACAAAACAAAAGCATACCTTTTGTATTCATCCTTTGAGCAATTCTCTGACAAGTCAAAACAGTTAAACACAGTATCTAGGAAACAAGGTCTGCCATGCTTCCTCTGGAAGCAGGTACTCACAGTAGGAATGTGGGTTACTGTCTCCAAACAATCATGCTGAGGAGAGATGTCAGTAAGAATAAGTAAAATCTAACAAAGATCTTCTACCATTTTTCAGTGCCCTTTCTCCATTAGTGTTCATTTAGTGACTATAAATCCTTGACTATATTCCAGAGTTCTGACAAGGTTGATTTGACTGTTTTTACCAGATTGTTCAGTGTTTCTGTGGAGCAATGAGCCATCAGAATTTCCTGCTCTTCCATTTTCCCTAATGTTCCTCTTGAGCAATTTTTGATGATATTTTTACAATTCTACAAATGACATTCCCCAACAAATTGTACACAATTTTCCTTTGCTAATTAATTATAGTTAAACATATCATATATTATTTAAGGTAAAATAAAACTTTGGTTGTACTTGGTCCAGTAAATTAATTCTTGAATAGTTACATGTAAATGCTCAACATACATATCAATTTTGGGGGGCTTGTTACAATTTCAGAAATATGTAATTTTGGGAAAAACGCTGAAGCCAATATATGTTAATATTATATTTCAGTATTTCCATTTACCCAGGGAACATTCTCAATTCAAGCATGTAGACCATGGGTAGGTAATTCTATAATTTAACACCTACAAAAAGTCAAATGGACAATCAATCTATGTGCTTTTTACACTTGATTAAGAAGCATATATACATTTAAGTATGCTACAAATCTCATTCCCATTTTATGAAAAAGTCTTATTGTGCCATTTGCTAGGCAGATGAATTTTCTGTCAAATTTTAGTGTAAGCTAGTCTGGCATTATCTTACTTGTAACTGTTTTTTTAATACTTTTTGTGTGATGACTTTTGACATGTCAATTTGATTAGGCTACATGCACCAGTTATCCAGTCAAACAAATATAGGCGCTCCTGTGAAGATACAGTTATAATTAAAGCCTTTAATCAGTTGACCTTAACTAAGGAGATTACACTGTATATTCTGGATGACCTGAATCATTTGATTAAAAGGCCTTAAAAGCAAGGCTAAGAATTTCACCCTTTTTGGTCGAGAAAAAGCAGCGTTGAACTGTACCTATGAGTTCAGTTTGCCCATTATCTTTTTTGTCTGATGGCTTGTCATACTGAAAATGGAATAAACTGATTCCTAGTACTAAATCTCTTTCTAGAAGGATAGATGTTGCTATAAATTATAGATAGATAAATCTTATTGATTCTCCCTCTCTTTTTTAATCTTGACACAGTGCATAATCCAATGCATAATCAATTATATGTTCTTCATTTTCTTCTAAGCTATCACGAATACTGTCCTCTGAGCCCATATTTCTACTAACAGTGTGTTTGAAGCAATCTAGGGTTTTTATATGACATGCAACTCAAAATTCTTCCAGCCTCTTCTCACTAACCAATTCTGAAGTCATTAGCTCAACTTTAGATATGTGTTAGGGTAGCACCACATTCCCAATACTGAAACTATATCCGGGAGCCAGAGAGAAAACTTGTAGGCACAATAGTCTTACAAAGATATTCCCATACTCTAAACTTTGGAATTTTTGAATACATTATTGTTATATAGCAAAAGGATCTTTGCAGATGTTCTTTAAGGTTTCAGACCTTAAAATATGGAGATGATCTTGGATTATCCAGGTGGGTTCAATGTCATTACATAAATTCTTAAAAGCACAGAAATTTCCCTGGCTAGAGTCAGAGAGAGAGAAGACAGAAGAGGAAGTCATAGGGAATCCAAGTGTAAGAGGGACTTGACTGTGTTGCTAAAAGAATCTGCAAGGAAGGGATGAAAATAAAAATGTGCAGCCTATATGAGCAAAGACTGGCCCACAGGCATGACCTAGCAAGAACACTGGCACCTTCGTCCTATAACCACGAGGAGCTGTATTCTGCCAACAACCTTAATGATCTTGGAAGCTCATCCATCAGAAGGAAACATAGCTAACACAATACCTTGATTTTAGTATTGTGAAACTCTGAAACCTAGGACCCATGTGTGCTCACTCATACTTTTGGCACTCAGAAACTTTAAGATGATATGTTCATTTTTTTTAAGCTGCTATTTTTGTATTTTGTAATTTTTTTATGGCAGCTGTACAAAATTAATACACTTTTTGTAGATCACCACTTCTGAAAGTGTGGTCTGTGGAGACCTGGGTGTCACTGAACTTCTTTTAAGGGACCTTGCAGGTCAAAATTACTTTCATACTAATACAAAGGTACTATTTTACTTTTCACTGAATTGACATTTGCACTGATAGTGCAAAAGCAGTGTTCAGTAAAAGTGCTGGAGCGTTAGGCAGTGGTATACATTTGTACTCAAAAAGAGGAAAACAACAACAGATCCTTACACTTAAGAATTTCTTTGATGAAACAATAAAAATTATTCATTTTGTTAAATCTCAAGTCTAGAGTACATGTATTTTTAATATTCTGTGAAAAAGTTTGAAGTTTGAATAAAACTTCAATTTTTCAATGTTGAAATTAGATAGATGCCTTGAAGAAAAACAATCAAGTGATTGCTATTGTTTGAGTTGCAAGCTCAACTAGTAAATTCCTAAAGAATACCACTTATACTTAAAAAACAACTGACAGAAAAATTACGGTCATTCATACATGGATATTGGCAGACATTTTCTTGAAAATGAGCAAAGTAAGCCTGTGGTTTTAAGGAAATGACTTAAATTATTTGTTGCCAATGATAAAATTTAAGCTTTCAAGTGGAAATTGGAGTTCTGGAAAACTCACATCTATCACTATGAGCTTGGCAGCTTCTCTACATCTAAAGACTTTACTCATGAGCTGAACATTCCTTTTTTTTTGATATTGTATAATGACATGTCAATATTTGGAAGTTCTGTATAACTCATCAAACCAATATTTTCCAAATAAACAAAGTATGTGTGCATAAAAGATTCATCCAAATTTGAAAAATAAACTAAAGGGTTTTAATGTAGCTATCTATGTGGTTTCTGGTTTCATGTTAGCATCATTTAAGATATTACCATGGAGGGAATTTTGATACCATATCAAAAATGAATATCCATAATTATCTGAAGAGTTAATAGAAGTGCTCCATCCTTTTTCAAATAAAAATCTTTATGAGGTCATATTTTCTACATGTGCTTAAACCAAAGCAACACATTCCAACAGAATGAATGCATAAGCAAGTATAAAAACCCAGCTGAAATTTAATAAATCAGACATAGAGTTTTGTAAAATATGGTACAATCTCATCTTCTCACTATTTTTTGTACAACATAGAGATTTTCATAAAACATATTCCTTATGTATTGGATAATACATTAATCATCTTAATTAATAAATGAAAGCTTTAAAAATATTCCTCAGTTTCAATTTCTAATACTATATATGTGTCCATAGTTATATACCACTTAAACAAAAGCTCCATAAGATTCTCAATAATTATAAGTTTGTAAAGGGATTCCAAAACTAAAAAGTTTGAGAAACACTAGTGTAGACTATAGATTAGGTGCTAAAGTTTCAATACAAATTTGAATTTAACTAAATGCACTAGTCAGGTAGCCATTAGTGAATATGTAGATAAATATTTACATATGCTAAATGACTCCACAAAGGATTTTTTTTTCCCAATTACACAAATCTTTAATTTGGGCTATGAATGGAGGATGAAAGAACATTTTCCCTACAAATTTTGTAACCACAATTGAGCACTCATGTGGAAAATCAAACCAAATTGACATTACCTAAGTGTCCCAAGAAAATTCAAATTAAGACTAAAAGTGACCCAAGATCTATTCATGCTTCCAAATAACTGGCAGCAGGAAATACAAAGACCACAGAGGAACCCATGTTTCTTTTTTTTTCTTGTTTATTACAATTTCTTTTATTATTTTTTTTTTATTTAGCTTTTAATTTTTTGAATCTCTGTTAGGTACTGTGAAATCATCTTTTAGGTTTTCTTTAAAATTTCCTTCTGGAGTTGCAGGACTTGTAAAATGTGAGCATTAAAGATTCTCAATTGTCCTGATTAAATGTATATAAATGAAGATGTAATAAGTGAATTCATGCATAGACAATAGTTTATTTTGAATTCCTTCACCCAGGGATTCTTGCTTTACTTATTTAATTAATTACTTGATTGATTTTTTGACACATTCTAGTTCTGCTTGAACCAATTGTGTTCTTAGAGAGTAGGAGAAAGGGAGAGAAATTAAACTTCTGTTACTTGCTAGCTTTTGTCGTTTAAGGTCATGTTTTAAAGCCAAAGTTCAGTAGTTCTTAGCATGTTCTAGCATACAGTGTGAACTTAGTGAGGGATAACAGTGAGATACTCTTAAGACATATGAATTTTGAACTGGATGGTTGTTTCTGAAATCTCCAATACTAACTTAAAACAAAGTTGAGAAAACAGTGTTGACGTCATGTAATACCATTTGCAATTTATTTCCTTTCCTTGACATCTGTATTAACCCTTGTCAGTAAGGCTGAAATTTTGTGGGTGGCTTCTTTAGTCATTCATGTAAGAATTTTGGTGAATTTATTCTCTTAATTGTCTTTGGATTCAAACATGACTGTGTTATAAACTTGGTAAAATGTTTACCAATGTATATCACCTTATCTGCACCTTCTGAAGAGAAGAAAATATTTAAATATTCTCTGGTACTTGTAATAGTATGATGGATTTACATATGAAATAAATTTAGTGATCAGTTTGAATTTAATAAATGATAAACCTGATAATGAATGGCAAGATGAATGTTTTTTTTTTGTTGTTGTTGTTGTTATCTTGTTTCTAGTTATTACTTTTCCTTCTTTGGTATATAATCTTTTCTTATTACAAATTATGATTTATTAGACTGGTAACAGAGAGATTGGGTGATTCAATATGATATTCTTTATCTTTCTTGCTCATTTCTGATCTTTTTACCCATAAATTTGTACCTAAATGAATTATTTGACCTATATATTTATAAGAAATAGGGACTAAACTTGAAATTTGCTCCTATGTTGAATTCGGACTTAGTAATATGAATTCCATTTGTTTCTAAATATAGCATATTATACAAATCATGTTCATAATAATGTAAGACTTAACTTCCTTTTTAATAATTAGCATTTCATTTCAATTATTCATGGTACCTCTAATTCATATTCAATCATGAAATTAAGTAAGATTGCATTGTGAAGTTACTGAAAATTGCTTCACACTATCTTTCATTTCATTGGCAAATGATTACACTATGGCACCCACTGCTGTCCTCAAGAACACAATTTACATTTATTGCTGGGCTTAAGCTTCTAAGATAGTGCTGAATTATTTTATTCTGTTCTTGATTGCAAAAAGTGAAATTTTGTTAACCCAAATATATGTAAATGCATATGGGTATTAGCATGTATGCATATATGTATGTGTACATAAATGTAAATTTCAGTATCTTAGTGAATTTTGCACTTCAATAATACATTTACCTGGAGATAAGTATTGAGTTTCATTTTTATGTGTATAAATATGAGTGCTTGAAAAGCATTGAGTTTGTGCATCTCTTAAGTGGTGTCTCTAGTTTGACTTCATAATGTAGAGTAAGTTCCTCTGAAATTTAGTCAGGGGTTTTTGGTAATCCATTTAAAGTGTAGTGCTCTATTATCGTAATCAGTTATAAATGATTTTGAAGTCCATTTGGGGATTCTTAGGAAAATGTGTTGTAGGTATGGAATTATGATATTTATTGTGCTTAGTGTTTTTATAGATTCACATTAGCCAAATATTCCCATTAGTTCAAGGAGTACAGCAGAACTGAGCTTAGAAGAAGAAATAAATTTGCATAGTCTAATATACCTGGAGGCAGAATTGAGTTTTTTGTTTTAATTAAAGCAACAATTAATGCACAATAGATTCTTTTATGCAGAATGATTTGACTGGTTGGCTTAATTAGGTAGGCAATTATATGTTTCACTTACACACAGACTGGTTTTGCTTAAACAATAAAATAGTCCATGTTTTCTGAAAGATTTATTTTCTGCTCTTGAAGAGGTTTGTTTTCTACTTTTAATTTCTTCCTGTAGATTGACGTTACATAAGATTGAAAAGTCTTGACAGAAGTGTATTTCTCTCTCTTATTTTGCATCTGGATTTAGAATGCTGTATTTCATATTGGAAGGAATTCACACTTTTGAGTCCATTGTGTGAGTTTCAAATTTATCTCTTTTTCATTTATTTATTCATCTATTCAATGAGTATTTATTGAGCCAGGCATTGTCCCACATACTCTGGAGATATTGGAGAGGAAGAACATATCTCCTGTCTCTTTGAATTTATAGATTAATGAGACAAATGGCCACAAAAACTAGCAAACAAAATATTAAGCATTTTAAGTGCTTTTTTTCAAGAACAGACTGCCCTGTAGATTTACTGGACAAATTTTTTTCAGTGAAGGGAGTACACTTTCAGGATTCACACCTATGAAGGATAGGGGCAGTAAGATTGAGCAAAAGGAGTTGAACTAAGGTTAAAAGTTAAGACAGACTTTAAAGAAAGGACTCATATAGGTTATATGCCTATATTTGCCAGTCATTGAATGTGGCATGCTTCATGGAAGGAGATGTGGCCTTAAGGGCTCAGTCACCAATATTTGGAAGCAGCTGGATAAATGAGTGCTCCAGTTCTAAAGGACAACCAGGAGGTTCAACCCCTTATCCATGACCCACAGTAGTATGTGCTTTATTAGGGGCCATACAAATGTACTATGAGACCACAGGAGAATTATTTAATCTAAATTGAGGAGGGTCAGGGAAGTTTCCCCAAAGGCAATAACTTTTTCAATTAAACCTGTAGAATGAAGATTTGGGCTATGACTATTGGGAGCTGTGTGGTTAATTTTGGATGCAAAGAGTTAAGGAAAAAGAGAGAACAAATGAACGTTGAGAAAACTAAACAAAAGTGTGGTTAAATTTAGAGTTTAAAGAAGAGCTTTGAGAGATGAGGGCAAAGCATGAGTTCAATACGCTATCTATATCTTCTCTACTATGTCAAGAATTTATTTCTAAGGACTTTGTGACTTTGAGCAAATAACTTTCCCCCACTGGTCATACTTTCCGGATCTGTAAAATATGAAGAAAATATTACCATTTTCAAGGGATCACAGTGAGGATTAAGTGAGGTAACATGTAATAATCCAAGCATGGTGCCTGGTAAGTGGTAGGCACATTTCCATGTAGAACTATAGTCTTAAGCAAAGAAATGGTAGCTGAGATAGTTGTAACTTGGATATATATCAAAGAGCCTTCGTTCCAAGTGATTTCTTTCCCATTAATTACGGAAATTTTAGCATTCTTAAATATTGCACATCAAAATTTATCTTTCTAAAGGTAGTAGAAGGACAGTAAAATAATGAGATAACTTTGTTCATGTGGGAGAAATGGGGGAAGAAAATGTAGAGAAAAAGGTGGCAGAAAGAGGGATGGCATCATTAAAGACACATTTATCCTGTTCCACAATGTAACATTCTGTCAGCCTGGGCATGCATAATTTTGACAACATGTTTTATATATTTTTAAATAAGAAAGTCATTTTGTTTTTGTTTATGAGTTTGACAGGAATAAAAAATAATCATCTTACATGGGATGCGGTATACTGAGATGGGCCTACTTCTTTCGAGTTGGTGGGAGTCTTAGCTGAGACAACAGTTTACAGAGTTATTTGACAGTATCGATACATAAGGATCTAAAAGTTGTGTATACCCTTTGATCCATAATTCACATACAGATATTCAAGCTCAGGAAATAATCAGTGATGGACACTCATGTTTATGTACAAGGATAGTAATCACACTGCTATTTGTAAAATCAAAAGTTTGAAAAAATAAAGGTAATGTCAAGTGGTAGGAAAATAATTACATACATTTAGGTATTTTCACTCATATTCTTGACAAAATTTTAAATTTCATCTTTTTGAAAACTATTTCATATACAGTAAAACTTGCACTATAAAATAAAAATCAGCATATATAAAATAAAAATAGTTCCTATGGTAAGGAACTATTTCATTTTAATGCTCGTACATGAGGTTAGAAAACATAGGTCAAATGCTAATAATGATAATTTTTAATGTGAGAATATGTGTCATTACTTTTTAAAATTTTACTTACCAGTGTTTTTCATCATTTAAAGAATATAGCTGTAGTACTTTATGAGCACAAGAAATATCGTCTTTTTAAAATAACATTTTATTTACCTAGACTATTGGCAGAGTTTGTTTTTACCCACTTTTCAAACAACTTCTAAATGGTTTCTTTTGTCAAAAGTGAGAAAAATCATCTGAACATACATATAATGATATTTTCCACTTCCATGTGCTTTCTAGGAAATCAAAAAAAAAATGCTTACGATATACTTTAACCTCTTTGGGTGAAAGTGTTTTTAAACTTGAAATATTATTTTTGGAAATGTTCAAAATTCTATCAACTTCTGTGCAGGTAGTAATCTCTAAATTAATTATGTACTTTTTGACTATGGTAAGTTGATTTGGGAAACAGGATCTTTTTACATTTGTAATAATAAATAAGAAACCCTAAGCAAATGAATGGTATCTGAGTCAGGTTTCTGTTGCTATAACAGAACAACACTGACTGGGGAATTTATGTTGTTTATAGATTTGGAGGGTGGAAGTCCTAAGAGCAAGGCATTGGTATTTATTCAACATCTAGTGAGAACATTCCTGCTACATCATAACATGGTGGAGGGCATCATATGGCAAAAAGAGCAGGTGTTCTAGCTCAGGTCTCTTCTGCTGCTTATAAAACCATTAGTATCATCATGGGGACCCCACCCTCATGATCTTACATAATCCTAATTGCCTTCCAAAGACTTCACCTCCAAATATCATTAACATAAGCATTTGGCATTAAGTATCCAACACATAAAATTTTGAGGGACTTATTCAAGTCATAATACCAGGACTATTTTCCATATTTCCATAAATATTACAATATTTAGCCTGGAAAAATTAAGGTAGTGGAAATATAAGTGAAATCTATATAAACATAATGCCACATTGATGGATGTTCTTTGTAGTCTGAATGAAACTATATGAAAAAAAGTCAAGAAAAGAGAAGTGACATGTCAAAAGGTGATGAATAAGAATGTAACAAAAACAATGATTTACAGGAATGCTCAGATAAATTCATGGACATTTGGCATAATTCTTATGGGATGCTGGGCATATTTAGAACATCTCACCTTTTAAAACATGGAAATTCTTTGCAATAATTCATACATTTACCATATTTTATATATGCAAATAATTGTCTCTACCACTATTGTGGTTTAAATTTTGTTGCTATACCAATTGTGCTTTTCATTAATTTGCATTTTCACTGAAGTGTTTATTTATTGGAAAATTGATTAATATACTGAGTTGTATTGAGTTATCTTCCTCACCTGGAAAACAACCTTTGAGTGGAATAATGAACTTGTTGGACCATTGGTAGGCCCCACAGAAGGTTATATTAGTAAATAAGAAAGCAATTATGATATCTGAACTTAAAACTTTCCACTAGCATTAATTATAAAGCTATGTAACACTTTTACATAAGAAAAAGTAAGATGGAAATGAATCAAGAGAATAAAGTTCTTTCTACAATAATGAATTCACTGACATACCTATAAAACCATGTAACCCTTACTGAACAGAATTAGAGGATTCTACGTCTAAAATTTTGGAGATACTTCAGACCAATGGAAGACTAAGACTATATATAAAAAACATATAGATCTCCATCACAGCACCCACCCTTCAAGGATCTCCAGCACTGCACCCCACCTGGACGCCTGCCACAGCAGCTCCCCATCTACCAACACACTGAGATGCCTCTGCCACCATGATGGATTACCTCGCCACCAATGCCATCATTAGTTGGGGTAACTTCCATCTTGGAACACCTGCCAGAGACTAGAAGCTCATTATCAAGGTACCTACAGCTACAGGTTAGCTGCTGCTGCGGACACCAACTTGGAACTTGGCTACTTACATCTAGGGATAACAGCCAGGACCTGAAAGATCATCACCAAGGGCCCTGCAGGCTTGGATGCATCTGAGATATCCCTGCTAGGTGTGCTAATAGCCACTCTCTTGCTGCAGAGGCAGGAGAGAGCCTTGCAAGGGGTTGGTAGGTGGAAAAAGGGTGTGAGGGCATCTTGATCTTGTCTCATCCAACCAACCAGCCTGGCACCCACCAGGATCCCAGAGACAATGTGGGCAGCACTTGCTGGGACCTGACATCAACCTGGTCCACAACTCCATCAAGCACCTGGTTCTGTTGGTTTGGCAATAAACAGGGCCTTCCAGTTCCTCAATCCCCAGTCTCCCAACCATTCCCTAGCCACCAACCTGGTCCAGTGCCTTCAGCTACATGGCTGGCCCACAGCTTTCAATGCCTGGTCCTGATTTGCCTGATACAGAAAAGCTTTCTGAGACGGGCTTGCAGGTCCTGGCGCTCAGCACTAAGGACCTCTGGGGAGAGGTGTTCCTGATTGAGAAGTTGAAAAGTCAGGGACAGAAGAGATACAATTTAGGGACTAAATTAGAGACCAGGAATTGTGGGATCCACAAGTGAGGGAAGGGCTAAGACCAGGATACTGTGTAATATGAGTGAACCCCAAAAGAGAGTCCTGGAGTGCAGTCTTCCAGAGGGACTGGCAATTACTATACCCTGCCTCCAGGAGTCCTGTGTCCAAGTCTAAAACTCCCACCTTAGTAACTGTCATCATCCTGAGGGTGGAGTTACAAGCAAACTCCAGACAACTCCACCTATCAGAAAAGAAGGGAATCAGAGAAGATCTGAAATCCCTTCCCTGTCCTCTCTTTGTCTACCATTAGAAATTTTAGACCTTATTGCAAACATATTGTTAATGCTGTAGAAAATAATCAAATACATCATCTCGGTTTATTATGAAAATATTGTTAATGTTTTAATATGAGCTCTTTGGTCTAAGGCTGCATATTGTTTGCACTGGATGCTATTAATATTGATCTCACCCTTAAAGGTGAGGTACTGGAAACCTGCAGGGACACAGTAAATCCATAGGGTGGAAATTGTAGAACCTCTGGTCTGCACTGCTAGAGGGGAAGATACAAGAACAATATGAAAAAACAAGGGAAGAAAGTGCCCCAAACAAACCAAGATGCTATATTAACACAATTCATTGACAGCATGGTAGAAGAAATGTCAGAAAAGGAGTTAAGAATGTACATAATTAAAAAGATCTGTGAAGTAAAGGATGATATAAAAGAACAAATGCAGGAAGCAAAAGATTATTTCAATAAAGAGATAGAAATTCTGAAAAAACACTTCTTGAAATAAAGGAAACAATAAGCCAAATTAAATACTCAGTAGAAAGCCTCATTAACAGACTAGATCACTTTGAATACAGAATATCAGACAATGAAGACAAAATATTTAATATTGAAAATAAAGTTGACCACACAGAGAAGATGGTAAGAAATCATGAAGAGAACCTCCAAGAATTATGGGATAACATGAAAAGACCAAATTTAAGAATTATTGGACTTGAGGAAGGCACAGAGATACAAACCAAAGGAATGAACAATCTATTCAATGAACTAATATAAGAAAATTTCTGAAACCTGAAGAATGAATTGGAAAATCAAATACAAGAGACTTATAGGATACCAAATGTACACAATGATAACAGATCCCCACCAAGGCACATTATAATGAAAATGCCTAAAATACAAAACAAAGAGAATCTTAAAGGCTGGGAGAGATAAGTATCAGATTACATATAGGGGGAAACCAATATGGATATCAGTAGATTTCTCAACCCAGACCCTAAAAGCTAGGAGGGCTTGGAATATATATACCAAGGTCTAAAAGAAAATGGATTCCAACCAAGAATCTTATATCCAGCAAAACTAAGCTTCAGATTTTTTAAATTTATTTTAATTAAAAATCATAAATTTACATAGGGCAATATTGTTTGATTCATTCTGTTATTTTTTTCCCTTCCCCCACACCCATCCCACCCCTCTTTTCCTTCTATACAGTCCTTCCTTTCTCCATTCTTACACCCCTCCTTATCACTAACCCTAAACCTAATCCTAACCCTAACGCTAACCCCTCCTACCCTCGCTTATATGTCCTCATCTGCTTATCAGCGAGATCATTCGTCCTTTAGTTTCTTGAGATTGGCTTATCTCACTTAGCATGATATCCTCCAATTTCATCCATTTGCCTGCAAATGACATAATTTTATCATTCTTCATGGTGGAGTAATATTCCATTGTATATATATATGCCACAGTTTCTTTATCCATTCATCAACTGAAGGGCATCTAGGTTGGTTCCACAATCTGGCTATTGTGAATTGAGCAGCTATGAACATTGATGTGGCTGCATCTCTGTAGTATGCTGATTTTAAGTCCTTTGGCCAAGGAGTGGGATAGCTGGGTCAAATGGTGGTTCCATTCCAAGCTTTCTGAGGAATCTCCATACTGCTTTCCAGAGTGGCTGCACTAACTTGCAACCCCACCAGCAATGTATGAGTGTACCTTTTTCCCACATCCTCACCAACACCTATTGTTGCTTGTGTTCTTGATAATCACCATTCTAATTGGGGTGAGATGAAATCTTAGGGTAGTTTTGATCTGCATTTCTCTTATTACTAGAGATGTTGAACATTTATTTTGTTAATTTTTCTGATTGTTTCTTTTGTTTCAATTTCGTTGATTTCAGCTCTGAGTTTAACTCTTTCCTGTCTTCTACTACTTTTGGTGTTGGTCTGTTCTTCTTTTTCTAGGGCTTTGAGCTGTAGTGTTAAGTTGTTTATTTGTTGATTTCTACTTCTTTTGTTCAATGGGCCCCATGAAATAAATCTTCCTCTAAGCTCTGCTTTCATAGTGTCCCAGAGATTTTGATATGATGTGTCTTTGTTCTCGTTTACTTCTAAAATTTTTTTTATTTCCCTCCTGATATCTTCTGTTATCCATTCATCATATAATAGTGTATTATTTAATCTCCAGGTGTTGGAGTAGTTTCTGGTCTTTACTCTGTCATTTATTTCTAATTTCAATCCATTATGATCTGATGGGTACAAGGTAGTATCTCTACCTTCTTGTATTTGCTAACAGTAGCTTTGTGGCTAAGACATGGTCTATTTTAGGGAAGGATCCATGTGCTGCTGAGAAGAAAGTGTATTTGTTCTTTGTTGGATGGTATATTCTATATAAGTCGGGTAAGTATAAATTGTTGATTGTGTTATTGAGATCTATGGTTTCTTTATTCAATTTTTGTTTGGACGATCTATCCAGCAGTGAGAGAGGTGTGTTAAAATCGCCTAGTATTATTGTGTTGTGGTCTATTTGATTTCTGGAATTGAGAAGGATTTGTTTGACGTACATGGATGAGCCAATGTTCGGGGCATAGATATTTATGATTGTTATGTCTTCCTGATTTATGCTTCCCTTAAGCAGTATGTAATGTCCTTCTTTATTCCTTCTGACTAGTTTTGGCTTGAAGTCCACATTATCTGAAATGAGGATGGATACTCCAGCTTTTTTGCTGTGTCCGTGTGCATCGTATGGTTTTTCCCATCCTTTCACCTTTAGTCTATGGGTATCTCTTTCTATGAGATGAGTCTCTTGTAGGCAGCAAATTGTTGGATTTTTCTTCTTAATCCATTCTGCCAGTCTATGTCTTTTGATTGATGAGTTCAGGCCATTAACATTCAGGGTTATTATTGTGATATGATTTGTATTCCCAGTCATTTGACTCATTTTTGTTTTTTGACATGATTTGGTTTCTCCTTTATTTGGCTATTCCTTTAGGCTAGTTCCTCCCGTTGCTGATTTGCATCGTTGTTTTTCATCTCTTCTTCATGGAATAACTTGCTGACCATGTTCTGCAATGGTGGCTTTCTTTTTGTAAATTCCTTTAGCTTTTGTTTATCATGGAAGGATCTTATTTCATCGTCACATATGAAAGTCAATTTTGTTGGGTATAAGATTCTTGGTTGGCATCCATTTTCTTTCAGGGCTTGGTAAATGTTGTTCCAGGCCCTTCTAGCTTTTAGGGTCTGGATTGAAAAATCTGCTGATATTCTTATTGGTTTCCCCCTCAATGTAATTTGATTCTTTTCTCTTGCGGCCTTTAAAATTCTGTCTTTATTTTTTATGTTAGGTATTTTCATAATAATGTGCCTTGGTGTGGGTCTGTTGTAATTTTGTATATTTGGAGTCCTATAAGCCTCTTGTACTTGGTTTTCCATTTCATTCTTCAGATTTGGGAAATTTTCTGACATTATTTCATTGAATAGATTGTTCATTCCTTTGGTTTGTTTCTCTAAGCCTTCCTCAATCCCAATAATCTTAAATTTGGCCTTTTCATGATATCCCATAATTTTTGTAGATTCTGTTCATGATTTCTTACCATCTTTTCTATTTGGTCAACTTTGTTTTCAAGAGTAAATATTTTGTCTTCAATATCTGAGGTTCTGTCTTCCAGGTGTTCTATCCTATGGTTATGCTTTCTATGGAGTTTTTAACTTGATTTATTGTTTCCTTCATTTCAAGGATTTCTGTTTGGTTTTTTTTCAATATCTCCAACTCTTTATTGAAATGATCTCTTGCTTCCTGTAGTTGCTCCTTTAACTGTTGATTGGTGCAATCATTTAATGCCTGCATTTGCTCTTTCATCTCCTCCTTCAATGCCAACATTTGCTCTTTCATCTCCTCGTTTGCTTCCCTGATTGTATTAATTATGTACATTCTGAACTCCCTTTCTGACATTTCTTCTGCTGTGCTGTCATTGGGTTTTATTGGTATAGTATCTAGGTTTGTTTGGGACCTTTTCTTCCCTTGTTTTCTCATATTGGCCAGATGTCAGTGGGACTTTGTGATATTGCAGAATTCTTCTATTGGCTTATAGTGTCCCTGTAGATTTCCAGTGTATCACCTTCCTGCCTTCAGTAGCCTGAAGTCTTGGAGTAACTTGGTAATGCAGTGCTTCCAAGGAAAGCTGCCCCTAGCCCACTACTGGTTCCATGACTTGGAGCTGGCTTTGTGTGGAAAGGCTCTCACTGGGGGGCCTGCTCTGAGAAGGTAGCCTGGAAAGGCGCTTCCTGCCAGAGGGGGCCGGGCTGCGAGCTGCCTGGGGAAGTCCCTGGCTGCCCTGTCCTGGTCCCTGAAGCAACCTGCGAGCAGGAACTCACCAAGCTGGTTCAGGGAATTGAAGCTTGGTTCTGTGCAGAAAGGCTCTCACTGGGGGCCTGCTCCAAGACGCTGGAGAATCTGGCCCTGTGGGAGGAGCCCACCGCCGGAGTGCGCAGGGATGCCTGGGGAGGACTCTAGCTGCCCTGCCCTACTCTAATAAGCCACCCAAATCCGGGCCTGCTACCCAGGCAGCACTTCACCGGGTGGGGGAGACTCACCCCGTGGCTCTATTTTAGTCTGAGTCTCTCAGTGCCTCCCCTTCTTGAATCCTGGGTTCTGGAGCGACTGGAGATGCAGTCACCCTCTAGTCCGCCATCTTGGATTGCCCTGTGGAAAAAACCTGTGGCCGGGGGGGCTGGGGGCAGGTCCTCCTGGAGAGGTCTGTGGCTGCCTTGCCCTGGTCCCAGAGGCTGCTTGTGGGCCAGAGGTCTCTGCTGGCTTGGGGACTTGTGGCTGGCTCTGTGTAGAAAGGCTCTCACTGGGCAGTCTGTTCTGAGAAGCTAGCCTGGAAAGGCACTTCTAAGCTTCAGATTTGATGAGGAAATAAATATGTTCCATGGTAAACAAAAGTTAAAAGAATTTACAAATAGAAAACCTGTATAACAGAACATTCTCAGCAAAATATTCCATGAGGAGGAAATGAAAAACAACAATGAAAGTCCGGAAAGGGAGGAACTACCCTAAAGTAAAAGCCAATCAAAGGGGAAACCAAGTCAAGTTAAAAAACAAAAATAAGTCAAAATTACCAGGAATACAAATTGTATCTCAGTAATAAACCTGAATGTCAATGGCCTAAACTCATTAATCAAAAGACATAGACCGGCAGATTGCATTTAAAGAAAAGACTTAACCATATGCTGCCTTTAAGAGATTCATCTCATAGGAAAAGACATCCACAGACTGAAGTTGAAAGTATGGGAAAAACATGCACATAGACTCAGTAAAAAAGCAAAAAAGCAGGGGTTTCCATCCTCATATCAAATAAAGTGGACGTCAAGCCAAAGTCAGTCAGAAAAGACAAAGAAGGACATTTCACACTGCTTAAGGGCACCATAAATCAGTTACACATAACAATCGTAAATATTTATACCCCAAACAATGGAGCATCTATGAACGTAAACACTTCATAATTTCAGGATCAAATAGGCCACAACATAATAATACTAGGTTACATTAACACACTTCTCACACCACTGGATAAATCTTCCAAACAAAAACTGAACAAAGAAACCACAGAATTCAATGATATAATCAATAATTTAGACTTAACAGAAATATATAGAATATTCCATCTATCAATGAGTGAATATACTTTTTTCTCAGCAGCACATGGATCCTTCTCAAAAATAGACCATATGTTATGCCACAAAGGAACTCCTAGAAAATACAAAAAAAAATACAGATACTACCTTGCATTCTATCAGATAATAATGGAATAAAATTAGAAATCAATGATAAAATAAAAAATAGAAACTACTCCAACACCTGGATTCTAAGTAATATGCTACTGAATGACGCATGGATAGCATCGGGAAGGAGATAAAATAATTCTTACAGGTAAATGAGAACACTGATGCAACATAGCAAAATCTCTGGGACATGATGAAAGCAATACTAAGAGGAAAGCTCATTGCATTGAGCTCATTCAATAAAAGAATAAAAAGTCAACAAGTAAATGACATAACATTATATCTCAAAGCCCTAGAAAAAGAAGAACAGATCAACACCAAAAGTAATGAAAGACAGGAAATAAATAAAATGAGAGCTGAAATCAATGAAATTGAAACAAAAGAAACAATTGAAAAAATTGACAAAACAAAAAGTTGGTTCTTTAAAAAAAATAAACAAAATTGATAAACCCTTAGCCACACTAATGAGGGATACAAATAGGAAAAAAAGAACTCAAACTATCACTATTTGCTGATGACATGATTCTATATTTAGATTCAAAAAATTCTACCAGAAAACTTCTAAAACTAATAAATGAATTCAGCAGTGTGACAGGATGTAAAATCAACACTCATAAATCTAATGTATTTCTATTCATAAGTCATGAATCCTCTGAAAGAGAAATTAGGAAAACTACCTCATTAACAATAATAGTCTCAAAAAAACAAAACACTTGGGAATCAATCTCACAAAAGAGGTGAAAGACCTGTACAATGACAATTACAGAACACTAAAGAAAGAAATTAGGAAAACCTTAGAAGATGGAAAGATCTCCCATGTTCTTGGATAGACAGAATTAATATTGTCAAAATGAACATACTACCAAAAGCACTATACAGATTCAATGCAAATCCAATTAAAATCCCAGTGACGTACCTCATAGAAATAGAGAAAGAAATCATGAAATTCATTTGGACGAATAAAAGACCCAGAATAGCCAAAGCAATCCTGAGCAAGAAGAGTGACACAGGAGGTATCACAATACCAGATCTTCAACTATACTACAGAGCAATAATAACAAAAATAGCATGCTATTGGCACCCAAATAGACATGAAGACCAGTGGTACAGAATAGAAGACATAGAGACAATCCCACGTGAATACAGTTATCTTATACTAGACAAAGTTGCCCAAACCATATAACGGAGAAAAGATAGCATCTTCAACAAATGGTGCTGGGAAAACTCAAAATCAATATGCAGCAAAATGAAATTAAACATCTATCTCTCACCCTGCACAAAACTCAACTCAAAATGGATCGAGGACATAGGAATTAGACCAGAGACCCTGTGTCAAATAGAATAAAAAGTATGCCCAAATCTTCATCATGTCGGTTTAGGACCAGACTTCCTTAACAAGACTCCTAAAACCCAAGAAATAAAAGCAAGAATCAATAAACGAATGGATTCAAACCAAAACATTTTTCTCAGAAATGGAAACAATCAATAATGTGAAGAGAGAACCTACAGAGTGGGAGAAAATCTTTACCATATGCACTTCAGATAGAGCACTAATCTCCGGAATTTATAAAGAACTCAAAGAACTTAACACCAAAAACACAAGTAACCCAATCAATAAATGAGCTTAACCACTGAGCAGACACTTCACAGAAGAAGATCTACAAGCTATCAACAGATATATGAAAAAATGTTCAACATCTCTAGCAGTTAGAAAAATGCAAATTAAAACTACCCTAAGATTTCATCTCACTCCAATTAGAATGCCTATTATCAAGAACACAAGCAACATTAGGTATTGGCAAGGATGTGGGGAAAAAGGTATACTCTTGCATTGCTGGTAGAATTGCAAATTGGTGGAGCTACTCTGGAAAGCAGTATGGAGATTCGATAGAAAACTTGGAATGGAACCACTATTTGACCCAGCTATCCCACTTCTTGGCCTATACCCAAAGGACTTAAAATCAGCATCCTACAGTGATACAGCCATATCAATATTTATAGCAGTTCAACTAACAATAGCTAAATTACAGAACCAACCTAGGTGCCCTTCGGTAGATGAATGGATAAAGAAACTGTGGTATATATACCCAATGGAATATTACTTAGCCATAAAGAAGAATAAAATTATCGCATTTGCAGGTAAATGGATGGAGTTGGAGAACATCATGCCAAGCAAGATAAGCCAATCCCAAAAAACCAAAGGTCAAATATTTTCTCTGATAAATGGATGTTGAGACATAACAGGGGGGCGGGGGGTGCATAAGGGAAAAATGGAGGAACTTTGGATTGTGTAGAGGGAAATGAGGGGAGAAGAGGGGGCAGGGGGTGGGAAAGATGATGAAATGACACAAACATCATTACCCTATGTACATGTATGATTACACAAATGGTGTGAATCTACATCACGTACAACCAGAGAAATGATAAGTTGTATTTTGTTTATGAATCCAAATGCATTTCTGTAGTCATGTATAACTAAATAGAACAAGCAATAAAAAAAACAAAATGCATAATCACATACACAAAAAAGAACGTATAGAATATATTATGAATAAAAAGATAATTTATTTATATTTGTGTGTATATATAATATAATATTAAGCTAATTTAAGTTTATTAAAGAAATATTCTTTTTATAGTATTTGTGAGGATTGCACAAGAATACCCAGATCTTAGTTACACTAAAAACAATTGAAGCCATTAGCTTAAATATAAGTGTTTTATGATGATTTTCTATTTTAGATGTAAATGCATTGAAGGCAATTCATTAATACTAGCTACATATCCAGATACATTATGTTAAGCAGCAGGATTCCAGAAGTCCTTTAAAATTCAAAGTAAAACATGAATAAAAATATGCACACTTACCTCAGGAGCTATTATGTCCTTTTTGCACATGATCTGGTCAAAAAGCTAGGGAATAGAAAGGACCAGGAACTAACATTCTATTAGGGAAGATGTAGAATAATATGGAGAGTTGGCTGTGTACATGTGGAGTTTGGAGAGAAAAAAAAGAGCCTTGAGAAAAGTTATAAACTACTGTTTATAAAACTTAATTTCAAAGACATATCTCTTTGGGAAAGTGTACTTCAGATGAGTACACTTTGATTTTAGCCAGTAAATTTTATTTTCCCCAATGGCAGTAGGAAAAAATAGGTTGCCAGAACCTCTTGGAGGCTTTTCTGCTAAAGGTTTAGTACAGTTTTAAGGCATTCAATTGTTAGAAAATGGGATAACATCACCTTTTAGTCACCTAGTTTCTGTGGTTTGGACATTATGAACCTGGAACTGTGAAGTCCACATAAGCAGGACATGTCTGGATCTGGGAAAGAACAAGGCAACATCTCTGATGATGTTGGTAATTGTATTTGGGTAGTGTTTTACCATTTACAAATCATTTTCGGAATTGGTTTCTTTTGTTTGTTTGGAATTTCCCCAATCTACCAGTGCTGGGGACTCGAACCCGGGTCTAGGAGTTTGAGAGGCAGGCACTCTAATTGATGGGCTATATCACCAGCACTACAAATCATTTTTATGTGCATTGTCTGTTTATCCTCACAATGTACCTACAAGGTAATTGAGGCAATTAACCTGACCTAACTTTAGCAGAGACTGAAAGTAGATCCATTATTTGCCTAAGATCATAAAGGAATTTCATATATCTCTCAAATTTAAATCCAGTGTTCTTTTCATTCAAATGTGGATGGAAGCAGTGAGATTTTTTTTATAAAGTTATAGCAAAGTTTATTAGTAAAGAAAGCACTTTCAAGAGGGAAGGAGGAAGAGAGAGAAAGAGAGACTGGGTCATCTTTAGAGAGAATAAAAAGAAACAGGGATTTGTTTTAGAATTGTTCAGTATAAAGTTATCAGTTGGATTATAGAACTTAAATTAGTATTTCTCATTTTGGTTGACAATGAGTTGAATCTAGTTCTTGAGTGAGATTGTTCAATTATTGTTCCACTGACATAGGAGTGACAATGGCAAGTGATTTTGACTTTTCTGATCTTCAGTTTAACTATCTCTAAAATGAACAAAATAATATACATTTCTAGCAGTGTGACTGATTATATTAGCTTTTCCACTGCTGTGACCTAGGGTCCTGACAACAATTTTAGACAGCTAAAAGTTTGTTTGGGGGCTCACAATTTTAGAGGTCTCAGTCCATAGATGGCTGGCTCCATTGCTCTAGGCCAGAGGGGAGGCAGAACATCATGGCGGAACAGGAAAGAAGCTGGGAACTTGGCATCAGGAAGAAGAGAGAGATTAAGCTCAACTCACCAAATATATACTCCAAAGGCATGCCCCCAATGACCCAAGTCCTTGGTCACACCCTACCAGCCTACAGTTACCACTCAGTTACTCCCTATCAGAGGATTAATGCACTGATTGGTTTAAGGCCCTCATAATCCAATCATTTGACCTCTAAGCTTTCTAGCATGGTCTCACACATGAGCTTTTGGTGGATACCTAATATCCAAACCATAACAGTGAGTATAAAATCTGACGAAATATATGAAAGTGGCATGCACATCTGAAATAGCAATTAAAAATTAGTTCCATTTCCTTCCTTACTCAGAGAGAGGTGAAGCTAGAAATCTCAGGCATATACTAGCCATAGATTGAACTCAGAGAATTATTAATGTCTACATGGTTTTAGCAGACCTCAGAGACCTGTCTGCAAATTTAGGATATCTCAGATATGGGTGCAATAAAACAGGAAGTGTTCTATCCTGAGGCACAAATGTTTTGAGCTCTGCTTTCTTTTATATGCCCTACTTGTTGTATGGGAGGACAGGAATATGCCTTAAAAAGGAAGAAAATGAAAACATTGTATTTGCATATTGGTCCTGGTCCACGTAAGAAAAAAGATTGAGGGTCTTCCTGAACTTTCTCATAGTTTCGTCACAAATAGTTAATAAATAGGTATCTGGTACCAGTCAGCTAAACATGAGATCGCAACTTCAGAGAGAATACTCTAGGAGAAAAAAGGTATTTTTTTCTGTCCATCTGTATTTGATGCTCTGCATTTGGTAATGACAGTTGAAACTTCACACATTGCTTTGTTAATGTATAAGCTAGTTGCTTAACATATAATAGCATAAATATAACTTTTCATTAAAATGTTCTTGTGCATTTGTGTTTTGGTATGAACATAGACCTTAAGACCTTTATCATAGTACTAGATTTAGCTATAAAGTTCCTGTTTGGGGAGGGTACCAGGAATTGAACTCAGGGGCACTCGACCACTGAGCCACATCCCTAGTCCTATTTTGTATTTTTATTTTAGAGACAGGGTCTCACCTAGTTGCTTAGCACCTCACTTTTTGCTGAGGCTGGCTTTGAACTTGTGATCCTCCTTCCTCAGCCTCCCAAGCCACTGGAATTACGGAAATGTGCCACTGTGCCTGGCTATAAAATTCTTATGTAAATACTTAGCATTAGTTATTGCTTACATATTGAGTATATTTAAGGTTTTTATGGGAAAGTACTAACATTTTTATGCTGAATATTTAATTATGGAATTCAAAGCAAAGGAGTAAGAGTAGTATGATTACTACAGAGTCAGGGAGTGTGGAGGACTATTTTTATAAATTTATTTGAAAAGTAAGTTTTGGTATCATACAACATAATAAAATAACCCTAACAAAGTCTTAAGAAACTTACCTTTAGTAGCAGAGAACTATCATAAATCATAGGCAGGTTTAGCAAAACCATGAAAAATTATTTTATGCATATTGTGTTAACATAATGTGTGATAATAATAATAATAATAATAAAGAGTATCATGGAAGGCATCATCAAGTACATTTTGTTTTGGTGTTTACATTTTGATACCTTGTGACTTCTAGCTGTTTTTGCTTTTACACCTCTGTCAAAAAGTAGCTCATTTTATATGCTTCAGCTTCAAACACAGGATACTGATGAGATTTACTACTTGTTAGAAATTAAATGAATCTTTATACCTTGTATGTTTGTGTTTCAGAAAAAATACACAGAAGAGGAAGAGGAGGACGAAATTTCAACATCAAATGGGCAGGAAGTTAGAATTTACTTACATGATTCTGATGTCACTTAAAAGAAAAGCGTAAGGATGCATGATTTCAAGTGATTTGTTTTTGTTTTTCTTTTTACTTCTTTTTCTAAAGAAATTCCCATAAGTCTTAGCCAATGAATCCAGCTAATTATCAAGTGTTAAGTTATAGGAATTGGAAGAAAATGGAAAAATAGTGACCAGTGTTCAACTGTATTTAAAACTAAATAGAATTGATAGGGGTGCTTAGGAAATTTAACAGATGGGGGAAGTGGTAGTAAATAATTTCTCATTCACTTGCAGCTCGTGTAGATTAGAATATCTTATTGTCAACAGTGTATATCAATAATTATCCTTCTCTTTTGCTTTTATCACTAGCATCTTTGAAATATATCTATTTCTTCATTTTAGTCTTGACTAGAGCAGGGAGCTAAGGGAAGCAAGGGGTCCAAAGTAAAGGATTTCAAGCCAGATTATGGAAAAAAAAGTAGAACTCAGACACAGTTCTGAAAAATTCTACATACTACACATATGCTTAGAGATGCCACAGTATATATTCTTTTTCTTCAGTATTTAACATTTTAGTCAATTAAGGATTGTAAGAGAAAAATCAAAGTAACTTTATATAAGACGAAGATTTCACACTGTAGGCAACATGTTACTACTGAAAATACTTTTATTTTACTAAAACTCACACACAATTGGGGAAAAAAAGGAGAATGTCATACAAATATAGAAAGATGCTATTATGTTTGTTTTATTGTAGATCTACTATATGACCCAGCTTTCTGGAAAGTGTCAAGTTGTTCAATAAGAAAGGATAACAGTATGATATTATTTAACTTTTTAAACTGTAATTATAAATATAACATACAATCAACAAATTGTTAGTCATTTCTACTGTTTCTATAAAGTTCTTACAGCTTTTACAAAGCTGAGACCATTAAAATATAAACCCAAAGTTTAAAACAAGGTTAAACATACAAATTTAAATAACTTGAATTTTGATGTTTATAAGGTATCCTCGAGGTCTAGCATATAAATTATTATATTCTGAAAATGATGTTCTTCATTTCTCTGGGAATGCTGTCTACATGGATTGAGCATATAGCTACAGGAAAGACTTCCATAGAATCATAAGGGAAAAGCACATTGCTTATCTAATCAGGTCAGGCAAAATCAACCTTTGTTATTAAAAAATTGAATTCAAATAAAAAAAATGTTTGATTTGAAATACTTTGTTGTAAGCTCCATGTGTTTATACTTATAAATTTTCATATATTTTTTCATTGTTGAGTGAATTACTTCTCAAAGAAGTATAATAATTAGAATTAACTTTTTATCCCATATATGGCATTTGAACAAAGTTATAAAAAGATAATAACAAAAGAGGAATTTTTAAATGATTGTTTAATATGCTCAAATTCTCTCAATAAAGAATCATTTTTTTTTTAACTTATAATCAATCTGTGTGTTTTAAGTGATAAGAAGTGATGCTGTTTGTTTGTTAGTAATATGGGAAGCTCTGATCATATCCTGATCCCATTCTATTTAAATCCTACTTCAATTGAATCTATCTCTTTGATGTTAGGAAAGCTGCTTAATGTCTTTGAGTCTATATTATTACATACATATATACACAGATGTGTACTTTTATGTGTTTTTCTGTGTGTGTATAAAGATACACATACACAGAGAAAGAGATCATGATCAGTAACAGTAAAGGGCGACTATTATCATCATTACTATTTGTTTTAGTTATACCTATCATACTAATCATCAATCTTTTATTATATATCCAGTTCCATTTCTTATTTTTATTCGTTCTCACTGGGTGGAATGAAAGAAAGTATCACAGCTCTTGTACTATGAATGTGTTAATGTAAGATTGAATATGTGGCTTTATGTGCCTGTGTGTGTGTGTGTATGTGTGTGTGTGTGTCTTTGGTGTATGTATAGTGTTTCACTTATTCAATAATCTTATAGATTTTTTTTCAGCTATTTCCCTCTTTGTAGGAAAAAGTAATATACACATAAGTATGTTAGATATATTTACACATATATATTTCCTATATATATATGAAAAATTCCCAAAGTAATCTGTAAGATTTTCTAAAGTTGTGAAACATTATATAAATATAAATATAAAGAAATAACTTCAGATATTTTAAACTATTTACCTGTTTTTGACATGCCATATTCTTTAAACATGGTCATACAAAGAAGAAACAAAGATTTACAAAATCATCAAGAAAGGAGGGCAAAAAATACAGAACAAAATTAACTAGATCAGTCCATCTCAACCCATGCTACATATTAGAAGTATATGGGGAGCTTTGAAAATAATTACGAATACAGGGCTCCACCCTTAGAGATTCTCATTTAATTGGTCTGGAGAGGGTCCCTTGCACGGGTATTAATTGTTTTTAAAAGCTCCCTAGGTGATTCTAATGTGCAGCCAAGTCTAAGCACTGCCACAGAACATTCATTAATAGATAAATTTCAACCTGGCATGATTTTTCTAGTGATGTTCCAAAGGACTTGTCCTTGATTCTGTTCTACTCACCATCTAAAAAGGGCTATTTGAATGAAAATCTAAAGGTCAAGCCTTTTCAATATAGAGATTCCCAGGTATTTGGATGGATAAAATGAAAAAAATCAAACTTCTGTAGGATATTAAGGCTACAATGAAGAACCTCAGATCATAGGGGAAGTTGAATGGGTGTACATGTAAAGTAGTGCATTTAGTTTACAAAAGCAGTTGTACCAGTACAGGGTAGAGCAGACCATTCCAAAGGAAAGGTCCTTTTATTTATTGAACTTGTCCAATTGGAGTCCACTTATGACATGAGGGCCAGGGCAGGGAGAGCTCCTGTTATCATGTGCTGTATTAATAGATATTCAAAGTTTAGAGTACATGTATGTCTTCTACTTATCCGATCAGGTACATATCAAAGGCAGAAGAATTGACAAAAGTGTGAAGAATCTTTTTCCTGGCAAAGAAGACTGAAAAGGATCTAAAACCAACACTCAAATATTTCAAAGATTATTATGAAAGAGTGACATTATATTTGTTGTGTAGTTATAAAAAGCAGAACTAGAATAAGTGAATGGTAATTGCAGAAAGGTAGATTTGGGTTTGGTATATATGAACTTTCCAACGATTAAAACTCTATAACACCAATCAATAAATGGACTAAGAAAATGAGCAGACACTTCACAGAAAATGTATAAGCAATCAACAGATATATGAAAAATGTTCAACATCTCTAGTAAAAAGAGAAGTGCAAATCAAAACTACCCTAAGATTCCATCTCATCCCAATTAGAATGGCTATTATCAAGAATACAAGCAATAATAGGTGTTGATGAGGATGTGGGGGAAAAAGGTACACTCATACATTGCTGGTGGTATTGCAAATTGGTGCAGTCACTCTGGAAAGCAGTGTGGAGATTCCTTAGAAAACTTGGAATGGAACCACCATTTGACTCACCTATCCCACTCCTTGGCCTATACCCAAAGGACTTAAAATTAGCATACTACAGAGATACAGCCACATCAATGTTCATAGCTGCTCAATTCACCATAGCCAGATTGTAGAACCAACCTAGATGCCCCACAATTGATGAATGGATAAAGAAGCTGTGTTATATACATAATGGACTATCAGCCATAAAGAAGAATAAAATTATGGCATTTGCAGGCAAATGGATGAAGTTGGAGAATATCATGCTAAGTGAGATAAGCCAATCCCAAAAAAACAAAGTTCAAATGATCTCTCTGATAAATGGTTAATGATACATAATGGGGGGGGGAGGCAAGAATGGAGGAAGGATGGATTGTAGAGAGGAAAAAGAGGTGGGAGGGGGTGAGAGGAAGGAAAAATAACAGAATGAGTCAAACATCATTACCCTATGTACAATTACACAAATGATGCAACTCTATTTCATGTACAACCACAGAAACAACAGTTGTACCCCATTTGCGTAAAATTAAAAAAAAAGAAAAAAAGTAACAGGGCTACATGAAAAAAAAGAAAACAAAATCTCTATGGCAGTGGAGTTGATGTTTTGAGTGCAAACAGACATATTTATAATTTGAAAAGAACAAATGATTCTTAAACATACAGGCATACTCACAGAAAACAAAGCTTTAAATGCATTTAACAGGTATTGAGAGTAACGTGGAATTAAATGCTCAGATGGGACAAGGTCAGGTACTCATATAGCCACATGATTTTAATGAAATGGAAAATTATTTTTGGTAAGTTTCAAGTAAATGAATTCTAAGTATGTTACTTTAACTGTCAGCACCAGCTTATTGCACTACATGTATTTCCAACAATTATCAGATATTTCTCAAGAAAATGTGCCTACAAATACAGAATCACTTAGAGTATGGTCCAAATGTACAAAATTTATCTCTTAATAGCAAGTAATAGGATGGATAAGAATTAAAAAGATGTCCAGAGTAGGTCCAAGAAGTCAAATGGTAAGATCTAAGATTGTGAGGGGATCCAAGATGGCGGACTAGAGGCAGGCTGCATTCTTTGTTGCTCTGTAACTCCGGTTTCAAGCAGAGGATACCTGTTTCTTGGTGAGGCAGTTTTGGCTGCTTATCGATCCCCTGCTGTTTACCCCATTTGTCTGCTGTGATCACCTGCAGCCTGCCAGCATATAGACGCCTTTTTTGAGTGCAGATTGCTCACTGTCAGGTGCCTATCATCCGCCATTTGCCTGCCTCTCACCTGTCCATCACCTGCCTTACACCTATCCATCACTCAACGCACGAGGTTCACCTCCTGATCATCCCACAACGGTCAGCAAACTGATCGCCGACTGCCAGTGGAACACCAGCTGCCTGCTGTTGCCTGGAAGTTCACTGTTACAGTACCTTCAGGTTTGATTACACGTGGCTGCCGCCATTTTGAGACAACAGCCATGCCCCATAGGATCCCTGGCCAGACTGACTGAGCCCCATCTCCAGGATCCCTCAGCCCGACCGATCACTCCCTGATTCCAGGACCCTCACATCGACTGACTGCTCCCTACTGCCAGGACCCCCAGACCAACTGACTGCGCCCTATCACCAGGACCCCAGACTGAGTGATTGCACCTGGCCTCCAGGATCCTGCAACCACACCAAACATACCCGACCTCCAGGACCCTGCCTGACCAACTGCACTCTGCCTCCAGGACCTCCTGCTGACCACGTCCACACCCTGAGCTGCAGCTCCCCATTTGCCAACAAATTTTAAGCCAGAGTGGCCATCTTGGATAATTCTGAAAGCCTTAGCTCTGATCTTTAGGTGGGGCAAATCCCATCTGGAGTCACCTGCTGGAGACTTGAAACTCATTGTCAGGTACCTCTCATGTATCAGGCTACTGAACGCTGGGAGGTTTCATTACTATATCACTATTATACTGTAGATTTTCTTTTTTCTCCTTATTGAAAAATTTTAAGTTTTTATATCTTTACTTTCCTTGCTCTCTTTTCCTTTTGTTTACCTGTTCCCTCAGAGTCTCTTTCTCCCTTTTTGCATACTAACATCCAATTTCTTTTGATTACACTCTCACCCTTTCTATTATCTAGAACTTCTGTGTATTCTTTTCTTATTCCATTAACAGCTACATTCTACATCCCTCTGCATCCTCTTTGTCCTCCATTAGAAACTGCAGACCTTATTGCAAACCTGTTTGTTTTACTGAAGATAATATTTGAACTCATTCTGTTTATTATGACAATATTGTTACTGTCCTCATAGGGGCTATTCAGTCTAGGACTGCATAGTGTCTGAATTGGGCACTGCTAATATTGACCTTTCCTTAAAGAAAAGGTTTTGGAAACCTATAGGGCCACAATAAGTGTATAGGGGGAAATCTGCAATACCCGAGATCTGCAGTGCTAAAGGGGAAGTTACATGAACAACATGAAAAAACAAGGAAAGAAAATGATCCAAACAAATCTAGATTCTATATTAATAGAATCCAATGACAGTATGTTAGAAGAAATGTCAGAAAAGGACTTCAGATTATACATGATTAAGATGATTTGCGAAGCAAAGGAGGAGATAAGAGAGCAAATGCAGGCAATGAATGATAATACCAATAAACTGAAAGAGCACCTGCAGGAAGCAAAAGATCATTTCAACAAAGAGATAGAGATACTAAAAAAAAAAAAAAAAAAAAAAGAACAAATGGAAATCCTTGAAATGAAGGAAACAATAAACCAAATAAAACCTCAATGGAAAGCATCACCAAAAGACTAGACCACTTGGAAGACAGAACCTCAGACAACAGAGACGATGGTAAGAAATCATGAACAGAATCTCCAAGAACTATGGGACATCATGAAAAGACCAAATTTAAGAATTATTGGGATTGAGGAAGGCACAGAGATACAAACCAAAAGAATGAACAACCTATTCAATGAACTAATATCAGAAAATTTCCCAAATCTGAAAAATGAAATGGAAAATCAAATACAAGAGGCTTACAGAACACCAAATGCACAAAATCACAACAGATCCACACCAAGGCACATTATAATGAAAATTCCTAACATTTAAAATAAAGATAGGATTTTGAAGGCCACAAGAGAAAAGCATCGGATTACATATAGGGGAAAACCAATACAGATAGCAGCAGACTTCTCAACCCAGACTCTAAAAGCTAGAAGGGCCTGGAACAACATATTTCAAACTCTGAAAGTACATGGTTGCCAAACAAGAATCTTATACCCAGCAAAACTAACCTTCAGATTTGAAGATGAAATAAAATTCTTCCATGATAAACAAAAGTTAAAAGAATTTACAAATAGAAAGCCTGCACAACAGAATGTTCTCAACAAAATATCCCATCAGGAGAAAATGAAAAACAACAATGTAGGTCAGCAAAGCGAGGAACTACCTTAGAGAAAAATCCACTCAAAGGAGAAACCAAGCCAAGTTAAAAACCAAAAATAAGCCCAAATAACTGGGAATACAAGTCATATCTCAATAATAATCCTGAATGTTAGTGGCCTAAACTCATCAATCAAAAGACATAGACTGGCAGGATGGATTAAAAAGAAAGACCCAACAATACGCTGCCTACAAGAGACGCAACTCATACAAAAAGACATCCACAGACTAAAGGTGAAAGGATGGGAAAAAAACCTACCACACACATGGACTCAGTAAAAAAGCAGGGGTTTCCATCTTTATATCAGATAAAATGGACTTCAAGCCAAAGTTAGTAAGAAGGGATAAAGAAGGACATTTCATACTGCTTAAGGGAACCATAAATCAGGAAGACATAACGATAGTAAATATTTATGCCCCAAACAATGGTACATCCCTGTACATCAAATAAATCCTTCTCAATTTCAGGAATCAAATAGACCACAACACAATAATTCTGGGTGACTTTAACACATTGCTGTCACCACTAGATACATCTTCCAAACAAAAACCAACCAAAGAAACCACAGAACTCAATAACACAATCAATAACCTAGACTTAAGAGACATATATAGAATATCCTATCCATCAACGAGTGGATTCACTTTCTTCTCAGCAGCACATGGAACGTTCTCGAAAATAGACCATATGTTATGCCACAAAGTAGCCCTTAGGAAATGCAAAAAAATAGAGATAGTGCCTTGTGTTCTATCAGATCATAATGGACTGAGAGTAGAAATCGATGACAAAATAAAAAACAGAAATTACTCCAACAACTGGAAATTAAACAATATGCTATTGAATGAAACATGGATAACAGAAAACATCAGGGAGGATATAAAAAAAATTCTTAGAGGTCAATGAGAACGACAATACAACATATCAAAATCTCTGGGACACTATGAAAGCGGTACTAAGAGGTAAATTCATTGCATGGAACGCATTCCAGAAAAGAATGAAAAGTCCACAACTAAATGACCTAACATTACAGCTCAAAGCCCTAGAAAAAGAAGAACAGAATAACAGCAAAAGTAGTAGAAGACAGGAAATAATTAAAATCAGAGCTGAAATCAATGAAATTGAAACAAAAAAAAAAACAATTCAAAAAGTTGACAAAACAAAAAGTTGGTTCTTTGAAAAAGTAAACAAAATAGACAAACCCTTAGCCACACTAACAAAGAGAAGGAGAGAGAACACTCAAATTACTAAAATTCGTGAAGAAAAAGGAAATATCACAACAGACACCACTGAGATACACAACATAATGAGAGGCTACTTTGAAAATCTGTATTCCAACAAAATAGAAACTACTGAAGACAGTGACAAATTTCTAGAGACATATGCTCCTCCCAAACTGAACCAGGAGGACATACACAATTTAAACAGATCAATATCAAGCAATGAAATAGAAGAAGCCATTAAAAACCTACCATCCAAGAAAAGCCCAGGACCAGATGGATTCTCAGCTGAGTTCTACAAGACCTTCAAAGAACTCATTCCAATACTTCTCAAAGTATTCCAGGAAATAGAAAAGGAGGGTACCCTACCAAGCTCATTCTATGAAGCTAATATCACCCTCATACTCAAACCAGGAAAAGACACATCAGAGAAAGAAAATTTTAGACCAATATCCTTGATGAATATAGATGCAAAGATCCGTTACAAAATATTGGCAAAACGTATCCAAAAACATATTAAGAAAATCATGCACCATGATCAAGTGGGGTTCATCCCTGGAATGCAAGGATGGTTTAACATCCATAAATCAATAAACGTAATTCATCATGTCAATGGACTTAAGGATGAGAATCATATGGTTATTTCAATTGACGCAGAAAAAGCGTTCGACAAAATACAACACCCCTTCATGCTCAAAACACTAGAAAAAATAGGAATAGTACGAACATACCTGAACATTGTAAAGGCTATTTATGCTAAGCCCATGGCCAACATCATTCTTAATGGATAAAAGCTGAAACCATATCCTTTAAAAACAGTAACAAGACAGGGATGTCCTCTTTCATCACTTCTATTCAACCTTGTCCTCGAAACTCTAGCCAGAGCAATTAGGCAGACTAAAGATATTATAGGGATAAGACTAGGAAAAGAGGCACTTAAGCTGTCACTATTTGCTGATGACATGATTCTATATTTAGAGGATCCAGAAATCTCCTCCAGAAAACTTCTAGACCTCATCAATGAATTCAGCAAAATAGCAGGCTATAAAATCAACACTTGTAAATCTAAAGCATTTGTATATGGAAGCGATTAAACATCTGAAAGGGAAATGAGGAAAACAACTCAATTTGCAATAGCCTCAAAAAAAAAATAAAATAAAATACTTGGGAATCAATCTAACCAAAGAGGTAAAAGATCTCTACAATGAAAACTACAAAACATTGAAGAAAGAATTTGAGGAAGACCTTAGAAGATGGAAAGATCTCCCATGTTCTTGGATAGGCAGAATTAATATTGTCAAAATGGCCATACTACCAAAAGTGCTATACAGATTCAATGCAATTCCAATTAAAATCCCAATGATGTACCTTACAGAAACAACCAAGGAATCATGAAATTCATCTGGAATAATAAGAAACCCAGAATAGCTAAAGCAATTCTTAGCAAGAAGAATGAAACAGGTGGTATTGCAATACCAGAACTTCAGCTATACTACAAAGCAATAGTAACAAAAATGGCATGGTATTGGTACCAAAATAGACAGGTAGATCAATGGTACAGAATAGAAGACATGGACACAAACCCAAATAAATACAATTTTCTCATACTAGACAAAGGTGCCAAAAATATGCAATGGAGAAAAGATAGCCTCTTCAACAAATGGTGCTGAGAAAACTGGAAATCCATATGCAACAGAATGAAACTAAACCCCTATCTCTCACCCTGCACAAAAATCAACTCACAATGGATCAAGGACCTTGAAATCAGACCAGAGAGACCCTACATCTTATAGAAGAAAAAGTAGGTCCAACTCTTCAACTTGTTGGCTTAGTATCAGGCTTCCTTAACAGGACTCCCATAGCACAGGAAATAAATGCAAAAATCAATAACTGGGATAGATTCAAACTAAATAGCTTTCTCTCAGCAAAGGAAACCATCAGTAATGTGAAGAGAGAGCCTACAGAGTGGGAGAATATCTTTGGCACTCATACTTTGGATAGAGCGCTAATTTCCAGAATCTATAAAGAATTCAAAAAACTCTACACCAAGAATACAAATAATCCAATCAACAAATGGGCTAAGGAAATGAACAGACACTTCACCGAAGAAGATGTACAAGCAATCAACAGATATATGAAAAAATGTTCAACATCTCTAGTAATAAGATAAATGCAAATCAAAGCTACCCTAAGATTTCATTTCACCCCAATTAGAATGGCGATTATCAAGAACACAAGCAACAATAGTTGTTGGCGAGGATGTGGGGAAAAAGGTACACTCATGGTGGGGTTGCAAGTTAGTGCAGCCACTCTGGAAAGCAGTATGGAGATTCCTCAGAAAGCTTGGAATGGAACCACCATTTGACCCAGCTATCCCACTCCTTGGCCTATACCCAAAGGACTTAAAATCAACATACTACAGAGATACAGCCACATCAATGTTCATTGCTGCTCAATTCACAATAGTCAGATTGTGGAGCCAACCTAGATGCCCTTCAATTGATGAATGAATAAAGAAACTGTGGTACATATATACAATGGAATATTACTCAGCTATAAAGACGAATAAATTTATGGCATTTGCAGGCAAATGGATGAAATTGGAGAATATTATGCTAAGTGAGATAAGCCAATCTCAAAAAACCAAAGGGCGAATGATCTCGCTGATATTATGATGACTCATAATGGGGGGTGGTAGGGGGGCAAGAATGGAGGAAGGAGGGACTGTACAGAGGGAAATGAGGGATGGGAGGGGTGGGGGGGAGGAAAAAATAACAGAATGAATCAACCATCATTACCCTATGTAAATGTATGTTTACATGAATGGCATGCTGTTACTCCATGTACAAACAGAAACAACATGTATCTCACTTGTTTACAATAAAATAAATTAAAATAAAAAAATCTAAGTTGTTCATGTTAAGATATATAGAAAAGTTTTCTTTTAAAATTGACTTTTTACTATTTTAAAATAACCCTGTGTATGATGAGCTTGACCCTGTGATTCCTTTAATTTTTATATTCAGATTTGTCTAAGGGGCTTTGTTACTTTTCCACAAATTTATGTATATGTACTTCCAAATGCAATATAGTCAGTATCTATGACTCAGAAAGTCATATTTGGGGGCTTAAATATAAGGTTTAGGCTATGTAATTAAAACTTATTACCAGTGTGTACTAAATTAGTTTGGGGTCTCGATTTGGTATATAGCAAAAATAAAGTTCTGCAAAGAAAATAAGTAATCTGTATTACTGGTAATGGTAGAAAGATTGGGGCAGGGAGAGATATCTAGCCAAATTTTAAGAACTGAAACCTTCGCTCAGCTGGGTTATAACCTGAGCTGAGATTAACTGAGAAGTAAAACAGAAGTGGATCTAGGAGTCAGAACTCAGGACTAAATGTTGGGAATTAAGCAGAAAAATGTAACAGAAGATGATGAAGTATACAAATACTGTAATAGGGCAAACAAACTAGGAATCTTTAACTGTTTATCTTGGCTGATAAGTCAGAATTTCCACTTAGCCCTCAGAATCTTAAAAGGGTCTTGATTTGGTGTGAAAAGAGAGGAAGTTCTGACACTCAACTTTAGAAGGTGTAGAGGAAAATGGGGTGGAAGGGGGTGGAGGACAGAAAGATAGTAGAATGAAACAGATAGTATTACCCTATGTACATGTATGATTACACAAATGATGTTAATCTACATCATTACAACCATAGAAATGAAAAGTTGTACCCCATTTGTGTACAATGAAACAAAATGCAGTCTGTAAAAATAAAAAAGATTTTAATAATAAAAAAGAATTATGTAACATTTTTCTGTGTTCTTTGGAACACAGTTTTTAATGTTTCTATTGGCACATTAGAATTACATATACTAGTTGGGTTCGTTTTGACATAATCATACATGCATGGAATTTAATTTGCTCCATTTCGATCTCCAGTGCCTACTCTTTTCCTTCACTTCTCCTCCCTCTATTCCCCTTCCTCTACTCTACTAGTCTTCCTTTTATTTTTTTTTAACTTCACTTTTAAAATTGGTGTTGTAAAGATATACACAAGGGTAGAATTCACTGTGGTATATTTATACATGCACATAGTACAATTTTGTCAAATTCTTTCCACATTTCCTTCCTTTTTCTGTCCTTCAGCCCCACCCCCCCCCCCAATCTCCTTCTGATCTTCCTTCTATCCTTATTACATCCAACCCTCCACTTTTTTTCCCCTTACTTTGCTCTAGCTTCCACATAAGAGAGAAAAGATTGGACCCTTGATTTTCTGAGTCTTGCTTATTTCACTTAGTATGGTCTTCTCCATTTCCATCCATTTAGTGGCAAATGCCATAATTTCATTCTTCTTTATGATTGAGTAAAACTCTGTTGTGTATATGTACTACATTTTCTTAACAATTCATCTGTTAATAGGCAGGAGGACTGGGTCCCTAACTGGGCTATTGTGAAATGCTCTGCTACAGCCATTGATGTGTCTATCACTTTGGTATGCTTATTTTAGGTCTTTTGTATAAATACCAAGAAATGAAATAGCTGGGTCATATGGTGGTTCTATTCTTACTCTTTTGTGAAATCTCCATAGTGCTTTCCAAAGAGGTTGTGCTATCTTGCAGTCCCACCAACAATGGATGAGTGTACCTTTACCTCCAAGTCCTTGCCAACAATTATCATTGTTTCTATTCTTGTTGATTTCCATTCTAATTGGAGTGAGAAGAAATCTCAGTGTAGTTTTGATTTGCATCTCCCTGATTGCTAGAGATGTTGAACATTTTTCATATATTTGTTGGTCATTTGAATTTATTTTGAGAAGTGTCTGTTTAGTTCTTTTGCCCTTTAATTGAGTGATTTTTTGTTTTGTTTTCTTTGTTTTTATTAAACTTTTTGAGTTCTTACATATTCTGGATATTAATCTCTTCAGAGGATTAAGTGGTCAAGATTTTCTCACATCCCATAGGCTCTCTCTTCAAGTTCTTAATTGTTTACTTTTCTGTCCAGAATATTTTTAATTTGATGCCATCTCTTTTATTTATTCTTCATTTGATTTCTGGAGCTTTAGGGGTCTTGTTAAGAAAATGGATGCCTCCCCTAATGTGTTGGACTATTGACCCTATGTTTGCTTCTAGCAGTTGCAAAGTTTTTGGTCTAATTCCTCAGTCTTTGATCCACTTTGAGTTGACATGGTGCACTGTGAGAGATAGTAATCTATTTTCACTCTTCTTCATATGAATATCCAATTTTCTCAAAACTCTGTTTAAAAGCTTGTCTTTTCTCCCACGTGTGCTTTTGATGTCTTTGTCAAGAATCAGATGACTGTATCTATGTGGGTTTGTATCAATTTCTTTTATTCCTTTGGTCTGTATGTCTATTTTTTTTGCCAATACTATGCTTTTTTTGTTATGATAGCTCTATGGTATAATTTGAGATCAGCTATTGTGATGTCTCCAGTACTGCTTTTCTTGTTCACGATTGCTTTGGTTATTTTACTGGCTCTATTATTCCTCCAAATGAAATTTAGGACTGTTTTTCTAGTTCTGTGAAGATGAGGATTACACTGAACCTGTATAATACTTTTGGTAGAGTGGCCATTTTGACAATATTAATTCTGTCTATCCAAGAGCATGGGAGATCTTTTCATCTTCTAAGGTTTTCTTCAATTTCTTTTTCCAGTGTTCTATAGTTTTTATTGTAGTGGTTTTTCAGCTCTTTGGTTAGATTTATTTCCAAGCATTTTTTTCCCCTTTTTTAAGAATTTAGATTTTTCAAGTGGGATAGGTTTCCTGATGTCTTTCTAAGATCCGAATACACTTTTAATCTGAGATTCCACATCTATGCTTTCTTGTTTTATACTTGGTAATTTATTTATGTATCTCCTTTTATGACTGGTATTTTGTGAATAAGGAAACTTCTACTTTTATCTGCCATATCTTTCTACTTTTGTTTTAGGTTTTCAGTTTCTTCATAATGCCTTCTGGAAGAGTTCATCACCTTCCTTGATCTTCTAATTTATTATTTCTTTTTTGTTCCCTCCAGTTATATCTATTCTGCTATTCAATGCTTTCATTAAGTTATGTCTAAAATTATATTTTTTCATATCTAAGAACTCCAGTTTATTCTTTATTGAATCAGTTTCTTTTTCATTTTCTAATATCCTGCTTACTTTTATGAAAGTATTATTACTTGTTATTAAGTTATTGTGATCTCTGGCCTACCATTTCCTCTTTTCCTAGTATATACTTGTTATAATTCTTCAGATGTCCTTAGATACCTTCCCTCATGGATAGAGGAAAGAGGGAGGTCAGAAACATGTTACAGGTTAGAGATTTCAAAGAAAGTCTATGGTTATAATATAGGCTATTACATGATTAGTTTCCTTCCCTTCAACCCCTGGAAATCTTTTGACTCTTTGCCCTGACACTGTTCTTTTCCAAGATCTGCCCGTCTTGGTTGCAATCACTTAGCCTGTGGGCTGGGGATGGAAGGTCAAAGGTCAAGGAGAAGGGAGTGCCCATTGCTTAACTCTTGTGTAAGCACATCCTAGTCATCATTTTGCACATCCTAGTTATCTTTTGTAACTCCTGTTCAGTCCTTATGTACTCTCTGATTTAAGTGGGTGCTTGACTGGCACTACTGTTTCTCTTTTTCAGAATAATGGTGTGGTACAAGTTGATGCCCTTATGAAAAATTTGAAGACAGAAACATCACAGTTAGGAAGTTCTACTCAGTCTGTTCTCTATTCTTAGACCCATACCTAAGAAAAATTCTCTAAGCTGCCATGTCCACTCCCCAATCCACACACTTTCTCATGGGCTTTTTGCTAGATTTAAAGATACAACTTTGATCTTATTTCTGAAGACATCTCCAAAATTTAGTTCAGAAGTTGGATGTTTTTGTTTGCAATCTTCTTAGCATTCATTTTTAATACTTTCTTTTTTGGTTACTAAAGTAGTGCATACTTACATGGAGAATTTGTAAAATAAATTATAAGGAGAACATAAGTCATAATCTCATTCTTGAAAAACAATTCATAGTAATAATTTGGCCCATTTAGTTCATTTCATTCAGGACATACATACACATACAAATATGAAAACATTTATATGTTTTTCCACTATGTCAAATTGTGTGTGTGTGTGGGTGTGTGTCCTGAGATAACATTGTATATACTGCTTTGTTCTTAGTTTTTTTTCAGTTAATAATACAATGATTATTTTTCCATGTCTTTAAAGTTGTTTATATATATTATTTTAAATTATTGAATCATGTCAACTTGAGTTTATATCAGAGGAAATCTATGGCTTTCTTAAGCAGGTAGATAACTATAACTCATAACCCATACGTCAATGGAAACTTGTTTCATATCAATGCCTTCTCAGTGGCATGATAAGTTACTGCATTTTATAATTGCCCCCATAAATGGTCCTGACCAACTGTGCTCTTCTAGAGATGAGTTTTCTATAAACAGAATGTTTAATCTGGCCCAATTATGGCTTCCCTCTATCCCCTTATAATTCTATTTGTTGATTTTCATTACTAAACCCGATGGTCACTAGCTGGGTTTTTTTCCATAGTTCATCTATGAACACTAAAAACATGGGGGACTTGTGTTGAGATTATTTAAAAATATCTTACTCATCATATGTCCTTGTTGCTTGGAGACATCTGGGAAAAATGGTTTAGCATAGGGAATGACAGTATAATTTTTCCATTTAATAGATATGCTAAGAGGTATTTGTCTCTATTGTTGGATTGAACCCAGAAGACTCTCTTGTCTTCTGATTCTTTTAGTGCTCTCCTGACAATGCTATGTTTAAATTAATATAGATCCCCTGAGACAGTCTCACTATATGGTGGAAAAGAGTATAATTAGCTTTATAGCACTTCCCTTCACATTCTCCACAAGATTCTTTCTAAACAATAATACAAATCAAATTTTTTAAAAGTATTACAACAAACTCAATAATCACAAACCAGGGAGTTTCCATTTCTGGGTTGAAGTGTAATGTATATAAGAACTGTTGCAATCAATTTAAGCTATGATTCAAATTGGGATTCAAATAGTGTGTTTTAAAATGTCATTCTATTTCTGGAAGTGCAGACGGATAATCCAATTAGATTGTCCCTACCTCATGGTTGATTTTTTTTCTTTAAAAGACCACTTTCATGGATAGGTTAATATTCTAAGGACATGGTCATTCTTCATTTCATCTGTAGCTCACATTAAGAATAATGTGTCATGAATTTGATGTGAAACAAATGTTTGCATCAATTATTATTGTAGAAATACAACTGATAATCAACATATGTTGGTGGCTTAGAAAATGATGTCTGCTCTGAAAATTCAAGTGCTCAATATAGAAAATTTCCCACTGTCCCTGAGGAGACATTGACATTATTTAACTTTATCAGGGTTCCACATGATAGTGTTTTATTGAAAATGGACCAAATTTCTCTCTATTTCTAAACAACCTAAATTAATAGGCCAAAAAGTTTGATTACTCAGAAAATTCTATGCATACACTTTTAAAAAAAAAAAAAACTGTTGAAAAAAATGTCTCTTTCTAAAACAAAATCCGTTTTTTCATGGAAACGTATTTTGGATTTATTTCTGCTATTTTCCTTAAAGTCAACTCAAATTAAAAGGGGAAAAACTGTTACTTTATTCTCTCAAAGCATTATCATATCAATCATCTCACTTGATACATCAATCCCGTGAAGTAGACCATATCTTACTGTCCTTGAAAGACTGATTTTTTTTTTAAAAACTATATGATATATAGATTAAGTTTAAATGACTTATAGACAACTAAGGTCCTATAGCAAAATAATGACAGCGTTAAGACAAGAATCAAAATCTTCTGATTTTAATTCAGTGATTTTTTTCTATAATACTAGACTGAGTTTTATCTGTAATTGCAGATACCTAACCCTTCATTATTATGCTAAAATAATAAACCAACAAAATTGGAAGATTTGGAGAAATAAAGATAAGAAAAGAGGCTATTTATAACACTTTAGGAGCTTACGGACTGCCTGAATCTCCTCTTCCAGCTATGGAGAATTCCTTACTACAAATGGTAGTATTAAAGTTGCCAACAGTCTTCATATGAATTGTTTGAGTTTTGTAGTATTTTATACCATTTTTAAGCTGAATGGGGTAAAATTAATATGAGTCTGCTCTCTGATGAGATAAACCAACTCACACTAACTTTTAAAACCCTGTAGGAAGAGAAAATATCAGGGCCTCAATCATTCCCAATAGTCAAATCCACAGTCTGGATCTTCTGGTGGTTGACTTTCTTGCCCTAAGAGTTAATGGACCGAATGTGCACAATCAAAAAAGCATTGCTGGTATACAATACTGCTAATAGAGTTCTCATTTTATCTTTTAATTTTCCTTGGTGTGTACATTGTGTCTTTGACTCATTATCATGCTTCAATCGTAGAAGCCTATACATGTTTCCTTATTCGGCTTCACCATTTTTCATTTACGTTGTAGTTTTTTAATTTGTCTTTTTAAAGTTTATCTTTAGCTAATTAATGTTCCCCAAGTTACTGAACACAACACTTTTAGTTATTCTGGCCCTTTAATTCTTATCCCTTCCATTTGCTTTGTGACAAAATAATGTCTCTAAAGAATTCTACAAGCACCCCTCTTTTCTTCTAACACAACTATCAAAGAATTAACTTATTTGTTAATAATTCTAGCATAAAAATTTATGCTTCAAGATTCCTTCTTTTAAGTGATCCTATTAAATTACTACTACCTATTACAAAATTCCCTTCTGCATGAAGGGTTCTTAGTTCTATATTGCTGAGATGAGATTTGGAAATGATCTTAATAAATGCTGCAACATCTCCACACATTGACTTTTGCCATTCTTTATTTTTGAAGTGAGTCTCCAGTAACTGCAGTATTCTACATTGATATGAATGACTGAAAAATGTTTTGAAATCAATGACCATAACAAATTTAACTCCCCAGTGCAAGTGATAGAGTTGGATGGAAGAGATTAATGGCATTAGCAGCAGCTGTTCAATAGCCAGACTCCCTATAAACATAGGTTCAAATCACAGCAGGACTGACCTTTTATACAGCATATTTCAGTGGTTTGATGATATATAACCTTGAATTGTCTTATAATATGGTGTTTTGTCTCTCCAAGAAGATCTAAAACTCTTGGAAGATCTTATAAAAATGTATTCTCCAATTCTCATGTCCTTTCAGAATATAGAAGTCTGTGTTCATTGATGTTTATTGATCAAGATATAACATTTCCAAAGACAAAAAGCACAACCCTATAGGTTGTCAGTTTCTATAATAAGTAACACTAATTTTTGGTTGAATACTGATGTATTGTGTGCCAGCATTGTTCTGCTTTATGCATATTAACCCATTCAATGCTCATAAAATTCCATGAAGTCACATGGACTCCCTCTTCTAAAATAAGATGAATTATTTTATAATTCTCCTTAGTATTCCTTAGGTACATTTAAAACACAAAAATATTATTATAAGACAAATATATGAAGATTCTGAAAGGTGTAGATGAGGAGATTGATTGTGGATCTTGAGTCCTAAAGAATTGGCACAATGGTAAGCTCCAAGATTTTTTTTGTTTGGGTTTGTTTCAGTTTTTGCCTCATATATCCTAGGCTAGGTTCTATATATGTTGACAACTGGAAATACCAGAAAGTAGTGAAAGAAAGAGATCCAAGAAATGTTTATTCTTTCTAGACAAAAAGACCAGAGGAGATTTTTAAAAAATTTTAGACAACTACGGAGCTCCAGCAAAAAATACCAAGATAGAAATCTGTGGCCTCATCTTGGCCTGCCACTGAAGGCCAAGGAGAGGACCTAGAATTTTACCTGCAGAAGGATGTAATGTATTATCCTTTTCTTATCTCCTTCTCCACCCTAATGGTGGTGTCAGAGGTACTGAGACTTTAACCCTGACAGCAAGAAGAAAGCTCCCCACATAAGTCCATATCTTTGGAGGCTACCTGGTAAGCAGTAATGTGAGAACTCTCCCCTTCTCAGCCAAGGTGCTGTCAGTGGCTTCCTATGGGGAGTTGTAAGACCCATTCTCACCTAGCAATAATGAGGAGTCCCTTAACGTTAGGGGTCAAAGGAAGCTGGGTTGGGAACCTGGAATTCCTTCCCCACTTGGCAGTAGCAAAAAAAATCCACTTCTTCTCATGCCTGAGCAGTGTCATTGGAAGGCAGAAAAATGGTTTATGTAGTATCATAATATAATACCACAAATGTTCAGGTATCAGTCAAAAATCACTTAGACCAATTACAAGGAAATTCACAACCTAAATGAAGAAAGATATCAATGTATGCCAGTTCTGAAATGGCAGAAATATTAGAATTTGCTGATGTTTTAAAAGCAATCATAACCTAGCACTGTGGCACATGACTGTAATCCCAGCAGCTCCGGAGGCTGAGACAGGAGGATCACAAGTTCAAAACTGACCTCAGCAACAGCTAGGCACTAAGCAACTCAGTGAGACCCTGTCTCTAAATAAAATACAAAATAGGGTTGGGGATTTGGCTCAGTGGTTGAGTGCCCCTGAGTTCAATCACCTGTAGCCCCCTACCTCCTGAAAAAAGCAATCATCATAAAAATACTTCAATGAGCAATTATTAACATACTGTTCTTTCTGTCAGCAACATTCTACAGAGAATAGAAAGAGAGTAGAGTTAAGAGAATATGCTGTGAAATAACTGCTGAAATTTTCTCAAACTTTGCAAAAGACATAAACCTACATACCAAAGAAGCTGAATGAATCCCAAACTGAATAAATCCAAATAGATCCATACCAAGATGAATCATATTCAAACTTCTAAAAACTGAAGATAAAGAGAAAATCTTGAAGGCAGAAAGAGAAAAATGATAATACCAAAGTAGAAAAACAATTGAAATAACATGCATTTCTCATCAGATACCATGGATGCTAGAAGGAATGAACCTAACATTTTCAAGAGCTGAAATAAAATAACTACCAGCCGGAACATCTGTATACAGTAAAAATATCATTTAATAATGAAGGAAAATCAAGAAAAATATCAAATGGAGGATAATTAAAATATTTGTTGCCAATGGACCTACTTTCAAAAATATGGTTAAAGGGCATTCTTGAAACAAAAAAAGATAGTAATATTGGAATATGAGAAATGAAGAAAGGATAAACATAAACATATGAATAAAAGCTGTAAAGTTTCTTTGAGTTTTCAAAGTTAGGTTTGATAGTTGAAGCAAACACTATAATACTGCTTGACTGATGCTAAATGTATGTAGAAGAAATATTTAAGTCATGTATATTATAAATGAGGGAAGGTAAAGTGGTAAATGAAGGTAATGATTTTGTAGTTCATTCAAACTTGTAAAATATGAATACCAGTAACTATGACACACTAAAAAAACAAAAAACTAGAGACAACTAAAAATGGAATTTTAAAGAAAGGTACAAGTAACCTACAGGAGCACTACATAAAAACAAATCAGAAATGAAAAACAGAATAAATGTCAAAAATCAATTGCACATTTAAGCCCAAATACATCAATAACTATGTTAAATGTTAATGGTTGAGATATAACAATTAAAATTCACAGATTGGCAGAGTCTATGAGAAAACCACTCAAAGGCTGGGGGTATAGCTCTGTGGTAGGGCATTTACTTAGCATGCAGGAAGCACTGGCTTTCATCCCCAGCACTGGAAAATAAATAAGTAAATAAATAAAGGATTAATCTTTTTACCTTACTTTATTGGTTTTAGAAAAGCAAAAAAAAAGAAAAAAAAAAGACTCAACAATATGCTGTTTTATAAAAACTTACCTCAATAAAATAATATAGTGCAGTTTTAAAGTAAAACAATAGAAAAATACATATTATTCAAACACTAATCCAAAGAAACCCATGGCAGCTTTATGAGTTGCAGACAAAATAGATTTCAGAACAAAGAATTACCAGACAGAGAGGGATATCATATAATGAATGATAAAAAGGTTAATCCTGGAAGAAGGTACAATGATTCCAAATATGTGTGCACTGAACAATGCAGATGCAAAAGATGTGAGGCAAAAACTGTTAGAGCTCATAAGAGAAAGAAAATCCCACAAATATGTTAGAGGCATTTTTACTCATCTCTCAGCAATGGATGAAACTACTAGGCAGTAAATCAGGAAGTAAATAGAAGAACTGTACTATTCTTCTAACAATAGTACATAATTGGGGCTGGGGTTGTAGCTCAGTGGTAGAGCACTTGCCTAATATGTGTGAGGCATGGGGTTCAATCCTCAGCACCAAATAAAAGTAAATAAATAAATAAACAAAGGTATTGTGTCCATCTACAACTAAAACAAAAAAATCTAAAAAAAAATAGTATATAATTGAAATATGTACAACATCCCATCCAGGAATAACAGAATATACATATTTTCAAGCATCTATGCACTATTCTTCCAAAAGACTGTATGTAGGATTATAAATAAAATCTCAATAAATTTTAAACAATTAAAATCATATGATAGACTGATATTGGGGTCTACCCTAGGCCAGAAAAAGACCAGAGAGTTTGGAATCGAAGAGTTCAGAAGCTGCAGGAAGCAACAACACACTTTGTTCACTTAAATATGTTTCTTGCTTACTAGAAAGTATATATAATTTTTTTATTTTATAGATGTCAAAAGTTGATGAGAACATAGAAAGGAAATGATGTACAATCATTTTGTGTACAATGAATCAAAATGCAGTTTGTAAAAAATAAAAAATAAAAAGGCAAAGCAATGTGTAGCCTTGCTACACAGGGTGCAATATCTCAGGAGAATAATTCTCTGCAAGGTTATTCTCAGGCTAATCTACAGAGATGTTGATGTGATGTTACACACAAATTGAGAGTCTGAAATGTATGCTAATTATCTTGGGATTGGATTAAGAAAAAAAAGTCCTCTCTGGGGGAGGAAAAGTCCATTCAGGAAAAAAACTAAGTTCAAAGCAAAAAAAAAAAAGAAAAAAAAAAGTTGATGAGGACATATGACTCTCCACTTGGCTACACTAGAGTCCTCTGAGGGCAAGAGCTGGGCTGGGGGAAGTTCTGCCAATTCTCCAGTGCTTGCACTATGGACATTCAATAAATATTTGGACATTCAATAAATATTAGTTGATTGAAAAAAATTATATCATGTATGCAAAAATCAAAAACAGAAATATAACAGGAAAATATCCAAATACTTGGCCACTAAAAAATATAATTCCAAATAATTTATGAGTGAAAAAAGAAGAGTCAAGGGAATGTGCAATTATATTGAACTGCATGAAAATGAAAATGCAACATATCGAAATGCTTGCAACGCAGAAATAACCGTTCTGAGAGGCAGATTTCTGGCACTGAATGTACACATTAGAAAAGAAGAAAAATCACAAATAACTTATTAAATTCCCATTTTAAGAAACAAGGAATCAAAATAAATAAGTAGACATAAAACTAGCAGAGTGGAAAAAATAGTAAATATAAAGGAAGGAATCAGTGATATTTTAAAGAATGTTCTCATTGACTCCTCTGTTACCAATATATACACATAACTCTTAAATCTACATTTTTACTTCAGAGAGTTTTAAACTCAACCCTTACTGGATATCTCCACTTAACTTTCCTGATAATTTGATATATTCTAAAATTCATTGTCTTTCCATCAGATCTGGTACCCCTCTTTCTACGTTTCCTATTTTGATGAATGGTACTCAGGGCCCCTAATTAGAAACTTGTGACTACTTCTTGACTTCTCCATATACACCCTGAAATACTTATGTGTTCTCCTTGGTTTTATCTTATTTATAGCTCTCAAATCAATCCATTATCTCACTGTTGCCACTTTAATTATATGCTTTCATGTGTAGTAATGCCTGCCTTGAAGCTTGTTCCCTGTCAATCCATTTTCCACACCAATATGAGAACAGTCCTTATGAAACACAAGACTGATCAACCCATGCCTCTACCTAAAATATTTTAGTGACCCTCTATTGACTGAAGGACAAACTATGAACTACTTAACTTTCATTCAAGGTTTTTATGATTTGGTCTATGTCCATCTCACCATGATAATTTTATCCTCATCTAAAACTCTGCTTTCTAGGTGTGGGTCTTTTATGTATATGTGTCTTCTCAGCTGTGAGTCTATTTATAATCTGCAGCTTTTTTAAGAGCCCATCATTGTTCATTCCCACCAAATGTTTGCAGGTTTCTTTTCATCCTCCAAAATTATCTCATTAGATGGCTCCTACTTCTCTCTAGACTAATTAAGATTACATGTCCCTTCGGTTTTCAAAAACACATTCTGTTTATCAGTGTCAAGGAGCTGGGAACCACTTAGGGGACTAGAACTGCTTTTTATAGACATAGATTCAGCAGTGGACAAGTTATTTCATATTAACACAGTTTTATCCATGATCTGTGAAAAACACTAATATTTTACACAAGATTATTATAAGATCATACACACAAAACATTTAATTACAGTGCCTGACATACAGTAAATTTTCTTGTTAGTAATAGACCTATTAGTGGTAGTAGTGGTAATTATAGTATTTCCTCCATACTTAGTCTTAGTTTCTGCTTCATAATGACTATTTGCTTACTGTTTAGTTAATAAATATATTATCTCTTTCTCCTGAAGGAAATTTTATAAAGGAAGAGTTTTTGTATTTTTTTCAAGACTAAATGAGTGGGATAGTTCAGTGGTAGAATGTTTTAGCACATGTAAACTGGTTTGATCTCAAAAAAAAAAAAAAAAGAAAGAAAGACTAAACTTTTACCCTACTTCATTGGTTTCAGAAAAGTAAATATTTGTGCATAACTTACATCTTTCACTTTACCCGTGATTTTTTTCTCTTTGAGGAAAAATAATATTTGAGCATAAATTAAGTCAGGTTATAATGTACTGTTTTTGATACCAAGAAGAAGGACTACAAAACAAACCTCAGTTCTAATTATGGTCTGATTGCCACATTCTTCTTGTATTACAAGTTAGCCATGTGCCAAAGAGTGTAGCAAAATAAAACCTAGGAAGCCAGTATTAAGTAGAGTGCATTTACAGGAAAAAAAAAATTTGAAATAGCTTATTCAAAATAAGTGTTTCTACTATTATCAAAAATGTTTGTACTTTCAGACTAAATATAGAACTTGTGAACAAGACCAATGTGTTTCATTGGAAAGTGGCTCCACAGTACCACCTGTCAGAATATGTCACTTGTTCCAACATAGGGTAGCTTTCAAACACTTTTACTCTAAAGAGTTCACTGTGTATAATATTCAAAATGAGAAGATTCCAATCACAAGTATGAATCAGTCAACCTTACAATGTCACATTCTTAAGCATGTCCTTAAAAGTATCTCCCTTCCATAACTGTTATGATTTATTATATTTTGCTTCCAAAGGTGAAGTTTGGTCCTCAGTGTAGTGGTGTTGAAGTGGTGGAACGTTGAAGAGGCAGGGCCTAGTGAAAATGAGTTGAGTCATGGGGGCACTACCCTTGGAAAAGATTAACGCTGGTCTCACGTAATGAGAGTGGATTGTTATAAAGTGAGGTCATCCATGTGCTTGGACTCTTCTACATGCAACTGGTTCTCTTTCTGCTATTATACCATGTTGTGTTGCACAACACAAAGAGTGGGGAGGAGCTTGTCAGCACACTAGCACTATGCTGTTTGGACTCTATCCACCAGTGCTATGAGACAAGCAAAACTCTTCTTTATAAAGTACTTAGTCTCAGTTATTTAGTTACAGCAACACAAAATGGACTAATACAACTGCTAATTATCAAGCTTACTATAGTTAATAATCATATAATCAACATACATTCTTGAATACTTTTTAGGAAGCATGAAAGACAGTAAGTGGGTTATAAAAAGTATGATAATATGTATGGTATGCCACCCTTTGTGTCTAAAGTGGTAATCTATGTGTATGTGAGGAGGTGAGTGTGCATCTACTTAAAACACATATATTCACATGTAACATATTTCATAATAACCTATATATTTCTGTAAGTACTTCTTGCTGAACTTTGGGGTGGAAAAATTGCTGAGGCTAGAGGGATGAAAAAGAGGAAAATAAATCCTTTGTAGCACTAGAATTTTGGAATACTTGAATTTTCTTTTACAAATATGCACATATTAAATTAGGAAATAATATAAAATTTTGAAAAACTCTTTATCTTTAAAATGATTACAATTGATTTGACAGATTAAATAAAAGGCATGCAAAGGTTAGAGGAAAAAGCTTCAAAATATTATAAAAAAATGAGAAATATACAAATTGCATTCATGGAAAACTTACAATTATTTGCAAAGTGGATTGCACTGGAAGTAAGTGTTCTAAAGATCTAAAGAAGAAATAGGTGAGGTGGTCCAGGGACATTTAATAGATAAAATGGGACTCTGCTAATCATAATTCATGGTATTAAAAATGTTTGCAGGTAAAGAGAATGAGTGTCTCAACATTCCACTTTTATTTGTTCAGAAGTTTTTATTTTCTTTCACCCTTTCAGAATCTATTCCATCTCCTTTCATTAACACATAGTTATTCCTGAAGTTATTAAGTTTATATGTGTCTAATTTGTATAGCATATACAGGCCTGCGGTAATTAAAATGCATTGTAATTGAACTCATTTAGTATTTTCATGATTATTTACTTATTTTAATTAGACTTGTATACTTAGATACATTGAAGCAATTTTTCTCTTCAACTCAAATAAAGATTTAAGTTCATTTTCATGTAATTTTAATTTCTAGAATTTGAAAGGAATAGTGAAATTAATTTTTATTTTCATAAGTTTGAAATTTGCTTTTTTGACTTTGATATTGATGTATTAATATTTTTTTAAATTAGAGGAAAAAGAGGGGCTGGGGATATTGCTCAGTTGGTAGAGTGCTTGCCTCAGAAGCACAAGGCCCTGGGTTCAATCCCCAGCACCATGAAGAAAAAAAAAGAGGAAAAAGAACCCCATCTTTTATCCTTTTTCTCCTCCTTCCCCCATTTAAATAGTTTTATTTTCTTTTCATATATGAATTTCTTGGGTACTACTTTAGTATACATGACTAGATTTGCTTTAAGAGTATTAATTACCTGAAGAACATGAATTTCGTGACAATTTAAGCCTTAGATTTAGTGAGGCTTAAATTTGTATCCCAAAGCAATATTGGTTTTCAGATGGAACCATTAAATCTGATTTTGCATTGTCCAAATTTTTAAGTCACCTCATGCTTGATTTGTTCTCATACCCATCAAAGACACTTTCTGGAAGTAAGTCAATTCATGAAACAGGTCAGAATTATTTCTTACAGATTGGAAAGTGAAATTTTGAACAACAAGGGATATGGATTAAAATCACCAAGGGATTACTAAGAATAGTTTAACCTTTAATACTATGGTTAGTATTCAAAACATGACTATCTCCTCTTCTGAAATATTTATTTGTAAGCAATCCAATACAAAAATGTCAGCCACCACTTTGTAATTTACCACTCTTATTCTTTTATCATATGTGAAATGATGATTTGCTTTTGGGGGAAAAAAATGTATCACTGGTAAGTGGTTATTGTACGTTGAAGATCTTATTTCAAAACTGCAGAAATTACATATGAAAAAGATTTTATTCTTAAGGAAGTTTTGGAAATTTTTATATAATATTTAATATCTAGTAACTCAAATGCAGTACATAAATATGGCTGAAGCACACAAATATGACTCAATTTACAAGTCTGAAAAATGGTCCATGACTTCTTTGAGATTCACACGTGAATTTTTAAGACACTTAAAACATAATTATACTTGTTTTTATCTTAAATTTATCCAATTATTTGAGTGGCTAGTATGTCCCATATGCTTTGCTAAGCATTTTATTCATATAATGACATTTCCATCTTAAATAAATGCCATGATGTCAGGAACTACTATTACTACTATTTTAGAGAGAAGCTAAAATGGTTAATTGTCCAGCATCAGGGGAAGCACTGTCAGAAATAGGATTCAAATCCAAGGTATCTTCCAAAGATTCAATGTCCCCATTTTGAACTCCAAGTCCAATACAATTATGATCAAAATTCCATTCATTCATTTCAATATAAAAATTGATGAAATGATTCAAAAATCTATACAGAAATGTAAAGGGTCAAGATGAGTCAAGATAGTTATGAAGCAGTAGTTCATGCTAGAAGTATAAGCCCCAAACTTTGAGATTTGTTTTTATAAAGATGTACTAATAAGGGCAATGTGTTACTGGCTTAAGAAGGATAGATAGGCAAACAGAAAGAAGCAGCAGAAGAAAAGAATCCAGAGACAGTCATACATAGTTCTATGCTTGATTTATGACAAAGATAACATAGCAGGAAGCTGGGGAAATTATGAACATATTAACAAATTATATTAGATCAATTGATTATCTATATGGAATAAATGAATCTTGATTCCTATTTCACATTCTACTGCATTGTATATCAAAATGTGAAGGGAGGTTTTAAATGATAATATAGGGGAATATATTCATATATTGGAGGCAACCCCCACCCCCAGATTTCATAAATAATACAAAGGAAATTTCATAAGTACTAGTAAGGAAAATACTGTTGTATTGGGCTGAACTGAAATTAAGAATCTTGGGATTAGAAGCTATCATTCAGAGAGAGAAATGCAGTACATAATTGAGAGGATATTTTGAATATATGTGATCAATAAAATACAAATATCATGTGATTGTCTTGTGCATAAATTGAAAAGACAGCCCTAGAGGAAAACAGAATATTCAAATGACTTGTAAATGTAAATGACACTAAATATTAGTAATTACCAGGAAATTATTAATGTGATTCACCATGTCATGTGTTGAAGACATGTTACTTTTGGAACTCTCATAACTTGCTATGGTAGCATACATTGCTATAACTTTGGAAAGTTATTTGTCAGTATACAGTCCAGCTGAATATAAGCATATTGTATGACACAGCAATTACTAAACAGAAATGATACATATATACACAAAAGATGTTCATAACAACATTATAGTAAAACCAGAAGCAACCCAACTATCCATCAATGATGGAAGGAATAAGCCACACTACACTAAAACAATGAAAAGAAACCAAATGGAGCTATGCACAATAACATGGAAAAACTTTTCAAACAATGTTGAGTAAAATGCTCAAGTTAAAAAAAAAAAAACCCACATACTATATTATTCTACTTCTATAAAGTTCAAATAGTGACAGAATTTAAACACAGTGTTGAAAGTCAAAGACAGTGATTATAATGGTCAGGTTGGCAGGGTGAGTTATTTTTTGGTAGCATGGAGGAGTTGATAACTACTGATTCCTCAAATATCAAAAAGGAAACCTATTGATAAAGTAAATCTAAGTTTATTAGACTTATTTAGCAAGGAAGAACAGCGTCTTGATAATGTCCTCAGTATCCTAAAATGGTAAAAGTAAATGAAAGGCTTGTGAAGGTTTTTTTTCCCCCCTGGACTGGGATATTTTAGGTGAGTCTTGCAAGCAGATAATTTTAGGTGGGACTCTTTTTTTACATTAATAGCTTTTTATCAATAAACACAGTGAAGAGAGGGCCCTAAAGCTGTTAGTTTTGATCAGTAAGTTATTTTAGTTAATTATTCACAGTTTTATCTTCAAGGAACCAGAGTTTATGGAAAAAGTAGGTAAGTTATTTTTGTTTGTTCTCAGTATTATAAAATAGTAACTATAAAATATGCTTGGTCGGGCACAATGGTGCACACCTGAAATCTCAATGACTTGGAAGGCTGAGGCAGGAGGATGGTGAGTTCAAAGCCAGTCTCAGCAACTTAGCAAGGCCCTAGGCAACTCAGCAAGACCCTGTCTCTAAATAAAATATAAAAAAGGGATGGGGATATGGCTTAGTAGTTAAGCACCCCTGGATTTCAATCCTCAGCACCAATAGAGAAATAAATAAATAATTTTTTAAAAATTTAAAAAGTAAAATATACTTGGTTTCAGTGTTTAATAGTATTTAGACAAAATAACGGTGGAAATATGTTTTCTCTACTTTCAGTGATGTTTACACGAATGCTTATTTTGTGGTATTTCATCAATCTATATATTTTTTTAACTTTTCATATATGTATGCTATACTTCAACAACAAAATTAAAACAAAAACTAACAGGAGATTTCAATTTGGTTGATGAAAATAAAAGCAAGACAGTTATGATTCAATTGTGGAGTAAGGGGTATTTGTGGGACTAGATTTAACAGTGTAGTAAATGAGTGAGTTTAGAGTGGGAATGAGAATGAGAGTCAATGTTTTTTGACAGAGAGAATAGAAAGTTTAAAATTTTAATAAATTATATCCCTTAATTTGGCCTGGTACATGGGCTGAATGAAGATAGTTCACAAATAAAGGTCATCAGATAAAAAATTTCAAAAAAACTCAAAATTTTCAGATATTGAGTGGTTCAACTCAGGTGGATATCAGAGTAATTCAAAATGAAAGTAGGATGGTAGAAAATTCTGAGCAAGGTGACGAAGTCCTTCAGCAATGTGGAAAAATCATATGAAGGCCAAAATATGAGTGATAGAAATGGTTATAGTAATGCAGGAAATTGAGAGGTAGGTTGAACAGCCATATTTTGAACCAGTCAACCTTCAGTTTCTAAAGTACCTATAGCACATTCATAATGTAGACCTTGGTAAAGTACATTTTGCTAGTTGTGTAAGCTGGGATAGTTGTTTTGAAATATTGTTTTTCAAGCTTTTCCACAAATACCAGAGCCAAACAAAACCATTTCTTCAAAGGAAAGCTAAGTATAAGAGTGGAATTTGGAGCAGATCTGTTGCAGAGGAAACTTTTTAAAGTCCTATTTTATTATTAAAGTCAATAAATTTAGCATTCTACTACAACATAAGCTTACATTTAAATAAGTTTTGGTTTTGTTCTAACCTTCTTAATAAAGTTTCTAATGAAGCAAATGTGCCTCTATAAATGATGTTGGGAAAACTGAATCTCCATATGCAAAAAAGTTGGATCTTTTCCTTATACCATACACAAAAATTAACTCAAAATGTATCAAAGACTTAAACATAGAAGCTAAAACTATAAAACTTACAGTAAAAATAGAAGAAAATCTTCATGAGTTTGAATTTAAAATTAATTTCTTGTATATGACACTAAAAGTATAGGAAACAAAAGATAAATAGATAAACTGCATTTTATCAAATTAAAATTTGTGCATTGAAGGACATTAGTAACAGTAAAAAAGGAAGCTGACAGAATAGGAAAAATATTTGCAAATCACATATTTCATAAGAGATTAATATCCAGAATATATGAACACCTAAATTCAATAACAAAAAATCCAAGCAACTTGATTTAAAAATGGGCAGAAGACTTGAACAGATATTTCACCAATGTAGATATAAGAATGTCCAATAAGCACATGCAGGGATGTTCAACATCACTAATCATTATGAAAATGCAAATCAAACTCACAGTGAGATACCATTTTAAACACGTTAAGATGACTATTACCAAAAAAGCAGAAAATAACAAGTATTGTTGAAGGTTTGGAAAATTAGAAAGCCTTTCTCATTGTTAGTAAGGATATAAAATTGTTCAGCTGCTATAAAACTGGCATGGTAGTTCTTCAAAAAATTAAACATATAAGTAACAGGTGACCTCAAAGTTCCATTTCTGGTATATACTCTAAAGGACTGAAAGAAGAGACTTGAACAGATATCTGTACACCCATGTCCATCCATAATAACATTATTCACAATATTCAAAAGGTGGAAGTAACTCAAATGTGTATTTATAGATGAGTGGATAAATAAAATATTATAATATATATATGCATGTGTGTGTATATTCCGTAAAAATATTCCAAATGAATGTTCCATAAATATTCACATATATACATATATATAATGGAATATTGTTCATGCTTAAGATTTTTTGAGCAATTTTTATTAGAGCATTATAGTTACGCATAGTAGTTGAGTTAATGTTGACAAAATCATACATGCAAGGAATTTGATTTAAATCCCCATTTTCCACTGATTTTCCTCTCCTCCTCCCTCCCCCTACTTTCCTTCTTCTACTCTATTTATCTTTCTTTCACTCCTTTATTTATTTATTTTTGATTGGTACTTTGTACATATACATAAAGGTAAACTTCCTTTTGGTACACTTAAATATGCATATTACATGGTTTTGTTTAATTCACTCCATATTTCCTCTCCTTTCCTATCCTTCCTCCCTGTCATTCTCCACTTTGTATTCCATCAATCTTCCCTATATCTGTATGATATCTAATCCCACCCCGACTGCCCGCCTTCTTTCCTTTATTTCAGTCTAGCTTCCACATATTAGATAAAACATATGACCCCTGTCTTTCTGAGTCTGGCTTATTTCACTTAGCATTATGTTCTCTATTTCCATCCATTTACCAGCAAATTCCATTATTTCATCCTTATTATGGCTGAATAAATCTCCATTGTGTATATATACACATTAAATGAAATTCTGACATGTGTTACATTATGGATGAACTCTGAAGACATTATGGGAAATGAAATAGGAAAAAAATCATCACAAAGTAAAATATTGTGATTCCAAATACATAAAGCCTAAAGTAGTCACATTCATAGACACAGGAGAAAAGCAGTTGTTACAGACTGGTGGTGGAATAGAGAGTTATTTTTTTAATGTGTATGGATTTTTGTTTTAGAAGATGTAAAATTTCTGAAGATGGATAGTGCCATCTACAGTAAGGTGAATATGTTGAATGCCCCTGACTGTCCCCTTGAAATGCCTAAAATGGTGAATTTTCTGTTATGCATATTTTACTATTGTAAAAGTCGTGCCAAAATGTATATGACTAAAAAAAAAAAAAAAAAAAAAAAAACAAAAAAAAAACAAAAGCAAACAACAAAAAAACCCAAAATGTATATGACTAAGATTTACATGTTTATGGTACTTAGTAAATCAACTCTTTCCTCATCCACAACCTCTTCTGTGAGATGTTACCACCTATTTATAAAGCCTAGATTTGGCTGAGTAGCTTGAGTTCAAAATTCATCTACCTAAGTTAACAAGAGATATAGTCTTACTGAGTAATTCTCAAATCCTGCCTCCAAAGCACAGTTCATATTTGAGAAAGGTTGCAATATAAAAAGAAGGAAAATATAGTATGTTCTCTATAAGTGCAAATGATTTCATTTAAAGTACTGCCCTTGTCTGGTAGGAGAAACTATGGTACATTCACATACAATGCTGCTGCAGAAAAAATGTGGTCTATTTCTATGTATTGCTATGAGAGCATCAAAGATAATTATGTACAGTGTTCTACTATTTATCTAAGAACTGGAGATATTATATGTGTATTTGCTTATGTTTAAAATATGAAAGAACAAATTTAAAAATAAAGTTACTTGAGGAAAAAAGGGTGAGTAGGGTAGAACAAAATAGAAAGTAGACTCCTTTGTAAATGTTTTATAGATTGTCTTTCTAAGCCATATAAATATTTTAACTAATTATAAAAAAGCAAAATAAAAATGTAGAACTTGAGAGCAAAATTAAATAAATTAACAGAACTATGTGCTATTTAGTAGCTGAACTATGGATAGAGAATATCTTTCAAGTAAATTTAAAATATAGTGATTTGGCATACATCCCTAGTGCAGTATATTTTATAGACACAAGACAACTTCTCTCAAGTAACTTTAAAAATTCAGTAATGTCAGTGAATCCGCAGTGACCTATAGCCTAAGATCAATATTAAGTAACAAAAGCATACTCTGCTTTTAGTAACTACGTTATTAGTAATAATATTGAAATTGGTATTCTGAAATTTAGTTAAACCCAATATTGTTTTTAAACAATTGATTTTCAACATATGACAAAATAAATGGAAATATAAAAATCAATAAAAGTAATAGAGCAAATTTATAATCCTAAATCAAAATGAAGAAATACTAGATAGTGACATATCAATTATTTTAAAATTTCTGATTTCACTGTTTTTTTTTTCAATATAAGAATTTTTTTCTTTTTTTTATTGTAAACAAATGGGATACATGTTGCTTCTCTGTACATGGAGTAAAGGCATACCATTTGTGTAAATTTATATAGGGTAATGTTTTTGATTCATTCTGTTATTTTTTCCCTTCGCCCCCCCACCCCTTACACCTCTCTTATCCTTCTATACAGTCCCTCCTTCCTCCATTCTTGCCCCCCTCCCAACCCCCATTATGTGTCATCATCCGCTTATCAGCGAGATCATTCACCCTTTGGTTTTTTGAGATTGGCTTATCTCACTTAGCATGATATTCTCCAATTTCATTCATTTGCCTGCAAATGCCATAATTTTATCATTCTTTATGGCTGAGTAATATTCCATTGTATATATATATACCACAGTTTCTTTATCCATTCATCAATTGAAGGACATCTAGGTTGGTTTGACAATCTGGATATTGTGAATTGAGCAGCTATGAACATTGATGTGGCTGTATCTCTGTAGTATGCTGATTTTAAGTCCTTTGGGTATAGGCCAAGGAGTGGGATAGCTGGGTCAAATGGTGGTTCCATTCCAAGCTTTCTGAGGAATCTCCATACTGCTTTCCAGAGTGGCTGCACTAACTTGCAACCCCACCAGCAATGTATGAGTGTACCTTTTTCCCCACATCCTCACCAACACCTATTGTTGCTTGTATTCTTGATAATTGCCATTCTAATTGGGGTGAGATGAAATCTTAGGGTAGTTTTGATTTGCATTTCTCTTATTACTAGAGACGTTGAACATTTTTTCATATATCTGTTGATTGCTTGTACATCTTCTTCTGTGAAGTGTCTGTTCATTTCCTTAGCCCATTTGTTGATTGGATTATTTGTATTCTTGGTGTAGAGTTTTTTGAGTTCTTTATAGATTCTGGAAATTAGCGCTCTATCTGAAGTACGAGTGGCAAAGATATTCTCCCACTCTGTAGGCTCTCTCTTCACATTGCTGATAGTTTTCACTGTGTTTTTTAAGAGCGCTTTTGTTAGCTTCGGAAGATATCAGGAAACAAACCTAGTATTTTCTCTAAGAATTTATCATACCTTTACTGAATGAACTATATCTCAGATTAATCTCTTGAGGATTTTACAAGGGAAGGTTTTTCTTCACAGATGTAGTCCTATAAATGAAGGCACAATGATAAACATATAAAATTTTGGTTTTGCAAAATCTCTGAAAAAATAGATGTAGGCAACAATTATCAATGTGTGATAAAAACTTTAGATGAAAAGCTGGTGTGTAAGTTTATGATAATTAATCAAGCTGATGATATCTGAAATTCTCTGATCAATTTTAACACCACAAAAATAGAGATATTTAAGCTGGGCACAGTGGTGAGTGCCTGTAATCCCAGTGATTCAGGAAGCTGAAGCAGGAGATAGCATGTTTGAGGACAGCCTTAGCAACTGAGTGAAAATCTGTTATAAAATAAAATATAAAGAGGACAGGGTGTGTGGTTCAATGGTAGAGCACCCCTCAGTGAAATCCAGAGTCAGAAAACAAAATAGATACACTTAGTCCATACTACCAAAAGTGATCTACAGATGCAATGCAATCCTTGTCAAAATTCTAATGTCAATCCTCACAGAATTAGAAAAATTAATCCTAAAATTTAAATGGAAAACAAAATTGTTAAAGGAACCTTGTCAAAAAGAACAGGCTGGAGGTATCCAACTATCCTACCTGCAAAGCTATAGTAACTAAGAAATGTGGTGTTGATGCATTATAATTATATACAAAATAGAAATTAATTGTGATATATTCACACATGCACATAACATAATTTGGTCAACTTCATGCCCCAGATCTTCCCCTTCCCCTCCCATACTTTATCCCCCTTGATTCTCCAAGTCTACTTATTTCACAAAATCCCTTGTTTATTCCTTTTTCTTCCTTTCAACAAATAAATAGAAAATCAATAGAGTGGAGGAAGGAGATCAGGGAGAAGGTAGAGGGGAGGGAAATGGAGAAAACTCTGTTATATGTATTTATGAATATGTCAAAATGAACCCCACTATTATGTATAACTATAATGAACAGAGAAGAAAAGTGTGTTGTTGACCATGTCCCTCAAGTTATATATGGATAAAGATAATGTGGGACATATACACAATGCCATGAAATACTATCATTTGTGACAAAATGGATAGAACTGGAGATCACTGTGTTCAGTGAAATAACATAAAGACAAACCATAGAAAGACAAGTACCACATGATCTCACATGTCTGTGCAATCTAAAAAAGTGAATCTCAATCCTGGCAGCTCTGCAGCCTGAGAGAGGAGTATTGCAAGTTCAAAACCAGTCTCAGCGTCTTAGCAAACCCTGAGCAACTTAGAGAGATGTTGTCTCAAAATAAAATATAAAAAGGGCTGGAGATGTGGCTCAGAGGTTCAATGCCTCTGGGTTCTAACCCTGATATCCCACCCTGCAAAAATAAGTAGATCCCATCAAATTTGAGAGTAGAATGGTAGTTACCAGAAGCAGAGGCTGGGGTGGGGGTTGGGTTGACCGATGGGTAATAAGTTATAGTTAGGAGTAAGAAGTAATGATGTTATTGCACAGAAGGTGACTACAGATAATGATGATGCATTGCTTATTTCAAAAGTCTAAAAGAAAGAATTTTGAATGTTTTTACCATATAGAATGATAAATGTTTGAGGAGATAAATATGTTTACCCTGATGTGAACATTAACCAATGTATACATGTATCAAAACACCACATGGTACCCTATAAAGATGTACAAGTTTTATGTTTTATGTATCAGTTAAAACTAAATTCAAATTAAATTTTTAAAAAATCAATTCCAAATAAGTTAAAGACATATATAAGACTCAAAACTGTAAAACATAGGGAAGAAAATATTTCAAGACATACTAAACAAAACACAGGAAAAACACTTCACATTGGCCTGGGAAAAGCCACTTTTGGATATGATCCCAAAAGCATAGGCAACAAAAGCAAAAACTGATGAATGAGATTACAGTAAACTAAAAAGCTTCTGCATAACAAAGGAAATAATCAACAGAGCTAAAAGACAACCTGCAGAATGGGAAAAATATTTGCAAAGTATTTATCCAAAAGGGGGTTAATACCTGGAATTTATAAGAAATTCAAATCAATATTAAAATAATAATGTTAATCTGATTAATAAATAGGCTAAGGTCCTGAGTAGATATTTCACAAAAATGGCATACAAGTGGTTAGTTAGCATACATAGGAAAAATGGTCAACATCTCAAGCAATCAGGGAAACAACCCAAAACTATAATGAGATATTACCTTACCACAGCTAAACTGGCTATTAACAAAAAGACAAAAAAATGACAAGTGCTGGTGAAAATCTGTAGAAAGAGAAACTTGCATATTGCCCATGGGAATAAAAATTAGTACATTCTGGAAAATTAACTGGAGTTTCCTTAAAATATTAAAATAGAACTACTATATGATTCACTAATCCCACTACTGGAGCATATATTCCAAGCTATTTGAATCAGTATGTAGAAGAGATACCTGCACTCTCATGTTTATTGCAGTATTACTCACATTAACCAGAATAAGGAATCTATTTCATTGTAGTTTTGATTTTTATTTCCCTGATTGCTAGTGATGTTGAGTGATTTTCCTATATATGTTGGCCACTAGTATGTCATTTCTTGAGAAACATTTATTTAGGTCCTTAGCCTATTTATTATTCCAACCTAAAAATCCATCAATGGATAAATGGAGAAAGAAAATAATGGAATACATATAATGGAATACTATTCAGTCATAAAATGGGAAGTCTTGTCATTTGCAACCGTTTGGATGAACCTGGAGGATATTATGCTAAGTGAAACAATCCAGGAACAAAAAGACAAATACCAGATTATCTCACTCATGTATAGAATATAAAAAACTCGATCTCATGGAAGATGAAGTAGAAAATAGTAGTTACCAGAGGTGAGAAGAGTAGAGAAGTAGAGTGATGGGAGATGTTGATCAACAGGTTCACAGTTACAATTAGGAGAAATAAATTCTGGTGTTTTATGGCACAGAGGGGTGAGGGTTAACAATAATCCACCGTATATTAAAACTAGCCAGAAGAGAGCATTTTCAATATACTCACCATAAAGAAATGATAACGTTTAAGGTGATGGATATGTTAATTAACCTGATTTGATACTTATCCAAGGTATGTATGAATTGAAACATCATGTTTACCCCATAAATATGTACAATTATTGTGTGCCAATGTAGAGAGATTTAGACATACAAATATTTTAATGCAAATACACATATCCGTTTATGATGCATTCATACTATAAACTTGAACCTACCTCTAAATAAATTCTATTAAATGACAACGAAGTTGTCTCAATGTATAAATTCCAAAGGAAAAATACAAGAAATTGAGTAGAATACCTACAAATTAAAGAAGACAAGAGACAATTAAATAAACTACAATGTACAGACTTTATTTAGATTATAATTTGAACAAATTGTGCAAATTGAAACCAAAAATGAGACAATTGAAGAAATGTAAACACTGGCTAGATTGTCAATACTAGTAAGGCATTGTTACTTTTAGGTGTGATCATGTTATTATGATATACTTTAAAAATGGGACCATATATATATATATATATATATTTAAATTTTTGTAGTTGTAGATGGACAGAATACCTTTATTTTATTTATTTATATGTGGTGCTAAGGATTGAACCCAGTGCCTCACACATGCTAGGAAAGTGCTCTGCCACTGAGCCACAACCCCAGCCCCAGGAACTTATATTTTACATGCATGTATTAAAATAATTTTGAATGGAAAAATATGCTATCTGGAATCTTCTTCAACATAATCTATTGAAATAAGGCATGAGGAAATTGGTGAGGCTATAGTTGAAACAACATTGCCTGTTAATTGATAACTGTTGGAGTTTGTTATGGATACATGAGGTTCCATTATACAAATTTTTTCTATTTTATTGTAAGTTTGAAATTTTCCATAGTGAACTGCTAAAATGTAAAAAGACTGTCTTTTATTATTATATTTAATTCTCCCTAATTTCTTTTGAAATATTTTTTTCTTGGTAGAAAGTGCATTTGATATTTTTAAGGGATTGATTTGACATAATTAGAAACTAGCTGCATGATGTTAGTCCCTCAATTTGTAAATGTAAACCTTCGCTTGTACAAAATTCAAAAATCCTGGATGGGACTGGGTTTGTGGTTCAGTGGTAGAGTGTTTGCCTGGCATGTGTGAGACACTGGGTTTGATTCTCAGCACTATATATAAATAAAAGAATAAAATGAAAGGTCCATCAACATCTAAAACAATTTGTGAAAAAAAAGTCCTGGAATCATGAGTCTAACCCTATTCTATTCTATTCTTTTGAAACAGGGATGGATATGTATGTATAAGAAACTTATAAATTACACATACATTCATTTTTAAATATTTTAATTCTAAACTTATTTAAGCATAGAGAGCATTTGCAAAAATAGTACAGAGATCCCATATATCCCTGACCCAGCTTCCCTTAATATTCATGTCTTACACAATCAACGAATTTCCAGAAATTAGGCAATTAAAATTGATCTTACTTAGTCTCAACACCCTTTTCATGAATGTGTTTATTTTGATATTTAAATTTTTTCTTTTATTGTCATATTGATAATGTATGATCTAGTATTCTCTTAGTATTTTGTTTTTTATTTGTAGGTGGATATGATACCTTTATTTTACTATTATGTGGTGCTGAGGATTGAACCCAGGGCCTCACGCATCCTTAGGGAGTGCTCTACCACTGAGCCACAACCCCAACCCAATGACCTAGTATTCTGGTGCTTGTTTTATTTTTACTTTAGTGGATCAAGAATGGTAAAGATATTCTACATCACTAGGAATTCAAATATTTTGCACATTATAACATTATAACTGTTTATTCCAATCTTTAAAGATGCTTCACACATATCAACTTGAACATCAGTTTTTAATTCTTTTTTTCATTAACTTTTTAATTTTGGTAAAATATACAAAATATAAATTTACCATTTTAACCACTGGTAAATGTTAAGTTCAGTGACATTAGGCACATTCAAAATCTATCACCACCATCCAACTCCATAATCCTTTTATCATCCCAAATGGGGTCACTATACTCACTAAATAATAATTCCCCACTACACCCTCCTTCCAGAACCTGGTAAGTACTGCTCTGTCTATAATGAATTTGAGTATTCTAGATACCTCAAATAAGTGGAACCACCAAAAATCTCTTCTTTTGTGTCTGACTTATGTCACTGATCATAATGTCTTCAGGGTATATCCATGTTGTAGCATGTGTCAGAATTTCATCCCTTTTAAGTATGAATAATATTTCCTTGCATATAAAGAAAACATTTTGTTTATCCATCAACCACTAATGGCACTTGACTTGTGTCTACCTTTTCACTACTATGAATACACTGCTTATGGCATATGTGTTCTAATAACTATTCAAGCCCAGTCTTCCATTCTTTTGGGTACACACCTAGCAGTGAAATGGCTAGATCATATGTTATTTCTGTATTTAATTTTCTGAGGAACAACCATAGTGTTTTCACTGTGGTTACACCATTTACATTCACTCCAGCAAGGAACAAGGATTCTAATTTCTCCTCTTTCTTGCCAGCATCTTATTTTTGTCTTTCATTGTTTTATAATACTCATCCTAATGGGAATAAAGAGGTATCTTTTTGTGTATTAATTTTCACTTCCCTAAAGATTAGAGTTGTTATGTATCTTTTCGTGTGTTTATTGACCATTTGCACATGATTTTTGCAAGAATGACTCCTCAAGTCCTTTGCCTATTTTGAACTGATCTTTTTTTAATTTGCAGTTTATCTATTCTGAATATTAATCCCATCAAATATATAGTTGCTAATATTTTCTTCCATTCTGCAGATTGTCTTTTAACCCTGTTGATGGTGTCTTTTTCATGTATAAAAGTTTTAATTCTTTTGAAATTCAATTTATCTTTTTTTTAAAATCATTTTATTTTTACAGATTGCATTTTGATTCATTGTACACAAATGGGGTACAACTTTTCATTTCTATGGTTGTACACAATGTAGATTCACACCATTCATGTAATCATAAATATACATAGGATAATACTGTCTGTCTCATTCTACTATCTTTCCATCCCCCACCCCCTTCCACCCCATTTTCCTCTATACCATCCAAAGTTCCTTCATTCTTCTCTTCCCCCCACCACACCCTCTCATTATATATCGTCATGCACTTATCAGAGAAAACATTTGGCCTTTGGTTTTTTGGGCTTGGCCTATTTCACTTACCATGATATTTCTAACTTCATCCATTTACCAGCAAATGTCATAATTTTATTCTTCTTTATGGCTGAGTAATATTCCATTGTATATATATATATATATACCACAGTTTCTTTATCCATTCATCAATTGAAGGGCATCTAGTTTGGTTCCACAATCTAGCTATTGTGAATTGAGCTGCTATGAACATTGATGTGGCTGCATCACTGTAGTATGCTGATTTTAAGTCCTTTGGGTTTAAACTGAGGAGTGGGATAGCTGGATCAATGGTGGGTCCATTCCAAGTTTTCTGAGGAATCTCCACACTGCTTTCCAGAGTAGCTGCACCAATTTGCAACTCCACCAGCAATGTATGAGTGTGCCTTTTTCTGCACATCCATGCCAACACTTATTATTGCTTGTGTTCTTGATAATAGCCATTCTAATTGGAGTTAGATTGAATCTTAGGGTGGTTTTAATTTGCATTTCTCTAATTACTAGGAATGATGAGTACTTTTTCATAGATTTGTTGATCACCTGTATATCTTCTTCTGTGAAGTGTCTGCCCACTTCCTTAGCCTATTTATTGATTGGGTTCTTTGTATTTTGGCTGTAAAGTTTTTTAAGTTCTTTATAAACTTTGGAGATTAGTGCTGTCTGAAGAGTGTGTGGAAAAGATTTTCTCCCACTCTGTAGAAATAGGAAAATAGGAATAGGAAAAAATAAAATACTTGGGAATCAATCTAACCAAAGAGGTGAAAGATCTCTACAATGAAACTACAGAATATTAAAGAAAGAAATTGAAGAAGATGGAAAGATTTCCCATGTTCTTGGATTGGCATAATTAATATTATCAAAATGGTTATACTTCCAAAGGTGCTATATATGTTTCAA